>NW_027363067.1:1200000-1800000 GCF_046119375.1 Phyllobates terribilis | reverse complement strand
TTCAGTTTGCAACCTGATGGAGGTCAGTATAGATGGACTAATAGAGAAAGTCTCACACACTGCTAGAAGGCCAAATATTTTTTCAGAGCTAGATGCAGAAAAAAATTATATTCAGTTTGCAACCTGATGGAGGTCAGTATAGATGGACTAATAGAACAAGTCCCACACACAGCTAGAAGCCCAAATATTTTTTCAGAGGTATATGCAGATAAAAATTATTTTTAATTTGCAACCTGATGGAGGTCAGTATAGATGGACTAATAGAGAAAGTCCCACACACTGCTAGAAGGCCAAATATTTTTTCAGATCTAGATGCAGATAAAAATTATTTTTAATTTGCAACCTGATGGAGGTCAGTATAGATGGACTAATAGAGAAAGTCCCACACACTGCTAGAAGGCCAAATATTTTTTCAGAGCTAGATGCAGAAAAAAATTATATTCAGTTTGCAACCTGATGGAGGTCAGTATAGATGGACTAATAGAACAAGTCCCACACACTGCTAGAAGCCCAAATATTTTTTCAGAGCTAGATGCAGAAAAAAATTATATTCAATTTGCAACCTGATGGAGGTCAGTATAGATGGACTAATAGAATGATGCTATGCCCAAAAGATTTTACTTCACTAGGTGCAGTAAAAAAATTGGTATTCTATACACAGGTGGTATATCTTGCAACACAGATAGGCTACTCCACTGACTAACACACTCTGCAATAGGCCAAAAAGGATTAGCTTTGCTAGATTCAGCCAAATGCTGTGAAAAAAACTTGCACAGCACTGGCACAGACCTGCCTGGCAAAAACTGATAGGAACTGATGTAACCTAGTCCTGAAAAGGACTGCAATTACAATTAGTCTTTACTCCCACAATCAATCTATTTAAGAGCACAGACCTGCCTGATAAAAGTTGTAGGAAATGCTGTAACCTAGTCCTTAAAAGGACTGCAATCACAACTATTCCCTACTCCCAAGCTATCTGTAGATTTGTGCGAAAATTGGCTTGAAATTAACAAGGTATAGCGCACACAGCAACAGCGGTGCCGTCTAACACGCAGCTGCAGCAGTGAGAAAATGGTGGCGATGGGGAAAATGGCTTGGTCTTATAGGGCAAGGACATGTGACATACACTGCCAATGACACATGCCCTTGCTTGTGTGAAAAACAGCAGTTCGCTCCGTGTGTGCGCTGCTGATAGGCTGACAGACTGCACCTCCCCACTGCAAATGCGGGAAAGAGAAAAAAAATGGAGATCTTCATTATTCCTGCAGAGATCCATCCCCTGCCCCTCCCCCCACCCCGCTGTACACTCAAACTGCGTATTAACATTAATTTTCATCATTACTGAGAAAAAATCCAGTTATGATTTTGGTGCACGAACAGTTATCGAACATAACCTCGAACAGCCGAATTTTTCTCAAATCGTTCGTGTTCGCCGAACGGCTCGAACACCGCCCAAAACAGCTCGAATTTGAGATTGGCGAACAGATCGAGTAGAACAACGCTCATCTCTAGTGTCAACCTTCTGCTTGAAGAATGAGGCAAAGTCTTCGGCTGAAATAAGAGGAGAGGGAGGAGGCACTGGGGGACGGAGGAGAGAATTGAAGGTGTTGAATAGTTGTTTGGGGTTGTGAGACAGGGAGGATATGAGGGATGCGAAGTATGTTTGTTTTGCGAAGTATTATCTTCAGCATGCTCGGGCTTTAAGTTTTTGACTTGCCCCCCTGGGCCGTGGGGTACCCAGAACCGGGCCTTCTGGTGTACGCTGCTGATGGGGGTAGTAGTGGCAACCCGATCCCGTGGCTCAGGGTGGTGAGACCAAAAGGTGGCAGTCTATTTATCATTGTTTTGAATGTTCAACTACGCCACCCATTGATTGCGGTCAGAGATAACCGCCGCTGCGAGGCAGACCGCTACGGCTGGTGTTGGTGTGCAGCACAGGGATAGGATTACTCCCCACGGGAAGAGTGTAACCTCAGGGCAGTGTAGGTGGATGCTGGGGGTGATGGTGCAGGCGCAGCAAAGATCACACTGAGTCCAATGGTGCAGTCCAGGGTTTTTACTCACAGTTGTTATCCAAGTCACTTCTGTCAGCAATGACTGCCCAAGTTGTGCTGCGTCCACCAGGTGAGGAGCTCGGTCAACCCCCAGGCAATTCAGGAGTATGGCACAGGACCCCCTTCTGTCCTTTCTCTGGCCTCTCGTGCCCCACCAGTGACCAAACTTCTGTCCAGCTACCGCGGACCGTGTCGGGTAAGCGTTGGCCTCCGCTTCCCGCTATCCTATATGGCGCCTTCCTAGCAGGTTTGGCGGGGGGTCGCACCAATAAATGATCACGACCTCCGGTTCTTGGCTGAGGGATGATTTACCTCCACCAACTTGGGAATCCGGTACCCTTCCACAGCCTGACCCTTCACCCGATATAATGCGGGTTTGCAACGGTTGCTGTCCGTTCTGCTCTCTTAGGGTCCCTTCTGCCTTCTTGTTTCTGGAGCCTTTCTACTCCTCTGTCTCTTCTCCTTCCTTCCTTCTCCTTCTTCTCTTCTCGTCTCTGGCCCCGACCTTCTCTCTAGACCTGCCTCGTGGAGCTGAGCTCAGGCTGAGCCGCGGCTCCCTGTCAGCTCTGACTGAACTACTCTCTACTCCTTTTCTCTCTACTCTCAACAAGATGGCTCCCACCTTTTATCTGCTTCTCTGTGTCTGAGCTCAGGTGACCTGCACCCAATGAGCTCCTTCCTATGCTCCAGAAACTGTCCCCTTTTGCTCCCACACCACTGGGCTCTCTCTTCCCTCCCCACTCCAGCCAGGGACATGGTCAGTTGTGCCTGCAATATGGGAGCACCGGCGAGCTGTCCCCCGGAAATGGGGAGTGTATGTGTGTGCAGCTAACTGAGCCCTGGTCCACACTCCATCTGTTAGAACCTTGCTCTTAGGTTTTTTCCTTTGTTGGTCACATGACCTTGTTGGCCTATTTAATCCTGCTCCGCCCTTCTGGCTTTGCTGGACTTCATTGTATAACTACTTTCTAGCTAGCCTGTGCTCTGTATCTAACTCTGTTAGTTTGCTTGGTCTACGGACCTCTATGTTCTATATATTTTGTTTGTTCGTCTGTCTGCTACTATTTCTGTTAGGAGGTGTCCCATTTTCCTCCCAGTCCTTAGTACTTGTAGGGATTCCTTCCCCACATCTATAGGTCTCCGTACAGACTAGCTTAGGACTTTAGCAGGTCTGATCGCAGGTTCCCTGTTACATCGTAGGGATTCAGCTGAGTTCTATCGTAGGGACAGATCTCCTCTCTTTCCTTAGCTCTGGTAGCAGAACATAACAGTAAGTCCAGCCTGCAAATTCTCTAAGGAAAGATTTTTCTGTTCCATCATGGTGTCGGTTCAGGATTTGGCTCATCGCCTGCAGGGACTCTCTCTGGAGGTGGCCGAGCTCCGTCAGCACGTGAGTAACTGTCCTGGAGCACATTTCTTGGAGCCTAAGGTATGTTTGCCGGATTTATTTTTTGGTGAACACCGAGAATTTTTTTCATTTAAAAATGCTTGCTTATTGTATTTTCGTTTGAGACCCAAGTCCTCTGGGGATGAATCCCAGCGCATAAGGTTCATAATGTCACTTTTGCGCAAAGAGCCTCAGGAGTGGGCCTTTTCTTTGCAACCTAGTGATACATGCTTCAGATCAGTGGATAGTTTTTTTTCTGCTTTGGGACTATTATATGATGATCCTGACCGTGTCGCATCAGCTGAGACTGAGTTGAGACGTTTGAAACAGGGATCAGTTAATGTGGAAAAATATTGTACTCATTTCCGTCGTTGGTCTACTCAAACAGGGTGGAACGATTCTGCTCTGAAAAGTCTATTTCTTGCTGGGCTCAATGAAAGGGTTAAAGACCTGCTAATTGCTTATCCTACACCTGAAGATTTGCAACAGGCTATGCAATTAGCTATACGGGTGGATAGGAGACTGCGTGCAAGGGTTAATGAGAGCAAATCCTCTGCTATGTCAGTTTCTGGTTATGAGAATGTGTGTACTAACAGTGGTGAACCGATGGAGATTGGATCGGTGGCACCTCGCTCTCAAGAAAAAGACCGTAGATTTTCTGAAGGCTTGTGTTTCTATTGCGGAAAATCTGGTCATTTGATTAAAGGCTGTGAGCTTCGTATGAAGAAAGAAAAAAAAATGGTCAGTCATGCCCGTATTGCCTGTTTAAATTCCAAGGGTGTATTTTTAGCTGCTTCCACGATTGCTCAGAAAAAATTAATGGAATTTCGGGTGTTTGTTGATTGTGGGTCTACTCTGAATGTAATTGATGGGGGATTCTTGGAAAGACTCAATTTAAAACCCGAACCTTTATCATCCCCCATTGCTGTGGTTTCTGTGGATGGTTCCCCTTTGAAGAATATTACTCTCAAGGTCTGTGAATTTCCTCTCACTATTAATGGTGTTCACCATGAGAAATTGGATTTGGTAGTTTTGAATAACTTGCCTTCTCCAGTAATATTGGGATTGCCCTGGTTAAAATTTCACAATCCTGTACTGGATTGGTCTACCAGTGAAATTAAATCCTGGAGCCATAAATGTTATGACAAGTGTTGTAACGGGCGTATTGCAGCTTTGGATAGGGGAGAATTGCCTGTTCCTATTCAGGATTTTTGGAGAGTTTTTTCTGAGAAGGAATCGCAGGTTTTGCCTCCCCATAGAGACTATGATTGTTCTATTGAATTTGTCCCTGGAGCGACTCTTCCTAAAAGTCGTTTATTTAACCTTACTATTCCTGAGAGGAAGGCTTTGGAGGAATACAAGTTTGGCCGCCGGTCACATTAGGCCCTCTAAGTCTCCTGTGGCGGTTGGATTTTTTTTGGTAAAAAAAAAGGACGGCGGTTTACGTCCTTGTCTGGATTTTCGTGAGATTAACAAAATTACTGTACGCAATCCTTACCCACTGCCATTGATTCCTGATCTGTTTAACCAGTTAATGGGGGCCAAGTGGTTCTCTAAAATTGACCTTAGGGGGGCATACAATCTGTTGCGCATGAAGGAGGGTGACGAATGGAAGACTGCTTTTAACACTCCTGTGGGTCATTTTGAGAATCTGGTTATGCCTTTTGGTCTTACTAATGCTCCTGCATTTTTTCAGAATCTTATTAATGACATCCTTAGACCTTTGATCAGCAAAAATGTGGTTGTGTATTTGGATGACATTTTGATTTATTCGCCGGATCTGGAGTCTCATTGGCGGAGCGTACGTGAGGTATTACAGTTATTAATGGACAATTCGCTTTTTGCTAAGCTGGAGAAATGTGAGTTCGCTGTACAGAGAATTAGTTTTTTGGGTTACATTATCTCCAGCGAAGATTTTGAGATGGACCCGGTTAAAGTTCAAGCTGTACAGGAATGGCCTAGGCCTATTGGTTTGAAATCGATACAGAGGTTTTTAGGTTTCGCCAATTATTACAGAAAATTCATAAAAAATTTTTCTAGTATTGTCAAACCTCTGACTGATCTCACCAGGAAAGGTGCTGATGCGGTTCAGTGGACTTCTGAGGCCATTGAAGCTTTTGTGTATCTCAAGGAGAGGTTCACCTCTGCTCCCATCCTTATGCAGCCTGATGTGACTAAGCCGTTTTTGGTTGAGGTTGATGCTTCCTCTGTGGGGGTTGGCGCAGTATTGTCTCAGGATAACGGGGATGGATTACATCCCTGTGCCTTTTTTTCAAAAAAATTTTCGGAGACTGAACTGAATTACGATATTGGTAATCGGGAATTATTGGCTATTAAACTCGCATTTGAACACTGGCGCCACTTCTTGGAAGGTGCGGAATTTCCCGTTCAGGTTCTTACGGATCATAAAAATCTGATATATCTTGATGCTGCCAAGCGCCTGAATGCCCGTCAGGCTAGGTGGGCACTGTTTTTCTCGCGGTTTAATTTCTCCGTTACTTACATCCCTGGTACTAAGAATGTTAAGGCGGATGCCTTGTCTCGCAGTTTTTCTCCCATAGTCGGTGCTGAGAAAGAGGAGAACATTTTACAAGAAGGTGTTGTGATAGCTGCTTTGGACTCCGTTTTTGAAGATGAGATTCTTAAAGCACAGGAGAATGCCCCATCTAACACTCCTCATGGGAGGTTGTTTGTGCCTGGGACCTTTAGGAGAGATTTGTTTGTTGAGTGTCACGAATCTCGGTTGACAGGTCATCCCGGAATCTCTGAGACCAAGAGACTGGTGGGTCGCAGTTTTTGGTGGCCTGGATGGCAGAAGGAAGTCATTAAGTGGGTGCGTCAATGTACTATATGTGCTAGATCTAAGTCCTCACATACTCCTGCTGCGGGGTTGCTTTGTCCTTTGGAGGTTCCCAGTGCTCCTTGGACACATTTGGCTATGGACTTTATAACTGACCTTCCCCCCTCTGAGGGTTTTACTGTCATCTGGGTGGTCGTGGACCGTTTTAGCAAGATGTGTCACTTGGTTCCCTTCGTCAAACTGCCCTGCGCTAAAACTCTCGCTAAGGCCTTTGTCAAGGAAATTGTCAGACTTCATGGCGTTCCTACTGACATTGTTTCTGATAGGGGTCCTCAGTTCGTGGCTTGTTTTTGGCGTGCCTTTTGTGACAGGTTGGGAGTTCATTTGTCGTTCTCGTCCGGATATCATCCTGAATCTAATGGCCAGACAGAAAGGAAAAACCAGGATGTTGAGCAGTTCTTGCGTTGTTTTGTGGCAGACAATCAAGAGGGGTGGTCTGAGTTCTGCCACTTGCTGAATTTGCTCTGAACAATCATACATCTTCTTCTGCTGGTTGTTCGCCTTTTTTTTGTTGTTCTGGGAGACATCCGTCGTTTGGGTCGTTCTCCAAGTTGGGATCTGCCGTGCCTGAGGAGGAGAATTTTTCCGGTGATTTGGAGAGAGTTTGGACGGATGTGCGTGGTAATCTTCAGGAGGCCAACAGAAAATCTAAAGACTACTTTGATAGGAAACGACAGGAGGTTTTGTTCGCTGTTGGTGACATGGTTTGGTTGTCCTCTAGGAATCTGCGGTTGAGGATTCCTTCTAAGAAATTGGGTCCCAAGTTTGTAGGGCCCTTTAAGGTGCTTCAGGTTGTCAACCAATCTGCTGTTAGGTTGGAGGTTCCTACCTCCTGGAGAATTAATCCGGTATTTCATGTCTCTCTGTTAAAAAAAGCTGTTGTGTCGGATGGTGACGCCTCTGCCTCTGTTCCTCCGGTGGTGGAGGATGGGGAATATGAAATTTCTAGCATCCTTAACTCTAGACGGTATAGAGGTAGTTTGCAGTATCTTGTGGCCTGGAAAGGTTTCGGACCCGAGGATAACTCTTGGGTGAGGTCAGATGATGTTTCCGCGTCCAGACTTATCAGAGCGTTTCAGAGGAGATTTCCTGATAAGCCTGGTCCTAGGGGATCCGGAGGATCCTCTTAGAAGGGGGGGTACTGTTAGAGCCTTGCTCTTAGGTTTTTTCCTTTGCTGGTCACATGACCTTGTTGGCCTATTTAATCCTGCTCCGCCCTTCTGGCTTTGTTGGACTTCATTGTATAACTACTTTCTAGCTAGCCTGTGCTCTGTATCTAACTCTGTTAGTTTGCTTGGTCTACGGACCTCTATGTTCTATATATTTTGTTTGTTCGTCTGTCTGCTACTATTTCTGTTAGGAGGTGTCCCATTTTCCTCCCAGTCCTTAGTACTTGTAGGGATTCCTTCCCCACATCTATAGGTCTCCGTACAGACTAGCTTAGGACTTTAGCAGGTCTGATCGCAGGATCAGGTTCCCTGTTACATCGTAGGGATTCAGCTGAGTTCTATCGTAGGGACAGATCTCCTCTCTTTCCTTAGCACTGGTAGCAGAACATAACACCATCCTTACCTGGAAGTGGAATATCACACCTCTGGTTGAGGTGCAATACCCCTGAAGCAACTGAACCCTCGGGGCGCTACATTTCCGTAGCTCCGTGAACATGATTTGCGACTGTTTGACAGCTTTAATACATGTGTGGAATGCTGGAAAAACAGGCATTCCTCACATGTATTAAAGCTGTCAAACAGTCGCAAATCACGTTCCCGGAGTGACGAAAACTTAAAGCCCGAGCACACTGAAGATAATAGGTGCTCACCTGAGCATGCTCGTAAATCTCGAGCAATGAGCATGCTCGATCATCACTACTTGCTATGTGTAGCACAAGTGATCAGACGATGGCAGCTTCAACTCTCCCATGGAGGCTATTAAAGCAGGTAAAAAGTAAAAAAAATGTTTTTAAAAATATTTAAAAATGTAACAGTTCAAATCACCCTCCTTTTGCCCCATTCAAAATAAAACAATTAAAAATAAAAAATACACATACTTGGTATCGGCGAGTTCAGAATCACCCGATCTGTCAAAATATAAAGAGAATTAATCAGATCGGTAATGAGGAAAAAAAACAAAACTGTAGAATTTTGGTTGCTGCAACATTGCAATAAAACAAAATAACGGGCAATAAAACATCGTATCTACCCCAAAATGGCATCAATAAAAACGTCAACTCAGCGCGCAAGAAATAAGCCCTCACCCGGCCCCAGATCCCAAAAAAGGAGATTCCATGGGTCTTGGAAAATGGCTCCATTATTTTTTTTTTTTACAAACTTTGGAATTTTTTTTCACCACTTAAATAAAAAAGAACCTATACATGTTTGGTGTCTACAAACTCGTAATGACACGGAGAATAATAATGGCAGGTCACTTTTAGCATTTACTGAATATGTTAAAAAAAACAATTGTCAAATTGCACTTTTTTTGCAATTTCACCACACTTGGAATTTTTTTCCCGTTTTCCAGTACACAATATGGTAAAATCAATGGCGTCGTTCAAAAGTACAACTCGTCTGCGAGAAACAAGCCCTCACACGGCCATATTGACTGAAAAAAAAAAGTTATGGCTCTGGGTAGAAGGGGAACAAAAAATGAAAATGCAAAAACAAAAAATCCCAGGATGGTAAAGGGGTTAAATGAGCAATGTATATATGTGATTTGTTTTTTGAAATCTATGTCTTAATCCACAGTTTTTAATACACCATATTTTACAGACCATAAGGTTTTAGAGGAGGAAAATAGAAAAAAAATGTGAAGAAAAAAATGTCATGCCGCATTGTTATGGGGAAGGGTCTCCTGCTGGCACTGTTTATGGCCCCCACACGCCGATGTCAGCTGCCGGAATATTCACTGCTCCCCATGCCCGGGGGTGTGGAGAAAGTTTTAAGAAAATTATACAAACAACCTTTTCACCTATCTAGATTAGTGCCCTTATGGGAAAATCCTAGATTTATTCAGGGTAAACAGAACAAGCTTTGTAAGCAATGGAACCAGAAAGGGATTTATTAAATGATAATGAAGGAAGGCTGCTCACCTGGCAGGAATTCTCAGGGATGTATGATATGGGAGATCATCAATGTCTACAGTACCACCAAACAGTTACTTTCCACAGCTCTATGGTGAGAGATTTCGGGAAGGTGGAAAGGAGGGATGATTTTGATATATTGATGTGGTCTAGCTCATGGGTAAATTCCCTATCCACAATATACAAAAGGATTAGGAGACAAATTCTGCACACTGTGGTACCTGATTTATTTATCCATTGGAGTATAGCGCTAAATGACACTTAGATAGATGGTAAACTTTTGACGGGCTTGGATAAAGTAAAAATAGCAATGAACAATGGAGAGAAATGCAGAACAAACTGATTCATAATGCCATTTATGCTTTCAATTTTTCCTACAAAGATGCTTCATCACATTATTTATGAAAATGCCCAAAATGTAACCTAAAACCAATTTGTTTGATAGCATCAGACGATGCCCTTCCACCCAAATGGTGTGGGAAGAGACCCTTCTCTATTTAGATAATGTTTGGAGAATTAAAGTCCCACAGTCTCCTCGGGCATGTTTATTTCATCATATTGTAACAGAACATCGGGAGGATGGGGACAGAGTTCTGTCTATACAGATAATACATGTAGTTCTATTGGTGGTTAAAAAATGTATACTTAGATATTGGTTGAAGAAAGAGACACCTCAATTATCTGAAATAATCAAAACTCTGAAAACCTTATTAGTTTATGACAAACTTGAGTCAGAAAAACAAAAAGAAAAGTCGACGACAGAGTTTTTTCACAAACTGAGATCTTTTAATGAATATAGCAATACACAATCTGATATGTCACAGCTGATGAAAGTATTCTGACACACATCCTGGTATCATATGGAGGAACATAGGGGGACAACAGGATTACTTAAAGTCTAATGGATTCACTTATTTTTACATCTATTCATATAAGGATTTTAGAAAAGTGTTTTTTTTGTTGTTTTGCATGCGGAGTTAAAAATTGAATCTGTTAAAATTGTGGAAAAAAAATGATTGGATGGATTTCACACTTATTTATAAAGATGTGGTCTGTGTTGGTAAATGTCATGGAGATTCTAGGCTTATAACCCGATTTGTTTGTCTATTTTGTCTCATTAAATAAAGTTTGTTTAAAAAAAATAGATGAGAACACTAGATTCCATCATGACATCATAATTAACCATCACTACTTACAGAAGTGTTTACACCCATATAGTCACTTTGACATTCCGGTGTCATTGCTGTCAGTGAGAAGCTACATAGCTAATCATATACTGATTGCGCTTGGATTTACTTTGGATTTACTTGAAATGTCTGAAATTCCTTCAGACAGACTTCAGGTGTTAGCACTGCTCCAGGGGATTCTTACCACCTACGCCCCTGACATTGTGCTACCACTACCCGATGGCGTCCTCAGCTTCACTTACCGGCTGGTTATGAAGCTTGTGATAGACTGCCTGACCAAATACCACAAAGGTCGTATTAGCTCAGAATATCTTGAGCATTTACAGCAAAACATCTGGACACTCGTACAGCAGGTAAATAGCAGGCAATCTGCACAAATCTTATAATAATAATAATAATAATAATAGAATATGGTAAGGGATTACAAGTTTAAGTTTAACCTGTTCCAAATACTAAGATAAGAATAGCCGGGGCCAAAAATGGGGCATACAGGCTACATGACAAGGGAAATTGAGGTATCTAAAGGGTTAATTGAAATAGGGACAGGAAGGTTGTTACCGTGGGGTGAATGGGATTGGTTAACCTTGTAAGGACCAGGAAATTTGACATTTTTTGCTGTCATTTTTTCATCACTTTCTTTTAAGAGCCATAACTTTCTTATTTTTCTGTTGGCGTTTGTGAGAAGAGTTGTAGCTTTGAGTGGCTCCATTCTTTTTACCATAAAATATACAGTAGTTTTTTGGGGGTTTTGTTTTTACGGCGTTTGTTATACATTAAAAATGACCTGGAAATATGATTTTCCACGTCATTTCGATTAAGGCGATACCGAATATGCAAAGAAAATTCAGAATATTGCGAAAACATTTTTTTGCTTTGAGTCGCTAAATTCTGAGACCCGTAACATTTCTTATTTTTCTGTTGATGGGGCCCAGTGAAGACTTGTTTTTTTACGCTGTAAGATATGGAGGAGAGGAAGAAGGATTTAAAAGGCGGTGCTTGATAAATAGAGGGTTTGGGGAGATGTGATTTTTAATTGTCACAGGCCGATTTACACAAGTCGTAAGCAGTCATGTGTCTTACTTACATGCCTTAGGTGTGGAGGGTGGATGTGGAGATATAAAGGGAACCTGTCGCCTAAAATAATGCTATTAACCTGCACCTCAATTTGCAGGTTAATAGCGTTCTGACATCATGCAGCCGCCACACTGAAATAAACTGTATCTCCCCTGGCAGCCTCGCTCTTTCAGTCATATCGGTGGCGCCGGCAGGCTTTCAGTCACCGTTCTCTGCATAGTGAGCGGCGGCTGTAACCGCACCCGGCACTGACTGACAGCCGGTGCTAATATGGCCGCACAATGTCAGAATGCTACTAACCTGCATATCAACTCCATATCTGCAGGTTAATAGCATTACTTTACATGACAGGTTCCCTTTAGAGGTTTACAAATGACCGGATCCCTCGTCAGCTGTCATGTAGTATTTGTAGTGCCAATATCAGGAGTAACACGGCGACATAAATGGCATCCTCCATTCTGCACTTTCTCTCATGATTTTCCTTTCTTGTTTATTTCCATCTCTATAGGCTGAAGAAAAATCCCATAGTGGAGAATTGGCCTTTATTAAACAACTGGCCCAGAATGTCCTGCTTGTACTGGAGTATCCGGCCTACTCCCTGGAGCGCCTGGTAAGGAGCCATCGTCTTCTATATCTCATGTCCTTGTTGTCTGATCTTCTCCAGATTACCGTCATATAGCAGAAACTCAGATTTATGGTGGTAGAGGCCTCCCTGTCCGCTCCAGGCAGACACAGGACATTTTATGCCCGCCTGTCTCTGCGGCTCCATCATATGTGAGGACAGTCTGTACTCAGCGGTGCGGAGTTAGTATTTCCGCTTCTGTCTCTCTCGATCATCACAATCTTCCTTCTTATAAATGCTGCAGTCCTGATAGAAGATATTGTAGATCAGTTGTAGATACAAGTCCCTTATACAACCCCTGGCAAAAATTATGGAATCACCGGGCTCGGAGGATGTTCATTCAGTTGTTTAATGTTGTTGAAAAAAAAGCAGATCACAGACATGGCACAAAACTAAAGTCATTTCAAATGGCAACTTTAGGGCTTTAAGATACACTAAAAGAAATCAAGATTAAAAATGTGGTACTCAGTAAGGGTAATTTTTTTCATACCAAGCAGAGGGAAAAAAATATGGAATCACTCAATTCTGAGGAAAAAATTATGGAATCATGAAAAACAAACACACAAAAGAACACTACAATACATCACTAGTATTTCGTTGCACCACCTCTGGCTTTAATAACAGCTTGAAGTCTCTGAGGCATGGACTTAATGAGTGACAAACAGTACTCTTCATCAATCTGGCTCCAACTTTCTCTGATTGCTGTTGCCAGATCAGCTTTGCAGGTTGGAGCTTTGTCATGCACCATTTTCTTCAACTTCCACCAAAGATTTTCAATTGGATTCAGATCCGGACTATTTGCAGGCCATGACATTGACCTTATGTGTCTTCTTTCAAGGAATGTTTTCACAGTTTTTGCTCTATGGCAGGATGCATTATCATCTTGAAGAATGATGTCATCATCCCCAAACATCGTTTTAATTGATGGGATAAGAAGACTGTCCAAAATATCAATGTAAACTTGCGCATTTATTGAAGATGTAATGACAGCCATCTCCCCAGTGCCTTTACCTGACATGCAGCCTCATATCATCAATGACTGTGAAAATTTGCATGTTCTCTTCATGCAGTCATCTTTATAAATCTCATTGGAACGGCACCAAACAAAAGTTCCAGCATCATCACCTTGCCCAATGCAGATTCGCGATTCATCACTGAATATAACTTTCATCCAGTCATCCACAGTCCACAATTGCTTTTCCTTAGCCCATTGTAACCTTGTTTTTTTGTGTTTATGTGTTAATGATGGCTTATGTTTAGCTTTTCTGTATGTAAATCCCATTTCCTTTAGGCGGTTTCTTACAGTTCGGCCACAGACATTGACTCCAGTTTCCTCCAATTCATTCCTCATTTGTTTTGTTGTGCATTTCCTGTTTTGAAAACATATTGGATTAAGTTTCCGGTCTTGACGCTTTGATGTCTTCCTTGGGCAACATTGTGTGATGATTTACCTTCTTTAAAGAGTTTGATAATCCTCTAATTTGTTTCAATTGACATCTCTCGTGTTGGAGCCATGAGTCATGTCAGTCCACTTGGTGCAACAGCTCTCCAAGGTGTGATCACTCCTTTTTAGATGCAGATTAACTAGCAGATCTAATTTGATGCAGGTGTTAGATTGGAAATGAAAATTTACAGTGTGATTCCATAATTTTTTCTTCAGAATTTAGTGATTCCATAATTTTTTTCCCTCTGCTTGGTCTAAAATAAATTACCTTTACTGAGTACCTCATTTTTAATATTGATTTCTTTTAGTGTTTCTTAAAGCCCTAAAGTTGCCATTGGAAATTACTTTAGTTTTGTGCCATGTCTGTGATCTGCTTTTTTTTCAACAACATTAAACAACTGAATGAACATCCTCCGAGCCCGGTGATTCCATAATTTTTGCCAGGGGTTGTATATTAATGTGGATTTACTGGGGGAGCGGCTTTGTATAGTTCGTCCAATACTGAAATTATCCAGGAAATCCAATGATTAGTCCTTCCTGTCTATTGTATGTGGTAATGTAGTATTTGTGAAATGTTATATTAATTGTATATATTATATCCATCAGGAAACATCCGAAGGCGACTCCAAAGAGGGTCAAAACGGAAATATTGCTGACCCTGATATCAGTCAGCCGGGGCCGAACCCTGATCTGATGGAAGGTAAGCCGGTCATCTAATATTTTACATACAAATATCAAGTTATAGAGAATGACAGAGAACATGGAGATTTACTCTTCATCCAATGTATGAGGAAGCTGGTGGCTCATGAGCCCCCATGGACTATAATGAGGGGGTCACAAATGTACAAAGAGGCTCATTGGTCCCCAATCATGTAATTGTTGAGGATTCGGTCAGATCCTGAGCAATGACACGTTCATAGTACAGTATATATATATAGATATGCCATAAATATATACAGTGTGTGCAGAATATCCTTATATCTAGTATATTCCATGTATAGGGGTCTTATCATTTCCATTATTATATGGATGTGTTATATAAGTGGTGATATAGACTAATACATGTCGTCTCTTCATTATTTTATCATTATTATAGGAATAACTGTGCCGACAAATACTGATGGTGGAACATCTGAGCCACCAGAGATCATCCAGGAATCTGCCAGTGTAAGTATCATGGGACGTCTGTATATCATCAGATGACGGGTGGGAATTACACATCCCATATGACAATGGGATATCTCTGCTCTTATGTAGATCAGACCTATTATGTGTGACGGTGGTGTTATTATTCTGTCTCCTCCGTGTGATGTCCCTTATCCTCCCCTGCAGTACAATGATTTATGTGTATGGGGAATATCCACTTATAATATAATAGTGTCTGTGGGGGGTCCGGCTTTTATCACGTCCTCTACTTCGGTTGCAGTGTAATCAGGGGGGATATAATATAGACGGGAGATCTGGAGCTTTTATACTCCTGCAGCTTCGTTGTCTTAATGTCATTTCTTATTCCTTTTTAGGCCTTGATCAGATCAGTGAATCCTTGTAAGGACGACTTTAATCCTATCAAACTGATCAGCTGTGTAGGATTTGGGTGAGCTTTACTTGGTATAATATTTATTTCTCAGGGCTCCTTATAGTGATGCCTATGTCTCTATGTCCTGCCCGCGCAATGCTACCATAGAGAAATTATGGTTCCACATCACTGTCCACATCTAATTGTCTCTCTTCAGGTCAGTTAGGATGTGACGTGGATGAGGACTTTCCATAGGTGATCATTTATGGAGTGTTATTTTATGGATTTCTAGTGATGGCCCCACATCTAGTATTAACCATTAGTACAGGAGATCAATTGATCAGGTCTATGGATGGACTGTTAGTAAGAATTCATAATAAATCATGGCTTTTCTTCCTCCTCAGATCCGTCCACCTAGTTCGCCATACAGACACAAACAAGATATGTGCTATGAAGAAAATGGACAAGCAGAACCTGAGAAAGCCAAAGACCCTTAAATGGGCCTTTCAGGAGAGGGACATCTCTACATTCGCTGATTGTCCCTTTGTGGCCTCCATGTTCTGCTCCTTTCCTACTAAATTTCATCTGTGTATGGTCATGGAGTATGCACCAGGTAGGACACATCCATTGTATTTATATCCAGCCCACGTCTGCCTAATCCTAGCACCTTATATATAACCTGAACATGTCCACATGGACGGTTACATGTCCACACCGCATTTACTATAATGTTACTAAGATGCCTTGTGTGTCCTCACTGAGCATGGCGGCAATATCTGCTATGGAGGAAAGGAAGATTTCTCTGTATTTGAACAGTTTTTATAGATGAGAAGTTTCACAGAGAAATAAATGAGAGGCTTGTAGATGATTCCTGGCTCTGTCTCTATGTACAGGGTTCCTCTGCAGTATACGCTCTACATTACACAGTGTATCTCTATATATACCATCCTGTCCCAATATCTCCGCTTGTTTCACATTCACACTCATCATGTGTAATTTACTCTGTAACAGACCCTCACCTGTCATATTTGCTTTTTCCTGTAGGAGGAGACTGTGGCAATCTTCTACAGCACAGGGGTCCTTTACCTATCACCTTGGCCCGTCTGTACATTGCAGAAACAGTCCTTGCTGTGGAATATCTGCACAGCTATGGTGTGGTGCACAGAGACCTGAAGCCTGTAAAGTAAGTGACCCTTGAGCTATAATAAAGGGGATGAAAGTTAGTTTGTTATACAGTCTATGGGTTATTACTTTTGGCTGACAACATCTTTTCTTTTACAGCCTCCTGATAACATCAACAGGACATATTAAAGTGACCGATTTTGGAGTTTCAAAACTTGGCCTCATGAGACCAACATCAAACATCTATAAGGCTCAAACTATGGACATCACCAAAGAGTTCTGTGATAAAGAGGTCGGCTTTACTTACAGGATTTTCTACTTTACATATCTCATCTCTTTCTCCTTCTCTGATCATTTCTCATCACATTTCCACTGATGTTATTTGTCGTATGTATTGATCATCATCTCATTCTTCTGTTGTTTTCCAGACTGCTGGCACGTCTAGTTACATGGCCCCAGAAGTTATCCTAAGGAAAGGCTATGGAAGACCTGTTGACTGGTGGTCAGTAGGCATCATCCTATATGAATTTCTCTTTGGATATACACCATTTTATAGGGCTTCCCAAAAGGAGAAATTGCGCAGTATCCTCAGTGGTAAGTAAAATAATCTGACTGCTTGTCATGTCGCTGTTATTTGGTTTGATTTGTTCCTTGGTTCAGTTTCTAGCTTTTTTAAGGAAAATGCTTTTTTATGTAAATAAATGAAGAGGTTTTATTTCCTGTAATATTTTCTTTTTATATCACAGATGACATTGTTTGGAGATGTAATTCCTTTCCTCCACCAAATGCTCGGGGCATCATCACTCAGCTACTCAGAAAAAATCCAGAACAAAGACTTGGGACAGGTAATATGATTATAGTATTAATAATGACTTATTACACCTCTGGGCAAATGAAGGTGTCCATGAGGATGAGCACTGAAGGTCTCTACCAACGTGTCCATTCCCCATTCTTCATGCTATAATGTTCAGTTCAGTTCCTTCATGTTGGCTCTTTTAAATCTCCAGTTCAGATTAACATAAACTGTATATATACGGAGTAGTTTCTCTGACAATAACTGTATCGATTTTTTTCTTGACTTCCTTTTCCAGGAGGGGCACACGAGATCAAAATTCATCCATTTCTGCGTGCCTTAAACTTTAACAACCTTCTAAGTCAGAAGCCTCTGTTCGTTCCTGATCTAAAATCAGATGAGGACACCCGCTATTTTAGCAGTAAGTAAAATGAGACGTTATCGGCAGAAAACTGCTGAGTGTCTTTTCTTTCATTATGTGTGACAATCAGTTCCCATCATAATGAGTAATAACATGGTGACTGTCTGACTGGCTCTTATACTAATAATTTCTCATAACACTTTTACTTTTCAGATCGCTCTGTGGGTTATAAATTTAGGAATTCAGATGATGGGGACACAAGTGAGGACAATGACTGTCCAGAAATCAAAAACTTTGAATCATCTTCTCAAAGGTTTTCCAAAGTAAGTATATCTAAATCATGTAGGTCAATAAAATGAATAAAACCTATGATTAGAAAAAAAGTTTCAAAATATATCTATTTATATTTTATATTTCTTTGTGTTTTTTTAGCTATATACCACCAGTACCAAGATGGTGACCATTGAAGAACCTATGTCACCTCCAGAGTGTACCCCTGAGAACAGCAAAAAACACCAAGACTTGTGAGTAGATTATTATTATTATTATGAGATTTAGCTCTGATATATGCTCAGACACGAGTAACACAAATCTAAATCCAGCATCCACCACCCCATGATAACTGATTGCTGTGGATCTGGCTTGTGATTACACAGCAATATCAGTTGATCATTGCAACGAGCCATTCATTCCCAGCTCTTTATAGGCCAATATTACTAGTTAGACTCCATTCTTGCTGGTAGAATGGGGTCCTGAGCAGAGTATCCCCTTTATGATGTCCCAAATGGCCTTACAGGCAGGTGTTCTTCCTTTTTGTATTGTTTTCCCTTGTAATTTACTTGACTTTCTTCTACCAAACAGGCATAAAGAATCTCCCCCTTCCAAAACTGATGATGGTGACAATCAGTGTGTCACTGCTAAAAAGTGTGAGTCATCCTCGCCCTCATTGTCAGGTATGTACAGATTTATAGACCATCCCATTATAGGCTATGATACAAAAGTGTAATGTGAATCTGCACATGAAGGCTCAGATAATGACTTACTTTATTCCCGCTGCCCCTGAGTATTCAATTTTTTGTTTTGGTAAAATCCACCATACGGTTCCAGAGTTATTGGCAGTTTTATTTAGTGCTCATTTTTATGGTCTTTACAAGGGGGTGGTGCTAACAGGATTATCTGGGGGGGGGGGTGTCTTCAGCCTCTTCTTCAGTATTATAGTGTGGTAAAGACCATAAAAATGACCACTAAATAAAAAGGCCCCTGTCTGTGGAACTGTAAGGCGGTGTGCTCACAATGCGTTTTTAATCGTTTCCGCAGCAGCAATTCCGCCGCAGAAACGCTTAAAAAACGCTTGGTAGAAGGCCTGCCATGTTCCCCAATGATAATCCCCATGTGCTGTGCACATGCTGCAGAAATTTCCGCTGCGGATTATCATTGCGGAAAAATCCGCAGCACTACCAATTATTTTGCAGAAGTCCTGCGTTTTCACCGCCATTGACTTGCATTGGAACGCATGGAATCCGCATCACTGCATCTGTACATGCGGAATCCATGTGTTTCAATGTACGGATGGTACTCGGGTGTGGAGAAGAGGAGACTCTCCTCCAGACCCTCCCCCCCTACCATAGAACCTGTAAAAAAAAAAGAATAAAATAAAAAATAAATATGATACTTACCTTCTGATGGCCTCCGGTTCCTTGTCTCGGCTTGCCGGCAGCTCGCGGTAGACTAAAGGACCTGCGCTGACGTCATTTAGTCATGTGACGGGTCATGCGACCAATGATGTCGGCAGGTCCTTAAATCTACCGCGAGCTGCCGGCAAGCCAAGAAAAGGACTCCGGGGGCATCAGAAAGTAAGTATATTTATTTTTTACCATTCTTTCGGTCACACTATATAAATCCATGCCGGCTGCCGGTTGCATGGATTTATATAGTGTGACCAAGTTGTCAAGCACTTTCCAAGTGATGCTAAAATCGCTTGGAAAGTGCTTGACAACCCGCATGCGAAATCGCATGATCCGCATGTCCCTGGCAGGAAAAACACATGTACAATCCGCATGTACAATCCCCATGTACAATCCGCATGTACAATCCGCATGTTCAATCCGCATGCCTTTTTTGTGCCAGGGAGATGCAGAAACGCTCAGGAAAAAATCCGGAGCATTTCTGCATCGTGGGCACATAGCCTAAGGGGGATTTTAATAAAAACCAAAAACAGAGTCCTCAGGGGAGCAGGGGAATAAAGTAAGAGTGAATTCTGGACACTTAAGACCTGGTGATGAGTCTTCTTTAAACTTACGCTTAAGTGTTATCTGACGGATTATATAAAAACACTTTGGCTTGCTGCAAGTAATGTCATGTTAATAAGGGGGACACCACACGGCCGCACACAGAAAAGCTACAAGTGCATATTAACCAGTTTGAGTAACTCTATAAACATATAAAATTGATCTTTGAGGAGTTTATAATCAACATCTTTTTCTGACTTCTTATTAGAACCTCCAGTTAAGGAGAGAAAGAAATCTGCACTAAATCTGAGAAAACAGCAAAGAACAGATAAAGTGGAAGAGGGGGAAAGTAGTAGGCGAGGTAAGTGTGAGGATAACCTCCATGTTGTATGATGTCAGTGAGATAAGTCATGTGGAGCAGATGTCATCTGTCAGTGGTGGGATTGTCACATGTATGATGGCTGACAATGATCCCGCACCTATGTATGGAGAAGATTCCTCTACCGGCCTCCCACAGAGACACCACAGTAGTGTCCTCTAATATGGAGTCCCATTACTTACATCGGTTTTCATCTTTTTTATAGGTTCTATCTTCCGCCGGATGATATCATCCTGCCGGCGTGGATTATCCAGGGCTGCTCGCACTATCAGACAAAGCTGCATTTTTGCCTACTGTCACCAGGGCACCAGAAACATCTCAAGGGCAGAAAACCCTCACATCTAGTGCCCTGAAGAAAGTACAGCACATCCACCATCAATGCTGTACCTGCATGGAAAGAGTTGTACCATCTACTGTACCTGTGGCCATCTGACCAGCGAGAAATATCTGCAAAAGTCAAAGGCCTCCAAGAACATCTTTTCAACCTTCCATTTAATTCTTAATTAAAAAAAAATAAATTGGTTAATGTCCTTTTGAATTGAATTGAATATTACTGACATTTATGGCATATCAATGCTACACATGTTATATCTGTCCAATGGTTTGGACACCAAACAGAAGATTAGACAAGACTGAAACATACAGTTTGCACAGCAAGTTGTTTTTACATTGCAGTGTTTGTTCAATTAAATTTTATTGAGTGCTTTTCATAAGGGAACCAGGCAGAAACCACCTGAAATAGACATTGTGTGCACAAAAAGTGGCAACCAAGCTAGGGGGAAACATGCCCTGATCCACTGATTTTACAAGAACTCAGATACTTTTACCTTAGTAGCGCTCTATTTCAGATTCAGGCACAAGAACAAGTTGGATTCTGTGCTGTGCATCCTGGAGGTGAGGGTGATCGCGCCCACAATCCAGCTGTCACGCCTCACTTGTCGTGACGTCAGCGCGGGGTCACGTGATGCCTGTGAGCGGCGCTATCCTTGGCTGCAACGTAAGCTAATTACAAAAATTCTTAGGGGCCCCGTGGGGATACATTGGAGGGGTAATCTAAAGTACTGGACAACTTCTTTAAGAATCATTTTTTTCCTGTATAATGACTTAAACCAAAATTTTATTTTTGATTAACAAATAGATAATTTCAGTGTAATTTATGAAGGAAAAAAAGAACTGCCAAAAATTAGGGATTCTGATACATCCTGTATTAGAATAAAGGAGGGTCTCATGCACATTCTGGTCAATTTGACATATAGTAGTACTTCTAGACTCATAAAGGCTATGCACTAAGTGCAAATCCTGCCAAAAAATGCAAGTAGGGTCATCCATACACCATGGAAGGCACCAACTGTAGTGCCTCATTCAAATATTGTGAACAAAGTATACACTGTGTGCAGAATTATTAGGCAAGTTGTATTTTAGAGGATTATTTTTATTATTGATCAACAACTATGTTCTCAATCAACCCAAAAGACTCTTAAATATCCAAGCTTAATATTTTTGGAAGTTGGAGTGGGGTGTTTTTAGATTTGGCTCTCTTAGGAGGATATCTGTTTGTGCAGGTAACTATTACTGTGCAGAATTATTAGGCAACTTATTAAAAACCAAATATAATCCCATGTCACTTGTTTATTTTCACCAGGTAAACCAATATCAGTGCACAAAATACAGAAATAAACATTTCTGACATGCTAAAACAAAAACCAAAAAAATTAGTGATCAATATAGCCGCCTTTCTTTATGATGACACTCAACAGGCTTCCATCCACAGATTGTGGCCAACACACTTTCTGCAACCCTGTTGGCTATTTGACATGTAACGCTTGATTGTTCGCTGATCACGCTTCAAAAGTTTGGAAATTTCAAGACTGCTGCATCCCTCTGCAAGACATCTCACAATTTTGGACTTTTCAGAGCCCGTCAAACCTCTCTTTTGACCCATTTTGCCAAAGGAAAGGAAGTTGCCTAATAATTAAGCACACCTTCTATAGGGTGTTGATGTCATTAGTCAACACCCCGCCTCATAACAGAGATGCACATCACCAGATTTACTTAATTGGTAGTTGGCTCTCAAGCCTATGCAGCTTGGAGTAGGACAACATGTATAAAAAGTATCATGTGATCAAAATACTCATTTGCCTAATAATTCTGCACACAGTGTAGTTGTGGTACACCTACAATAGTGTTCAAACTAATAGCAGTGGGTTAAATAACATGAGTTAAGCACAAAACCTTTATACTAGTTTTTATTTCCATGCATTGGGAACATTGCACACTGTTTTCTAATTCTAAACATGAAGAGAAATGTATATAATTTTTAACTATTTTACAGAAAATAGCAAAAAATGAACAATGGGCTGTTCTAAAAAAATAGCAGTGTCTGCATTTGTCTTTACAAACTCAAAATATGTACTCTTTTTTAGGATTTGGCATTCCTGTGAATCATTAACCTAATACTTAGTTGTATACTCAGTTTTTTAGAACTGCTTCACATGTATGTTGCATAGAGTCAACCAACTTCTGGCACCTGTCAACTGTTATTCCAGCCCAGGATGCTTTGACTACATCCCACAATTTTTTGGCATCTGTTGGCTTTGCCTCAGAAACAGTATTTTTGATGTCACCCCACAAGTGTTCTATCGGATTAAGATCCGGTCATTGGGCTGGTCACTCCATAACCTCAATTATGTTGGACTGCAACCAATAATTTGATCGTTTACTGGTGTGTTTAGGGTAGTTGTCTTGTTGAAACACCCATTTCAAGGGCATATCCTCTTCAGCGTAAGGCAACATGACCTCTTCAAGTATTTTAATATATGCAAACTGGTCCATAATCTCTGGTATGCGGTAAATAGGTCCGGCACCATAGTAAGAGAAACGTGCCCATATCATGATGCTTGCTCCACCATGCTTCACTGTCTTCAGAGTGTACTGTGGCTTGAATGCAGAGTTTAGGGGTCATCTGACAAACTGTCTGTTGCCCTTGGACCCAAAAAGAACAATTTTACTTTCATCAGTCCACAAAATGTTTCTCCACTTTTCTTTAGGCCAGTTGATGTGTTCTTTGACAAATTGTATCCGCTTCAGTACATGTCTTTTTTTAACAGTGGGACTTTGCAGGGACTTCTTGCTAAGAGATTAGCTTCACACAGGCATCTTCTGTCACAGTACTCACAGGTAACTTGAGACTGTCTTTGATCATCCTGGAGCTGATCATTAGCTGAACCTTTTCCATTCTGGATAATCTTCGATCCATTCGAATGGTATTCCTCTGTTTTTTTCCACGTCTCTCTGGTTTCACTTTCCATTTTAAAGCATTGGAGATCATTATAGCTGAACAGCCTATCATAGTCTGCACTTCTATATAAGTTTTACCCTCTCCAAACAACTTTTTAATCAAAGTACGCTGTTCTTCTGAACAATGTCTCGAATGACCCATATTTCTCAGGCTTTCAAGGAGAAATGCATGTACAACATGTGCTGGCTTCATCCTTAAATAAGGGCCACCTGATTCACACCTGTGTCTTCACAGAATGATTGACCTCACTATTGAACTCCACACTGCTATTATTTTGAACACATCCCCTAACAATTAATTATTAGAATACACAGACTCATAAACATGCAGATCATGAATGCGGAGTTTGTTGGTTTTCTTAGAATCTACTGCACCAACTGGTAAATTGTTTGTCATGTGGTGGTAATATAATATATACCAAAAACAGTGATTAATCTCGTTAGTCATATTGGACTGCTATTATTTGGAATACTACTGTACATACTATGCACCTCCACTATGGCATCCATGCAGCAAAAAGGAGTCAAACAATTCTCCTGTGACTTTTCACACACAACACTAACAAGAATGGCAAATGCCTGAAGTGAATCGACCAACGTTTGTGGTATCAGATGCCTCTTACGCTTTTTCTCTTCCTCTTTTGCGTTGTCATGAGGGAGAAGAGAAAATATCCTGGCATAATGATCCCGCGAATACAGCACATAGCCTATCTAAACATTGTACACTTTTCCATCCTAATCACAACAATCCAATATCCATAACACCCACATATATACCAGAACTTACACAAAACAGATTTAATTCACGCAAAAGAAAAGAAATCTTTTGGATATATAAATTACAAACCATTTGTTCTCTTGGTGTAAATGAAATGACGAAGAAGACCCTATGTTGATAGAAGATGTACAACAATTAACCTCAAGGGACTCTTCAGGATGGACATAATTGTTTCTTTTATTGGAAAAAAAAACTCTCTCCTGAACTGCCCTATTGTGGCCTGTTACGTCATCTACTGGTGGAATACTGAACTGCACCTCATTCATGTGTTTTACTAGAAATTAACAAGGTAATATTAGTAACAGTAACCCCTTTGCGACTTCTCTTTATGACCTCCCCCTCTTTGATGTGGGCTCCGGCGCTGAGCCCGCATCGTTTCAGGCACATGACAGCTGATTTGATCAGATTTGCCCCTAACAGCCACAAGTGGAATTACCCCTGCCACGTGATCGCGAGGTGCTAATTGGTTGACATGACAACCCGGGGTCTGCAGGAGACCCCTATGGTTGTCATTGTCGACCTGCTATGAGCGGTGCCCTGCGGTCGGTGTTCATAGCAGATGAGCATTTCTGCTACACATAGCAGGGCTGAAGACTTGCTATTAGTGATGATTGAGCATGCTCATTGCTCAAGATTTACGAGCATGCTCGGACGAGCACCTATTATTATTATTATTTATTATTATAGCGCCATTTATTCCATGGCGCTTTACATGTGAAAAGGGGTATACATAGCTAAAACAAGTACAATAATCTTGAACACAATGTGACAGCGACTGGTACAGGAGGAGCGAGGATCCTGCCCGCGAGGGCTCACAATCTACAAGGGATGGGTGAGGATACATTAGGTGAGGGTGGAGCTGGTCATGCGGCGGTGGTTACTGCAGGTTGTAGGCTTGTGGGAAGAGGTGGGTCTTCAGGCTCCTTTTGAAGGTTTCCACGGTCGACGAGAGTCTGATGTGCTGGGGTAGAGAGTTCCAGAGTAGGGGGGAAGCACGGGAGAAATCTTGTATGCGATTGTGGGAGGAGGAGATAAGAGGGGAGTAGAGAAGGAGATCTTGTGAGGATCAGAGGTTGCGTGCGGGTATGTAACGGGAGACTAGGTCAGAGATATATGGAGGAGACAGGTTGTGAATGGCTTTGTATGCCATGGTTAGGGTTTTGAACTGGAGTCTCTGGGCAATGGGGAACCAGTGAAGAGATTGACAGAGAGGAGAGGCCGGGGAATAGCAGGGGGACAGGTGGATTAGTCAGGCAGCAGAGTTTAGGATAGATTAGAGGGGTGCAAGAGTGGTAGAAGGGAGGTCACAGAGCAGGAGGTTGCAGTAGTCGAGGCGGGAGATGATGAGGGCGTGCACTAGTGTTTTTGCAGATTCATGGTTGAGGAATGTGAAGATCCGGGAGCTATTCTTGAGTTGGAGTCAGCAGGAAGTGGAAAGGGCTTGGATATGTGGTTTGAAGAAGAGATCAGAGTCCAGGGTTACTCCAAGGCAGCGAGCTTGAGGGACTGGGGAGAGTGGACAGCCATTGACATTGATAGATAGGTCAGTTGGGGGGGTGAATGGGATGGCGGAAAGATGATGAATTCTGTTTTGTCCATGTTAAGTTTTAGAAATCTAGCAGAGAAGAAGGATGAAATAGCAGACAGACATTGTGGGATTTTGGTTAGTAGGGAGGAGATATCGGGTCCAGAGAGGTAGATCTGTGTGTTATCAGCATAGAGGTGATAATGAAAGCCATGGGACTCTATGAGCTGTCCCAGGCCTAAGGTGTAGATGGAGAAGAGCAGAGGTCCTAGGACTGAACCTTGGGGGACACAGACAGATAGGGGGCTAGATGAGGAGGTGGTGCATGAGTGGGAGAGACTGAATGTCCTGCCTGTTAGGTATGAGCAGTTCCAGGATAGGGTCAAGTCTGTGATGCTGAGAGATGAGAGAGTTTGTAGTAAGAGGGAACGGTCCACTGTGTTGAAGGCAGATGACAGGTCTAGGAGGAGGGGGACGGAGTAGTGTCGCTTAGATTTGGCCGTTAGTAGGTCATTGGTGACTTTAATCAGTGCCGTTTCAGTAGAATGGTGCGATCGGAAACCAGATTGTAGGCGGCTGAAGAGGGAGCAGGAGGAGAGGTGGGAGGACAGTTCAGAATGGACATGTTGTTCCAGTAGTTTTGAGGCATAGGGGAGATGTGATATGGGGCGATAGCTAGACAGAGAGGATGGGTCAAGGGAGGGCTTTTTGAGGATGGGTGTGAAAGAGGCATGTTTGAAGCATGAGGGGAAGACACCAGTTGTTAGTGACAGGTTAAAGAGGTGGGCTAGGGTTGGGATGAAGATAGTGGTAAGCTTTGGGATGAGGTGGGACGGGATTGGGTCAAGTTTACAGGTGGTGTGGTGTGATTTGGAGAGTAAAGAGGAAAGTTGATCTTCCGTAATGGTGGAGAAGGTGGTTTTGAAGGAGGAGGGTTGAGTAGGTGTGGGGAGGGGCTGTGTGGGCTTTAGGCAAAAGCTTTGTCTGATGGTGTCAACCTTCTGCTTGAAGAATGAGGCAAAGTCTTCGGCTGAAATAAGAGGAGAGGGAGGAGGCACTGGGGGACGGAGGAGAGAATTGAAGGTGTTGAATAGTTGTTTGGGGTTGTGAGACAGGGAGGATATGAGGGATGCGAAGTATGTTTGTTTTGCGAAGTATTATCTTCAGCATGCTTGTGCTTTAACTTTTTGACTTGCCCCCCTGGGCCGTGGGGTACCCAGAACCGGGCCTTCTGGTGTACGCTGCTGATGGGGGTAGTAGTGGCAACCCGATCCCGTGGCTCAGGGTCGTCAGACCAAAAGGTGGCAGTCTATTTATCAGTGTTTTGAATGTCCAACTATGCCACCCATTGATTGCGGTCAGAGATAACCGCCGCTGCGAGGCAGACCGCTGCGGCTGGTGTTGGTGTGCTGCACAGGGATAGGATAACTCCCCACGGGAAGAGTGTAGCCTCAGGGCAGTGTAGGTGGATGCTGGGGGTGATGGTGCAGGCGCAGCAAAGATCACACTGAGTTCAATGGTGCAGTCCAGGGTTTTTACTCACAGTTGTTATCCAAGTCACTTCTGTCAGCAATGACTGCCCAAGTTGTGCTGCGTCCACCAGGTGAGGAGCTCGGTCAACCCCCAGGCAATTCAGGAGTATGCCACAGGACCCCCTTCTGTCCTTTCTCTGGCCTCTCGTGCCCCACCAGTGACCAAACTTCTGTCCAGCTACCGCAGACCGTGTCGGGTAAGTGTTGGCCTCCGCTTCCCGCTATCCTATATGGCGCCTTCCTAGCAGGTTTGGCGGGGGGTCGCACCAATAAATGATCACGGCCTCCGGTTCTTGGCTGAGGGATGATTTACCTCCACCAACTTGGGAATCCGGTACCCTTCCACAGCCTGACCCTTCACCCGATATAACGCGGGTTTGCAAAGGTTGCTGTCCGTTCTGCTCTCTTAGGGTCCCTTCTGCCTTCTTATTTCTGGAGCCTTTCTACTCCTCTGTCTCTTCTCCTTCCTTCCTTCTCCTTCTTCTCTTCTCCTCTCTGGCCCCAGCCTTCTCTCTAGGCCTGCCTCGTGGAGCTCAGCTCAGGCTGAGCCACGGCTCCCTGTCAGCTCTGACTGAACTACTCTCTACTCCTTTACTCTCTACTCTCAACAAGATGGCTCCCACCTTTTATCTGCTTCTCTGTGTCTGAGCTCAGGTGACCTGCACCCAATGAGCTTCTTCCTGTGCTCCAGAAACTGTCCCCTTTTGCTCCCACACCACTGGGTTCTCTTCTCCCTCCCCACTCCAGCCAGGGACATGGTCAGTTGTGCCTGCAATATGGGAGCACCGGCGAGCTGTCCCCCGGAAATGGGGAGTGTATGTGTGTGCAGCTAACTGAGCCCTGGTCCACACTCCATCCTTACCTGGAAGTGGAATATCACACCTCTGGTTGAGGTGCAATACCCCTGAAGCAACTGAACCCTCGGGGCGCTACATTTCCGTAGCTCCGTGAACATGATTTGCGACTGTTTGACAGCTTTAATACATGTGTGGAATGCTGGAAAAACAGGCATTCCTCACATGTATTAAAGCTGTCAAACAGTCGCAAATCACGTTCCCGGAGTGACGAAAACTTAAAGCCCGAGCACATTGAAGATAATAGGTGCTCGCCTGAGCATGCTTGTAAATCTCGAGCAATAAGCATGCTCGATCATCACTACTTGCTATGTGTAGCACAAGTGATCAGACGATGGCAGCTTCAACTCTCCCATGGAGGCTATTAAAGCAGGTAAAAAGTAAAAAAAATGTTTTTAAAAATATTTAAAAAATGTAACAGTTCAAATCACCCTCCTTTTGCCCCATTCAAAATAAAACAATTAAAAATAAAAAATACACATATTTGGTATCGGCGAGTTCAGAATCACCCGATCTGTCAAAATATAAAGAGAATTAATCAGATCGGTAATGAGGAAAAAAAACAAAACTGTAGAATTTTGGTTGCTGCAACATTGCAATAAAACAAAATAACGGGCAATAAAACATCGTATCTACCCCAAAATGGCATCAATAAAAACGTCAGCTCAGCACGCAAGAAATAAGCCCTCACCCGGCCCCAGATCCCAAAAAAGGAGATTCCATGGGTCTTGGAAAATGGCTCCATTTTTTTTTTTTTTTTACAAACTTTGGAATTTTTTTTCACCACTTAAATAAAAAAGAACCTATACATGTTTGGTGTCTACAAACTCGTAATGACACGGAGAATCATAATGGCAGGTCACTTTTAGCATTTTCTGAATATGTTAAAAAAAACAATTGTCAAATTGCACTTTTTTTGCAATTTCACCACACTTGGAATTTTTTTCCCATTTTCCAGTACACAATATGGTAAAATCAATGGTGTCGTTCAAAAGTACAACTCGTCCGCGAGAAACAAGCCCTCACACGGCCATATTGACTGAAAAAAAAAAGTTATGGCTCTGGGTAGAAGGGGATCAAAAAATGAAAATGCAAAAACAAAAAATCCCAGGATGGTAAAGGGGTTAAATGAGCAATGTATATATGTGATTTGTTTTTTGAAATCTATGTCTTAATCCACAGTTTTTAATACACCGTATTTTACAGACCATAAGGATTTAGAGGAGGAAAATAGAAAAAAAATGTGAAGAAAAAAATGTCATGCCGCATTGTTATGGGGAAGGGTCTCCTGCTGGCACTGTTTATGGCCCCCACACGCCGATGTCAGCTGCCGGAATATTCACTGCTCCCCATGCCCGGGGGTGTGTAGAAAGTTTTAAGAAAATTATACAAACAACCTTTTCACCTATCTAGATTAGTGCCCTTATGGGAAAATCCTAGATTTATTCAGGGTAAACAGAACAAGCTTTGCAAGCAATGGAACCAGAAAGGGATTTATTAAATGTTAATGAAGGAAGGCTGCTCACCTGGCTGGAATTCTCAGGGATGTATGATATGGGAGATCATCAATAGAGATGAGCGTTGTTCTACTCGAACTGTTCGCCAATCTCAAATTCGAGCTGTTTTGGGAGGTGTTCGAGCCGTTCGGCGAACACGAACAATTTGAGAAAAATTCGGCTGTTCGAGGTTATGTTCGATAACTGTTCGTGCACCAAAATCATAACTGGATTTTTTCTCAGTAATGATGAAAATTAATGTTAATACGCAATGAGAGTGTACAGCGGGGTGGGGGGAGGGGCAGGGGATGGATCTCTGCAGGAACAATGAAGATCTCCATTTTTTTTTCTCTTTCCCGCATTTGCAGTGGGGAGGTGCAATCTGTCAGCCTATCAGCAGCGCACACACGGAGCGAAGTGCTTTTTTTCACACAAGCAAGGGCATGTGTCATTGGCAGTGTATGTCACATGTCCTTGCCCTATAAGACCAAGCCATTTTCCCCGTCGCCACCATTTTCTCACTGCTGCAGCTGCGTGTTAGACGGCACCGCTGTTGCTGTGTGCGCTATACCTTGTTAATTTCAAGCCAATTTTCGCACAAATATACAGATAGCTTGGGAGTAGGGAATAGTTGTGATTGCAGTCCTTTTAAGGACTAGGTTACAGCATTTCCTACGACTTTTATCAGGGAGGTCTGTGCTCTTAAATAGATCGGTTGTGGGAGTAAAGACTAATTGTAATTGCAGTCCTTTTCAGGACTAGGTTACATGAGTTCCTATCAGTTTTTGCCAGGCAGGTCTGTGCCAGTGCTGTGCAAGTTTTTTTCACAGCATTTGGCTGAATCTAGCAAAGCTAATCCTTTTTGGCCTATTGCAGAGTGTGTTAGTCAGTGGAGTAGCCTATCTGTGTTGCAAGATATACCACCTGTGTATAGAATACCAATTTTTTTACTGCACCTAGTGAAGTAAAATCTTTTGGGCATAGCATCATTCTATTAGTCCATCTATACTGACCTCCATCAGGTTGCAAATTAAAACTAATTTTTATCTGCATCTACAGTACCTCTGAAAAAATATTTGGGCTTCTAGCAGTGTGTGGGACTTGTTCTATTAGTCCATCTATACTGACCTCCATCAGGTTGCAAACTGAATATAGTTTTTTCTGCATCTACCTCTGAAAAAATATTGGGCTTCTAGCTGTGTGTGGGTCTTGTTCTATTAATCCATCTATACTGACCTCCATCAGGTTGCAAACTGAATATATTTTTTTCTGCATCTACCTCTGAAAAAATATTTGGCCTTCTTGTAGTGTGTCGGACTTTCTCTATTAGTCCATCTATACTGACCTCCATCAGGTTGCAAACTGAATATAATTTTTTTCTGCATCTAGCTCTGAAAAAATATTTGGCCTTCTAGTAGTGTGTCGGACTTTCTCTATTAGTCCATCTATACTGACCTCCATCAGGTTGCAAATTAAAACTAATTTTTATCTGCATCTACAGTACCTCTGAAAAAATATTTGGGCTTCTAGCAGTGTGTGGGACTTGTTCTATTAGTCCATCTATACTGACCTCCATCAGGTTGCAAACTGAATATAGTTTTTTCTGCATCTACCTCTGAAAAAATATTGGGCTTCTAGCTGTGTGTGGGTCTTGTTCTATTAATCCATCTATACTGACCTCCATCAGGTTGCAAACTGAATATATTTTTTTCTGCATCTACCTCTGAAAAAATATTTGGCCTTCTTGTAGTGTGTCGGACTTTCTCTATTAGTCCATCTATACTGACCTCCATCAGGTTGCAAACTGAATATAATTTTTTTCTGCATCTAGCTCTGAAAAAATATTTGGCCTTCTAGTAGTGTGTCGGACTTTCTCTATTAGTCCATCTATACTGACCTCCATCAGGTTGCAAATTAAAACTAATTTTTATCTGCATCTACAGTACCTCTGAAAAAATATTTGGGCTTCTAGCAGTGTGTGGGACTTGTTCTATTAGTCCATCTATACTGACCTCCATCAGGTTGCAAACTGAATATAGTTTTTTCTGCATCTACCTCTGAAAAAATATTGGGCTTCTAGCTGTGTGTGGGTCTTGTTCTATTAATCCATCTATACTGACCTCCATCAGGTTGCAAACTGAATATATTTTTTTCTGCATCTACCTCTGAAAAAATATTTGGCCTTCTTGTAGTGTGTCGGACTTTCTCTATTAGTCCATCTATACTGACCTCCATCAGGTTGCAAACTGAATATAATTTTTTTCTGCATCTAGCTCTGAAAAAATATTTGGCCTTCTAGTAGTGTGTCGGACTTTCTCTATTAGTCCATCTATACTGACCTCCATCAGGTTGCAAATTAAAACTAATTTTTATCTGCATCTACAGTACCTCTGAAAAAATATTTGGGCTTCTAGCAGTGTGTGGGACTTGTTCTATTAGTCCATCTATACTGACCTCCATCAGGTTGCAAACTGAATATAGTTTTTTCTGCATCTACCTCTGAAAAAATATTGGGCTTCTAGCTGTGTGTGGGTCTTGTTCTATTAATCCATCTATACTGACCTCCATCAGGTTGCAAATTCAAAATAATTTTTTTCTGCATCTAACCCAGCCAATAGTTTTGGCCTAATACCACAGTTTGGCCACTCAGCTCTGCTCGGTTACCATCCATTGTTTTTTTGTGCAAACAACTCCAGAGTTGTGAATTAGTTAACCACCAAAATGAGTGGAAAAAGGCCTGCTGCTGGTGGAAAGGGGAATAGGCGTGTTGGGAAGGGGAAAAAAGGTTGTGTCCGTGGGGTAGGTGTTAAAGCAACAGTAAGATCTGCAGAAGAAAGACCATCTTCCAGCCAAACTAAAATGTCTACTTCTTTTAGCGGACAATGTGATAAGATCCCTTTCTTACGGCCACGCCAATCGCTACAAATTCCAGATGAGGCACAAAAACAGCAGGTGCTTCAATGGATATCAAGTGCTCCTTTAAGTGGGCTCTCCTCCACATCAACTTCAACATCACAAATACTCCAGTCCTCAAAGGTGTCACCCAAATCGCACTTGCTTCCTCACAGCTCCCAAATCTCCAGCTGCCCGTCTGAGTATGAGGTAGAACAGATGGTTGAGTCTGCAGAGCTGTTTACTCATACTATAGCCTGGGAATCAGAGGTCGACTCCAGCGCTTCTGTGAATCCAGACGAGGAAATGATCTGCACTGATGCCCAGAATCTTTATGAGTCGGATCCAGGACCAGACGCAGAAGGTTCTGACCATAATGTAGACCCTCATTCCCAAACTGTAACTCCTGTTGGTGGAGACAATGAGGAAGACGATGATAAGACTCAAATACCTGATTGGAGCGACAACTTTAGTTTTTTGTCAGGGCAGGAACAGGTTGGCTCTGAGGACGACGGGTGTGATAACGCACAGGGTGATGATGATGAGGTCGGAGATCCCACTTACTGTCAACCCACAGTCAGCCAAGAGATGAGGTCAGCAGAGGAGGTGGAGGAAGATGCTAGTGACGACGAGGTCAGGTTGCGCCTTCCTGGACAGAGACGTAGTACTGGAAGCACGTCAACAACTGCATCCTCAAACACAACTCTGCCTCTCACCACAAGTCGTGGTGGCTCTTCAGGTCGCATGGGTGCTAAGCCTTGCATAGCCTGGGCATTTTTTCAGATCGATAAAGATGACCCAACTCGTGTTATCTGTAACATTTGTCAGCAAAAGCTAAGTAGAGGCCAAAAAATACATAGTTTGAGTACTTCATGCATGAACCGGCACATGGACATGAAGCATAAGTTGCAGTGGGAAGCTCAGTGTGCTACAATGCGGCCTAGCCGGCCGGGCCAACCACCGTCTGCCATATCTTGTGCATCCGCGGCCTCTTCATCCTCTGTGACTGGGGGGACAGCAGTCACACCTGTTTTGGGGCGCAGACCTGCCACCTCTTTACCCGCAACAGCCAGCGTGATTGGCAGGTCATCATTTTCTTTGGAGGTGGTAACACCAGCTGGTGTTGAGCGCTGTCCGACATCGATAGCACCACCTTTGGATGAAGGCAACCTAACATGTCCACCTGCATCTTCCTCACAGACCGGTAGTTTGCCGGGAACACCCTTATCAACCCCGTCTAAGCACAATAGATGGCCCTCGGTCCCTCAGATGTGGACAAGTAAAAGACCATTTCCTCCTAGCCATGAGAAAGCTAAGAGGTTGAATTTCACCATCTGCAAGCTCTTGGCTACAGAAATGCTGCCTTTCCGCCTGGTGGACACAGAGGATTTTCGAGACCTTATGTCCGCCGCAGTGCCCCAGTACCAGATGCCCAGTCGGCACTACTTCTCAAAGAAAGGTGTGCCTGCGCTCCACCAGCATGTCGCACACAACATCACCGCTTCTTTGAGAAACTCTGTGTGTGACAGGGTGCATTTCACCACAGACACTTGGACGAGTAGGCATGGACAGGGGCGTTACATGTCGCTGACTGGGCACTGGGTAACTATGGTGACAGCAGGACAAGGGGCTGCTGTCCAAGTCTTGCCGTCCCCACGAGTTGTGCGTCAATCCTCTTTATGTCAAAGTTCCTCCACTGCTTCTGCCTCCTCAACCTCCTCTCGGTCTTCCACCTGCACCCAAAGCCTGTCTGGTCATGCCACAAGCTTTCTAACTGCGCAGAAGGGATCCTGCACACCTCCTTACTATGCTGGCAGTAGGGCTCAACGTCATCAGGCAGTTTTTACATTGAAATGTCTGGGAAATGTGAGTCACACAGCTGAGGAGTTGTGGTCAGCTCTGGAGAACCAATTTCATGAATGGTTGTCTCCACTGGACCTGAAACCAGGGAAGGCCGTGTGCGACAATGCTGCAAACCTGGGTGCGGCCCTTCGCCGGGGCAATGTCACACACGTGCCTTGTATGGCTCACGTGTTGAACCTGGTTGTCCAGCAATTTTTAGCCCACTATCCCAGACTAGATGGCCTTCTGCAGAGGGCACGGTCGCTGTGTGCTCACTTCCGCCGTTCGCATCCCGCAGCTCAGCGACTTACATCTCTACAGAAGTCGTTGGGCCTGCCACTTCACCGGCTAAAATGCGATGTGCCTACCTGGTGGAATTCAACTCTGCACATGTTGCAGCGACTGTGGCAGCACCGACAAGCCCTGGTGCAATACGTTCTGACGTATAGCCTGGGCCAACGAGATTCAGAGGTGGGGCAAATCACGCTGGAGGAGTGGTCTCAGATCAGGGACCTATGCACCCTTCTGCACAGTTTTGAAATGGCGACGAAGATGTTTAGTGCTGACGATGCCATTATCAGCATGACTATTCCGGTGATTTACATGCTGGAGCACATGTTAAACAGAATTCGGAGTCAGGTGGTGGCACAAGAGGAGGTGGAGGAAGTAGAGGAGGAGGAGTTGTATGCGGAAGGGCTAACATCTGCAAGGTCCAGAAGGTCGGCAGCACCAAGGCGGCAGGCATGTGAGGGTGGGGGAGATGGTTTTACCAGGGCGCATGGTAGCAGCCAAACTAGTGAGGAAGGTGCAGGAGCCCAGGAAGAAGTGGAGGACGAACTGATGGAAGACTCATCAGATGAGGGAGACCTTGATCACATTTCTGTTGTGCGAGGTTAGGGGGAGAGGACAGAGGAAGGAAGCATGATTGTTACCTCGCCACCAACACAACAGGGACTTGGTGCTCTGGATGCGCAACACACATGAGTGCCTTCTTGCTGCACTACCTGCAACATGACCCTCGAATTGTGAGAATTAGAAATAATCCTGACTACTGGGTTGCCACACTGTTAGATCCCCGGTACAAAAGTAAATTTGCAGAAATTATTCCTGCCATAGAAAGGGATGCACGCATGCAGGAGTATCAGCAGACTGTTGCAGAATCTTACATGTGCTTTTCCACAAAATACCAGTGGTGCACGTAGTGAATCTCACAGTTCCAACTTGCCAACCGTGGGACCGTCAAGTGTTCAGCACTCAAACCGTAACAGAACCACAGTATCTGCTGGTAACATCAATTTTGCGGAATCATTTCACCACTTTTTTAGCCCATCCTTTGCAAGGCCACAGGAGACAAGAAGTCTGACACATAGTCAACGCCTAGAGACGATGGTACAGGAGTATCTCCAAGTAAACATTGAAGCCACGACTGTGTCACTGGACCCTTGCTCTTTTTGGGCTTCCAATCTGGATAAATGGCCGGAGCTAGCCACTTACGCCTTGGAGATCTTGTCATGCCCCGCAGCCAGCGTTCTGTCTGAACGTGTGTTCAGCGCTGCTGGTGGTGTGCTGACAGTTAAGCGCACGCGGCTCTCCACTGATAATGTAGACAGACTCACGTTCATAAAGATGAACAAATCATGGATCCGAAACGACTTTTCTACCCCTGTGTCACCCTGGGGAGAGTAAAAGCTTGATGATTGGTTAAAATCACCCTACCAAACGTTTTAAGCTTTCAAATTACTAATCATGTTTATCTGTATCTTGACTGGAAAATAATTTGGGCTTTGTAGCAGTGTGCAGCACTGATCCTATTAGGCCATCTATAATAAGCTCCACCAGATTTAAAATTAAAAATAATTTTTAGCTGCATCTAGCCCGGAAAATAATTTTGGGGCTCCGAGATGCGCAAGACACATAAGTGCCTTCTTGCTGCACTACCTGCAGCATGACCCTCATATTGTCAGAATTCGAAGTAATCATGACTACTGGGTTGCCACACTCTTAGATCCCCCAAACTTTTCGATCAACCTTTTCATTTTAATAAAGACCAAAAAAATGGTCATTTTTGAAATTATAAGCATTAGCAGGTTGTTAGAAACTGAAATCAAACAGTTTTCAACTCAAAACTTTATTCTAGGTGATGTTACATTTTCACATAGGACCCCTTGTTCGAAAGGAGCTTCTGAACTCTCTCGTCCATTGAATTTGTCAGGTTTTGGATGGTTTCTGCTTCAATTGTTTTGCATGAGGACAGAATACCCTCCCAGAGCTGTTGCTTAGATGTGAACTGCCTCCCGCCATCATAGACACTCCTTTTAATGATGCTCCAAAGGTTCTGAATGGGGTAGAGGTCAGGGGAGCATGGGGGTCACACCATAAGTTTGTCCCCTTTTATGCCCATATCAGCCAGAGATGCAGATATTTTATGTGCAGCATGAGATGGTGCATTATCATGCAGAAAAATGATCTTGCTGTGAAATACACGGTTCTTCTTCTTGAACCATGGCAGGAAGTGCTGTTTGAGAAAATCCACATACATTATGGAGTTCATCTTTAGCGCCTTCAGGGATCCTAAAGGGGCCGACAATCTCTCTCCCCATGATTCCAGCCCAAAACATTACTCCACCTCCTCCTTGTTGGCGCTGTAGCCGTGTTTGTGACGCGCCCCTGGGCCTGTGACGCGCTGCGTTGCGCACGCGGGAGCTTACCCGGAGCCGGATCTCTTGAGGGTTGTAGTCTCGTGGCGGTGACCCGGTCCGTGCCCAGGGAGTCAAACTGAGCGGCGATGTAACAGCGGTAGATGTAGGACGACTACGCCACCCGTTGAATGCAGCTATGGAGCTGCCGCTGCAGGACAGTCCGCTGAGGCCGGTGGATGGATGATGCAGCGTAGATGGTATAACCCCCAACGGGAGGGGTATGGCCTCAGGGCAGCAGATGTGGATGATGGGGGTAGCAGGAACCACTCAGAGACGGTGCGGTGTAATTCAGGGTCTTTACTGGTAACAACGATAGACCCTCCCGGAGTACTTGCTAGTGAACGGGGCCTGGTCAGTCCTTGAGCAGATGGGATCTCCCCTGGCCAGGCGGAGTTGTAGGCCTCCCAAACTGACTGTACTCTTCTGGCTACCTTGCTAGAAGCGGATATAAGTAGCCCACGTCCCTGAGTGTACCGTGTGGTGCTCACCCGTATGGCCGGTGACTCGGGGCCTTCTAATGGCTTCCGCTCCACGATGGCGGTGCTGGTCCCACGAGTGTGACCGTGCCTTCGGGTTTCTGGGCCTGAGGACCTGAAATCCCCTGCCGGTCGGCTTCTGCTGCTGGGTAAGAGTTAGTCCCCACAGCCTCGGACGCCGGGTCCGGTAAGAAAGCTTCTCAGTCAGGGCGAGCTCTGCAGCTGCCAGCCCCTGACTCGTAGTAGTATTGCTTCTGCTGTTTCTTGTCTCTACTCTCCTTGACTCTCTAACCCTGCTTCAGCCCCGGGTTTATATAGGGGAAGGTCTTCCCCTCCCAAGACTGGGCAGGAGGTGTGGCATGCACAGGATCCCTGACCAAAGGACCTCCCACCTGCTCTCAGACATAACATTACATTACTGTGGGAAACCAGACCCCTGGGGTGCCACATTCCCCCCTAGTGAAATTTAGTACTCCGGGACTAAACATATTTTAGAAAAACATAACAAGATATAACAACAATAATAGTACAATAAGAAGAAACACATAAAGGTGGTCACGGCATGTCCGTAACCGGGTGTAGTCTTTGAAGAAAAGCAAGGTGTCCATTTCACCAAAACAGGGAGACGTAACCAGGTAGGGGTCTGTCCTACCCCGAGTCCTTAACAGTCTCTAGTCCATCCTGGGTTACGCTCCAACTATGTACAAGGATTCCCGGTAAATCCACCAAGGATTCCTAAAAATAACTGGAAACACAAAATTATACACAAGCAACAATACACAGATAAACATAAATAAAACAATTTATACACTTCAAATCCTCCAGCGTGCGGGTAACTGGCCTCTAGTGGCCCTAGTGGACCTACGGAGCTGACTGTCTGGCCCTGAACTACAGGGTGTAGGAGCTGTCAAGGGTAAACTGGGCAGCTGTCTACCGGCTCTTTGTCTCACAAGGGGTACGGCAGGCTCACTATAAGCAGAGGGTTGATCCTCCTGTTCTGCTTGTGTGCAGTCTTCTGCCTCCTGGACCGGCTGTTCTTCCAGCTCTACCTGTTTCTCCGTAGGTGCTTGGGATGCTGGTTGGAGGAAGGTGAGTACGGGTACCACAACTGCACCATTGACTTGAGTCCAAGACCGAGGGAAGTCCCCGAGCACAGTACTAACCATATCTTCCCTTTCCTCTACGGGTCGATGGTCTTCTTGTTCCTCTTCAGGGTTCCTCAGTTGTTCGGGACACTTCTTCAGGTGGTCCCAGGATACAATGGCTGTGGTTTCCCCTCCGTCTTTACTGATGGTACAAACCTTCGGGTTCTCGTGGCTTGAGGGCATTACGGTGTACGGGTCCTTTTCCCACTGGTCGTCCAACTTGTGGAGCCGTCTCTTCCTCTTCAAGACCTGCTCTCCGGGTACCAGGGGAACAGCGGGAGCATACTGGTTGTAAGTTTTCTCTTGTCTTTCCCTAGCCTGACAGAGACTTCGCTCCACGCTCTCCTGTACTCTCCGGTACTGCTGCTGCCTCTCTGTGTCCCAGTCTGTTTCTGGTGAAGTGTCCTCGGGTGTCAGGACTCCCATTTCCAGGTCAACAGGTAACTTACCAGGTCTTGCCCTCATTAGGTAAGCCGGGGTACAGTTGGTGGAACCTACCGGGATGTGGTTGTATAGGTCCACCAGATCGGGCAACTTCTCAGGCCACAGACTGCGTTCTTCCAGGGGCAACGTTTTTAGAAGATCCATTACCACTTGGTTCATTTTCTCACAAAGTCCATTAGTTTGCGGATGGTAGGGTGTCGTCCTTATCTTCCGGCAGCCATACAGATTGCAGAATTCCTGGAAGACCTCCGCTTCAAAGGCAGGTCCCTGGTCCGTCAGCACTTGGTCCGGGTACCCGTGTGGACGGCAAAAGTGCTGCTGGAAGGCTCTAGCTGCTGTTTGAGCCGTTAAGTCCTTGACGGGGACGACAACCAGAAACCGGGAGTAATGATCCACGATGGTTAACGCGTAGACGTAGCCACTTCTGCTTGGGGTCAGTTTTACATGATCCAAGGCTACCAGTTCCAACGGTTGCCGGGTGACGATGGACTGCAGGGGAGTCTTCTGGCTGGCACGGTCCCTCCTTCTCAGGTTGCACGGGCCACAGTCTCTGCACCACTTCTCGATGGTTCCCCTCATGCCTACCCAGTGGAACCGCTCGCGCAGCAGGAACTCCAGCTTCTTCCACCCGAAGTATCCAGCTCCGTCGTGGTATGCCTCCATCACCATGGCTGCGTCTCTTCGTGGCACCACTACTTGCCAGAGTAATTCATGCGTCCGGGAGTTAACCATTCTGCGGCACAACTTCCCTTTGTAAAGGAACAGTCGACTCTTCTCTGCCCATAGTTGTTTGGCTTCCTCCGGAGCGTCTGGTTCAAGGCGAGCCTCCGGCCGAGTCAGCATCTCCTTCACCAGTCGGACGGCAGGGTCGCTGTCTTGCGTTTCCGCCCAGTTGTAGTGGGGTAAGGGGTTCAATGTAGCAGCCTGCTTACTCCTTACCCGGTGGGAATACTGGATAGTCCCATGACGGTGGAACGCAGGGAGTTCAACTTCTTCCAGTCCCTCCGGATCTTCTCCTCCGTCCGGCAGGTTGGGCATCCTGGACAGGGCGTCCGCGTTGGTATTGGAGCGTCCTGCCCGGTATTTGATTGTGAACTCGTAGTTGGACAGACGGGCCATCCACCTCTGCTCCAGGGCACCGAGTCTTGCCGTGTCCAGGTGTGTCAACGGGTTGTTATCCGTGTACACGGTGAACCGGGAAGAAGCGAGGTAATGCTTAAAGCGCTCGGTGACTGCCCATACTACGGCCAGGAACTCTAACTTAAATGAGCTGTAATTCTCGGGGTTCCTTTCGGTGGGTCGCAGTTTTCGGCTGGCGTAGGCGATTACTCGTTCCTTCCCCTGCTGGATCTGGGACAGTACGGCTCCTAGCCCGATGTTACTGGCGTCGGTGTAGAGGATAAAGGGCTGGCTATAATCCGGGTACGCCAGGATTTTGTCCCCCGTGAGGGCCATCTTCAGCTGGCGGAAGGACTCTTCTTCCAGCTCCTCCCATTTAAAGGGCGGCTTCTGGTTCTTGGCCTTCCGGGACTGGCCTATCAGGAGGTCCTGCATAGGTGCTGCCTTTTTGGTGAAACCGGGAATAAACCTTCGGTAGTAGCCTACCAACCCGAGGAACTGCCGCACTTCTTTTACGCTGGAGGGGCTTGGCCATTCCTTAATTGCGGTGATCTTATCAGGGTCGGGAGCCACTCCGTCAGCGCTCACCACATGTCCCAGGTACTGCACCTTTGGTTTCAGGAGGTGACACTTGGAGGGTTTCACCTTTAGGCCGTAACTTGCCAGAGCTTCGAACACTTCCGCCAGGTGTTTCAGGTGGTCCTCATACGTCTTAGAATATACGATGACATCGTCCAGGTACAACAGGACCGTCTCGAAGTTTCTGTGGCCCAGACAACACTCCATTAGTCGTTGGAAGGTTCCCGGTGCGTTGCAGAGTCCGAACGGCATGCAGGTGAACTCGCTAAGTCCCATCGGGGTGGTGAATGCGGTCTTCTCCCGGTCCGCCTCTGCTACAGGAACCTGCCAGTACCCGCTAGTGAGATCCAAGGTAGAGAAGAAGTTAGCAGATCTTAAAGCAGCCAATGACTCCTCTATCCTTGGTAAGGGGTACGCATCCTTGTGTGTGATACGATTGATTTTCCGGTAATCTACACACATCCTCATGGTGTTGTCTTTCTTTCGGACTAAGACTAGTGGAGCTGCCCAGGGGCTACAGCTATCCCTGATCACCCCAGCCTCCTTCATGTCTCTAAGCATCCCCTTGGCGTGTTGGTAGTGGGCAGGGGGTACGGGTCGATACCTCTCTTTTATAGGAGGATGGTCTCCCGTGGGGATGTGGTGTTCTACCCCCTTGACTCGCCCGAAGTCTAACGGGTGTTTACTGAACACTCTCTCGTACTCCTGAACCACCCGATAGACTCCTTGTTTCTGGTGTGCGGGAGTGGAGTCAGTACCCAGATGTAGTTGCTGACACCAGTCCTCCATGTTTTTCTTAGAGCCGTTACCTTCCTCCGGGTGAGATGGAGGCAAGGGTTCCACAGATTGTACAGAATTTTGGTTAATGGTATATAATTTGGCTAGCGTGGCATACCGGGGCAGGTACACTTCCCTCTCCCCGATATTTATTATGAGAACGGGCACCCTCCCATGGCGTACATCAACCACCCCCCGTGCTGTCAAAATGGTGGGCCTACTGTCCGAGTAAACTGGTTCTACCATTGCCTGGTAATCTCTACCTCTCAGACCAATAGCTGCCCGGCACCAAATCATCATTTCACTTTTCGGGGGCATGGCAATAGGGAAAGGGTCACACATTCGCACGCTACCAATCTCACCACCGGAGAGTTCTAGCTGTTGCCGTCGCATCAGTGCCCGGATCTCTTTCTGGAGCACTCGCTGCTGGCCGGAGCTGGCGTTCTTGGCAACCTGCTGTAAAAGGAAAATCTCCTCTGCAAGACAATTTTCAATTACATTAGTTCCTAGAGTTATTTTTGGGTGACTCTCATGTTTGTCAATATCTACAATGATCAGTCCCTGTGCTGCCAGTTCGACTCTACCGATTTTGATGGTCACCTCTTTAAATCCGATCTGTGGCACGGGCTGGCCATTGCTGGCGATGATACTCAAGTCGTCGTCAGGGTAGCGGGTAATATCCGAGTCATTCCAGTACTGCTTAAAGAGCACGTACGGGATGGTGGTGACCTGTGACCCGGTGTCCAGTAGGGCACTCATGGGAATGCCATCCAGTACCACAGGCAAGACTGGACGTCCTCCCACATATCTGTCGCGCCAGTTCGATGGGCCTGGTGATCTTTTTCCTGGGGGTTGGCCCTCTACCCCAGGTTGTGCCCGTTTAAAGAACAGTACCTTGCCATATGTCCAGGTTGATTGCAGCGGCGGCAGATGGGTCGTCCGTCCTCGCTGTATCGGTCACTGGGTCTTCCTCTGGCCGGTGGGGTCCTCCTTGGTCGACGCCACGGGATGTCCTCCGGTCCGGATGCCAGCTGGATCTTCCCTGGGGTGGAAGCCTGTAAAGACTGCACAGTTCGGGTTAGCGCAGCAACGCTCTTAGCTAGCTCTTGGACCTGATGGTGTAGGTCTGGAGCCGGGTCATTGTCCAAAGCCTGCGCATCAGCTCCCACAGGCCCTGCCGACAAGGGCGCCGCCTCCTGGTGGTAAGTGATAGCAGGGCGCTTGTGGGTCACAACGCCACCCGGTGCCGGTTCTCGGAGCACCCGGATGGCTCTGTCCTTGAACTGTGCAAAGCCCAGATGGGGATCCTGTAAGGCCATTGCCCGCAACTGGGTTCGGTGGGTATTACAATACAGTCCCTCTATAAACTGTTCGGTCAACAGTCTGTCCTCGTTTCCCACTCCATCAGGGTCGGTCTGCTTAATGGCCCTCAGGGCCTCTTGTAGGTTTAGTGCATAGTCCCTTATACTCTCATGCGCTCGCTGCTTGCACCCGTAGAATCTAAGCTTAATCTCGGCTGAGGTGCGGGTATCAAAGGTGTCCTTCAGCCGGGTTAGTATCCCTGCGACAGTCTTCCTCCCAGGTGGCCAGGATTTTACTTCCCTTTTGGCTGCCCTGGTTAGTTGGGCCACCAGGATGCTCACTTTTGGCTCTTCTGTGAGGGGGTACACCTGGAAGAGGCTATCCAGCTTTTCTCTAAAGTCATGCAGGGTATGTGACTCCCCTGAGTACTGGGGTAGCCAAGCTGCTCCCGGGATATAGGGCATGGTGAAGGGCATAACTGCAGCAGCGGTAGCGCTGGCGGGGGTTGAGGCAGTGAAGCTCTCCTCCGTATCCGACATCTTCCTCCCCCCTAGTGGACCGTGGCCTACCTTGCGATGATCCTGTTCCGTAGGCCGCGGCTCCGCAGTGGATCGTCAGGGTTGAGGACCTTCCGTCGCGCTCCTGTGACGTCGGCGTCTGCTGGGCTCCTTCCAGGACCTTACGCAACGTCCGGACGTGAGGCGGGGCTTCAGTTCTCGCGCGCTTTCGGAGTCCACGCCCCTCGTCTTCCCGCACGGCGTCCTCAAGATGGCGTCCAATGGCGGGAAAACTCCACGGATGGCGGGAAGAAGGCAGAAGATGGCGCCGGATGGCGGGAAACTTCACCGATGGCGGGAAGAAGGCGGAAGATGGCGCCGGATGGCGGGAATCTTCACCACAGGTAAGTTTGAACAGTCTTTTTCAGGCACGCAGTACCCGGTGGTTGCGGGCACGAAATCCTGCCGACTACGCCAAAAGTTGACGCGCCCCTGGGCCTGTGTCGCGCTGCGTTGCGCACGCGGGAGCTTACCCGGAGCCGGATCTCTTGAGGGTTGTAGTCTCGTGGCGGTGACCCGGTCCATGCCCAGGGAGTCAAACTGAGCGGCGATGTAACAGCGGTAGATGTAGGACGACTACGCCACCCGTTGAATGCAGCTATGGAGCTGCCGCTGCAGGACAGTCCGCTGAGGCCGGTGGATGGATGGTGCAGCGTAGATGGTATAACCCCCAACGGGAGGGGTATGGCCTCAGGGCAGCAGATGTGGATGATGGGGGTAGCAGGAACCACTCAGAGACGGTGCGGTGTAATTCAGGGTCTTTACTGGTAACAACGATAGACCCTCCCGGAGTACTTGCTAGTGAACGGGGCCTGGTCAGTCCTTGAGCAGATGGGATCTCCCCTGGCCAGGCGGAGTTGTAGGCCTCCCAAACTGACTGTACTCTTCTGGCTACCTTGCTAGAAGCGGATATAAGTAGCCCACGTCCCTGAGTGTACCGTGTTGTGCTCACCCGTATGGCCGGTGACTCGGGGCCTTCTAATGGCTTCCGCTCCACGATGGCGGTGCTGGTCCCACGCGTGTGACCGTGCCTTCGGGTTTCTGGGCCTGAGGACCTGAAATCCCCTGCCGGTCGGCTTCTGCTGCTGGGTAAGAGTTAGTCCCCACAGCCTCGGACGCCGGGTCCGGTAAGAAAGCTTCTCAGTCAGGGCGAGCTCTGCAGCTGCCAGCCCCTGACTCGTAGTAGTATTGCTTCTGCTGTTTCTTGTCTCTACTCTCCTTGACTCTCTAACCCTGCTTCAGCCCCGGGTTTATATAGGGGAAGGTCTTCCTCTCCCAAGACTGGGCAGGAGGTGTGGCATGCACAGGATCCCTGACCAAAGGACCTCCCACCTGCTCTCAGACATAACATTACATTACTGTGGGAAACCAGACCCCTGGGGTGCCACATTTGCGTGGGGTGTCCATCAACCAGCCATCCTCCACTCCATCCATCTGGACCATCGAGCGCTGCACGGCACTCATCCGTGAACAAAACAGTTTTGAAATCAGTCTTCATGTAATGTTTGGCCCACTGGAGCCGTTTCTGCTTGTGTGAAGTGGATAGAGGAGGTCGACAGGATGGCGCATGCACAGCTGCAAACCTCTGAAGGACCCTGCATCTTGTTGTTCGGGGGACGTTGGAGGCACAAGCAGCTTCAAAAACTTGTCTGCTGCTATGACAAGGCTTTTTTGCCGCTGCTCTTTCAACCTGACGCAATTGCCTGTAGGAAAGAGTCCTCAATTTGCCCTTATCAGCACGCACACGTGTGTACTGTGAATCAGCTACATACTTTTTGATTGCCAAGACACTTCATCCTGATCATCGCACAATGTTGATTGTAGTCATGCCTTGACCTAAACACTCCACAATTTGTTGCTTCTCAGCAGCCGACACATCCTTTTTCTTTCCCATTTTGGCAGAAAATGTAGGCTGCTTAATAATGTGAGACAGCCTTCTTAAGTAGTCTTGCCTTTCATTGGACACACCTGCCAAACTAATTAGCACAGGTGTCTGCAATTGCTTACAGTGATATAAAGAGCCCTGACACACATCACCATCAATGAGTTTAACTGACAAACAAACAAATTCTTCCCTTATCACTCCTAAACACTTTTTGCATAATAATTTGGAACGCAGTGTACATGTGCTTTTCCACAAAACACCAGTGGTTCACGTAGTGAATCTTACAGTTCTAACTTGCCAACCGTGGTCTGTATGGAGTTGTTCAATAAAGGGCCCAAAATTAAGATAACATAGATGGGAGAGGTCTCTATGAATAGGAATTCCTAAGTATTTGATACCCTGTGAGGGCCAGGCAAAGGGAAAGTTGGACTGGATGGAATCCTATATGGATTTGGGGAGGGAGACATCGAGGGCCTCAGACTTCGCTGCATTGATTTTAAAATTTTACCATGTAACAAAGTGATCTATTTCAGCCATAACAGCATGGATGGATGTATGTGATTGAGTGATATATACTAGGACATCATCAGCAAATAGAGAGCACTTGTACTCGGTGCCTCCCATCTCAATCCACCTAATATTGGGGTTATGGCGAATTGATGAGAGCAGGTGCTCCGTCACTAGGATGTATAAGAGAGGGGACAGAGGACATCACTGCCTTGTCCCATTGGTGATTGTGAAAGGTGATGAAAATGTTCTGACGCACCCCGTGGGCCTTGGGACACCCGGAGCCGGACCCTTTTTGGTGGATGCTGGTGGTTGTAGTCTTCGTGGCGGCGACCCGGTTCCGTGGCTCAGGGCAGTCAAACCAGTGGCGGAACTATTTATGTGGTTTTGATGTTTAAATGTCCGACTACGCCACCCGTGGATTGCGGTCAGAGTGAACCGCCGCTACAGGGCAGACCGCTGAGGCTGGTGTTGTGGGTGCAGCAGAGCGTAGCATAACTCCCCACGGGAGGAGTATAGCCTCAGGGCAGTGTATGCGGAGGATGGGGTGATGGTGCAGGGCAGCAGCAGTAACGACACGGAGTCAGTGATGCAGTTCAGGGCCTTTACTCACAGTTCTTATTATCCAGACCACGTCTGCAGGTAACGGCTGCCCACGTCGTACTGTGCTCACCAGGTGAGGGGCTCAGACAACTCCCAGATAACTTTGGAGCACTTCACAGGACCCCCTTTGTGTGTCCTTTGTCTGGCCTTTCTTACCAACACTTCTGTCCGGCTGCCTCGGGCCTCCTCTTGGTAAACTTGGCGCCAGTTTCCCTGACCCTATGTGGTGCCTTCCTAGCGGGTGTAGCGAGGGGCTGCGCCACATAAAATGTCAGAGCCTCCGGTTTCTAGCTGAGGGTCGTTTCCTGCCTCCACTAGTTCGGGGACCGGTCTCCCCCTTTGGCCTGACCCCTCCACGCAGGTGGATTCGGGCGTGCGGTGGCGACTCGCCCGTCCGCACCCCTGGGATCCCTTCATTCCTCGTTCCTGGAGCCTTCTCCGCTCCTCTTCCTTCCTTCTCCCTCTTCCAGGCCTGGGCCTCTGTTACTAGGCCCGCCTCCGGAGCAGAGCTCATGCAGAGCCCCTGCTCCCTGCCACTTCTGCTCAGACTTCTCTGCACTGAACTAAGATGGTGCCCACCTTTTATACTCCCTTCTCAATGCACCCAGGAACTGCTTCCTCCCTGCTCCTGCACTACAGGGTTCCCCTTCCTCAGTGTTCCCTCCCCCCACTCCAGCCAGGGACAGGGACTGTGGTGCCCATCTCAGGGGCATATTGGTCGCCCTGCCCCACAGCAATGTTGTGTAATGCATGCAGGTGTCGGGTCCTGATCCACACTCCATCCTTACCTGAGAGTGAGATATCACACCTCTGGGTGAGGTGCAATACGTCTGTAGCAACCGAGCCCTCAGGGTGCTACAGTTCCATTTATCTTCAGCCTAGGTGACGTATTGCGATACAGGGCCGTGATTTTGGCTATAAAAGGGTCCCCTAGACCCCTACCCCAAGCTTTTTAAGAGAATAATATATGGCGTGCCAGGAGACTCTATGGAATGCTTTCTCAGCATCCAACGAGAGTATCTAATTACAAATTTTTAACTGCATCTAGCCCAGGAAATACTTTGTGCCTAGTAGCAGTGTCTGCTAGTCAGCGGATTATCCCGGCTGTTAAGCAAGCTGCACCACCTGTAGTTTAGACACTTAATTTTTTGAAAGGAAATGCTTCGGGACCATGGGATACTTAGTGAAGAGCATCAGGAGGCACCCCAAGGCATAGGGGCTGGGACTGGCAGTAGGATGCCTTGCGGTGGACAGCCGAGCTCGATCCTTATAAAAGCTTTTTAACTGCAGCAGCTTTAGTGGACGCTACTGGAGCTGGAATTACCGCGGCTGCTGGCATGAGACTTGCCCTCCAATAGATCCTTGTAAATGGATTTAAAGTGTATTCATTCAAATTAGAGAGACAATTTAAATTAAAAAGCTTAGAGCTGCCTCCACCACAGGGGGGCTCGCTCGACCCACCAGCGGACAGGCACCAGTATTGGGAGAGGGGGGCTGGCCGTCAGGGTTGGCACGGTGGCAGGAGCAGGAGCGGACTGGCCGTGTCGGCTTCTCACTTTTTGGATTTTAGAAGGGCATGACATGCCTATATCTGTGTCTCCCCCTCCTTTTACTCCTCCACCTCTTTTATTTTCGCATGACTATATGTACTTGTCACTTTTCCATGTGTTAGTTATGTCTTCTGAGCAGTTTGTCAGCTTTTGGACACCTTTGAAGGTGTTTTCTATGTGTTTCTATGTGTTTTTGTTTGCCTGCCATTGGTTTTAACGGTGTTCGAAGGTGTTCGACGAACAGTTCGACGAACAGTTCGGCGAACACACGGGTGTTCAACGAACCGAACCGAACTCGAAAACTACGGGGGTGGCTCAACACTAGCCGTGACCTCCTGCCCGTTCATCCAGAGACTGCCCCGGTCACTTGCCGTGACCTCCTGTCCGTTCATTCAGAGACTGTCCCAGTCACCTGCTGTGACTGCCTGCCCGTCTACCCTGGTCGCCACCCGCTCCCTTACAAGGACCGCCCCCTTGTATAGTAGCTCAGAGGTTCCGCCTCCCAGACCCGTTACAGTTTGCTCGGGCCATGGAACCCGGTGGCACCCAAGCTCCCTCGCTCTCAGACCTCTGTCATGAACTGTCCCGTCAGAGGTCCCAACAGGAGTCCATCCTGGGTCACCTGCGGAATGTCAATTCTCGCCTGGACACTCTGACTGCTCCACCAGCAACCACCGCCAGTGCCATGACTCGCAACCCGGCAGCTCCGCTGCCCACCAATACCATGGTATCCTACCCCGGACCCCGGCTTTCTGCACCTCCTCGCTTCGGAGGCGACTCCGCCCAGGCTCGGGGCTTCATAAATCAGTGCACCCTGCACTTTGAACTCCTGTCCCACCAGTTTAACTCCGACCGGGCCAAAATTGCCTTCATCATGTCCCATCTCACCGGGGAGGCCCTGGCCTGGCTAAATCCTCTATGGGAGAGAGGAGACCCCCTGGTGTCCGACTTGCCTGCCTTTCTCATGGCTTTCCGGAAAATCTTCGACGAACCCGGACGGAAGACCTCATCTGCATCATCTCTGCTACGCCTCCGTCAGGGAAGTCTCACCGTGGGCCAATATGCCATACGGTTCCGTACCCTTGCCTCAGAGCTGGCCTGGGATAACGACGCTCTGGTATCCGTCTTCTGGGAGGGTCTGTCCGGCCGTATTAAAGACGAACTTGCCGGTCGGGACATTCCTACCACTCTCGATGACCTAATAACTCTTGCCACCCGGATTGACCTACGGTTCCAGGAGCGTGCCAAAGAGGCCACCCGTGAGAGGAGGTTTCCACGTCTAGCTCCTACCTTTCAGAAATCCGTCTCTCCCCAGGTACACTCTCCTGAGCCTATGCAGGTCGACCAGACCAAGATGGTCAAAACCCGTCAGGACTTACGCCGTGCCGAAGGGAGCTGCTTCTACTGTGGCAGTAAGGAGCACCGGATCCGTACCTGCCCGGAGAGGTCGGGAAACGCCTGTGTCTAGGTTCGCTCAGAGAGGTCAACCTAGACAAGAATAAATCCTCTCCATCTCTGCTACTGTCAGTCTCTATTATCTGCGGGGAGAATCGTTATTTCGAACTAGCCCAACTTGACTCTGGAGTGGCCGGGAATCTTATCTCACAGTCCCTGGTAGAAAAATACCGCATTCCCACCAAACCTCTGGCTGTACCATTATCTGTCGCTGCTGTGGATGGGGGCCTCTTACCACGTCCCATCCAACTCATCACCGAATCCGTAACTCTGCAGGTGGGAATGCTGCATTCTGAGAGCATCTCTTTTCATGTTCTGCCTGGACTCTCTCACGCCCTCTTACTAGGTCTACCTTGGCTCCAGAGACATGCACCCGTGCTTGACTGGCAGACCGGAGAAGTCCTTCGCTGGGGACAGGACTGTCATAAGACTTGTTTGGTTCCTGTTCATCCCGTCCGTCCTTCTCCTACCCCAACTAATCTACCTGGACTTCCGATTCCCTACTGGTTATTTGCTGATGTCTTTAATAAAAAGGAGGCAGAGACATTACCCCCTCATAGACCATACGACTGTCCTATCGACCTGTTACCCGGTACTACTCCTCCCCGTGGGCGTATTTACCCATTGTCCGCTGCTGAGACCCGGTCGATGTCCGAATATATTGAGGAGAATTTGGCCAGGGGATTCATCCGGAAATCTACCTCCCCGGCGGGAGCAGGCTTCTTCTTCGTAAAAAAGAAGGACGGCTCTCTCCGTCCCTGTATAGACTATAGAGGCCTTAACCAGATCACGGTGAAGAATAAGTACCCCCTTCCGCTCATTCCAGAATTATTTGATCGCCTGAGGGGGGCTAGAGTCTTCACCAAATTGGACCTCCGTGGGGCGTACAACCTGGTCCGTATCCGTCAAGGGGATGAATGGAAGACTGCATTCAACACCCGGGACGGCCACTATGAATATCTGGTAATGCCCTTTGGTCTCTGTAACGCTCCTGCCGTCTTTCAAGAGTTGGTCAATGACATCTTCCGGGACCTTCTCTACTCCTGCGTTGTGGTGTACCTGGACGACATCTTGGTCTTCTCTCCGGATCTCCAGACTCACCGGAGGGACGTTCGTCAGGTCCTGCTCAGGCTCAGGCAGAACCACCTCTTCGCTAAATATGAGAAGTGCCTCTTTGAGCAGACCTCGCTTCCGTTTTTGGGCTACATTATTTCTCAGACCGGCCTACGAATGGATCCAGAGAAACTGTCTGCCATCGAGAAATGGCCCCGACCGGAGGGGTTGAAGGCCATTCAGCGGTTCCTGGGCTTCGCCAACTACTACCGCCTCTTCATACCGCACTTCTCTTCCCGGACTGCCCCAATTTCCGCGCTCACCCGTAAGGGTACTAATCCCAAAGAGTGGCCGCCCGAAGCAGAGGAGGCCTTTCTTTCCTTAAAACAGGCCTTCTCTTCCGCCCCGGTGCTGCATCGTCCGGACGGCAACAAGCAGTTCTTTCTGGAGGTTGACGCCTCCTCCTCTGGAGCCGGAGCTGTACTTACTCAAAAATCTTCTTCCGGGAGGATGGTAACTTGCGGCTTCTTCTCCAAACTCTTCTCCTCTTCTGAGCGCAATTATTCCATAGGAGACCGAGAGTTATTGGTCATCAAGCTGGCATTGGAGGAGTGGCGTTACCTACTCGAGGGGGCTCTTCATCCGGTAATAATTTACACTGACCACAAGAACTTGGCTTATCTCCAGCATGCCCAGAGACTTAATCCGCGCCAAGCCCGGTGGTCCTTGTTTTTTGCTCGCTTTGATTTTGTTCTACATTTTCGCCCGGCTGACAAGAACATCAAAGCAGACGCCTTGTCCCGATACTTTCAGGTATCTGATCTCGAGGAAGAACCTAAACATATCATCGATCCTGCCAGAGTAATGCAGGTGGCTCCCGTGAGTCTAAATCGTCTCCCTCCCGTTAAGACGTTCGTATCGGTACCTGATCGGGAGAAGATCCTACACTGGGGTCATTCGTCTAAACTAGCTGGCCACGCCGGTCAGAAAAAGACCCTCCAGCTTATTTCCCGGCACTACTGGTGGCCTAACCTGCGCAAGGATGTAATAGACTTTGTTTCTGCCTGTGTGTCCTGTGCCCGCAACAAAGTTCCGAGACACCTGCCAGCCGGTCGCCTTCTTCCTCTGCCAGTACCTGCTGCCCCCTGGCAGCATATAGCGATGGACTTCATAACTGATCTTCCCGTCTCTGCCGGTTGTACGGTCATTTGGGTGGTCGCTGACCGCTTTTCCAAGATGGCTCACTTCATTCCCCTGCCAGGCCTCCCGTCTGCACCCGAGCTGGCTAAAGACTTTATCCGCCACATCTTCCGTCTTCATGGCCTGCCCCGTCACATCGTGTCGGATCGTGGGGTACAGTTCACTTCTCGTTTCTGGAGAGCCACTTGTAAATTGCTAGACGTCACCCTGGACTTCTCCTCCGCTTACCACCCACAGTCTAATGGTCAAGTGGAGCGGATCAATCAGATCCTGACCTGTTACCTCCGGCACTTCGTTAATGCCCACCATTCTGACTGGGTGGATCTCCTGCCATGGGCCGAATTCTCGTACAACAATCACGAGAGCGAATCTTCCTCCAAATCCCCGTTTTTTGTAGTCTTCGGTCTGCATCCTCGGATCCCGTTTCCCGTCTCCACCTCGGTGGACAATCCGGCTGCGGAATCTCTTGTTAACAAATTTTCCTCCACATGGGAGAGTACCCGGTCCGCACTCCTTCTGTCATCCGAGCGTATGAAAAGGCATGCTGACAAAAAACGTCTGGATCCTCCTCAATTCCGTCCAGGGGATAAGGTCTGGCTCTCGTCCAAGTATGTCCGGCTCAAGATTCCTTCCTATAAGTTAGGGCCTCGGTTCATCGGTCCTCTGGAGGTCATCAGTCAGATCAACCCGGTGGCCTATAAATTGAAACTCCCGGCCAACTTGCGGATCCCTAACTCCTTCCATGTATCTCTCCTCAAACCTGTGGTACTTAACCCTTTTTCCAAGTCTACAGGCACGCCTCCTGCTCCGGTTTCCGCTGAAAACGAATTTGAGGTAGAGAACATTCTGGCCACCAAAAGGGTAAGAGGGAAGACCTTTTTTCTAGTAGATTGGAAGGGGTTTGGTCCTGAAGAGAGAACGTGGGAGCCCCGGGAGAACATCCATGCCCCTCTCATCCTTGCTAAATTTCTGTCTGGCCTAAAAAAGGGGGGGCCTAAAGGGGGGGGTACTGTAGCGTCGGCGTCCCTGCCCTCTGCTAGGCAGGGACGCTGTTCCCCTCACCTCCCTGCTCCGAGCCCGGCGTCCTCCTCCCGCTCTGCTGGCAGCGCGCGCTCCTTCCCGGCCACTGTGCTTAGGGCGCGCGCGCTCCCTCCCTCTTAAAGGGGCCGCGCGCGCCGTCCTAAGGAGTCCCCGGCCAATGGCCGGAGGACTTCACCATATATAAGGCACCTCCTCCAAAATGGAGGTGCCCGAGCAATGTTGTTGCACTGTTCACTACTCTGCTTCAGCCCTCAGGTCCCGTTGCCAGTTACCTGCCTGATTCCTGCCAGAGTCCTGCCAGTTTGCTGTCTGTTTCCTGCCTGATTTTCCTGCTACCTGCTTGCCAGCCTGAGGTCCGACGGTCTGCCTTCCTACTCCTGTCAGTCTGTCTATGGACTAGCTTGGCCGCTCACCTGGGAGCACATATCTGCTACCTGCCTGCTAGCCTTCCTGGAGGCTCCGCCGTCACGTGCAGTGACCACCTGCTATTCCAGAGACTCCTGCCCGCTCACCTGGGAGCATTCCTCCGCTACCTGCCTGCTAGCCTTCCTGGAGGCTCCGCCGTCACGTGCTGTGACCACCTGCTATCCCAGAGACTCCTGCCCGCTCACCTGGGAGCGCTCCTCCGCTACCTGCCTGCTTGCCTACCTGGAGGCTCCGCCGTCACGTGCTGTGACCACCTGCTATTCCAGAGACTCTTGCCCGCTCACCTGGGAGCGCTCATCTGCTACCTGTCTGTTGATCTTCCTGGAGGCTCCGCCGTCACATGCTGTGACCACCCGATTATCCAGAGACTCTCGCCTGCTCACCTGGGAGCTCACGTCCATCATCTGCCGCCACAGGTCGTACCAATCCTTTACCCAGAGACTGCCCCGGTCACTTGCCGTGATCTCCTGCCCGTTTATCCAGAGACTGCCCCGGTCACTTGCCGTGACCTCCTGCCCGTTCATCCAGAGACTGCCCCGGTCACTTGCCGTGACCTCCTGCCCGTTCATCCAGAGACTGCCCCGGTCACTTGCCGTGACCTCCTGCCCGTTCATCCAGAGACTGCCACGGTCACTTGCCGTGACCTCCTGCCCGTTCATCCAGAGACTGCCCCGGTCACTTGCCGTGACCTCCTGCCCGTTCATCCAGAGACTGCCCCGGTCACTTGCCGTGACCTCCTGCCCGTTCATCCAGAGACTGCCCCGGTCACTTGCCGTGACCTCCTGTCCGTTCATTCAGAGACTGTCCCAGTCACCTGCTGTGACTGCCTGCCCGTCTACCCTGGTCGCCACCCGCTCCCTTACAAGGACCGCCCCCTTGTATAGTAGCTCAGAGGTTCCGCCTCCCAGACCCGTTACATAATCTAAACCAAAAACAGTGATTAATCTGGTTAGTCATATTGGACTGCTATTATTTTGAATACTACTGTACATAGTATGCACCTCCACTATGGCATCCATGCAGCAAAAAGGAGTCAAACAATTCTTCTGTGACTTTTCACACACAACACTAACAAGAATGGCAAATGCCTGAAGTGAATCGACCAACGTTTGTGGTATCAGATGCCTCTTACGCTTTTTCTCTTCCTCCTTAATACCAGGCACACGTGATCACCCAGCCGCTGTAGGAAGCCGGCGGCTTGCGGCTAACACGTGTGCCCGCTATTAAAGATAATTAATATTCACTGTTCCCTTCGTCCATAGTCCTGCCCACCTTTTGGCGCCGACTTAAGTGCAGAGACGTGGGCAAGATTATGGGCGTGGGTAGCAGTGCATATTCATTTTCTTTAATATCGGGCGTACGTGTTAGCCACAGCGCCCGCTCCTGTCTCATGTGACCAGGTAAATCTGGACTATAAGACGCACCTGTGGTGCCCCTGTGGGTTCAGTCGCCACCGAGGTACTGCATCTCACCCAGAGGTGGGGTCACTCTCAGGTAAGGATGGAGTACTACACCCACATCCAATACACTCCACTTCAGTAGGGAAGGGTGAGATTGCTCCTAAGGGAGAGCACAGTCCCTGGTCCCTAGCTGAAGGGTGGAACTAGGTAGAGGAGGTGGGAGGAGGAAGAAGTTCAGGGGAGCACAGACAGAAAGGGTATAAGAAGAAGGGGAACCATCTAGAAGCAGTCAGTTGTGAGGAGACAGTACAGAGGAGATAGAGCTGAGAGCAGGAGCTCAGGAGGAGTGGAGAAAGGAGCATGGCCCAGTGAGAGAGGCCCAGGAGAAGGAGAGAGAAAGAAGAGAGGAGCAGTGAGAAGGGCTCCAGGAAGAACAGAGGGGATCCCAGGGGCACGGCGAGTGCGGAAGCCACCTATGCGCCTGAATTCACGCTGACGTGGAAGGATCAGGCCGCAGAAGGGGACCGGCCCCTAACTAGTGGAGAACAACCAGGCTCAGCTAGACAACCAGAGGCTGCTGCATTTTCAAGGTGCTGCAGCCAACATCCACAATTACATCGCCGAAAAGGTGGATGCATAGGGTCCAGGGGACTGCACGTCGCCCGACAAGGCCCGAGGCCACTGGCTTGGGACACTGCTTGTGAGGCGCAGGGCAGGAGAGCGAGAGCCAGCGCAGGTAGACGACCAGGAAAGCCATATAGAACGGGGTCCCGTTTAAATATTCTTGAGATACTTGAGAGATTGCTGAACCCCTTCCCTGGAGGACACAGGACGACGTGGGAGGTTACACACTGGCCCTGGTAACATGGAGAATTGAACAACCGTGAGTAAAACCTGAAGACTGCATCCCCCTGTGTCCTAGAATTATTGCTGCGCCATCACCAGTCCTGCACTACACAGCACCAGAAACATCTACCTCATACAATTTATCATTTCCTGCCCTGGAGCTAAGCTCTGCCTGTGGAGAGCTGAACCAACTCTGCTGCGTCACCATCAGCTCCAGAGGATCTACACCGCAGTGACGGCTCCATATAGTCGCATACCACAGGTGGCATCACGAACATTATCTCTAAAAACTTTATTCCCCTTTTACTTTCCCTTTAATTGACCGCCCTGGGTCACGGACCAGGTCACTGCCACCGTGACATCTCCCAGCACCGACCGGCCCGGCTACCGTGTACCTCACGGCCCAGGGGGCGCGTCACACCCCCCACACTTTCCCACAGAATTTTGAAAAAATGTGCGTCTTAAAGTCCGGAAAATACGGTAAATCATTTTTTAATTTCCCAATGCTTTTACCTTTCCCTTTATTTCTTTTTTTATCAATTTTTTCTTTTTGGATTAGCTAATATGTTTTCACTTACACACTTTATAGAGTTTATTAATGATTTTAATATGGTATGTTTGATATTTTAATGAATTAATATGAATTGACCATATTTAAAATGTCATTCACGCCAATTTGAGCATTTAACCAGCGCTTTGCGCGCTCACTGCTTATCACCTGGTGAAAGCTCAGATTCGGAGCTGAAAACCAGTTTGTGATTTTAAAATCCCTAAATAAAAGGTATTTACTTGTAACTACCGCATCCTCACTACTTCCAGTGGCAGCGCACCAACATAACCTTTCATTGTTTTTTCTCCCACGGTTCAATCCTGTTGTACCATGGACTCTGTTCGGTGCTGCGCCTTACTCCTTCACTGTCCAGTGCCATATACCGTACCATTAGACTTATTAGCCACCTTAGTGCCACCACTCTATCAATTCTATTGATCTTCATGACCGTCAGCGCTCCTGACACAGTACTGGACTCAGCACCAGAATGCACTAGAGACCTGTTTGTTTGACTTAAGGCCACTGACAACATTTTTGGGGGAGCAATGATATTTGTGCTCATACCTTAAGAACAGACGTTTTCAGATCCTTTATGTACAGGCTGTATCTCAGCATGGCTTCTGTCCTAATCTCTGGTCATCAGCAGCTCTACACAGATCTTAGAAGATGGAGGGGTGTTCCCTCTCAGACTAGTTTGGGGCACGTAAAGGAGACATTGTGATGGGCGCCTGGTGGCTCCCAGGACTTTGTTCCCTTTCTTGGCTGCTATGTCACATGGTATGAAGCATTGCTCAAAATGAGGGATGATTGACCTGATACACCATCATTGGTCACTCCTGGGTTCTCCTCAGTTGTAGTCACCTATTGTCAGACCCGTCTAATGTGTATAAAATTCAATGCTGGAAAAATTTGTAAAAGCTCCTCTGAGATATTCCCCAGAAGCACTGTTACTGATTGATTTCTTATAAAGTGTGTATTTGTGTGGACGTGTTTACAGGCTGGGTACAAGTTAGGAGCCCGAGCCACTGCAGAAGTTAGTGTCTGAAGTTGTTTGTAGATTTGGGGTACCAGAGATAATTGACAAAGACAGGTCTGCGTATTCACAGGGCAGGTAATGCAGACATGGTTATGGGAGAGTTGAATGTTTTCATGTCTTCAACCCACAGCAAACAATAAGGTTAAAAGTCATAATTTCATTCTGAAAAACAAATTTACTAAAGTCTGTGAACAAGCAGGGTTAAAAAAAAAATGGACTCAAAAGTTTGGCACTGATGTCTATGCGGTACACACTCCAGGAACTTGTCCCCATCTAAGAAACTTTTTGGGGAGGTTTCTAAGACTGGATTGTATCCTCCTCATGACTCTCAACTGTCTTTGGCACATGGAACTGTGAAATGTTGTGCAGCTACACCGGACACTAACTGATTTGTATAAGCCGGTGTTTGCTTCACTCCCGGACTCAACTCTGCCTCCTTATGGTGATTGGGTGGTGGTTAAAAGACCACCTGGATCTCAGCAGCCTTGATGGGAAGGACCATATTAGGTACACAGGCTACTCAAGCCAAAAGGGAAGACCGCCTGGATCCAAGCCTCCCACTGCAAAAAGGTTCACCCCCTCTTTACCCAGAGGTGTCCTCAGACTGAGAATCTGCTGTAAGGAAAAGTTCACTTGATTCTGGATCTAATAGATGTGGTGGTAGTGGGGTGATAATAACATTACACTTCTGTGCCAGAGTGGGACCCTCACCCCAAGCTGGAGGTACGAAGTGCTTACCCGCTGAGCAATGTTTTAATTCCCTACCCCAGCAGGCTGCCTTCCAGAGTAAAAGACTAGGACTATTTACTTAGACATACAAAAATTACAGCCAGCATTCACACGCTGTCTGTGCCAAGGGAAAAGACAGAGACTTTCATACAAGAAAATGGCCTTATCTAAAATGGATCGGGGAATTCAACTACCTCTTATAAGAGCTGATAATTTAGCTGCTTTAACAAGATGCATGAGAGACTGGATCCATGGAACTAGTAGTTTTTCAAATACCATGTTGGAGAAGGACTTGGCCGTGCCTAGGGATCTCCGGGTGCTTTTACATCTATGGTTTGGAGAACTACATTCTCAAGTCAAATAACATCCTTTTGTCAAACATTATAGGTGTGTAGAAAGTTTTAAGAAAATTATACAAACAACCTTTTCACCTATCTAAATTAGTGCCCTTATGGGAAAATCCTAGATTTATTCAGGGTAAACAGAACAAGCTTTGTAAGCAATGGAACCAGAAAGGGATTTATTAAATGTTAATGAAGGAAGGCTGCTCACCTGGCAGGAATTCTCAGGGATGTATGATATGGGAGATCATCAATGTCTACAGTATCACCAAACAGTTACTTTCTACAGCTCTATGGTGAGAAATTTCGGGAAGGTGGAAAGGAGGGGTGATTTTGGCATATTGATGTGGTCTAGCTCATGGGTAAATTCCCTATCCACAATATACCAAAGGATTAAGAGACAAATTCTGCACACTGCGGTACCTGATTTATTTATCCATTGGAGTATAGCGCTAAATGACACTTAGAGAGATGGTAAACTTTTGACGGGCTTGGATAAAGTAAAAATAGCAATGAGCAATGGAGAGAAATGCAGTACAAACTGATTCATAATGCCATTTATGCTTTCAATTTTTCCTACAAAGATGCTTCATCACATTATTTATGAAAATGCCCAAAATGTAACCTAAAACCAATTTGTTTGATAGCATCAGGCGATGCCCTTCCACCCAAATGGTGTGGGAAGAGACCCTTCTCTATTTAGATAATGGTTGGAGAATTAAAGTCCCACAGTCTCCTCGGGCATGTTTATTTCATCATATTGTAACCGAACATCGGGAGGATGGGGACAGAGTTCTGTCTATACAGATAATACATGTAGTTCTTTTGGTGGTTAAAAAATGTATACTTAGATATTGGTTGAAGAAAGAGACACCTCAATTATCTGAAATAATCAAAACTCTGAAAACCTTATTAGTTTATGACAAACTTGAGTAAGAAAGACAAAAAGAAAAGTCGACGACAGCGTTTTTTTCACAAACTGAGATCTTTTAATGAATATAGCAATACACAATCTGATATGTCACAGCTGATGAAAGTATTCTGACACACATCCTGGTATCATACGGAGGAACATAGGGGGATAACAGGATTATTTAAAGTCTAATGGATTCACTTATTTTTACATCTATTCATATAAGGATTTTGGAAAAGTGTTTTTTTGTTGTTTTGCATGCAGAGTTAAAAATTGAATCTGTTAAAATTGTGAAAAAAAAATGATTGGATGGATTTCACACTTATTTATAAAGATGTGGTCTGTGTTGGTAAATGTCATGGAGATTCTAGGATTATAACCTGATTTGTTTGTTTATTTTGTCTCATTAAATAAAGTTGTTTAAAAAAAAAAAAGATGAGAACACTAGATTCCATCATGACATCATAATTAACCATCACTACTTACAGAAGTGTTTACACCCATATAGTCACTTTGACATTCCGGTGTCATTGCTGTCAGTGAGAAGCTACATAGCTAATCATATACTGATTGCGCTTGGATTTACTTTGGATTTACTTGAAATGTCTGAAATTCCTTCAGACAGACTTCAGGTGTTAGCACTGCTCCAGGGGATTCTTACCACCTACGCCCCTGACATTGTGCTACCACTACCTGATGGCGTCCTCAGCTTCACTTACCGGCTGGTTATGAATCTTGTGAGAGACTGCCTGACCAAATACCACAAAGGTCGTATTAGCTCAGAATATCTTGAGCATTTACAGCAAAACATCTGGACACTCGTACAGCAGGTAAATAGCAGGCAATCTGCACAAATCTTATAATAATAATAATAATAATAGAATATGGTAAGGGATTACAAGTTTAAGTTTAACCTGTTCCAAATACTAAGATAAGAATAGCCGGGGACCAAAAATAGGGCATACAGGCTACATGACAAGGGAAATTGAGGTATCTAAAGGGTTAATTGAAATAGCGACAGGAAGGTTGTTACCATGGGGTGAATGGGATTGGTTAACCTTGTAAGGACCAGGAAATTTGAAGTTTTTTTGCTGTCATTTTTTCATCACATTCTTTTAAGAGTCATAACTTTCTTATTTTTCTGTTGGCGTTTGTGAGAAGAGTTGTAGCTTTGAGTGGCTCCATTCTTTTTACCATAAAATATACAGTAGTTTTTTTGGGGTTTTGTTTTTACGGCGTTTGTTATGCAGTAAAAATGACCTGGAAAAATGATTTTCCACGTCAGTCCGATTAAGGCGATACCGAATATGCAAAGAAAATTCAGAATATTGCGAAAACATTTTTTTGCTTTGTGTCGCTAAATTCTGAGACCCGTAACATTTCTTATTTTTCTGTTGATGGGGCCCAGTGAAGACTTGTTTTTTTACGCTGTAAGATATGGAGGAGAGGAAGGAGGATTTAAAAGGCGGTACTTGATAAATAGAGGGTTTGGGGAGATATGATTTTTAATTGTCACAGGCCGATTTACATAAGTCGTAAACAGTCATGTGTCTTACTTACACGCCCTAGGTGTGGAGGGTGGACGTGGAGATATAAAGGGAACCTGTCGCCTAAAATAATGCTATTAACCTGCAGGTTAATAGCGTTCTGACACCATGCAGCCGCCACACTCAAATAAACTGTATCCCCCCTGGCAGCCTCGCTCTTTCAGTCATATCGGTGGCGCCGGCAGACTTTCAGTCACCGTTCTCTGCATAGTGAGCGGCGGCTGTAACTGCACCCGGCACTGACAGACAGCCGATGCTAATATGGCCGCACAGTGTCAGAATGCTACTAACCTGCATATCAACTCCATATCTGCAGGTTAATAGCATTACTTTACATGACAGGTTCCCTTTAGAGGTTTACAAATGACCGGATCCCTCGTCAGCTGTCATGTAGTATTTGTAGTGCCGATATCAGGAGTAACATGGTGACATAAATGGCTTCCTCCATTCTGCACTTTCTCTCATGATTTTCCTTTCTTGTTTATTTCCATCTCTATAGGCTGAAGAAAAATCCCATAGTGGAGAATTGGCCTTTATTAAACAACTGGCCCAGAATGTCCTGCTTGTACTGGAGTATCCGGCCTACTCCCTGGAGCGCCTGGTAAGGAGCCATCGTCTTCTATATCTCATGTCCTTGTTGTCTGATCTTCTCCAGATTACCATCATATAGCGGAAGCTCAGATTTATGGTGGTAGAGGCCTCCCTGTCTGCTCCAGGCAGACACAGGACCTTTTATGGCCGCCTGTCTCTGCAGCTCTATCATCTGTGAGGCCAGTCTGTACTCAGCGGTGCGGAGTTAGTATTTCCGCTTCTGTCTCTCTCGATCATCACAATCTTCCTTCTTATAAATGCTGCAGTCCTGATAGAAGATATTGTAGATCAGTTGTAGATACAAGTCCCTTATACAACCCCTGGCAAAAATTATGAAATCACCGGGCTCGGAGGATGTTCATTCAGTTGTTTAATGTTGTTGAAAAAAAAGCAAATAACAGACATGGCACAAAACTAAAGTCATTTCAAATGGCAACTTTAGGGCTTTAAGATACACTAAAAGAAATCAAGATTAAAAATGTGGTACTCAGTAAGGGTAATTTTTTTCATACCAAGCAGAGGGAAAAAAATATAGAATCACTCAATTCTGAGGAAAAAATTATGGAATCATGAAAAACAAACACACAAAAGAACACTTCAATACATCACTAGTATTTCGTTGCACCACCTCTGGCTTTAATAACAGCTTGAAGTCTCTGAGGCATGGACTTAATGAGTGAAAAACAGTACTCTTCATCAATCTGGCTCCAACTTTCTCTGATTGCTGTTGCCAGATCAGCTTTGCAGGTTGGAGCTTTGTCATGCACCATTTGCTTCAACGTCCACCAAAGATTTTCAATTGGATTCAGATCCGGACTATTTGCAGGCCATGACATTGACCTTATGTGTCTTCTTTCAAGGAATGTTTTCACAGATTTTGCTCTATGGCAGGATGCATTATCATCTTGAAAAATGATGTCATCATCTCCAAACATCGTTTCAATTGATGGGATAAGAAGACTGTCCAAAATATCAATGTAAACTTGCGCATTTATTGAAGATGTAATGACAGCCATCTCCCCAGTGCCTTTACCTGACATGCAGCCTCATATCATCAATGACTGTGGAAATTTGCATGTTCTCTTCATGGAGTCATCTTTATAAATCTCATTGGAACGGCACCAAACAAAAGTTCCAGCATCATCACCTTGCCCAATGCAGATTCGCGATTCATCACTGAATATGACTTTCATCCAGTCATCCACAGTCCACAATTGCTTTTCCTTAGCCCATTGTAACCTTGTTTTTTTTGTGTTTAGGTGTTAATGATGGCTTATGTTTAGCTTTTCTGTATGTAAATCCCATTTCCTTTAGGCAGTTTCTTACAGATCGGTCACAGACATTGACTCCAGTTTCCTCCAATTCATTCCTCATTTGTTTTGTTGTGCATTTCCTGTTTTGAAGACATATTGGATTAAGTTTCCAGTCTTGACGCTTTGATGTCTTCCTTGGGCAACATTGTGTGATGATTTACCTTCTTTTAAGAGTTTGATAATCCTCGAATTTGTTTCAATTGACATCTCTCGTGTTGGAGCCATGAATCATGTCAGTCCACTTGGTGCAACAGCTCTCCAAGGTGTGATCACTCCTTTTTAGATGCAGACTAACTAGCAGATCTAATTTGATGCAGGTGTTAGTCTGGAAATGGAAATTTACAGTGTGATTCCATAATTTTTTCTTCAGAATTTAGTGATTCCATAATTTTTTTCCCTCTGCTTGGTCTAAAATAAATTACCCTTACTGAGTACCTCATTTTTAATATTGATTTCTTTTAGTGTTTCTTAAAGCCCTAAAGTTGCCATTGGAAATGACTTTAGTTTTGTGCCATGTCCGTGATCTGCTTTTTTTTCAACAACATTAAACAACTGAATGAACATCCTCTGAGCCCGGTGATTCCATAATTTTTGCCAGGGTTTGTATATTAATGTGGATTTACTGGGGGGGGCGGCTTTGTACAGTTCGTCCAATACTGAAATTATCCAGGAAATCCAATGTTTAGTCCTTCCTGTCTATTGTATGTGGTAATGTAGTATTTGTGAAATGTTATATTAATTGTATATATTATATCCATCAGGAAACATCTGAAGGCGACTCCAAAGAGGGGCAAAACGGAAATATTGCTGACCCTGATATCAGTCAGCCGGGGCCGAACCCTGATCTGATGAAAGGTAAGCCGGTCATCTAATATTCTACATACAAATATCAAGTTATAGAGAACGACAGAGAACATGGAGATTTACTCTTCATCCAATGTATGAGGCCGCTGGCGGCTCATGAGCCCCCATGGACTATAATGGAGGGGGTCACAAATGTACAAAGAGGCTCATTGGTCCCCAATCATGTAATTGTTGAGGATTCGGTCAGATCCTGAGCAATGACACGTTCATAGTACAGTATATATATATAGATATGCCATAAATATATACAGTGTGTGCAGAATATCCTTATATCTAGTATATTCCATGTACAGCGGTCTTATCATTTCCATTATTATATGGATGTGTTATATAAGTGGTGATATAGACTAATACATGTCGTCTCTTCATTATTTTATCATTATTATAGGAATAACTGTGCCGGCAAATACTGATGGTGGAACATCTGAGCCACCAGAAATCATCCAGGAATCAGCCAGTGTAAGTATCATGGGACGTCTGTATATCATCAGATGACGGGTGGGAATTACACATCCCATATGACAATGGGATATCTCTGCTCTTATGTAGATCAGACCTATTATGTGTGACGGTGGTGTTATTATTCTGTCTCCTCCGTGTGATGTCCCTTATCCTCCCCTGCAGTACAATGATTTATGTGTATGGGGAATATCCACTTATAATATAATAGTGTCTGTGGGGGGTCCGGCTTTTATCACGTCCTCTACTTCGGTTGCAGTGTAATCAGGGGGGATATAATATAGACGGGAGATCTGGAGCTTTTATCCTCCTGCAGCTTCGTTGTCTTAATGTCATTTCTTATTCCTTTTAGGCCTTGATCGGATCAGTGAATCCTTGTAAGGACGACTTTAATCCTATCAAACTGATCAGCTGTGGAGGATTTGGGTGAGCTTTACTTGGTATAATATTTTTTTCTCAGAGCTCCTTATAGTCATGCCTATGTCTCTATGTCCTGCCCGCGCAATGCTACCATAGAGAAATTATGGTTCCACATCACTGTCCACATCTAATTGTCTCTCTTCAGGTCAGTTAGGATGTGACATGGATGAGGACTTTCCATAGGTGAACATTTATGGAGTGTTATTTTATGGATTTCTAGTGATGGCCGCACATCTAGTATTAACCATTAGTACAGGAGATCACTTGATCAGGTCTATGGATGGACTGTTAGTAAGAATTCATAATAAATCATGGATTTTCTTCCTCCTCAGATCCGTCCACCTAGTTCGCCATACAGACACAAACAAGATATGTGCTATGAAGAAAATGGACAAGCAGAACCTGAGAAAGCCAAAGACCCTTAAATGGGCCTTTCAGGAGAGGGACATCTCTACATTCGCTGATTGTCCCTTTGTGGCCTCCATGTTCTGCTCCTTTCCTACTAAACTTCATCTGTGTATGGTCATGGAGTATGCACCAGGTAGGACACATCCATTGTATTTATATCCAGCCCACGTCTGCCTAATCCTAGCACCTTATATATAACCTGAACATGTCCACATGGACGGTTACATGTCCACACCGCATTTACTATAATGTTACTAAGATGCCTTGTGTGTCCTCACTGAGCATGGCGGCAATATCTGCTATGGAGGAAAGGAAGATTTCTCTGTATTTGAACAGTTTTTATAGATGAGAATTTTTCACAGAGAAATAAATGAGAGGCTTGTAGATGAGGCCTGGCTCTGTCTCTATGTACAGGGTTCCTCTGCAGTATACGCTCTACATTACACAGTGTATCTCTATATATACCATACTGTCCCAATATCTCCGCTTGTTTCATATTCACACTCATCATGTGTAATTTACTCTGTAACAGACCCTCACCTGTCATATTTGCTTATTCCTGTAGGAGGAGACTGTGGCAATCTTCTACAGCACAGGGGTCCTTTACCTATCACCTTGGCCCGTCTGTACATTGCAGAAACAGTCCTTGCTGTGGAATATCTGCACAGCTATGGTGTGGTGCACAGAGACCTGAAGCCTGTAAAGTAAGTGACCCTTGAGCTATAATAAAGGGGATGAAAGTTAGTTTGTTATACAGGCTATGGGTTATTACTTGGGGCTGACAACATCTTTTCTTTTACAGCCTCCTGATAACATCAACAGGACATATTAAAGTGACTGATTTTGGAGTTTCAAAACTTGGCCTCATGAGACCAACATCAAACATCTATAAGGCTCCAACTAAGGACATCACCAAAGAGTTCCGTGATAAAGAGGTCGGCTTTACTTACAGGATCTTCTACTTTACATATCTCATCTCTTTCTCCTTCTCTGATCATTTCTCATCACATTTCCACTGATGTTATTTGTCTTATGTATTGATCATCATCATCTCATTCTTCTGTTGTTTTCCAGACTGCTGGCACGTCTAGTTACATGGCCCCAGAAGTTATCCTAAGGAAAGGCTATGGAAGACCTGTTGACTGGTGGTCAGTAGGCATCATCCTATATGAATTTCTCTTTGGATATACACCATTTTATAGGGCTTCCCAAAAGGAGAAATTACGCAGTATCCTCGGTGGTAAGTAAAATAATCTGACTGCTTGTCATGTCGCTGTTATTTGGTTTGATTTGTTCCTTGGTTCAGTTTCTAGCTTTTTTAAGGAAAATGCTTTTTTATGTAAATAAATGAAGAGGTTTTATTTCCTGTAATATTTTCTTTTTATATCACAGATGACATTGTTTGGAGATGTAATTCCTTTCCTCCACCAAATGCTCGGGGCATCATCACTCAGCTACTCAGAAAAAATCCAGAACAAAGACTTGGGACAGGTAATATGATAATAGTATTAATAATGACTTATTACACCTCTGGACAAATGAAGATGTCCATGAGGATGATCACTGAAGGTCTCTACCAACGTGTCCATTCCTCATTCTTCATGCTCTAATGTTCAGTACATTTCCTTCATGTTGGCTCTTTTAAATCTCCAGTTCAGATTAACATAAACTGTATAGATACGGAGTAGTTTCTCTGACAATAACTGTATCGAATTTTTTCTTGTCTTCCTTTTCCAGGAGGGGCACACGAGATCAAAATTCATCCATTTCTGCGTGCCTTAAACTTTAACAACCTTCTAAGTCAGAAGCCTCTGTTCGTTCCTGATCTAAAATCAGATGAGGACACCCGCTATTTTAGCAGTAAGTAAAATGAGACGTTATCGGCAGAAAACTGCTGAGTGTCTTTTCTTTCATTATGTGTGACAATCAGTTCCCATCATAATGAGTAATAACATGGTGACTGTCTGACCGGCTCTTATACTAATAATTTCTCATAACACTTTTACTTTTCAGATCGCTCTGTGGGTTATAAATTTAGGAATTCAGATGATGGGGACACAAGTGAGGACAATGACTGTCCAGAAATCAAAAACTTTGAATCATCTTCTCAAAGGTTTTCCAAAGTAAGTATGTCTAAAGCATGTAGGTCAATAAAATGAATAAAACCTATGATTAGAAAAAAAGTTTAAAAATATATCTATTTATATTTTATATGTCTTTGTGTTTTTTTTAGCTATATACCACCAGTACCAAGATGGTGACCATTGAAGAACCTATGTCACCTCCAGAGTCTACCCCTGAGAACAGCAAAAAACACCCAGACTTGTGAGTAGATTATTATTATTATTATGGGATTTACCTCTGATATATGCTCAGACACGAGTAACACAAATCTAAATCCAGCATCCACCACCCCATGATAACTGATTGCTGTGGATCTGGCTTGTGATTACACAGCAATATCAGTTGATCATTGCAATGAGCCATTCATTCCCAGCTCTTTATAGGCCAATATTACTAGTTAGACTCCATTCTTGCTGGTAGAATGGGGTCCTGAGCAGAGTATCCCCTTTATGATGTCCCAAATGGCCTTACAGGCAGGTGTTCTTCCTTTTTGTATTGTTTTCACTTGTAATTTACTTGACTTTCTTCTACCAAACAGGCATAAAGAATCTCCCCCTTCCAAAACTGATGATGGTGACAATCAGTGTGTCACTGCTAAAAAGTGTGAGTCATTCTCGCCCTCATTGTCAGGTACGTACAGATTTATAGACCATCCCATTATAGGCTATGATACAAAAGTGTAATGTGAATCTGCACATGAAGGCTCAGATAATGACTTACTTTATTCCCGCTGCCCCTGAGTATTCAATTTTTTGTTTTGGTAAAATCCACCATACGGTTCCAGAGTTATTGGCAGTTTTATTTAGTGCTAATTTTTATGGTCTTTACAAGGGGGTGGTGCTAACAGGATTATCTGGGGGGGGGTGTCTTCAGCCTCTTCTTCAGTATTATAGCGTGGTAAAGACCATAAAAATGACCACTAAATAAAAAGGCCCCTGTCTGTGGAACTGTAAGGCAGTGTGCTCACTATGCGTTTTTAATCGTTTCCGCAGCAGCAATTCCGCCGCAGAAACGCTTAAAAAACGCTTGGTAGAAGGCCTGCCATGTTCCCAAATGATAATCCGCATCTGCTGTGCACATGCTGCAGAAATTTCCGCTGCGGATTATCATTGCGGAAAAATCCGCAGCACTACCAATTATTTTGCAGAAGTCCTGCGTTTTCACCGCCATTGACTTGCATTGGAACGCATGGAATCCGCATCACTGCATCTATACATGCGGAATCCATGTGTTTCAATGTGCGAATGGTACTCGGGTCTGGAGAAGAGGAGACTCTCCTCCAGACCCCCCCTACCATAGAACCTGTAAAAAAAAAAGAATAAAATAAAAAATAAATATTATACTTACCTTCTGATGGCCTCCGGTTCCTTGTCTCGGCTTGCCGGCTGCTCGCGGTAGACTAAAGGACCTGCGCTGACGTCATTTAGTCATGTGACGGGTCATGCGACCAATGATGTCGGCAGGTCCTTAAATCTACCGCGAGCTGCCGGCAAGCCAAGACAAGGACTCCGTGGGCATCAGAAGGTAAGTATATTTATTTTTTATTTTTTAACATTCTTTCGGTCACACTATATAAATCCATGCCGGTTGCATGGATTTATATAGTGTGACCAAGTTGTCAAGCACTTTCCAAGTGATGCTAAAATCGCTTGGAAAGTGCTAGACAACACGCATGCGAAATCGCATGATCAAAACGCTTCACATCCGCATGTCCCTGGCAGGAAAAACGCATGTACAATCCACATGCGAAATCACATGATCAAAACGCTTCACATCCGCATGTCCCTGGCAGGAAAAACACATGTACAATCCGCATGTACAATCCGCATGTACAATCCGCATGTACAATCCGCATGCGTTTTTTGTGCCAGGGAGATGCAGAAATGCTCAGGAAAAAATCCGGAGCATTTCTGCATCGTGGGCACATAGCCTAAGGGGGATTTTAATAAAAACCAAAAACAGAGTCCTCAGGGGAGCAGGGGAATAAAGTAAGAGTGAATTCTGGACACTTAAGACCTGGTGATGAGTCTTCTTTAATCTTACGCTTAAGTGTCATCTGACGGATTATATAAAAACACTTTGGTTGCTGCAAGTAATGTCATGTTAATAAGGGAGACACCACATGGACGCACACAGAAAAGCTACAAGTGCATATTAACCAGTTTGAGTAACTCTATAAACATATAAAATTAATCTTTGAGGAGTTTATAATCAACATCTTTTTCTGACTTTTTATTAGAACCTCCAGTTCAGGAGAGAAAGAAATCTGCACTAAATCTGAGAAAACAGCAAAGAACAGATAAAGTGGAAGAGGGGGAAAGTAGTAGGCGAGGTAAGTGTGAGGATAACCTCCATGTTGTATGATGTCAGTGAGATAAGTCATGTGGAGCAGATGTCATCTGTCAGTGGTGGGATTGTCACATGTATGATGGCTGACAATCATCAAGCACCTCTGTATGGAGAAGATTCCTCTACCGGCCTCCCACAGAGACACCACAGTAGTGTCCTCTAATATGGAGTCCCATTACTTACATCGGTTTTACATCTTTTTTATAGGTTCTATCTTCCGCCGGATGATATCATCCTGCCGGCGTGGATTATCCAGGGCTGTTCGCACTATCAGACAAAGCTGCATTTTTGCCCACTGTCACCAGGGCACCAGAAACATCTCAAGGGCAGAAAACCCTCACATCTAGTGCCCTGAAGAAAGTACAGCACATCCACCATCAATGCTGTACCTGCATGGAAAGAGTTGTACCATCTACTGTACCTGTGGCCGTCTGACCAGCAAGAAATATCTGCAAAAGTCAAAGGCCTCCAAGAACATCTTTTCAACCTTCCATGTAATTCTTAATTTAAAAAAAATAAATTGATTAATGTCCTTTTGAATTTAATTGAATATTACTGACATTTAAGACATATCAATGCTACACATGTTATATCCATCTCACGCTCTCCCTCTCCCCATTCATTGGGAACGCACGGGGTGAATGTTGGGTGTGACGCGGGGGGTGATCGCGCCCACAATCCAGCTGTCACGCCTCACTTGTCGTGACATCAGAGCGGGGTCACGTGATGCCTGTGAGCGGCGCTATCCTTGGCTGCAACGTAAGCTAATTACAAAAATCCTTAGGGGCCCCGTGGGGATACATTGGGGGGGGGGTAATCTAAAGTACTGGACAACTTCTTTAAGAAACATTTTTTTCCTGTATAATGACTTAAACCAAAATTTTATTTTTTATTAACAAATAGGTAATTTCAGTGTAATTTACGAAGGAAAAAAATAACTGCCAAAAATTAGGGATTCTGATACATCCTGTATTAGAATAAAGGAGGGTCTCATACACATTCTGGTCAATTTGACATATAGTAGTAGTTCTAGACTCATAAAGGCTATGCACTAAGTGCAAATCCTGCCAAAAAATGCAAGTAGGGTCATCCATACACCATGGAAGGCACCAACTGTAGTGCCTCATTCAAATATTGTGAACAAAGTATACACTGTGTGCAGAATTATTAGGCAAGTTGTATTTTAGAGGATTATTTTTATTATTGATCAACAACTATGTTCTCAATCAACCCAAAAGACTCTTAAATATCCAAGCTTAATATTTTTGGAAGTTGGAGTGGGGTGTTTTTAGATTTGGCGATCTTAGGAGGATATCTGTTTGTGCAGGTAACTATTACTGTGCAGAATTATTAGGCAACTTATTAAAAACCAAATATAATCCCATGTCACTTGTTTATTTTCACCAGGTAAACCAATATCAGTGCACAAAATACAGAAATAAACATTTCTGACATGCTAAAACAAAAACCAAAAAAATTAGTGATCAATATAGCCGCCTTTCTTTATGATGACACTCAGCAGCCTCCATCCACAGATTGCGTCAGTTACTTGACCTGTTTTCGATCAACATTGCGTGCAGCAGCCACCACAGTCTCCCAGACACTGTTCCGAGAGGTGTACTGTTTTCCCTCCCTGTAGATCTCACATTTGGCCAACACACTTTTTGCAACCCTGTTGGCTATTTGACATGTAACGCTTGATTGTTCGGTGATCACGCTTCAAAAGTTTGGAAATTTCAAGACTGCTGCATCCCTCTGCAAGACATCTCACAATTTTGGACTTTTCAGAGCCCATCAAACCTCTCTTTTGACCCATTTTGCCAAAGGAAAGGAAGTTGCCTAATGATTAAGCACACCTTCTATAGGGTGTTGATGTCATTAGTCAACACCCCGCCTCATAACAGAGATGCACATCACCAGATTTACTTAATTGGTAGTTGGCTCTCAAGCCTATGCAGCTTGGAGTAGGACAACACGTATAAAAAGTATCATGTGATCAAAATAGTCATTTGCCTAATAATTCTGCACACAGTGTAGTTGTGGTACACCTACAATAGTGTTCAAACTAATAGCAGTGGGTTAAATAACATGAGTTAAGCACAAAACCTTTATACTAGTTTTTATTTCCATGCATTGGGAACATTGCACACTGTTTTCTAATTCTAAACATGAAGAGAAATGTATATAATTTTTAACTATTTTACAGAAAATAGCAAAAAATGAACAATGGGCTGTTCTAAAAAAATAGCAGTGTCTGCATTTGTCTTTACAAACTCAAAATATGTACTCTTTTTTAGGATTTGGCATTCCTGTGAATCATTAACCTAATACTTAGTTGTATACTCAGTTTTTAAGAACTGCTTCACATGTATGTTGCAAAGAGTTAACCAACTTCTGGCACCTGTCAACTGTTATTCCAGCCCAGGATGCTTTGACTACATCCCACAATTTTTTGGCATCTGTTGGCTTTGCCTCAGAAACAGTATTTTTGATGTCACCCCACAAGTGTTCTATCAGATTAAGATCCGGTCATTGGGCTGGTCACTCCATAAAATCAATTATGTTGGACTGCAACCAATAATTTGATCGTTTACTGGTGTGTTTAGGGCAGTTGTCTTGTTGAAACACCCATTTCAAGGGCATATCCTCTTCAGCGTAAGGCAACATGACCTCTTCAAGTATTTTAATATATGCAAACTGGTCCATAATCTCTGGTATGCGGTAAATAGGTCCGGCACCATAGTAAGAGAAACATGCCCATATCTTGATGCTTGCTCCACCATGCTTCACTGTCTTCAGAGTGTACTGTGGCTTGAATGCAGAGTTTAGGGGTCATCTGACAAACTGTCTGTGGCCCTTGGACCCGAAAAGAACAATTTTACTTTCATCAGTCCACAAAATGTTTCTCCACTTCTCTTTAGGCCAGTTGATGTGTTCTTTGACAAATTGTATCCGCTTCAGTACATGTCTTTTTTTAACAGTGGGACTTTGCGGGGACTTCTTGCTAAGAGATTAGCTTCACACAGGCATCTTCTTCTACAGTACTCACAGGTAACTTGAGACTGTCTTTGATCATCCTGGAGCTGATCATTGGCTGAACCTTTTCCATTCTGGATATTCTTCGATCCATTCGAATGGTAGTCTTCTGTTTTTTTCCACGTCTCTCTGGTTTCACTTTCCATTTTAAAGCATTGGAGATCATTATAGCTGAACAGCCTATCATAGTCTGCATTTCTATATAAGTTTTACCCTCTCCAAACAACTTTTTAATCAAAGTACGCTGTTCTTCTGAACAATGTCTCGAATGACCCATATTTCTCAGGCTTTCAAGGAGAAATGCATGTACAACATGTGCTGGCTTCATCCTTAAATAAGGGCCACCTGATTCACACCTGTGTCTTCACAGAATGATTGACCTCACTATTGAACTCCACACTGCTATTATTTTGAACACACCCCCTAACAATTAATTATTCGAATACACAGACTCATAAACATGCAGATCATGAATGCGGAATTTGTTGGTTTTCTTAGAATCTACTGCACCAACCGGTAAATTGTTTGTCATGTGGTGGTAATATTATATATACCAAAAACAGTGATTAATCTGGTTAGTCATATTGGACTGCTATTATTTTGAATACTACTGTACATACTATGCACCTCCACTATGCCATCCATGCAGCAAAAAGGAGTCAAACAATTCTCCTGTGACTTTTCACACACAACACTAACAAGAATGGCAAATGCCTGTAGTGAATCGACCAACGTTTGTGGTATCAGACGCCTCTTACGCTTTTTCTCTTCCTCTTTTGCGTTGTCATGAGGGAGAAGAGAAAATATCCCGGCATAATGATCCCGCGAATACAGCACATAGCCTATCTAAACATTGTACACTTTTCCATCCTAATCACAACAATCCAATATCCATAACACCCAAATATATACCAGAACTTACACAAAACAGATTTAATTCACGCAAAAGAAAAGAAATCTTTTGGATATATAAATTACAAACCATTTGTTCTCTTGGTGTAAATGAAATGACGAAGAAGACCCTATGTTGATAGAAGATGTACAACAATTATCCTCAAAGGACTCTTCAAGATGGACATAATTGTTTCTTTTATTGGAAAAAAACCTCTCTCCTGAACTGCCCTAATGTGGCCTGTTACGTCATCTACTGGTGGAATACTGAACTGCACCTCATTCATGTGTTTTACTAGAAATTAACAAGGTAATATTAGTAACAGTAACCCCTTTGCGACTTCTCTTTATGACCTCCCCCTCTTTGATGTGGGCTCCGGCGCTGAGCCCGCATCGTTTCAGGCACATGACAGCTGATTTGATCAGATGTGCCCCTAACAGCCACAAGTGGAATTACCCCTGCCATGTGATCGCGAGGTGCTGATTGGTTGACATGACAACCCGGGGTCTGGAGGAGACCCCTATGGTTGTCATTGTCGACCTGCTATGAGCGTCGCCCTGCGGTCGGTGTTCATAGCAGCTGAGCATTTCTGCTACACATAGCAGGGCTGAAGAGTTGCTATTAGTGATGATTGAGCATGCTCATTGCTCAAGATTTACGAGCATGCTCGGACGAGCACCTATTATTATTATTATTTATTATTATAGCGCCATTTATTCCATGGCACTTTACATGTGAAAAGGGGTATACATAGCAAAAACAAGTACAATAATCTTGAACACAATGTGACAGCGACTGGTACAGGAGGAGCGAGGACCCTGCCCGCGAGGGCTCACAATCTACAAGTGATGGGTGAGGATACATTAAGTGAGGGTGGAGCTGGTCATGCGGCGGTGGTTACTGCAGGTTGTAGGCTTGTGGGAAGAGGTGGGTCTTCAGGCTCCTTTTGAAGGTTTCCACGGTCGACGAGAGTCTGATGTGTTGGGGTAGAGAGTTCCAGAGTAGGGGGGAAGCACGGGAGAAATCTTGTATGCGATTGTGGGAGGAGGAGATAAGAGGGGAGTAGAGAAGGAGATCTTGTGAGGATCGGAGGTTGCGTGCAGGTATGTAACGGGAGACTAGGTCAGAGATATATGGAGGAGACAGGTTGTGAATGGCTTTGTATGCCATGGTTAGGGTTTTGAACTGGAGTCTCTGGGCAATGGGGAACCAGTGAAGAGATTGACAGAGAGGAGAGGCCGGGGAATAGCGGGGGGACAGGTGGATTAGTCAGGCAGCAGAGTTTAGGATAGATTGGAGGGGTGCAAGAGTGGTAGAAGGGAGGTCACAGAGCAGGAGGTTGCAGTAGTCGAGGCGGGAGATGATGAGGGCGTGCACTAGTGTTTTTGCAGATTCATGGTTGAGGAATGTGAAGATCCGGGAGCTATTCTTGAGTTGGAGTCAGCAGGAAGTGGAAAGGGCTTGGATATGTGGTTTGAAGAAGAGATCAGAGTCCAGGGTTACTCCAAGGCAGCGAGCTTGAGGGACTGGGGAGAGTGGACAGCCATTGACATTGATAGATAGGTCAGTTGGGGGGGTGAATGGGATGGTGGAAAGATGATGAATTCTGTTTTGTCCATGTTAAGTTTTAGAAATCTAGCAGAGAAGAAGGATGAAATAGCAGACAGACATTGTGGGATTTTGGTTAGTAGGGAGGAGATATCGGGTCCAGAGAGGTAGATCTGTGTGTTATCAGCATAGAGGTGATAATGAAAGCCATGGGACTCTATGAGCTGTCCCAGGCCTAAGGTGTAGATGGAGAAGAGCAGAGGTCCTAGGACTGAACCTTGGGGGACACCGACAGATAGGGGGCGAGATGAGGAGGTGGTGCATGAGTGGAAGACACTGAATGTCCTGCCTGTTAGGTATGAGCAGTTCCAGGATAGGGTCAAGTCTGTGATGCTGAGAGATGAGAGAGTTTGTAGTAAGAGGGAATGGTCCACTGTGTTGAAGGCAGATGACAGGTCTAGGAGGAGGAGGACGGAGTAGTGTCGCTTAGATTTGGCCGTTAGTAGGTCGTTGGTGACTTTAGTCAGTGCCGTTTCAGTAGAATGGTGCGATCGGAAACCAGATTGTAGGCGGTTGAAGAGGGAGCAGGAGGAGAGGTGGGAGGACAGTTCAGAATGGACATGTTGTTCCAGTAGTTTTGAGGCATAGGGGAGATGTGATATGGGGCGATAGCTAGACAGAGAGGATGGGTCAAGGGAGGGCTTTTTGAGGATGGGTGTGTTAGAGGCATGTTTGAAGCATGAGGGGAAGACACCAGTTGTTAGTGACAGGTTAAAGAGGTGGGCTAGGGTTGGGATGAAGATAGTGGTAAGCTTTGGGATGAGGTGGGATGGGATTGGGCCAAGTTTACAGGTGGTGAGGTGTGATTTGGAGAGTAAAGAGGAAAGTTGATCTTCCGTAATGGTGGAGAAGGTGGTTTTGAAGGAGGAGGGTTGAGTAGGTGTGGGGAGGGGCTGTGGGGGCTTTAGGCAAAAGCTTTGTCTGATGGTGTCAACTAGTGTTGAGCCACCCCCGTAGTGTTCGAGTTCGGTTCGGTTCGTCGAACACCCGTGTGTTCGCCGAACTGTTCGTCGAACACCTTCGAACACCGTTAAAACCAATGGCAGGCAAACAAAAACACATAGAAACACATAGAAAACACCTTCAAAGGTGTCCAAAAGCTGACAAACTGCTCAGAAGACACAACTAACACATGGAAAAGTGACAAGTACATATAGTCATGCGAAAAGAAAAGAGGTGGAGGAGTAAAAGGAGGGGGAGACACAAATATAGGCATGTCATGCCCTTCTAAAATCCAAAAAGTGAGAAGCCGACACGTTCAGTCCGCTCCTGCCCGTGCCACCTCCGTGTCGCCGGGTTTGTGCCAGAGCCGCGGTGAACCCTGACGGCCAGCCCCCCTCTCCCAATACTGGTGCCTGTCCGCTGGTGGGTCGAGCGAGCCCCCCTGTGGTGGAGGCAGCTCTAAGCTTTTTAATTTAAATTGTCTCTCTAATTTGAATGAATACACTTTAAATCCATTTACAAGGATCTATTGGAGGGCAAGTCTCATGCCAGCAGCCGCGTAATTCCAGCTCCAGTAGCGTCCACTAAAGCTGCTGCAGTTAAAAAGCTTTTATAAGGATCGAGCTCGGCTGTCCACCGCAAGGCATCCTACTGCCAGTCCCAGCCCCTATGCCTTGGGGTGCCTCCTGATGCTCTTCACTGAGTATCCCGTGGTCCCGAAGCATTTCCTTTGAAAAAATTAAGTGTCCAAACTACAGGTGGTGTAGCTTGCTTAACAGCCGGGATAATCCGCTGACTAGCAGACACTGCTACTAGGCACAAAGTATTTCTTGGGCTAGATGCAGTTAAAAATTTGTAATTAGATACTCTCGTTGGATGCTGAGAAAGCATTCCATAGAGTCTCCTGGCACGCCATATATGATTCTCTTAAAAAGCTTGGGGTAGGGGTCTAGGGGACCCTTTTATAGCCAAAATCACGGCCCTGTATCACAATACGTCACCTAGGCTGAAGATAAATGGAACTGTAGCACCCTGAGGGCTCGGTTGCTACAGAGGTATTGCACCTCACCCAGAGGTGTGATATCTCACTCTCAGGTAAGGATGGAGTGTGGATCAAGACCCGACACCTGCATGCATTACACCACATTGCCATGGGGCAGGGCGACCAATATGCCTCTGAGATGGGCACGACAGTCCCTGTCCCTGGCTGGAGTGGGGGGAGGGAACACTGAGGAAGGGGAACCCTGTAGTGCAGGAGCAGGGAGGAAGCAGTTGCTGGGTGCATTGAGAAGGGAGTATAAAAGGTGGGCACCATCTTAGTTCAGTGCAGAGAAGTCTGAGCAGAAGTGGCAGGGAGCAGGGGCTCTGCATGAGCTCTGCTCCGGAGGCGGGCCTAGTAACAGAGGCCCAGGCCTGGAAGAGGGAGAAGGAAGGAAGAGGAGCGGAGAAGGCTCCAGGAACGAGGAATGAAGGGATCCCAGGGGTGCGGACGGGCGAGTCGCCACCGCACGCCCGAATCCACCTGCGTGGAGGGGTCAGGCCAAAGGGGGAGACCGGTCCCCGAAACTAGTTCAGGCAGGAAACGACCCTCAGCTAGAAACCGGAGGCTCTGACATTTTATGTGGCGCAGCCCCTCACTACACCCGCTAGGAAGGCACCACATAGGGTCAGGGAAACTGGCGCCAAGTTTACCAAGAGGAGGCCCGAGGCAGCCGGACAGAAGGGTTGGTAAGAAAGGCCAGACAAAGGACACACAAAGGGGGTCCTGTGAAGCGCTCCAAAGTTATCTGGGAGTTGTCTGAGCCCTTCACCTGGTGAGCACAGTACGACGTGGGCAGCCGTTACCTGCAGACGTGGTCTGGATAATAAGAACTGTGAGTAAAGGCCCTGGACTGCATCACTGACTCCGTGTTGTTACTGCTGCTGCCCTGCACCATCACCCCCATCCTCCGCATACACTGCCCTGAGGCTATACTCCTCCCGTGAGGAGTTATGCTACGCTCTGCTGCACCCACAACACCAGCCTCAGCGGTCTGCCCTGCAGCGGCGGTTCACTCTGACCGCAATCCACGGGTGGCGTAGTCGGACATTTAAACATCAAAACCACATAAATAGTTCCGCCACTGGTTTGACCACCCTGAGCCACGGAACCGGGTCGCCGCCACGAAGACTACAACCACCAGCATCCACCAAAAAGGGTCCGGCTCCGGGTGTCCCAAGGCCCAGGGGGTGCATCAGAACATTTTCATCACCTTTCACAATCACCAATGGGACAAGGCAGGGATGTCCTCTGTCCCCTCTCTTATACATCCTAGTGACGGAGCACCTGCTCTCATCAATTCGCCATAACCCCAATATTAGGTGGATTGAGGTGGGAGGCACCGAGTACAAGTGCTCTCTATTTGCTGATGATGTCCTAGTATATATCACTCAATCACATATATCCATCCATGCTGTTATGGCTGAAATAGATCACTTTGTTACATGGTCAAATTTTAAAATCAATGCAGCGAAGTCTGAGGCCCTCGATGTCTCCCTCCCCAAATCCATATAGGATTCCATCCAGTCCAACTTTCCCTTTGCCTGGCCCTCACAGGGTATCAAATACTTAGGAATTCCTATTCATAGAGACCTCTCCCATCTATGTTATCTTAATTTTGGGCCCTTTATTGAACAACTCCATACAGACCACGGTTGGCAAGTTAGAACTGTAAGATTCACTACGTGAACCACTGGTGTTTTGTGGAAAAGCACATGTACACTGTGTTCCAAATTATTATGCAAAAAGTGTTTAGGAGTGATAAGGGGAGAATTTGTTTGTTTGTCAGTTAAACTCATTGATGGTGATGTGTGTCAGGGCTCTTTATATCACTGTAAGCAATTGCAGACACCTGTGCTAATTAGTTTGGCAGGTGTGTCCAATGAAAGGCAAGACTACTTAAGAAGGCTGTCTCACATTATTAAGCAGCCTACATTTTCTGCCAAAATGGGAAAGAAAAAGGATGTGTCGGCTGCTGAGAAGCAACAAATTGTGGAGTGTTTAGGTCAAGGCATGACTACAATCAACATTGTGCGATGATCAGGATGAAGTGTCTTGGCAATCAAGAAGTATGTAGCTGATTCACAGTACACACGTGTGCGTGCTGATAAGGGCAAATTGAGGACTCTTTCCTACAGGCAATTACGTCAGGTTAAAAGAGCAGCGGCAAAAAAGCCTTGTCATAGCAGCAGACAAGTTTTTGAAGCTGCTGGTGCCTCCAACGTCCCCAGAACAACAAGATGCAGGGTCCTTCAGAGGTTTGCAGCTGTGCATACGCCATCCTGTCGACCTCCTCTATCCACTTCACACAAGCAGAAACGGCTCCAGTGGGCTAGACATTACATGAAGACTGATTTCAAAACTGTTTTGTTCACGGATGAGTGCCGTGCAGCGCTCGATGGTCCAGATGGATGGAGTGGAGGATGGCTGGTTGATGGACACCCCACGCAAACACGGCTACAGCGCCAACAAGGAGGAGGTGGAGTAATGTTTTGGGCTGGAATCATGGGGAGAGAGATTGTCGGCCCCTTTAGGATCCCTGAAGGCGCTAAAGATGAACTCCATAATGTATGTGGATTTTCTCAAACAGCACTTCCTGCCATGGTTCAAGAAGAAGAACCGTGTATTTCACAGCAAGATCATTTTTTTGCATGATAATGCACCATCTCATGCTGCACATAAAACATCTGCATCTCTGGCTGATATGGGCATAAAAGGGGACAAACTTATTGTGTGACCCCCATGCTCCCCTGACCTCTACCCCATTCAGAACCTCTGGAGCATCATCAAAAGGAGTGTCTATGATGGCGGGAGGCAGTTCACATCTAAGCAACACCTCTGGGAGGGTATTCTGTCCTCATGCAAAACAATTGAAGCAGAAACCATCCAAAACCTGACAAATTCAATGGACGAGAGAGTTCAGAAGCTCCTTTCGAACAAGGGGTCCTATGTGAAAATGTAACATCACCTAGAATAAAGTTTTGAGTTGAAAACTGTTTGATTTCAGTTTCTAATCACCTGCTAATGCTTATAATTTCAAAAATGACCATTTTTTTGGTCTTTATTAAAATGAAAAGGTTGATCGAAAAGTTTGGGGGATCTAAGAGTGTGGCAACCCAGTAGTCATAATTACTTCGAATTCTGACAATATGAGGGTCATGTTGCAGGTAGTGCAGCAAGAAGGCACTTATGTGTCTTGCGCATCTCGGAGCCCCAAAATTATTTTCCGGGCTAGATGCAGCTAAAAATTATTATTAATTTTAAATCTGGTGGAGCTTAGTATAGATGGCCTAATAGGATCAGTGCTGCACACTGCTACAAAGCCCAAATTATTTTCCAGCCAAGATACAGATAAACATGATTAGTAATTTTAAATCTGGTGGAGCTTATTATAGATGGCCTAATAGAATCAGTGCTGCACACTGCTACAAAGCCCAAATTATTTTCCAGCCAAGATACAGATAAACATGATTAGTAATTTGAAAGCTTAAAACGGTTGGTAGGGTGATTTTAACCAATCATCAAGCTTTTACTCTCCCCAGGATGACACAGGGGTAGAAAAGTCGTTTCGGATCCATGATTTATTCATCTTTATGAATGTGAGTCTGTCTACATTATCAGTGGAGAGCCGCGTGCGCTTATCTGTCAGCACACCACCAGCAGCGCTGAACACACGTTCAGACAGAACGCTGGCTGCGGGGCATGACAAGATCTCCAAGGCGTAAGTGGCTAGCTCCGGCCATTTATCCAGATTGGAAGCCCAAAAAGAGCAAGGGTCCAGTGACACAGTCATGGCTTCAATGTTTACTTGGAGATACTCCTGTACCATCGTCTCTAGGCGTTGACTATGTGTCAGACTTCTTGTCTCCTGTGGCCTTGCAAAGGATGGGCTAAAAAAGTGGTGAAATGATTCCGCAAAATTGATGTTACCAGCAGATACTGTGGTTCTGTTATGGTTTGAGTGCTGAACACTTGACGGTCCCACGGTTGGCAAGTTGGAACTGTGAGATTCACTACGTGCACCACTGATGTTTTTTGGAAAAGCACATGTAAGGTTCTGCAACAGTCTCTGCTGATACTCCTGCATGCGTGCATCCCTTTCTATGGCAGGAATAATTTCGGCAAATTTACTTTTGTACCGGGGATCTAACAGTGTGGCAACCCAGTAGTCAGGATTATTTCTAATTCTCACAATTCGAGGGTCATGTTGCAGGTAGTGCAGCAAGAAGGCACTCATGTGTGTTGCGCATCCAGGAGCACCAAGTCCCTGTTGTGTTGGTGGCGAGGTAACAATCATGCTTCCTTCCTCTGTCCTCTCCCCCCAACCTCGCACAACAGAAATGTGATCAAGGTCTCCCTCATCTGATGAGTCTTCCATCAGTTCGTCCTCCACTTCTTCCTGGGCTCCTGCACCTTCCTCACTAGTTTGTCTGCTACCATGCACCCTGGAAAAACCATCTCCCCCACCCTCACATGCCTGCCGCCTTGGTGCTGCCGACCGTCTGGACCTTGCAGATGTTAGCCCTTCCGCATACAACTCCTCCTCCTCTACTTCCTCCACCTCCTCTTGTGCCACCACCTGACTCCGAATTCTGTTTAACATGTGCTCCAGCATGTAAATCACCGGAATAGTCATGCTGATAATGGCATCGTCAGCACTAAACATCTTCGTCGCCATTTCAAAACTGTGTAGAAGGGTGCATAGGTCCCTGATCTGAGACCACTCCTCCAGCGTGATTTGCCCCACCTCTGGATCTCGTTGGCCCAGGCTATACGTCAGAACGTATTGCACCAGGGCTTGTCGGTGCTGCCACAGTCGCTGCAACATGTGCAGAGTTGAATTCCACCGGGTAGGCACATCGCATTTTAGCCGGTGAAGTGGCAGGCCCAACGACTTCTGTAGAGATGTAAGTCGCTGAGCTGCGGGATGCGAACGGCGGAAGTGAGCACACAGCGACCGTGCCCTCTGCAGAAGGCCATCTTGTCTGGGATAGTGGGCTAAAAATTGCTGGACAACCAGGTTCAACACGTGAGCCATACAAGGCACGTGTGTGACATTGCCCCGGCGAAGGGCCGCACCCAGGTTTGCAGCATTGTCGCACACGGCCTTCCCTGGTTTCAGGTCCAGTGGAGACAACCATTCATGAAATTGGTTCTCCAGAGCTGACCACAACTCCTCAGCTGTGTGACTCACATTTCCCAGACATTTCAAAGTAAAAACCGCCTGATGACGTTGAGCCCTACTGCCAGCATAGTAAGGAGGTGTGCAGGATCCCTTCTGCGCAGTTAGAAAGCTTGTGGCATGACCAGACAGGCTTTGGGTGCAGGTGGAAGACCGAGAGGAGGTTGAGGAGGCAGAAGCAGTGGAGGAACTTTGACATAAAGAGGATTGACGCACAACTCGTGGGGACGGCAAGACTTGGACAGCAGCCCCTTGTCCTGCTGTCACCATAGTTACCCAGTGCCCAGTCAGCGACATGTAACGCCCCTGTCCATGCCTACTCGTCCAAGTGTCTGTGGTGAAATGCACCCTGTCACACACAGAGTTTCTCAAAGAAGCGGTGATGTTGTGTGCGACATGCTGGTGGAGCGCAGGCACACCTTTCTTTGAGAAGTAGTGCCGACTGGGCATCTGGTACTGGGGCACTGCGACGGACATAAGGTCTCGAAAATCCTCTGTGTCCACCAGGCGGAAAGGCAGCATTTCTGTAGCCAAGAGCTTGCAGATGGTGAAATTCAACCTCTTAGCTTTCTCATGGCTAGGAGGAAATGGTCTTTTACTTGTCCACATCTGAGGGACCGAGGGCCATCTATTGTGCTTAGACGGGGTTGATAAGGGTGTCCCCGGAAAACTGCCAGTCTGTGAGGAAGATGCAGGCGGACATGTTAGGTTGCCTTGATCCAAAGGTGGTGCTATCGATGTCGGACAGCGCTCAAGACCAGCTGGTGTTACCACCTCCAAAGAAAATGATGACCTGCCAATCACGCTGGCTGTTGCGGGTAAAGAGGTGGCAGGTCTGCGCCCCAAAGCAGGTGTGACTGCTGTCCCCCCAGTCACAGAGGATGAAGAGGCCGCGGATGCACAAGATATGGCAGACGGTGGTTGGCCCGGCCGGCTAGGCCGCATTGTAGCACACTGAGCTTCCCACTGCAACTTATGCTTCATGTCCATGTGCCGGTTCATGCATGAAGTACTCAAACTATGTATTTTTTGGCCTCTTCTTAGCTTTTGCTGACAAATGTTACAGATAACACGAGTTGGGTCATCTTTATCGATCTGAAAAAATGCCCAGGCTATGCAAGGCTTAGCACCCATGCGACCTGAAGAGCCACCACGACTTGTGGTGAGAGGCAGAGTTGTGTTTGAGGATGCAGTTGTTGACGTGCTTCCAGTACTACGTCTCTGTCCAGGAAGGCGCAACCTGACCTCGTCGTCACTAGCATCTTCCTCCACCTCCTCTGCTGACCTCATCTCTTGGCTGACTGTGGGTTGACAGTAAGTGGGATCTCCAACCTCATCATCATCACCCTGTGCGTTATCACACCCGTCGTCCTCAGAGCCAACCTGTTCCTGCCCTGACAAAAAACTAAAGTTGTCGCTCCAATCAGGTATTTAAGTCTCATCATCGTCTTCCTCATTGTCTCCACCAACAGGAGTTACAGTTTGGGAATGAGGGTCTACATTATGGTCAGAACCTTCTGCGTCTGGTCCTGGATCCGAGTCATAAAGATTCTGGGCATCAGTGCAGATCATTTCCTCGTCTGGATTCACAGAAGCGCTGGAGTCGACCTCTGATTCCCAGGCTATAGTATGAGTAAACAGCTCTGCAGACTCAACCATCTGTTCTACCTCATACTCAGACGGGCAGCTGGAGATTTGGGAGCTGTGAGGAAGCAAGTGCGATTGGGGTGACACCTTTGAGGACTGGAGTATTTGTGATGTTGAAGTTGATGTGGAGGAGAGCCCACTTAAAGGAGCACTTGATATCCGTTGAAGCACCTGCTGTTTTTGTGCCTCATCTGGAATTTGTAGCGATTGGCGTGACCGTAAGAAAGGGATCTTATCACATTGTCCGCTAAAAGAAGTAGACATTTTAGTTTGGCTGGAAGATGGTCTTTCTTCTGCAGATGTTACTGTTGCTTTAACACCTACCCCACGGACACAACCTTTTTTCCCCTTCCCAACACGCCTATTCCCCTTTCCACCAGCAGCAGGCCTTTTTCCACTCATTTTGGTGGTTAACTAATTCACAACTCTGGAGTTGTTTGCACAAAAAAACAATGGATGGGAACCGAGCAGAGCTGAGTGGCCAAACTGTGGTATTAGGCCAAAACTATTGGCTGGGTTAGATGGAGAAAAAAATTATATTCGATTTGCAACCTGATGGAGGTCAGTATAGATGGACTAATAGAACAAGTCCCACACACAGCTAGAAGCCCAAATATTTTTTCAGAGGTAGATGCAGAAAAAAAATATATTCAGTTTGCAACCTGATGGAGGTCAGTATAGATGGACTAATAGAGAAAGTCCCACACACTGCTAGAAGGCCAAATATTTTTTCAGAGCTAGATGCAGACAAAAAATTATTTTGAATTTGCAACCTGATGGAGGTCAGTATAGGTGGACTAATAGAACAAGTCCCACACACTGCTAGAAGGCCAAATATTTTTTCAGAGGTAGATGCAGAAAAAAATTATATTCAGTTTGCAACCTGATGGAGGTCTGTATAGATGGATTAATAGAACAAGTCCCACACACAGCTAGAAGCCCAATATTTTTTCAGAGGTAGATGCAGAAAAAAAATTATTTTTAATTTGCAACCTGATGGAGGTCAGTATAGATGGACTAATAGAGAAAGTCCCACACACTGCTAGAAGGCCAAATATTTTTTCAGAGCTAGATGCAGATAAAAATTATTTTTAATTTGCAACCTGATGGAGGTCAGTATAGATGGACTAATAGAGAAAGTCCCACACACTGCTAGAAGGCCAAATATTTTTTCAGAGCTAGATGCAGATAAAAATTATTTTTAATTTGCAACCTGATGGAGGTCAGTATAGATGGACTAATAGAGAAAGTCCCACACACTGCTAGAAGGCCAAATATTTTTTCAGAGCTAGATGCAGAAAAAAATTATATTCAGTTTGCAACCTGATGGAGGTCAGTATAGATGGACTAATAGAACAAGTCCCACACACAGCTAGAAGCCCAAATATTTTTTCAGAGGTAGATGCAGATAAAAATTATTTTTAATTTGCAACCTGATGGAGGTCAGTATAGATGGACTAATAGAGAAAGTCCCACACACTGCTAGAAGGCCAAATATTTTTTCAGAGCTAGATGCAGATAAAAATTATTTTTAATTTGCAACCTGATGGAGGTCAGTATAGATGGACTAATAGAGAAAGTCCCACACACTACTAGAAGGCCAAATATTTTTTCAGAGCTAGATGCAGAAAAAAATTATATTCAGTTTGCAACCTGATGGAGGTCAGTATAGATGGACTAATAGAACAAGTCCCACACACAGCTAGAAGCCCAAATATTTTTTCAGAGGTAGATGCAGATAAAAATTATTTTTAATTTGCAACCTGATGGAGGTCAGTATAGATGGACTAATAGAGAAAGTCCCACACACTGCTAGAAGGCCAAATATTTTTTCAGAGCCAGATGCAGATAAAAATTATTTTTAATTTGCAACCTGATGGAGGTCAGTATAGATGGACTAATAGAGAAAGTCCCACACACTGCTAGAAGGCCAACTATTTTTTCAGAGCTAGATGCAGAAAAAAATTATATTCAGTTTGCAACCTGATGGAGGTCTGTATAGATGGATTAATAGAACAAGTCCCACACACAGCTAGAAGCCCAATATTTTTTCAGAGGTAGATGCAGAAAAAAATATATTCAGTTTGCAACCTGATGGAGGTCTGTATAGATGGATTAATAGAACAAGTCCCACACACAGCTAGAAGCCCAATATTTTTTCAGAGGTAGATGCAGAAAAAAAATATATTCAGTTTGCAACCTGATGGAGGTCAGTATAGATGGACTAATAGAGAAAGTCCCACACACTGCTAGAAGGCCAAATATTTTTTCAGAGCTAGATGCAGAAAAAAATTATATTCAGTTTGCAACCTGATGGAGGTCAGTATAGATGGACTAATAGAACAAGTCCCACACACAGCTAGAAGCCCAAATATTTTTTCAGAGGTATATGCAGATAAAAATTATTTTTAATTTGCAACCTGATGGAGGTCAGTATAGATGGACTAATAGAGAAAGTCCCACACACTGCTAGAAGGCCAAATATTTTTTCAGATCTAGATGCAGATAAAAATTATTTTTAATTTGCAACCTGATGGAGGTCAGTATAGATGGACTAATAGAGAAAGTCCCACACACTGCTAGAAGGCCAAATATTTTTTCAGAGCTAGATGCAGAAAAAAATTATATTCAGTTTGCAACCTGATGGAGGTCAGTATAGATGGACTAATAGAACAAGTCCCACACACTGCTAGAAGCCCAAATATTTTTTCAGAGCTAGATGCAGAAAAAAATTATATTCAATTTGCAACCTGATGGAGGTCAGTATAGATGGACTAATAGAATGATGCTATGCCCAAAAGATTTTACTTCACTAGGTGCAGTAAAAAAATTGGTATTCTATACACAGGTGGTATATCTTGCAACACAGATAGGCTACTCCACTGACTAACACACTCTGCAATAGGCCAAAAAGGATTAGCTTTGCTAGATTCAGCCAAATGCTGTGAAAAAAACTTGCACAGCACTGGCACAGACCTGCCTGGCAAAAACTGATAGGAACTGATGTAACCTAGTCCTGAAAAGGACTGCAATTACAATTAGTCTTTACTCCCACAATCAATCTATTTAAGAGCACAAACCTGCCTGATAAAAGTTGTAGGAAATGCTGTAACCTAGTCCTTAAAAGGACTGCAATCACAACTATTCCAAACTCCCAAGCTATCTGTAGATTTGTGCGAAAATTGGCTTGAAATTAACAAGGTATAGCGCACACAGCAACAGCGGTGCCGTCTAACACGCAGCTGCAGCAGTGAGAAAATGGTGGCGACGGGGAAAATGGCTTGGTCTTATAGGGCAAGGACATGTGACATACACTGCCAATGACACATGCCCTTGCTTGTGTGAAAAACAGCAGTTCGCTCCGTGTGTGCGCTGCTGATAGGCTGACAGACTGCACCTCCCCACTGCAAATGCGGGAAAGAGAAAAAAAAATGGAGATCTTCATTATTCCTGCAGAGATCCATCCCCTACCCCTCCCCCCACCCCGCTGTACACTCAAACTGCGTATTAACATTAATTTTCATCATTACTGAGAAAAAATCCAGTTATGATTTTGGTGCACGAACAGTTATCGAACATAACCTCGAACAGCCGAATTTTTCTCAAATCGTTCGTGTTCGCCGAACGGCTCGAACACCGCCCAAAACAGCTCGAATTTGAGATTGGCGAACAGTTCGAGTAGAACAACGCTCATCTCTAGTGTCAACCTTCTGCTTGAAGAATGAGGCAAAGTCTTCGGCTGAAATAAGAGGAGAGGGAGGAGGCACTGGGGGACGGAGGAGAGAATTGAAGGTGTTGAATAGTTGTTTGGGGTTGTGAGACAGGGAGGATATGAGGGATGCGAAGTATGTTTGTTTTGCGAAGTATTATCTTCAGCATGCTCGGGCTTTAAGTTTTTGACTTGCCCCCCTGGGCCGTGGGGTACCCAGAACCGGGCCTTCTGGTGTACGCTGCTGATGGGGGTAGTAGTGGCAACCCGATCCCGTGGCTCAGGGTGGTGAGACCAAAAGGTGGCAGTCTATTTATCAGTGTTTTGAATGTTCAACTACGCCACCCATTGATTGCGGTCAGAGATAACCGCCGCTGCGAGGCAGACCGCTACGGCTGGTGTTGGTGTGCAGCACAGGGATAGGATTACTCCCCACGGGAAGAGTGTAACCTCAGGGCAGTGTAGGTGGATGCTGGGGGTGATGGTGCAGGCGCAGCAAAGATCACACTGAGTCCAAGGGTGCAGTCCAGGGTTTTTACTCACAGTTGTTATCCAAGTCACTTCTGTCAGCAATGACTGCCCAAGTTGTGCTGCGTCCACCAGGTGAGGAGCTCGGTCAACCCCCAGGCAATTCAGGAGTATGGCACAGGACCCCCTTCTGTCCTTTCTCTGGCCTCTCGTGCCCCACCAGTGACCAAACTTCTGTCCAGCTACCGCGGACCGTGTCGGGTAAGCGTTGGCCTCCGCTTCCCGCTATCCTATATGGCGCCTTCCTAGCAGGTTTGGCGGGGGGTCGCACCAATAAATGATCACGACCTCCGGTTCTTGGCTGAGGGATGATTTACCTCCACCAACTTGGGAATCCGGTACCCTTCCACAGCCTGACCCTTCACCCGATATAACGCGGGTTTGCAACGGTTGCTGTCCGTTCTGCTCTCTTAGGGTCCCTTCTGCCTTCTTGTTTCTGGAGCCTTTCTACTCCTCTGTCTCTTCTCCTTCCTTCCTTCTCCTTCTTCTCTTCTCCTCTCTGGCCCCGACCTTCTCTCTAGGCCTGCCTCGTGGAGCTGAGCTCAGGCTGAGCCGCGGCTCCCTGTCAGCTCTGACTGAACTACTCTCTACTCCTTTTCTCTCTACTCTCAACAAGATGGCTCCCACCTTTTATCTGCTTCTCTGTGTCTGAGCTCAGGTGACCTGCACCCAATGAGCTCCTTCCTATGCTCCAGAAACTGTCTCCTTTTGCTCCCACACCACTGGGCTCTCTCCTCCCTCCCCACTCCAGCCAGGGACATGGTCAGTTGTGCCTGCAATATGGGAGCACCGGCGAGCTGTCCCCCGGAAATGGGGAGTGTATGTGTGTGCAACTAACTGAGCCCTGGTCCACACTCCATCTGTTAGAACCTTGCTCTTAGGTTTTTTCCTTTGCTGGTCACATGACCTTGTTGGCCTATTTAATCCTGCTCCGCCCTTCTGGCTTTGCTGGACTTCATTGTATAACTACTTTCTAGCTAGCCTGTGCTCTGTATCTAACTCTGTTAGTTTGCTTGGTCTACGGACCTCTATGTTCTATATATTTTGTTTGTTCGTCTGTCTGCTACTATTTCTGTTAGGAGGTGTCCCATTTTCCTCCCAGTCCTTAGTACTTGTAGGGATTCCTTCCCCACATCTATAGGTCTCCGTACAGACTAGCTTAGGACTTTAGCAGGTCTGATCGCAGGATCAGGTTCCCTGTTACATCGTAGGGATTCAGCTGAGTTCTATCGTAGGGACAGATCTCCTCTCTTTCCTTAGCTCTGGTAGCAGAACATAACAGTAAGTCCAGCCTGCAAATTCTCTAAGGAAAGATTTTTCTGTTCCATCATGGTGTCGGTTCAGGATTTGGCTCATCGCCTGCAGGGACTCTCTCTGGAGGTGGCCGAGCTCCGTCAGCACGTGAGTAACTGTCCTGGAGCACATTTCTTGGAGCCTAAGGTATGTTTGCCGGATTTATTTTTTGGTGAACACCGAGAATTTTTTTCATTTAAAAATGCTTGCTTATTGTATTTTCGTTTGAGACCCAAGTCCTCTGGGGATGAATCCCAGCGCATAGGGTTCATAATGTCACTTTTGCGCAAAGAGCCTCAGGAGTGGGCCTTTTCTTTGCAACCTAGTGATACATGCTTCAGATCAGTGGATAGTTTTTTTTCTGCTTTGGGACTATTATATGATGATCCTGACCGTGTCGCATCAGCTGAGACTGAGTTGAGACGTTTGAAACAGGGATCAGTTAATGTGGAAAAATATTGTACTCATTTCCGTCGTTGGTCTACTCAAACAGGGTGGAACGATTCTGCTCTGAAAAGTCTATTTCTTGCTGGGCTCAATGAAAGGGTTAAAGACCTGCTAATTGCTTATCCTACACCTGAAGATTTGCAACAGGCTATGCAATTAGCTATACGGGTGGATAGGAGACTGCGTGCAAGGGTTAATGAGAGCAAATCCTCTGCTATGTCAGTTTCTGGTTATGAGAATGTGTGTACTAACAGTGGTGAACCGATGGAGATTGGATCGGTGGCACCTCGCTCTCAAGAAAAAGACCGTAGATTTTCTGAAGGCTTGTGTTTCTATTGCGGAAAATCTGGTCATTTGATTAAAGGCTGTGAGCTTCGTATGAAGAAAGAAAAAAAAATGGTCAGTCATGCCCGTATTGCCTGTTTAAATTCCAAGGGTGTATTTTTAGCTGCTTCCACGATTGCTCAGAAAAAATTAATGGAATTTCGGGTGTTTGTTGATTGTGGGTCTACTCTGAATGTAATTGATGGGGGATTCTTGGAAAGACTCAATTTAAAACCCGAACCTTTATCATCCCCCATTGCTGTGGTTTCTGTGGATGGTTCCCCTTTGAAGAATATTACTCTCAAGGTCTGTGAATTTCCTCTCACTATTAATGGTGTTCACCATGAGAAATTGAATTTGGTGGTTTTGAATAACTTGCCTTCTACAGTAATATTGGGATTGCCCTGGTTAAAATTTCACAATCCTGTACTGGATTGGTCTACCAGTGAAATTAAATCCTGGAGCCATAAATGTTATGACAAGTGTTGTAACGGGCGTATTGCAGCTTTGGATAGGGGAGAATTGCCTGTTCCTATTCAGGATTTTTGGAGAGTTTTTTCTGAGAAGGAATCGCAGGTTTTGCCTCCCCATAGAGACTGTGATTGTTCTATTGAATTTGTCCCTGGAGCGACTCTTCCTAAAAGTCGTTTATTTAACCTTACTATTCCTGAGAGGAAGGCTTTGGAGGAATACAAGTTTGGCCGCCGGTCACATTAGGCCCTCTAAGTCTCCTGTGGCGGTTGGATTTTTTTTTGTAAAAAAAAAGGACGGCGGTTTACGTCCTTGTCTGGATTTTCGTGAGATTAACAAAATTACTGTACGCAATCCTTACCCACTGCCATTGATTCCTGATCTGTTTAACCAGTTAATGGGGGCCAAGTGGTTCTCTAAAATTGACCTTAAGGGGGCATACAATCTGTTGCGCATGAAGGAGGGTGACGAATGGAAGACTGCTTTTAACACTCCTGTGGGTCATTTTGAGAATCTGGTTATGCCTTTTGGTCTTACTAATGCTCCTGCATTTTTTCAGAATCTTATTAATGACATCCTTAGACCTTTGATCAGCAAAAATGTGGTTGTGTATTTGGATGACATTTTGATTTATTCGCCGGATCTGGAGTCTCATTGGCGGAGCGTACGTGAGGTATTACATTTATTAATGGACAATTCGCTTTTTGCTAAGCTGGAGAAATGTGAGTTCGCTGTACAGAGAATTAGTTTTTTGGGTTACATTATCTCCAGCGAAGGTTTTGAGATGGACCCGGTTAAAGTTCAAGCTGTACAGGAATGGCCTAGGCCTATTGGTTTGAAATCGATACAGAGGTTTTTAGGTTTCGCCAATTATTACAGAAAATTCATAAAAAAAATTTCTACTATTGTCAAACCTCTGACTGATCTCACCAGGAAAGGTGCTGATGCGGTTCAGTGGACTTCTGAGGCCATTGAAGCTTTTGTGTATCTCAAGGAGAGGTTCACCTCTGCTCCCATCCTTATGCAGCCTGATGTGACTAAGCCGTTTTTGGTTGAGGTTGATGCTTCCTCTGTGGGGTTTGGCGCAGTATTGTCTCAGGATAACGGGGATGGATTACATCCCTGTGCCTTTTTTTCAAAAAAATTTTCGGAGACTGAACTGAATTACGATATTGGTAATCGGGAATTATTGGCTATTAAACTCGCATTTGAACACTGGCGCCACTTCTTGGAAGGTGCGGAATTTCCCGTTCAGGTTCTTACGGATCATAAAAATCTGATATATCTTGATGCTGCCAAGCGCCTGAATGCCCGTCAGGCTAGGTGGGCACTGTTTTTCTCGCGGTTTAATTTCTCCGTTACTTACATCCCTGGTACTAAGAATGTTAAGGCGGATGACTTGTCTCGCAGTTTTTCTCCCATAGTCGGTGCTGAGAAAGAGGAGAACATTTTACAAGAAGGTGTTGTGATAGCTGCTTTGGACTCCGTTTTGGAAGATGAGATTCTTAAAGCACAGGAGAATGCCCCATCTAACACTCCTCATGGGAGGTTGTTTGTGCCTGGGACCTTTAGGAGAGATTTGTTTGTTGAGTGTCACGAATCTCGGTTGGCAGGTCATCCCGGAATCTCTGAGACCAAGAGACTGGTGGGTCGCAGTTTTTGGTGGCCTGGATGGCAGAAGGAAGTCATTAAGTGGGTGCGTCAATGTACTATATGTGCTAGATCTAAGTCCTCACATACTCCTGCTGCGGGGTTGCTTTGTCCTTTGGAGGTTCCCAGTGCTCCTTGGACACATTTGGCTATGGACTTTATAACTGACCTTCCCCCCTCTGAGGGTTTTACTGTCATCTGGGTGGTCGTGGACCGTTTTAGCAAGATGTGTCACTTGGTTCCCTTCGTCAAACTGCCCTGCGCTAAAACTCTCGCTAAGGCCTTTGTCAAGGAAATTGTCAGACTTCATGGCGTTCCTACTGACATTGTTTCTGATAGGGGTCCTCAGTTCGTGGCTCGTTTTTGGCGTGCCTTTTGTGACAGGTTGGGAGTTCATTTGTCGTTCTCGTCCGGATATCATCCTGAATCTAATGGCCAGACAGAAAGGAAAAACCAGGATGTTGAGCAGTTCTTGCGTTGTTTTGTGGCAGACAATCAAGAGGGGTGGTCTGAGTTTCTGCCACTTGCTGAATTTGCTCTGAACAATCATACATCTTCTTCTGCTGGTTGTTCGCCTTTTTTTTGTTGTTCTGGGAGACATCCGTCGTTTGGGTCGTTCTCCAAGTTGGGATCTGCCGTGACTGAGGAGGAGAATTTTTCCGGTGATTTGGAGAGAGTTTGGACGGATGTGCGTGGTAATCTTCAGGAGGCCAACAGAAAATCTAAAGACTACTTTGATAGGAAACGACAGGAGGTTTTGTTCGCTGTTGGTGACATGGTTTGGTTGTCCTCTAGGAATCTGCGGTTGAGGATTCCTTCTAAGAAATTGGGTCCCAAGTTTGTAGGGCCCTTTAAGGTGCTTCAGGTTGTCAACCAATCTGCTGTTAGGTTGGAGGTTCCTACCTCCTGGAGAATTAATCCGGTATTTCATGTCTCTCTGTTAAAAAAAGCTGTTGTGTCGGATGGTGACGCCTCTGCCTCTGTTCCTCCGGTGGTGGAGGATGGGGAATATGAAATTTCTCGCATCCTTAACTCTAGACGGTATAGAGGTAGTTTGCAGTATCTTGTGGCCTGGAAAGGTTTCGGACCCGAGGATAACTCTTGGGTGAGGTCAGATGATGTTTCCGCGTCCAGACTTATCAGAGCGTTTCAGAGGAGATTTCCTGATAAGCCTGGTCCTAGGGGATCCGGAGGATCCTCTTAGAAGGGGGGGTACTGTTAGAACCTTGCTCTTAGGTTTTTTCCTTTGCTGGTCACATGACCTTGTTGGCCTATTTAATCCTGCTCCGCCCTTCTGGCTTTGCTGGACTTCATTGTATAACTACTTTCTAGCTAGCCTGTGCTCTGTATCTAACTCTGTTAGTTTGCTTGGTCTACGGACCTCTATGTTCTATATATTTTGTTTGTTCGTCTGTCTGCTACTATTTCTGTTAGGAGGTGTCCCATTTTCCTCCCAGTCCTTAGTACTTGTAGGGATTCCTTCCCCACATCTATAGGTCTCCGTACAGACTAGCTTAGGACTTTAGCAGGTCTGATCGCAGGATCAGGTTCCATGTTACATCGTAGGGATTCAGCTGAGTTCTATCGTAGGGACAGATCTCCTCTCTTTCCTTAGCACTGGTAGCAGAACATAACACCATCCTTACCTGGAAGTGGAATATCACACCTCTAGTTGAGGTGCAATACCCCTGAAGCAACTGAACCCTCGGGGCGCTACATTTCCGTAGCTCCGTGAACATGATTTGCGACTGTTTGACAGCTTTAATACATGTGTGGAATGCTGGAAAAACAGGCATTCCTCACATGTATTAAAGCTGTCAAACAGTCGCAAATCACGTTCCCGGAGTGACGAAAACTTAAAGACCGAGCACACTGAAGATAATAGGTGCTCACCTGAGCATGCTCGTAAATCTCGAGCAATGAGCATGCTCGATCATCACTACTTGCTATGTGTAGCACAAGTGATCAGACGATGGCAGCTTCAACTCTCCCATGGAGGCTATTGAAGCAGGTAAAAAGTAAAAAAAATGTTTTTAAAAATATTTAAAAATGTAACAGTTCAAATCACCCTCCTTTTGCCCCATTCAAAATAAAACAATTAAAAATAAAAAATACACATACTTGGTATCGGCGAGTTCAGAATCACCCGATCTGTCAAAATATAAAGAGAATTAATCAGATCGGCAATGAGGAAAAAAAACAAAACTGTAGAATTTTGGTTGCTGCAACATTGCAATAAAACAAAATAACGGGCAATAAAACATCGTATCTATCCCAAAATGGCATCAATAAAAACGTCAACTCAGCGCGCAAGAAATAAGCCCTCACCCGGCCCCAGATCCCAAAAAAGGAGATTCCATGGGTCTTGGAAAATGGCTCCATCATTTTTTTTTTTACAAACTTTGGAATTTTTTTTCACCACTTAAATAAAAAAGAACCTATACATGTTTGGTGTCTACAAACTCGTAATGACACGGAGAATCATAATGGCAGGTCACTTTTAGCATTTACTGAATATGTTAAAAAAAACAATTGTCAAATTGCACTTTTTTTGCAATTTCACCACACTTGGAATTTTTTTCCCGTTTTCCAGTACACAATATGGTAAAATCAATGGCGTCGTTCAAAAGTACAACTCGTCTGCGAGAAACAAGCCCTCACACGGCCATATTGACTGAAAAAAAAAAGTTATGGCTCTGGGTAGAAGGGGATCAAAAAATGAAAATGCAAAAACAAAAAATCCCAGGATGGTAAAGGGGTTAAATGAGCAATGTATATATGTGATTTGTTTTTTGAAATCTATGTCTTAATCCACAGTTTTTAATACACCGTATTTTACAGACCATAAGGTTTTAGAGGAGGAAAATAGAAAAAAAATGTGAAGAAAAAAATGTCATGCCGCATTGTTATGGGGAAGGGTCTCCTGCTGGCACTGTTTATGGCCCCCACACGCCGATGTCAGCTGCCGGAATATTCACTGCTCCCCATGCCCGGGGGTGTGGAGAAAGTTTTAAGAAAATTATACAAACAACCTTTTCACCTATCTAGATTAGTGCCCTTATGGGAAAATCCTAGATTTATTCAGGGTAAACAGAACAAGCTTTGCAAGCAATGGAACCAGAAAGGGATTTATTAAATGTTAATGAAGGAAGGCTGCTCACCTGGCAGGAATTCTCAGGGATGTATGATATGGGAGATCATCAATGTCTACAGTACCACCAAACAGTTACTTTCCACAGCTCTATGGTGAGAGATTTCGGGAAGGTGGAAAGGAGGGGTGATTTTGACATATTGATGTGGTCTAGCTCATGGGTAAATTCCCTATCCACAATATACAAAAGGATTAGGAGACAAATTCTGCACACTGTGGTACCTGATTTATTTATCCATTGGAGTATAGCGCTAAATGACACTTAGAGAGATGGTAAACTTTTGACGGGCTTGGATAAAGTAAAAATAGCAATGAACAATGGAGAGAAATGCAGAACAAACTGATTCATAATGCCATTTATGCTTTCAATTTTTCCTACAAAGATGCTTCATCACATTATTTATGAAAATGCCCAAAATGTAACCTAAAACCAATTTGTTTGATAGCATCAGACGATGCCCTTCCACCCAAATGGTGTGGGAAGAGACCCTTCTCTATTTAGATAATGTTTGGAGAATTAAAGTCCCACAGTCTCCTCGGGCATGTTTATTTCATCATATTGTAACAGAACATCGGGAGGATGGGGACAGAGTTCTGTCTATACAGATAATACATGTAGTTCTATTGGTGGTTAAAAAATGTATACTTAGATATGGGTTGAAGAAAGAGACACCTCAATTATCTGAAATAATCAAAACTCTGAAAACCTTATTAGTTTATGACAAACTTGAGTCAGAAAAACAAAAAGAAAAGTCGACGACAGAGTTTTTTCACAAACTGAGATCTTTTAATGAATATAGCAATACACAATCTGATATGTCACAGCTGATGAAAGTATTCTGACACACATCCTGGTATCATACGGGGGAACATAGGGGTACAACAGGGTTACTTAAAGTCTAATGGATTCACTTATTTTTACATCTATTCATATAAGGATTTTGGAAAAGTATTTTTTTGCTGTTTTGCATGCGGAGTTAAAAATTGAATCTGTTAAAATTGTGGAAAAAAAATGATTGGATGGATTTCACACTTATTTATAAAGATGTGGTCTGTGTTGGTAAATGTCATGGAGATTCTAGGATTATAACCCGATTTGTTTGTCTATTTTGTCTCATTAAATAAAGTTTGTTTAAAAAAAATAGATGAGAACACTAGATTCCATCATGACATCATAATTAACCATCACTACTTACAGAAGTGTTTACACCCATATAGTCACTTTGACATTCCGGTGTCATTGCTGTCAGTGAGAAGCTACATAGCTAATCATATACTGATTGCGCTTGGATTTACTTTGGATTTACTTGAAATGTCTGAAATTCCTTCAGACAGACTTCAGGTGTTAGCACTGCTCCAGGGGATTCTTACCACCTACGCCCCTGACATTGTGCTACCACTACCCGATGGCGTCCTCAGCTTCACTTACCGGCTGGTTATGAAGCTTGTGATAGACTGCCTGACCAAATACCACAAAGGTCGTATTAGCTCAGAATATCTTGAGCATTTACAGCAAAACATCTGGACACTCGTACAGCAGGTAAATAGCAGGCAATCTGCACAAATCTTATAATAATAATAATAATAATAGAATATGGTAAGGGATTACAAGTTTAAGTTTAACCTGTTCCAAATACTAAGATAAGAATAGCCGGGGCCAAAAATGGGGCATACAGGCTACATGACAAGGGAAATTGAGGTATCTAAAGGGTTAATTGAAATAGGGACAGGAAGGTTGTTACCGTGGGGTGAATGGGATTGGTTAACCTTGTAAGGACCAGGAAATTTGACATTTTTTGCTGTCATTTTTTCATCACTTTCTTTTAAGAGCCATAACTTTCTTATTTTTCTGTTGGCGTTTGTGAGAAGAGTTGTAGCTTTGAGTGGCTCCATTCTTTTTACCATAAAATATACAGTAGTTTTTTGGGGGTTTTGTTTTTACGGCGTTTGTTATGCATTAAAAATGACCTGGAAATATGATTTTCCACGTCATTTCGATTAAGGCGATACCGAATATGCAAAGAAAATTCAGAATATTGCGAAAACATTTTTTTGCTTTGAGTCGCTAAATTCTGAGAACCATAACAATTCTTATTTTTCTGTTGATGGGGCCCAGTGAAGACTTGTTTTTTTACGCTGTAAGATATGGAGGAGAGGAAGAAGGATTTAAAAGGCGGTGCTTGATAAATAGAGGGTTTGGGGAGATGTGATTTTTAATTGTCACAGGCCGATTTACACAAGTCGTAAGCAGTCATGTGTCTTACTTACATGCCTTAGGTGTGGAGGGTGGATGTGGAGATATAAAGGGAACCTGTCGCCTAAAATAATGCTATTAACCTGCACCTCAATTTGCAGGTTAATAGCGTTCTGACACCATGCAGCCGCCACACTGAAATAAACTGTATCTCCCCTGGCAGCCTCGCTCTTTCAGTCATATCGGTGGCGCCGGCAAGCTTTCAGTCACCGTTCTCTGCATAGTGAGCGGCGGCTGTAACCGCACCCGGCACTGACTGACAGCCGGTGCTAATATGGCCGCACAATGTCAGAATGCTACTAACCTGCATATCAACTCCATATCTGCAGGTTAATAGCATTACTTTACATGACAGGTTCCCTTTAGAGGTTTACAAATGACCGGATCCCTCGTCAGCTGTCATGTAGTATTTGTAGTGCCAATATCAGGAGTAACACGGCGACATAAATGGCATCCTCCATTCTGCACTTTCTCTCATGATTTTCCTTTCTTGTTTATTTCCATCTCTATAGGCTGAAGAAAAATCCCATAGTGGAGAATTGGCCTTTATTAAACAACTGGCCCAGAATGTCCTGCTTGTACTGGAGTATCCGGCCTACTCCCTGGAGCGCCTGGTAAGGAGCCATCGTCTTCTACATCTCATGTCCTTGTTGTCTGATCTTCTCCAGATTACCGTCATATAGCAGAAGCTCAGATTTATGGTGGTAGAGGCCTCCCTGTCCGCTCCAGGCAGACACAGGACATTTTATGCCCGCCTGTCTCTGCGGCTCCATCATATGTGAGGACAGTCTGTACTCAGCGGTGCGGAGTTAGTATTTCCGCTTCTGTCTCTCTCGATCATCACAATCTTCCTTCTTATAAATGCTGCAGTCCTGATAGAAGATATTGTAGATCAGTTGTAGATACAAGTCCCTTATACAACCCCTGGCAAAAATTATGGAATCACCGGGCTCGGAGGATGTTCATTCAGTTGTTTCATGTTGTTGAAAAAAAAGCAGATCACAGACATGGCACAAAACTAAAGTCATTTCAAATGGCAACTTTAGGGCTTTAAGATACACTAAAAGAAATCAAGATTAAAAATGTGGTACTCAGTAAGGGTAATTTTTTTCATACCAAGCAGAGGGAAAAAAATATGGAATCACTCAATTCTGAGGAAAAAATTATGGAATCATGAAAAACAAAGACACAAAAGAACACTACAATACATCACTAGTATTTCGTTGCACCACCTCTGGCTTTAATAACAGCTTGAAGTCTCTGAGGCATGGACTTAATGAGTGACAAACAGTACTCTTCATCAATCTGGCTCCAACTTTCTCTGATTGCTGTTGCCAAATCAGCTTTGCAGGTTGGAGCTTTGTCATGCACCATTTTCTTCAACTTCCACCAAAGATTTTCAATTGGATTCAGATCCGGACTATTTGCAGGCCATGACATTGACCTTATGTGTCTTCTTTCAAGGAATGTTTTCACAGTTTTTGCTCTATGGCAGGATGCATTATCATCTTGAAGAATGATGTCATCATCCCCAAACATCGTTTCAATTGATGGGATAAGAAGACTGTCCAAAATATCAATGTAAACTTGCGCATTTATTGAAGATGTAATGACAGCCATCTCCCCAGTGCCTTTACCTGACATGCAGCCTCATATCATCAATGACTGTGAAAATTTGCATGTTCTCTTCATGCAGTCATCTTTATAAATCTCATTGGAACGGCACCAAACAAAAGTTCCAGCATCATCACCTTGCCCAATGCAGATTCGCGATTCATCACTGAATATGACTTTCATCCAGTCATCCACAGTCCACAATTGCTTTTCCTTAGCCCATTGTAACCTTGTTTTTTTGTGTTTAGGTGTTAATGATGGCTTATGTTTAGCTTTTCTGTATGTAAATCCCATTTCCTTTAGGCGGTTTCTTACAGTTCGGCCACAGACATTGACTCCAGTTTCCTCCAATTCATTCCTCATTTGTTTTGTTGTGCATTTCCTGTTTTGAAACCATATTGGATTAAGTTTCCGGTCTTGACGCTTTGATGTCTTCCTTGGGCAACATTGTGTGATGATTTACCTTCTTTTAAGAGTTTGATAATCCTCTAATTTGTTTCAATTGACATCTCTCGTGTTGGAGCCATGAGTCATGTCAGTCCACTTGGTGCAACAGCTCTCCAAGGTGTGATCACTCCTTTTTAGATGCAGATTAACTAGCAGATCTAATTTGATGCAGGTGTTAGATTGGAAATGAAAATTTACAGTGTGATTCCATAATTTTTTCTTCAGAATTTAGTGATTCCATAATTTTTTTCCCTCTGCTTGGTCTAAAATAAATTACCTTTACTGAGTATCTCATTTTTAATATTGATTTCTTTTAGTGTTTCTTAAAGCCCTAAAGTTGCCATTGAAAATTACTTTAGTTTTGTGCCATGTCTGTGATCTGCTTTTTTTTCAACAACATTAAACAACTGAATGAACATCCTCCGAGCCCGGTGATTCCATAATTTTTGCCAGGGGTTGTATATTAATGTGAATTTACTGGGGGAGCGGCTTTGTATAGTTCGTCCAATACTGAAATTATCCAGGAAATCCAATGATTAGTCCTTCCTGTCTATTGTATGTGGTAATGTAGTATTTGTGAAATGTTATATTAATTGTATATATTATATCCATCAGGAAACATCCGAAGGCGACTCCAAAGAGGGGCAAAACGGAAATATTGCTGACCCTGATATCAGTCAGCCGGGGCCGAACCCTGATCTGATGGAAGGTAAGCCGGTCATCTAATATTTTACATACAAATATCAAGTTATAGAGAATGACAGAGAACATGGAGATTTACTCTTCATCCAATGTATGAGGAAGCTGGTGGCTCATGAGCCCCCATGGACTATAATGAGGGGGTCACAAATGTACAAAGAAGGTCATTGGTCCCCAATCATGTAATTGTTGAGGATTCGGTCAGATCCTGAGCAATGACACGTTCATAGTACAGTATATATATATAGATATGCCATAAATATATACAGTGTGTGCAGAATATCCTTATATCTAGTATATTCCATGTACAGGGGTCTTATCATTTCCATTATTATATGGATGTGTTATATAAGTGGTGATATAGACTAATACATGTCGTCTCTTCATTATTTTATCATTATTATAGGAATAACTGTGCCGACAAATACTGATGGTGGAACATCTGAGCCACCAGAGATCATCCAGGAATCTGCCAGTGTAAGTATCATGGGACGTCTGTATATCATCAGATGACGGGTGGGAATTACACATCCCATATGACAATGGGATATCTCTGCTCTTATGTAGATCAGACCTATTATGTGTGACGGTGGTGTTATTATTCTGTCTCCTCCGTGTGATGTCCCTTATCCTCCCCTGCAGTACAATGATTTATGTGTATGGGGAATATCCACTTATAATATAATAGTGTCTGTGGGGGGTCCGGCTTTTATCACGTCCTCTACTTCGGTTGCAGTGTAATCAGGGGGGATATAATATAGACGGGAGATCTGGAGCTTTTATACTCTTGCAGCTTCGTTGTCTTAATGTCATTTCTTATTCCTTTTTAGGCCTTGATCAGATCAGTGAATCCTTGTAAGGACGACTTTAATCCTATCAAACTGATCAGCTGTGGAGGATTTGGGTGAGCTTTACTTGGTATAATATTTATTTCTCAGGGCTCCTTATAGTGATGCCTATGTCTCTATGTCCTGCCCGCGCAATGCTACCATAGAGAAATTATGGTTCCACATCACTGTCCACATCTAATTGTCTCTCTTCAGGTCAGTTAGGATGTGACGTGGAAGAGAACTTTCCATAGGTGATCATTTATGGAGTGTTATTTTATGGATTTCTAGTGATGGCCGCACATCTAGTATTAACCATTAGTACAGGAGATCACTTGATCAGGTCTATGGATGGACTGTTAGTAAGAATTCATAATAAATCATGTCTTTTCTTCCTCCTCAGATCCGTCCACCTAGTTCGCCATACAGACACAAACAAGATATGTGCTATGAAGAAAATGGACAAGCAGAACCTGAGAAAGCCAAAGACCCTTAAATGGGCCTTTCAGGAGAGGGACATCTCTACATTCGCTGATTGTCCCTTTGTGGCCTCCATGTTCTGCTCCTTTCCTACTAAATTTCATCTGTGTATGGTCATGGAGTATGCACCAGGTAGGACACATCCATTGTATTTATATCCAGCCCACGTCTGCCTAATCCTAGCACCTTATATATAACCTGAACATGTCCACATGGACGGTTACATGTCCACACCGCATTTACTATAATGTTACTAAGATGCCTTGTGTGTCCTCACTGAGCATGGCGGCATTATCTGCTACGGAGGAAAGGAAGATTTCTCTGTATTTGAACAGTTTTTATAGATGAGAAGTTTCACAGAGAAATAAATGAGAGGCTTGTAGATGAGGCCTGGCTCTGTCTCTATGTACAGGGTTCCTCTGCAGTATACGCTCTACATTACACAGTGTATCTCTATATATACCATCCTGTCCCAATATCTCCGCTTGTTTCACATTCACACTCATCATGTGTAATTTACTCTGTAACAGACCCTCACCTGTCATATTTGCTTTTTCCTGTAGGAGGAGACTGTGGCAATCTTCTACAGCACAGGGGTCCTTTACCTATCACCTTGGCCCGTCTGTACATTGCAGAAACAGTCCTTGCTGTGGAATATCTGCACAGCTATGGTGTGGTGCACAGAGACCTGAAGCCTGTAAAGTAAGTGACCCTTGAGCTATAATAAAGGGGATGAAAGTTAGTTTGTTATTCAGTCTATGGGTTATTACTTTTGGCTGACAACATCTTTTCTTTTACAGCCTCCTGATAACATCAACAGGACATATTAAAGTGACCGATTTTGGACTTTCAAAACTTGGCCTCATGAGACCAACATCAAACATCTATAAGGCTCAAACTATGGACATCACCAAAGAGTTCTGTGATAAAGAGGTCGGCTTTACTTACAGGATTTTCTACTTTACATATCTCATCTCTTTCTCCTTCTCTGATCATTTCTCATCACATTTCCACTGATGTTATTTGTCGTATGTATTGATCATCATCTCATTCTTCTGTTGTTTTCCAGACTGCTGGCACGTCTAGTTACATGGCCCCAGAAGTTATCCTAAGGAAAGGCTATGGAAGACCTGTTGACTGGTGGTCAGTAGGCATCATCCTATATGAATTTCTCTTTGGATATACACCATTTTATAGGGCTTCCCAAAAGGAGAAATTACGCAGTATCCTCAGTGGTAAGTAAAATAATCTGACTGCTTGTCATGTCGCTGTTATTTGGTTTGATTTGTTCCTTGGTTCAGTTTCTAGCTTTTTTAAGGAAAATGCTTTTTTATGTAAATAAATGAAGAGGTTTTATTTCCTGTAATATTTTCTTTTTATATCACAGATGACATTGTTTGGAGATGTAATTCCTTTCCTCCACCAAATGCTCGGGGCATCATCACTCAGCTACTCAGAAAAAATCCAGAACAAAGACTTGGGACAGGTAATATGATTATAGTATTAATAATGACTTATTACACCTCTGGGCAAATGAAGGTGTCCATGAGGATGAGCACTGAAGGTCTCTACCAACGTGTCCATTCCCCATTCTTCATGCTATAATGTTCAGTTCAGTTCCTTCATGTTGGCTCTTTTAAATCTCCAGTTCAGATTAACATAAACTGTATAGATACGGAGTAGTTTCTCTGACAATAACTGTATCAATTTTTTTCTTGTCTTCCTTTTCCAGGAGGGGCACACGAGATCAAAATTCATCCATTTCTGCGTGCCTTAAACTTTAACAACCTTCTAAGTCAGAAGCCTCTGTTCGTTCCTGATCTAAAATCAGATGAGGACACCCGCTATTTTAGCAGTAAGTAAAATGAGACGTTATCGGCAGAAAACTGCTGAGTGTCTTTTCTTTCATTATGTGTGACAATCAGTTCCCATCATAATGAGTAATAACATGGTGACTGTCTGACTGGCTCTTATACTAATAATTTCTCATAACACTTTTACTTTTCAGATCGCTCTGTGGGTTATAAATTTAGGAATTCAGATGATGGGGACACAAGTGAGGACAATGACTGTCCAGAAATCAAAAACTTTGAATCATCTTCTCAAAGGTTTTCCAAAGTAAGTATATCTAAATCATGTAGGCCAATAAAATGAATAAAACCTATGATTAGAAAAAAAGTTTCAAAATATATCTATTTATATTTTATATTTCTTTGTGTTTTTTTAGCTATATACCACCAGTACCAAGATGGTGACCATTGAAGAACCTATGTCACCTCCAGAGTGTACCCCTGAGAACAGCAAAAAACACCAAGACTTGTGAGTAGATTATTATTATTATTATGAGATTTAGCTCTGATATATGCTCAGACACGAGTAACACAAATCTAAATCCAGCATCCACCACCCCATGATAACTGATTGCTGTGGATCTGGCTTGTGATTACACAGCAATATCAGTTGATCATTGCAACGAGCCATTCATTCCCAGCTCTTTATAGGCCAATATTACTAGTTAGACTCCATTCTTGCTGGTAGAATGGGGTCCTGAGCAGAGTATCCCCTTTATGATGTCCCAAATGGCCTTACAGACAGGTGTTCTTCCTTTTTGTATTGTTTTCCCTTGTAATTTACTTGCCTTTCTTCTACCAAACAGGCATAAAGAATCTCCCCCTTCCAAAACTGATGATGGTGACAATCAGTGTGTCACTGCTAAAAAGTGTGAGTCATCCTCGCCCTCATTGTCAGGTATGTACAGATTTATAGACCATCCCATTATAGGCTATGATACAAAAGTGTAATGTGAATCTGCACATGAAGGCTCAGATAATGACTTACTTTATTCCCGCTGCCCCTGAGTATTCAATTTTTTGTTTTGGTAAAATCCACCATACGGTTCCAGAGTTACTGGCAGTTTTATTTAGTGCTCATTTTTATGGTCTTTACAAGGGGGTGGTGCTAACAGGATTATCTGGGGGGGGGGTGTCTTCAGCCTCTTCTTCAGTATTATAGTGTGGTAAAGACCATAAAAATGACCACTAAATAAAAAGGCCCCTGTCTGTGGAACTGTAAGGCGGTGTGCTCACAATGCGTTTTTAATCGTTTCCGCAGCAGCAATTCCGCCGCAGAAACGCTTAAAAAACGCTTGGTAGAAGGCCTGCCATGTTCCCCAATGATAATCCGCATGTGCTGTGCACATGCTGCAGAAATTTCCGCTGCGGATTATCATTGCGGAAAAATCCGCAGCACTACCAATTATTTTGCAGAAGTCCTGCGTTTTCACCGCCATTGACTTGCATTGGAACGCATGGAATCCGCATCACTGCATCTGTACATGCGGAATCCATGTGTTTCAATGTACGGATGGTACTCCTCCAGACCCCCCCTACCATAGAACCTGTAAAAAAAAAAGAATAAAATAAAAAATAAATATGATACTTACCTTCTGATGGCCTCCGGTTCCTTGTCTCGGCTTGCCGGCAGCTCGCGGTAGACTAAAGGACCTGCGCTGACGTCATTTAGTCATGTGACGGGTCATGCGACCAATGATGTCGGCAGGTCCTTAAATCTACCGCGAGCTGCCGGCAAGCCAAGAAAAGGACTCCGGGGGCATCAGAAAGTAAGTATATTTATTTTTTACCATTCTTTCGGTCACACTATATAAATCCATGCCGGCTGCCGGTTGCATGGATTTATATAGTGTGACCAAGTTGTCAAGCACTTTCGAAGTGATGCTAAAATCGCTTGGAAAGTGCTTGACAACCCGCATGCGAAATCGCATGATCCGCATGTCCCTGGCAGGAAAAACACATGTACAATCCGCATGTACAATCCCCATGTACAATCCGCATGTACAATCCACATGTTCAATCCGCATGTACAATCCGCATGCCTTTTTTGTGCCAGGGAGATGCAGAAACGCTGAGGAAAAAATCCGGAGCATTTCTGCATCGTGGGCACATAGCCTAAGGGGGATTTTAATAAAAACCAAAAACAGAGTCCTCAGGGGAGCAGGGGAATAAAGTAAGAGTGAATTCTGGACACTTAAGACCTGGTGATGAGTCTTCTTTAAACTTACGCTTAAGTGTTATCTGACGGATTATATAAAAACACTTTGGCTTGCTGCAAGTAATGTCATGTTCATAAGGGAGACACCACACGGCCGCACACAGAAAAGCTACAAGTGCATATTAACCAGTTTGAGTAACTCTATAAACATATAAAATGAATCTTTGAGGAGTTTAGAATCAACATCTTTTTCTGACTTTTTATTAGAAACTCCAGTTCAGGAGAGAAAGAAATCTGCACTAAATCTGAGAAAACAGCAAAGAACAGATAAAGTGGAAGAGGGGGAAAGTAGTAGGCGAGGTAAGTGTGACGATAACCTCCATGTTGTATGATGTCAGTGAGATAAGTCATGTGGAGCAGATGTCATCTGTCAGTGGTGGGATTGTCACATGTATGATGGCTGACAATGATCAAGCACCTCTGTATGGAGAAGATTCCTCTACCGGCCTTCCACAGAGACACCACAGTCGTGTCCTCTAATATGGAGTCCCATTACTTACATCGGTTTTCATCTTTTTTATAGGTTCTATCTTCCGCCGGATGATATCATCCTGCCGGCGTGGATTATCCAGGGCTGCTCGCACTATCAGACAAAGCTGCATTTTTGCCCACTGTCACCAGGGCACCAGAAACATCTCAAGGGCAGAAAACCCTCACATCTAGTGCCCTGAAGAAAGTACAGCACATCCACCATCAATGCTGTACCTGCATGGAAAGAGTTGTACCATCTACTGTACCTGTGGCCATCTGACCAGCGAGAAATATCTGCAAAAGTCAAAGGCCTCCAAGAACATCTTTTCAACCTTCCATTTAATTCTTAATTAAAAAAAAATAAATTGATTAATGTCCTTTTGAATTGAATTGAATATACTGACATTTATGGCATATCAATGCTACACATGTTATATCTGTCCAATGGTTTGGACACCAAACAGAAGATTAGACAAGACTGAAACATACAGTTTGCACAGCAAGTTGTTTTTACATTGCAGTGTTTGTTCAATTAAATTTTATTGAGTGCTTTTCATAAGGGAACCAGGCAGAAACCACCTGAAATAGACATTGTGTGCACAAAAAGTGGCAACCAAGCTAGGGGGAAACATGCCCTGATCCACTGATTTTACAAGAACTCAGATACTTTTACCTTAGTAGCGCTCTATTTCAGATTCAGGCACAAGAACAAGTTGGATTCTGTGCTGTGCATCCTGGAGGTCCCAGCAGCCACAATCCACCAGAAGCGTAGCTAAGACTTCAAGCACAGGGGAGGCGAAACATCCGAGTGGGTCACTAACCGATATTACCACTATTTGGTGACCATATAGTGGTAGATAACAGCACATATTAAGACTATAGATGAGTGAGCACTAAGCTGCTCAGATGCTTGTTACTCGAACCGAACAATTCCTAATGTTCGTGTGCTCATTTCAAGTAACAAGTATAATGGAAGTCAATGAGAAATCCGAGCATTTTTCTGGAAGACCCTACAAGGAGGTCTGGGCGGCAGTGAAAATGTTCAAATGGATGGAAAAAGTGCTGAATGGAAGGAGAACAGCATGGGGAAGACCCCTGGAGGCATCTCTGACTCCCAGATCTCTGCTGAGAACAATGGTGTGACACTTTTTCTCCACTTTAAGGACTGAGAATAAAACATTCCCAATCAATGAGAAATTGCATTTAACAGGAACAAAAATGTTAAAGGGGTTGCCCAGTACTTTAGATTACCCCCACAATGTATCCCCCCTGGGCCCCTAAGGACTTTTGTAATTACCTTACGTTGCAGATAATGCCTGTGAGCGGCGCTATCACTGGCCGCTCACAGGCATCACGTGACCCCGGCTGCAGCCGGCTCTGATATCCCCTGATGTCACGACAAGGGCTGGCAGCAGCCGGGGGTCTCTCTCTTCCACATTCCACGGTGAATGCCAGGCTGTATTCGGGGTTACCCCCCGCGTCACACCCGGCATCCATCTCACGCTCTCCCTCTCCCCATTCATTGGGAACGCACGGGGTGAATGCTGGGTGTGACGCGGGGGGTGATCGCGCCCACAATCCAGCTGTCACGCCTCACTTGTCGTGACGTCAGCGCGGGGTCACGTGATGCCTGTGAGCGGCGCTATCCTTGGCTGCAACGTAAGCTAATTACAAAAATTCTTAGGGGCCCCATGGGGATACATTGGAGGGGTAATCTAAAGTACTGGACAACTTCTTTAAGAATCATTTTTTTCCTGTATAATGACTTAAACCAAAATTTTATTTTTGATTAACAAATAGATAATTTCAGTGTAATTTATGAAGGAAAAAAAGAACTGCCAAAAATTAGGGATTCTGATACATCCTGTATTAGAATAAAGGAGGGTCTCATGCACATTCTGGTCAATTTGACATATAGTAGTACTTCTAGACTCATAAAGGCTATGCACTAAGTGCAAATCCTGCCAAAAAATGCAAGTAGGGTCATCCATACACCATGGAAGGCACCAACTGTAGTGCCTCATTCAAATATTGTGAACAAAGTATACACTGTGTGCAGAATTATTAGGCAAGTTGTATTTTAGAGGATTATTTTTATTATTGATCAACAACTATGTTCTCAATCAACCCAAAAGACTCTTAAATATCCAAGCTTAATATTTTTGGAAGTTGGAGTGGGGTGTTTTTAGATTTGGCTATCTTAGGAGGATATCTGTTTGTGCAGGTAACTATTACTGTGCAGAATTATTAGGCAACTTATTAAAAACCAAATATAATCCCATGTCACTTGTTTATTTTCACCAGGTAAACCAATATCAGTGCACAAAATACAGAAATAAACATTTCTGACATGCTAAAACAAAAACCAAAAAAATTAGTGATCAATATAGCCGCCTTTCTTTATGATGACACTCAACAGGCTTCCATCCACAGATTGTGGCCAACACACTTTCTGCAACCCTGTTGGCTATTTGACATGTAACGCTTGATTGTTCGGTGATCACGCTTCAAAAGTTTGGAAATTTCAAGACTGCTGCATCCCTCTGCAAGACATCTCACAATTTTGGACTTTTCAGAGCCCGTCAAACCTCTCTTTTGACCCATTTTGCCAAAGGAAAGGAAGTTGCCTAATAATTAAGCACACCTTCTATAGGGTGTTGATGTCATTAGTCAACACCCCGCCTCATAACAGAGATGCACATCACCAGATTTACTTAATTGGTAGTTGGCTCTCAAGCCTATGCAGCTTGGAGTAGGACAACATGTATAAAAAGTATCATGTGATCAAAATACTCATTTGCCTAATAATTCTGCACACAGTGTAGTTGTGGTACACCTACAATAGTGTTCAAACTAATAGCAGTGGGTTAAATAACATGAGTTAAGCACAAAACCTTTATACTAGTTTTTATTTCCATGCATTGGGAACATTGCACACTGTTTTCTAATTCTAAACATGAAGAGAAATGTATATAATTTTTAACTATTTTACAGAAAATAGCAAAAAATGAACAATGGGCTGTTCTAAAAAAATAGCAGTGTCTGCATTTGTCTTTACAAACTCAAAATATGTACTCTTTTTTAGGATTTGGCATTCCTGTGAATCATTAACCTAATACTTAGTTGTATACTCAGTTTTTTAGAACTGCTTCACATGTATGTTGCATAGAGTCAACCAACTTCTGGCACCTGTGAACTGTTATTCCAGCCCAGGATGCTTTGACTACATCCCACAATTTTTTGGCATCTGTTGGCTTTGCCTCAGAAACAGTATTTTTGATGTCACCCCACAAGTGTTCTATCGGATTAAGATCCGGTCATTGGGCTGGTCACTCCATAACCTCAATTATGTTGGACTGCAACCAATAATTTGATCGTTTACTGGTGTGTTTAGGGTAGTTGTCTTGTTGAAACACCCATTTCAAGGGCATATCCTCTTCAGCGTAAGACAACATGACCTCTTCAAGTATTTTAATATATGCAAACTGGTCCATAATCTCTGGTATGCGGTAGATAGGTCCGGCACCATAGTAAGAGAAACGTGCCCATATCATGATGCTTGCTCCACCATGCTTCACTGTCTTCAGAGTGTACTGTGGCTTGAATGCAGAGTTTAGGGGTCATCTGACAAACTGTCTGTGGCGCTTGGACCCAAAAATAACAATTTTACTTTCATCAGTCCACAAAATGTTTCTCCACTTTTCTTTAGGCCAGTTGATGTGTTCTTTGACAAATTGTATCCGCTTCAGTACATGTCTTTTTTTAACAGTGGGACTTTGCGGGGACTTCTTGCTAAGAGATTAGCTTCACACAGGCATCTTCTGTCACAGTACTCACAGGTAACTTGAGACTGTCTTTGATCATCCTGGAGCTGATCATTGGCTGAACCTTTTCCATTCTGGATAATCTTCGATCCATTCGAATGGTATTCCTCTGTTTTTTTCCACGTCTCTCTGGTTTCACTTTCCATTTTAAAGCATTGGAGATCATTATAGCTGAACAGCCTATCATAGTCTGCACTTCTATATAAGTTTTACCCTCTCCAAACAACTTTTTAATCAAAGTACGCTGTTCTTCTGAACAATGTCTCGAATGACCCATATTTCTCAGGCTTTCAAGGAGAAATGCATGTACAACATGTGCTGGCTTCATCCTTAAATAAGGGCCACCTGATTCACACCTGTGTCTTCACAGAATGATTGACCTCACTATTGAATTCCACACTGCTATTATTTTGAACACATCCCCTAACAATTAATTATTCGAATACACAGACTCATAAACATGCAGATCATGAATGCGGAGTTTGTTGGTTTTCTTAGAATCTACTGCACCAACTGGTAAATTGTTTGTCATGTGGTGGTAATATAATATATACCAAAAACAGTGATTAATCTCGTTAGTCATATTGGACTGCTATTATTTGGAATACTACTGTACATACTATGCACCTCCACTATGGCATCCATGCAGCAAAAAGGAGTCAAACAATTCTCCTGTGACTTTTCACACACAACACTAACAAGAATGGCAAATGCCTGAAGTGAATCGACCAACGTTTGTGGTATCAGATGCCTCTTACGCTTTTTCTCTTCCTCTTTTGTGTTGTCATGAGGGAGAAGAGAAAATATCCTGGCATAATGATCCCGCGAATACAGCACATAGCCTATCTAAACATTGTACACTTTTCCATCCTAATCACAACAATCCAATATCCATAACACCCACATATATACCAGAACTTACACAAAACAGATTTAATTCACGCAAAAGAAAAGAAATCTTTTGGATATATAAATTACAAACCATTTGTTCTCTTGGTTTAAATGAAATGACGAAGAAGACCCTATGTTGATAGAAGATGTACAACAATTAACCTCAAGGGACTCTTCAGGATGGACATAATTGTTTCTTTTATTGGAAAAAAAACCTCTCTCCTGAACTGCCCTATTGTGGCCTGTTACGTCATCTACTGGTGGAATACTGAACTGCACCTCATTCATGTGTTTTACTAGAAATTAACAAGGTAATATTAGTAACAGTAACCCCTTTGCGACTTCTCTTTATGACCTCCCCCTCTTTGATGTGGGCTCCGGCGCTGAGCCCGCATCGTTTCAGGCACATGACAGCTGATTTGATCAGATGTGCCCCTAACAGCCACAAGTGGAATTACCCCTGCCACGTGATCGCGAGGTGCTAATTGGTTGACATGACAACCCGGGGTCTCCAGGAGACCCCTGTGGTTGTCATTGTCGACCTGCTATGAGCGTCGCCCTGCGGTCGGTGTTCATAGCAGATGAGCATTTCTGCTACACATAGCAGGGCTGAAGACTTGCTATTAGTGATGATTGAGCATGCTCATTGCTCAAGATTTACGAACATGCTCAGGCGAGCACCTATTATTATTATTATTTATTATTATAGCGCCATTTATTCCATGGCGCTTTACATGTGAAAAGGGGTATACATAGCTAAAACAAGTACAATAATCTTGAACACAATGTGACAGCGACTGGTACAGGAGGAGCGAGGATCCTGCCCGCGAGGGCTCACAATCTACAAGGGATGGGTGAGGATACATTAGGTGAGGGTGGAGCTGGTCATGCGGCGGTGGTTACTGCAGGTTGTAGGCTTGTGGGAAGAGGTGGGTCTTCAGGCTCCTTTTGAAGGTTTCCACGGTCGACGAGAGTCTGATGTGTTGGGGTAGAGAGTTCCAGAGTAGGGGGGAAGCACGGGAGAAATCTTGTATGCGATTGTGGGAGGAGGAGATAAGAGGGGAGTAGAGAAGGAGATCTTGTGAGGATCGGAGGTTGCGTGCGGGTATGTAACGGGAGACTAGGTCAGAGATATATGGAGGAGACAGGTTGTGAATGGCTTTGTATGCCATGGTTAGGGTTTTGAACTGGAGTCTCTGGGCAATGGGGAACCAGTGAAGAGATTGACAGAGAGGAGAGGCCGGGGAATAGCGGGGGGACAGGTAGATTAGTCAGGCAGCAGAGTTTAGGATAGATTGGAGGGGTGCAAGAGTGGTAGAAGGGAGGTCACAGAGCAGGAGGTTGCAGTAGTCGAGGCGGGAGATGATGAGGGCGTGCACTAGTGTTTTTGCAGATTCATGGTTGAGGAATGTGAAGATCCGGGAGCTATTCTTGAGTTGGAGTCAGCAGGAAGTGGAAAGGGCTTGGATATGTGGTTTGAAGAAGAGATCAGAGTCCAGGGTTACTCCAAGGCAGCGAGCTTGAGGGACTGGGGAGAGTGGACAGCCATTGACATTGATAGATAGGTCAGTTGGGGGGGTGAATGGGATGGCGGAAAGATGATGAATTCTGTTTTGTCCATGTTAAGCTTTAGAAATCTAGCAGAGAAGAAGGATGAAATAGCAGACAGACATTGTGGGATTTTGGTTAGTAGGGAGGAGATATCGGGTCCAGAGAGGTAGATCTGTGTGTTATCAGCATAGAGGTGATAATGAAAGCCATGGGACTCTATGAGCTGTCCCAGGCCTAAGGTGTAGATGGAGAAGAGCAGAGGTCCTAGGACTGAACCTTGGGGGACACAGACAGATAGGGGGCTAGATGAGGAGGTGGTGCATGAGTGGGAGAGACTGAATGTCCTGCCTGTTAGGTATGAGCAGTTCCAGGATAGGGTCAAGTCTGTGATGCTGAGAGATGAGAGAGTTTGTAGTAAGAGGGAACGGTCCACTGTGTTGAAGGCAGATGACAGGTCTAGGAGGAGGGGGACGGAGTAGTGTCGCTTAGATTTGGCCGTTAGTAGGTCGTTGGTGACTTTAGTCAGTGCCGTTTCAGTAGAATGGTGCGATCGGAAACCAGATTGTAGGCGGTTGAAGAGGGAGCAGGAGGAGAGGTGGGAGGACAGTTCAGAATGGACATGTTGTTCCAGTAGTTTTGAGGCATAGGGGAGATGTGATATGGGGCGATAGCTAGACAGAGAGGATGGGTCAAGGGAGGGCTTTTTGAGGATGGGTGTGATAGAGGCATGTTTGAAGCATGAGGGGAAGACACCAGTTGTTAGTGACAGGTTAAATAGGTGGGCTAGGGTTGGGATGAAGATAGTGGTAAGCTTTGGGATGAGGTGGGACGGGATTGGGTCAAGTTTACAGGTGGTGTGGTGTGATTTGGACAGTAAAGAGGAAAGTTGATCTTCCGTAATGGTGGAGAAGGTGGTTTTGAAGGAGGAGGGTTGAGTAGGTGTGGGGAGGGGCTGTGGGGGCTTTAGGCAAAAGCTTTGTCTGATGGTGTCAACCTTCTGCTTGAAGAATGAGGCAAAGTCTTCGGCTGAAATAAGAGGAGAGGGAGGAGGCACTGGGGGACGGAGGAGAGAATTGAAGGTGTTGAATAGTTGTTTGGGGTTGTGAGACAGGGAGGATATGAGGGATGCGAAGTATGTTTGTTTTGCGAAGTATTATCTTCAGCATGCTCGGGCTTTAACTTTTTGACTTGCCCCCCTGGGCCGTGGGGTACCCAGAACCGGGCCTTCTGGTGTACGCTGCTGATGGGGGTAGTAGTGGCAACCCGATCCCGTGGCTCAGGGTGGTCAGACCAAAAGGTGGCAGTCTATTTATCAGTGTTTTGAATGTCCAACTACGCCACTCATTGATTGCGGTCAGAGATAACCGCCGCTGCGAGGCAGACCGCTGCGGCTGGTATTGGTGTGCAGCACAGGGATAGGATAACTCCCCACGGGAAGAGTGTAGCCTCAGGGCAGTGTAGGTGGATGCTGGGGGTGATGGTGCAGGCACAGCAAAGATCACACTGAGTCCAATGGTGCAGTCCAGGGTTTTTACTCACAGTTGTTATCCAAGTCACTTCTGTCAGCAATGACTGCCCAAGTTGTGCTGCGTCCACCAGGTGAGGAGCTCGGTCAACCCCCAGGCAATTCAGGAGTATGCCACAGGACCCCCTTCTGTCCTTTCTCTGGCCTCTCGTGCCCCACCAGTGACAAAACTTCTGTCCAGCTACCGCAGACCGTGTCGGGTAAGTGTTGGCCTCCGCTTCCCGCTATCCTATATGGCGCCTTCCTAGCAGGTTTGGCGGGGGGTCGCACCAATAAATGATCACGGCCTCCGGTTCTTGGCTGAGGGATGATTTACCTCCACCAACTTGGGAATCCGGTACCCTTCCACAGCCTGACCCTTCACCCGATATAACGCGGGTTTGCAACGGTTGCTGTCCGTTCTGCTCTCTTAGGGTCCCTTCTGCCTTCTTGTTTCTGGAGCCTTTCTACTCCTCTGTCTCTTCTCCTTCCTTCCTTCTCCTTCTTCTCTTCTCCTCTCTGGCCCCAGCCTTCTCTCTAGGCCTGCCTCGTGGAGCTGAGCTCAGGCTGAGCCACGGCTCCCTGTCAGCTCTGACTGAACTACTCTCTACTCCTTTTCTCTCTACTCTCAACAAGATGGCTCCCACCTTTTATCTGCTTCTCTGTGTCAGAGCTCAGGTGACCTGCACCCAATGAGCTTCTTCCTGTGCTCCAGAAACTGTCCCCTTTTGCTCCCACACCACTGGGTTCTCTTCTCCCTCCCCACTCCAGCCGGGGACATGGTCAGTTGTGCCTGCAATATGGGAGCACCGGCGAGCTGTCCCCCGGAAATGGGGAGTGTATGTGTGTGCAGCTAACTGAGCCCTGGTCCACACTCCATCCTTACCTGGAAGTGGAATATCACACCTCTGGTTGAGGTGCAATACCCCTGAAGCAACTGAACCCTCGGGGCGCTACATTTCCGTAGCTCCGTGAACATGATTTGCGACTGTTTGACAGCTTTAATACATGTGTGGAATGCTGGAAAAACAGGCATTCCTCACATGTATTAAAGCTGTCAAACAGTCGCAAATCACGTTCCCGGAGTGACGAAAACTTAAAGCCCGAGCACACTGAAGATAATAGGTGCTCGCCTGAGCATGCTTGTAAATCTCGAGCAATGAGCATGCTCGATCATCACTACTTGCTATGTGTAGCACAAGTGATCAGACGATGGCAGCTTCAACTCTCCCATGGAGGCTATTAAAGCAGGTAAAAAGTAAAAAAAATGTTTTTAAAAATATTTAAAAAATGTAACAGTTCAAATCACCCTCCTTTTGCCCCATTCATAATAAAACAATTAAAAATAAAAAATACACATATTTGGTATCGGCGAGTTCAGAATCACCCGATCTGTCAAAATATAAAGAGAATTAATCAGATCGGTAATGAGGAAAAAAAACAAAACTGTAGAATTTTGGTTGCTGCAACATTGCAATAAAACAAAATAACGGGCAATAAAACATCGTATCTACCCCAAAATGGCATCAATAAAAACGTCAGCTCAGCGCGCAAGAAATAAGCCCTCACCCGGCCCCAGATCCCAAAAAAGGAGATTCCATGGGTCTTGGAAAATGGCTCCATTTTTTTTTTTTTTTACAAACTTTGGAATTTTTTTTCACCACTTAAATAAAAAAGAACCTATACATGTTTGGTGTCTACAAACTCGTAATGACACGGAGAATCATAATGGCAGGTCACTTTTAGCATTTTCTGAATATGTTAAAAAAAACAATTGACAAATTGCACTTTTTTTGCAATTTCACCACACTTGGAATTTTTTTCCCATTTTCCAGTACACAATATGGTAAAATCAATGGTGTCGTTCAAAAGTACAACTCGTCCGCGAGAAACAAGCCCTCACACGGCCATATTGACTGAAAAAAAAAAGTTATGGCTCTGGGTAGAAGGGGATCAAAAAATGAAAATGCAAAAACAAAAAATCCCAGGATGGTAAAGGGGTTAAATGAGCAATGTATATATGTGATTTGTTTTTTGAAATCTATGTCTTAATCCACAGTTTTTAATACACCGTATTTTACAGACCATAAGGTTTTAGAGGAGGAAAATAGAAAAAAAATGTGAAGAAAAAAATGTCATGCCGCATTGTTATGGGGAAGGGTCTCCTGCTGGCACTGTTTATGGCCCCCACACGCCGATGTCAGCTGCCGGAATATTCACTGCTCCCCATGCCCGGGGGTGTGGAGAAAGTTTTAAGAAAATTATACAAACAACCTTTTCACCTATCTAGATTAGTGCCCTTATGGGAAAATCCTAGATTTATTCAGGGTAAACAGAACAAGCTTTGCAAGCAATGGAACCAGAAAGGGATTTATTAAATGATAATGAAGGAAGGCTGCTCACCTGGCAGGAATTCTCAGGGATGTATGATATGGGAGATCATCAATGTCTACAGTACCACCAAACAGTTACTTTCTACAGCTCTATGGTGAGAGATTTCGGGAAGGTGGAAAGGAGGGGTGATTTTGACATATTGATGTGGTCTAGCTCATGGGTAAATTCCCTATCCACAATATATCAAAGGATTAGGAGACAAATTCTGCACACTGCGGTACCTGATTTATTTATCCATTGGAGTATAGCGCTAAATGACACTTAGAGAGATGGTAAACTTTTGACGGGCTTGGATAAAGTAAAAATAGCAATGAACAATGGAGAGAAATGCAGAACAAACTGATTCATAATGCCATTTATGCTTTCAATTTTTCCTACAAAGATGCTTCATCACATTATTTATGAAAATGCCCAAAATGTAACCTAAAACCAATTTGTTTGATAGCATCAGACGATGCCCTTCCACCCAAATGGTGTGGGAAGAGACCCTTCTCTATTTAGATAATGTTTGGAGAATTAAAGTCCCACAGTCTCCTCGGGCATGTTTATTTCATCATATTGTAACAGAACATCGGGAGGATGGGGACAGAGTTCTGTCTATACAGATAATACATGTAGTTCTATTGGTGGTTAAAAAATGTATACTTAGATATTGGTTGAAAAAAGAGACACCTCAATTATCTGAAATAACTAAAACTCTGAAAACCTTATTAGTTTATGACAAACTTGAGTAAGAAAGACAAAAAGAAAAGGCGACGACAACGTTTTTTCACAAACTGAGATCTTTTAATGAATATAGCAATACACAATCTGATATGTCACAGCTGATGAAAGTATTCTGACACACATCCTGGTATCATACGGAGGAACATAGGGGGACAACAGGATTACTTAAAGTCTAATGGATTCACTTATTTTTACATCTATTCATATAAGGATTTTAGAAAAGTGTTTTTTTTGCTGTTTTGCATGCGGAGTTAAAAATTGAATCTGTTAAAATTGTGGAAAAAAAATGATTGGATGGATTTCACACTTATTTATAAAGATGTGGTCTGTGTTGGTAAATGTCATGGAGATTCTAGGATTATAACCCGATTTGTTTGTCTATTTTGTCTCATTAAATAAAGTTTGTTTAAAAAAAATAGATGAGAACACTAGATTCCATCATGACATCATAATTAACCATCACTACTTACAGAAGTGTTTACACCCATATAGTCACTTTGACATTCCGGTGTCATTGCTGTCAGTGAGAAGCTACATAGCTAATCATATACTGATTGCGCTTGGATTTACTTTGGATTTACTTGAAATGTCTGAAATTCCTTCAGACAGACTTCAGGTGCTAGCACTGCTCCAGGGGATTCTTACCACCTACGCCCCTGACATTGTGCTACCACTACCCGATGGCGTCCTCAGCTTCACTTACCGGCTGGTTATGAAGCTTGTGATAGACTGCCTGACCAAATACCACAAAGGTCGTATTAGCTCAGAATATCTTGAGCATTTACAGCAAAACATCTGGACACTCGTACAGCAGGTAAATAGTAGGCAATCTGCACACATCTTGTAATAATAATAGAATATGGTAAGGGATTAAAAGTTTAAATTTAACCTGTTCCAAATACTAAGATAAGAATAGCCGGGGCAAAAAATGGGGCATACAGGCTACATGACAAGGGAAATTGAGGTATCTAAAGGGTTAATTGAAATAGGGACAGGAAGGTTGTTACCGTGGGGTGAATGGGATTGGTTAACCTTGTAAGGACCAGGAAATTTGACATTATTTGCTGTCATTTTTTCATCACTTTCTTTTAAGAGCCATAACTTTCTTATTTTTCTGTTGGCGTTTGTGAGAAGAGTTGTAGCTTTGAGTGGCTCCATTCTTTTTACCATAAAATATACAGTAGTTTTTTGGGGGTTTTGTTTTTACGGCGTTTGTTATGCATTAAAAATGATCTGGAAATATGATTTTCCACGACATTTCGATTAAGGCGATACCGAATATGCAAAGAAAATTCAGAATATTGCGAAAACATTTTTTTGCTTTGAGTCGCTAAATTCTGAGACCCATAACAATTCTTATTTTTCTGTTGATGGGGCCCAGTGAAGACTTGTTTTTTTACGCTGTAAGATATGGAGGAGAGGAAGGAGGATTTAAAAGGCGGTGCTTGATAAATAGAGGGTTTGGGGAGATGTGATTTTTAATTGTCACAGGCCGATTTACACAAGTCGTAAGCAGTCATGTGTCTTACTTACATGCCTTAGGTGTGGAGGGTGGACGTGGAGATATAAAGGGAACCTGTCGCCTAAAATAATGCTATTAACCTGCAGGTTAATAGCGTTCTGACACCATGCAGCCGCCACACTGAAATAAACTGTATCTCCCCTGGCAGCCTCACTCTTTCAGTCATATCGGTGGCGCCGGCAGGCTTTCAGTCACCGTTCTCTGCATAGTGAGTGGCGGCTGTAACCGCACCCGGCACTGACTGACAGCCGGTGCTAATATGGCCGCACAATGTCAGAATGCTACTAACCTGCATATCAACTCCATATCTGCAGGTTAATAGCATTACTTTACATGACAGGTTCCCTTTAGAGGTTTACAAATGACCGAATCCCTCGTCAGCTGTCATGTAGTATTTGTAGTGCCGATATCAGGAGTAACATGGCGACATAAATGGTGTCCTCCATTCTGCACTTTCTCTCATGATTTTCCTTTCTTGTTTATTTCCATCTCTATAGGCTGAAGAAAAATCCCATAGTGGAGAATTGGCCTTTATTAAACAACTGGCCCAGAATGTCCTGCTTGTACTGGAGTATCCGGCCTACTCCCTGGAGCGCCTGGTAAGGAGCCATCGTCTTCTATATCTCATGTCCTTGTTGTCTGATCTTCTCCAGATTACCGTCATATAGCAGAAACTCAGATTTATGGTGGTAGAGGCCTCCCTGTCCGCTCCAGGCAGACACAGGACATTTTATGGCTGCCTTTCTCTGCGGCTCCATCATATGTGAGAACAGTCTGTACTCAGCGGTGCGGAGTTAGTATTTCCGCTTCTGTCTCTCTCGATCATCACAATCTTCCTTCTTATAAATGTTGCAGTCCTGATAGAAGATATTGTAGATCAGTTGTAGATAAAAGTCCCTTATACAACCCCTGGCAAAAATTATGGAATCACCGGGCTCGGAGGATGTTCATTCAGTTGTTTAATGTTGTTGAAAAAAAAGCAGATCACAGACATGGCACAAAACTAAAGTCATTTCAAATGGCAACTTTAGGGCTTTAAGATACACTAAAAGAAATCAAGATTAAAAATGTGGTACTCAGTAAGGGTAATTTTTTTCATACCAAGCAGAGGGAAAAAAATATGGAATCACTCAATTCTGAGGAAAAAATTATGGAATCATGAAAAACAAACACACAAAAGAACACTACAATACATCACTAGTATTTTGTTGCACCACCTCTGGCTTTAATAACAGCTTGAAGTCTCTGAGGCATGGACTTAATGAGTGACAAACAGTACTCTTCATCAATCTGGCTCCAACTTTCTCTGATTGCTGTTGCCAGATCAGCTTTGCAGGTTGGAGCTTTGTCATGCACCATTTTCTTCAACTTCCACCAAAGATTTTCAATTGGATTCAGATCCGGACTATTTGCAGGCCATGACATTGACCTTATGTGTCTTCTTTCAAGGAATGTTTTCACAGTTTTTGCTCTATGGCAGGATGCATTATCATCTTGAAGAATGATGTCATCATCCCCAAACATCGTTTCAATTGATGGGATAAGAAGACTGTCCAAAATATCAATGTAAACTTGCGCATTTATTGAAGATGTAATGACAGCCATCTCCCCAGTGCCTTTACCTGACATGCAGCCTCATATCATCAATGACTGTGAAAATTTGCATGTTCTCTTCATGCAGTCATCTTTATAAATCTCATTGGAACGGCACCAAACAAAAGTTCCAGCATCATCACCTTGCCCAATGCAGATTCGCGGTTCATCACTGAATATGACTTTCATCCAGTCATCCACAGTCCACAATTGCTTTTCCTTAGCCCATTGTAACCTTGTTTTTTTGTGTTTATGTGTTAATGATGGCTTATGTTTAGCTTTTCTGTATGTAAATCCCATTTCCTTTAGGCGGTTTCTTACAGTTCGGCCACAGACATTGACTCCAGTTTCCTCCAATTCATTCCTCATTTGTTTTGTTGTGCATTTCCTGTTTTGAAGACATATTGGATTAAGTTTCCGGTCTTGACGCTTTGATGTCTTCCTTGGGCAACACTGTGTGATGATTTACCTTCTTTTAAAAGTTTGATAATCCTCTAATTTGTTTCAATTGACATCTCTTGTGTTGGAGCCATGAGTCATGTCAGTCCACTTGGTGCAACAGCTCTCCAAGGTGTGATCACTCCTTTTTAGATGCAGATTAACTAGCAGATCTAATTTGATGCAGGTGTTAGATTGGAAATGAAAATTTACAGTGTGATTCCATAATTTTTTCTTCAGAATTTAGTGATTCCATAATTTTTTTCCCTCTGCTTGGTCTAAAATAAATTACCTTTACTGAGTACCTCATTTTTAATATTGATTTCTTTTAGTGTTTCTTAAAGCCCTAAAGTTGCCATTGGAAATTACTTTAGTTTTGTGCCATGTCTGTGATCTGCTTTTTTTTCAACAACATTAAACAACTGAATGAACATCCTCCGAGCCCGGTGATTCCATAATTTTTGCCAGGCGTTGTATATTAATGTGGATTTACTGGGGGAGCGGCTTTGTATAGTTCGTCCAATACTGAAATTATCCAGGAAATCCAATGATTAGTCCTTCCTGTCTATTGTATGTGGTAATGTAGTATTTGTGAAATGTTATATTAATTGTATATATTATATCCATCAGGAAACATCCGAAGGCGACTCCAAAGAGGGGCAAAACGGAAATATTGCTGACCCTGATATCAGTCAGCCGGGGCCGAACCCTGATCTGATGGAAGGTAAGCCGGTCATCTAATATTTTACATACAAATATCAAGTTATAGAGAACGACAGAGAACATGGAGATTTACTCTTCATCCAATGTATGAGGAAGCTGGTGGCTCATGAGCCCCCATGGACTATAATGGAGGGGGTCACAAATGTACAAAGAGGCTCATTGGTCCCCAATCATGTAATTGTTGAGGATTCGGTCAGATCCTGAGCAATGACACGTTCATAGTACAGTATATATATATATAGATATGCCATAAATATATACAGTGTCTGCAGAATATCCTTATATCTAGTATATTCCATGTACAGGGGTCTTATCATTTCCAGTATTATATGGATGTGTTATATAAGTGGTGATATAGACTAATACATGTCGTCTCTTCATTATTTTATCATTATTATAGGAATAACTGTGCCGACAAATACTGATGGTGGAACATCTGAGCCACCAGAGATCATCCAGGAATCTGCCAGTGTAAATATCATGGGACGTCTGTATATCATCAGATGACGGGTGGGAATTACACATCCCATATGACAATGGGATATCTCTGCTCTTATGTAGATCAGACCTATTATGTGTGACGGTGGTGTTATTATTCTGTCTCCTCCGTGTGATGTCTCTTATCCTCCCCTGCAGTACAATGATTTATGTACTTATAATATAATAGTGTCTGTGGGGGGTCCGGCTTTTATCACGTCCTCTACTTCGGTTGCAGTGTAATCAGGGGGGATAAAATATAGACGGGAGATCTGGAGCTTTTATCCTCCTGCAGCTTCGTTGTCTTAATGTCATTTCTTATTCCTTTTAGGCCTTGATCGGATCAGTGAATCCTTGTAAGGACGACTTTAATCCTATCAAACTGATCAGCTGTGGAGGATTTGGGTGAGCTTTACTTGGTATAATATTTATTTCTCAGAGCTCCTTATAGTGATGCCTATGTCTCTATGTCCTGCCCGCGCAATGCTACCATAGAGAAATTATGGTTCCACATCACTGTCCACATCTAATTGTCTCTCTTCAGGTCAGTTAGGATGTGACGTGGATGAGGACTTTCCATAGGTGATCATTTATGGAGTGTTATTTTATGGATTTCTAGTGATGGCCGCACATCTAGTATTAACCATTAGTACAGGAGATCACTTGATCAGGTCTATGGATGGACTGTTAGTAAGAATTCATAATAAATCATGGATTTTCTTCCTCCTCAGATCCGTCCACCTAGTTCGCCATACAGACACAAACAAGATATGTGCTATGAAGAAAATGGACAAGCAGAACCTGAGAAAGCCAAAGACCCTTAAATGGGCCTTTCAGGAGAGGGACATCTCTACATTCGCTGATTGTCCCTTTGTGGCCTCCATGTTCTGCTCCTTTCCTACTAAATTTCATCTGTGTATGGTCATGGAGTATGCACCAGGTAGGACACATCCATTGTATTTATATCCAGCCCATGTCTGCCTAATCCTAGCACCTTATATATAACCTGAACATGTCCACATGGACGGTTACATGTCCACACCGCATTTACTATAATGTTACTAAGATGCCTTGTGTGTCCTCACTGAGCATGGCGGCAATATCTGCTATGGAGGAAAGGAAGATTTCTCTGTATTTGAACAGTTTTTATAGATGAGAATTTTTCACAGAGAAATAAATGAGAGGCTTGTAGATGAGGCCTGGCTCTGTCTCTATGTACAGGGTTCCTCTGCACTATACGCTCTACATTACACAGTGTATCTCTATATATACCATCCTGTCCCAATATCTCCGCTTGTTTCACATTCACACTCATCATGTGTAATTTACTCTGTAACAGACCCTCACCTGTCATATTTGCTTTTTCCTGTAGGAGGAGACTGTGGCAATCTTCTACAGCACAGGGGTCCTTTACCTATCACCTTGGCCCGTCTGTACATTGCAGAAACAGTCCTTGCTGTGGAATATCTGCACAGCTATGGTGTGGTGCACAGAGACCTGAAGCCTGTAAAGTAAGTGACCCTTGAGCTATAATAAAGGGGATGAAAGTTAGTTTGTTATACAGTCTATGGGTTATTACTTGGGGATGACAACATCTTTTCTTTTACAGCCTCCTGATAACATCAACAGGACATATTAAAGTGACCGATTTTGGACTTTCAAAACTTGGCCTCATGAGACCAACATCAAACATCTATAAGGCTCCAACTAAGGACATCACCAAAGAGTTCCGTGATAAAGAGGTCGGCTTTACTTACAGGATCTTCTACTTTACATATCTCATCTCTTTCTCCTTCTCTGATCATTTCTCATCACATTTCCACTGATGTTATTTGTCGTATGTATTGATCATCATCTCATTCTTCTGTTGTTTTCCAGACTGCTGGCACGTCTAGTTACATGGCCCCAGAAGTTATCCTAAGGAAAGGCTATGGAAGACCTGTTGACTGGTGGTCAGTAGGCATCATCCTATATGAATTTCTCTTTGGATATACACCATTTTATAGGGCTTCCCAAAAGGAGAAATTACGCAGTATCCTCAGTGGTAAGTAAAATAATCTGACTGCTTGTCATGTCGCTGTTATTTGGTTTGATTGGTTCCTTGGTTCAGTTTCTAGCTTTTTTTAAGGAAAATGCTTTTTTATGTAAATAAATGAAGAGGTTTTATTTCCTGTAATATTTTCTTTTTATATCACAGATGACATTGTTTGGAGATGTAATTCCTTTCCTCCACCAAATGCTCGGGGCATCATCACTCAGCTACTCAGAAAAAATCCAGAACAAAGACTTGGGACAGGTAATATGATAATAGTATTAATAATGACTTATTACACCCCTGGGCAAATGAAGGTGTCCATGAGGATGAGCACTGAAGATCTCTACCAACGTGTCCATTCCCCATTCTTCATGCTCTAATGTTCAGTTCAGTTCCTTTATGTTGGCTGTTTTAAATCTCCAGTTCAGATTAACATAAACTGTATAGATACGGAGTAGTTTCTCTGACAATAACTGTATCGAATTTTTTCTTGTCTTCCTTTTCCAGGAGGGGCACACGAGATCAAAATTCATCCATTTCTGCGTGCCTTAAACTTTAACAACCTTCTAAGTCAGAAGCCTCTGTTCGTTCCTGATCTAAAATCAGATGAGGACACCCGCTATTTTAGCAGTAAGTAAAATGAGATGTTATCGGCAGAAAACTGCTGAGTGTCTTTTCTTTCATTATGTGTGACAATCAGTTCCCATCATAATGAGTAATAACATGGTGACTGTCTGACCGGCTCTTATACTAATAATTTCTCATAACACTTTTACTTTTCAGATCGCTCTGTGGGTTATAAATTTAGGAATTCAGATGATGGGGACACAAGTGAGGACAATGACTGTCCAGAAATCAAAAACTTTGAATCATCTTCTCAAAGGTTTTCCAAAGTAAGTATGTCTAAAGCATGTAGGTCAATAAAATGAATAAAACCTATGATTAGAAAAAAAGTTTAAAAATATATCTATTTATATTTTCTTTGTGTTTTTTTAGCTATATACCACCAGTACCAAGATGGTGACCATTGAAGAACCTATGTCACCTCCAGAGTGTACCCCTGTGAACAGCAAAAAACACCCAGACTTGTGAGTAGATTATTATTATTATGAGATTTACCTCTGATATATGCTCAGACACGAGTAACACAAATCTAAATCCAGCATCCACCACCCCATGATAACTGATTGCTGTGGATCTGGCTTGTGATTACACAGCAATATCAGTTGATCATTGCAACGAGCCATTCATTCCCAGCTCTTTATAGGCCAATATTACTAGTTAGACTCCATTCTTGCTGGTAGAATGGGGTCCTGAGCAGAGTATCCCCTTTATGATGTCCCAAATGGCCTTACAGGCAGGTGTTCTTCCTTTTTGTATTGTTTTCACTTGTAATTTACTTGACTTTCTTCTACCAAACAGGCATAAAGAATCTCCCCCTTCCAAAACTGATGATGGTGACAATCAGTGTGTCACTGCTAAAAAGTGTGAGTCATCCTCGCCCTCATTGTCAGGTATGTGCAGATTTATAGACCATCCCATTATAGGCTATGATACAAAAGTGTAATGTGAATCTGCACATGAAGGCTCAGATAATGACTTACTTTATTCCCGCTGCCCCTGAGTATTCAATTTTTTGTTTTGGTAAAATCCACCATAAGGTTCCAGAGTTATTGGCAGTTTTATTTAGTGCTAATTTTTATGGTCTTTACAAGGGGGTGGTGCTAACAGGATTATCTCGGGGGGGGTGTCTTCAGCCTCTTCTTCAGTATTATAGCGTGGTAAAGACCATAAAAATGACCACTAAATAAAAAGGCCCCTGTCTGTGGAACTGTAAGGCGGTGTGCTCACAATGCATTTTTAATCGGTTCCGCAGCAGCAATTCCGCCGCAGAAACGCTTAAAAAACGCTTGGTAGAAGGCCTGCCATGTTCCCCAATGATAATTCTCATGTGCTGTGCACATGCTGCAGAAATTTCCGCTGCGGATTATCATTGCGGAAAAATCCGCAGCACTACCAATTATTTTGCAGAAGTCCTGCGTTTTCACCGCCATTGACTTGCATTGGAACGCATGGAATCCGCATCACTGCATCTGTACATGCGGAATCCATGTGTTTCAATGTGCGGATGGTACTCGGGTCTGGAGAAGAGGAGACTCTCCTCCAGACCCCCCCTACCATAGAACCTGTAAAAAAAAAGAATAAAATAAAAAATAAATATTATACTTACCTTCTGATGGCCTCCGGTTCCTTGTCTCGGCTTGCCGGCTGCTCGCGGTAGACTAAAGGACCTGCGCTGACATCATTTAGTCATGTGACGGGTCATGCGACCAATGATGTCGGCAGGTCCTTAAATCTACCGCGAGCTGCCGGCAAGCCAAGACAAGGACTCTGGGGGCATCAGAAGGTAAGTATATTTATTTTTTATTTTTTACCATTCTTTGGGTCACACTATATAAATCCATGCCGGTTGCATGGATTTATATAGTGTGACCAAGTTGTCAAGCACTTTTCAAGTGATGCTAAAATCGCTTGGAAAGTGCTTGACAACCCGCATGCGAAATCGCATGATCAAAACGCTTCACATCCGCATGTACAATCCGCATGTACAATCCGCAGGTACAATCCGCATGTACAATCCGCATGTACAATCCGCATGTACAATCCGCATGCGTTTTTTGTGCCAGGGAGATGCAGAAATGCTCAGGAAAAAATCCGGAGCATTTCTGCATCGTGGGCACATAGCCTAAGGGGGATTTTAATAAAAACCAAAAACAGAGTCCTCAGGGGAGCAGGGGGAATAAAGTAAGAGTGAATTCTGGACACTTAAGACCTGGTGATGAGCCTTCTTTAAACTTACGCTTAAGTGTTATCTGACGGATTATATAAAAACACTTTGGCTTGCTGCAAGTAATGTCATGTTAATAAGGGAGACACCACACGGCCGCACACAGAAAAGCTACAAGTGCATATTAACCAGTTTGAGTAACTCTATACACATATAAAATGAATCTTTGAGGAGTTTATAATCAACATCTTTTTCTGACTTTTTATTAGAGCCTCCAGTTCAGGAGAGAAAGAAATCTGCACTAAATCTGAGAAAACAGCAAAGAACAGATAAAGTGGAAGAGGGGGAAAGTAGTAGGCGAGGTAAGTGTGAGGATAACCTCCATGTTGTATGATGTCAGTGAGATAAGTCATGTGGAGCAGATGTCATCTGTCAGTGGTGGGATTGTCACATGTATGATGGCTGACAATGATCAAGCACCTCTGTATGGAGAAGATTCCTCTACCGGCCTCCCACAGAGACACCACAGTAGTGTCCTCTAATATGGAGTCCCATTACTTACATCGGTTTTGCATCTTTTTTACAGGTTCTATCTTCCGCCGGATGATATCATCCTGCCGGCGTGGATTATCCAGGGCTGCTCGCACTATCAGACAAAGCTGCATTTTTGCCCACTGTCACCAGGGCACCAGAAACATCTCAAGGGCAGAAAACCCTCACATCTAGTGCCCTGAAGAAAGTACAGCACATCCACCATCAATGCTGTACCTGCATGGAAAGAGTTGTACCATCTACTGTACCTGTGGCCGTCTGACCAGCAAGAAATATCTGCAAAAGTCAAAGGCCTCCAAGAACATCTTTTCAACCTTCCATGTAATTCTTAATTTAAAAAAAATAAATTGATTAATGTCCTTTTGAATTTAATTGAATATTACTGACATTTAAGACATATCAATGCTACACATGTTATATCCACCTCACGTTCTCCCTCTCCCCATTCATTGAGAACGCACGGGGTGAATGCTGGGTGTGACGCGGGGGGTGATCGCGCCCACAATCCAGCTGTCACGCCTCACTTGTCGTGACATCAGCGCGGGGTCACGTGATGCCTGTGAGCGGCGCTATCCTTGGCTGCAACGTAAGCTAATTACAAAAATCCTTAGGGGCCCCGTGGGGATACATTGTGGGGGTGGGGGGTAATCTAAAGTACTGGACAACTTCTTTAAGAAACATTTTTTTCCTGTATAATGACTTAAACCAAAATTTTATTTTTTATTAACAAATAGGTAATTTCAGTGTAATTTACGAAGGAAAAAAATAACTGCCAAAAATTAGGGATTCTGATACATCCTGTATTAGAATAAAGGAGGGTCTCATACACATTCTGGTCAATTTGACATATAGTAGTAGTTCTAGACTCATAAAGGCTATGCACTAAGTGCAAATCCTGCCAAAAAATGCAAGTAGGGTCATCCATACACCATGGAAGGCACCAACTGTAGTGCCTCATTCAAATATTGTGAACAAAGTATACACTGTGTGCAGAATTATTAGGCAAGTTGTATTTTAGAGGATTATTTTTATTATTGATCAACAACTATGTTCTCAATCAACCCAAAAGACTCTTAAATATCCAAGCTTAATATTTTTGGAAGTTGGAGTGGGGTGTTTTTAGATTTGGCGATCTTAGGAGGATATCTGTTTGTGCAGGTAACTATTACTGTGCAGAATTATTAGGCAACTTATTAAAAACCAAATATAATCCCATGTCACTTGTTTATTTTCACCAGGTAAACCAATATCAGTGCACAAAATACAGAAATAAACATTTCTGACATGCTAAAACAAAAACCAAAAAAATTAGTGATCAATATAGCCGCCTTTCTTTATGATGACACTCAGCAGCCTCCATCCACAGATTGCGTCAGTTACTTGACCTGTTTTCGATCAACATTGCGTGCAGCAGCCACCACAGTCTCCCAGACACTGTTCCGAGAGGTGTACTGTTTTCCCTCCCTGTAGATCTCACATTTGGCCAACACACTTTTTGCAACCCTGTTGGCTATTTGACATGTAACGCTTGATTGTTCGGTGATCACGCTTCAAAAGTTTGGAAATTTCAAGACTGCTGCATCCCTCTGCAAGACATCTCACAATTTTGGACTTTTCAGAGCCCATCAAACCTCTCTTTTGACCCATTTTGCCAAAGGAAAGGAAGTTGCCTAATGATTAAGCACACCTTCTATAGGGTGTTGATGTCATTAGTCAACACCCCGCCTCATAACAGAGATGCACATCACCAGATTTACTTAATTGGTAGTTGGCTCTCAAGCCTATGCAGCTTGGAGTAGGACAACACGTATAAAAAGTATCATGTGATCAAAATAGTCATTTGCCTAATAATTCTGCACACAGTGTAGTTGTGGTACACCTACAATAGTGTTCAAACTAATAGCAGTGGGTTAAATAACATGAGTTAAGCACAAAACCTTTATACTAGTTTTTATTTCCATGCATTGGGAACATTGCACACTGTTTTCTAATTCTAAACATGAAGAGAAATGTATATAATTTTTAACTATTTTACAGAAAATAGCAAAAAATGAACAATGGGCTGTTCTAAAAAAATAGCAGTGTCTGCATTTGTCTTTACAAACTCAAAATATGTACTCTTTTTTAGGATTTGGCATTCCTGTGAATCATTAACCTAATACTTAGTTGTATACTCAGTTTTTAAGAACTGCTTCACATGTATGTTGCAAAGAGTTAACCAACTTCTGGCACCTGTCAACTGTTATTCCAGCCCAGGATGCTTTGACTACATCCCACAATTTTTTGGCATCTGTTGGCTTTGCCTCAGAAACAGTATTTTTGATGTCACCCCACAAGTGTTCTATCAGATTAAGATCCGGTCATTGGGCTGGTCACTCCATAAAATCAATTATGTTGGACTGCAACCAATAATTTGATCGTTTACTGGTGTGTTTAGGGCAGTTGTCTTGTTGAAACACCCATTTCAAGGGCATATCCTCTTCAGCGTAAGGCAACATGACCTCTTCAAGTATTTTAATATATGCAAACTGGTCCATAATCTCTGGTATGCGGTAAATAGGTCCGGCACCATAGTAAGAGAAACATGCCCATATCTTGATGCTTGCTCCACCATGCTTCACTGTCTTCAGAGTGTACTGTGGCTTGAATGCAGAGTTTAGGGGTCATCTGACAAACTGTCTGTGGCCCTTGGACCCGAAAAGAACAATTTTACTTTCATCAGTCCACAAAATGTTTCTCCACTTCTCTTTAGGCCAGTTGATGTGTTCTTTGACAAATTGTATCCGCTTCAGTACATGTCTTTTTTTAACAGTGGGACTTTGCGGGGACTTCTTGCTAAGAGATTAGCTTCACACAGGCATCTTCTTCTACAGTACTCACAGGTAACTTGAGACTGTCTTTGATCATCCTGGAGCTGATCATTGGCTGAACCTTTTCCATTCTGGATATTCTTCGATCCATTCGAATGGTAGTCTTCTGTTTTTTTCCACGTCTCTCTGGTTTCACTTTCCATTTTAAAGCATTGGAGATCATTATAGCTGAACAGCCTATCATAGTCTGCATTTCTATATAAGTTTTACCCTCTCCAAACAACTTTTTAATCAAAGTACGCTGTTCTTCTGAACAATGTCTCGAATGACCCATATTTCTCAGGCTTTCAAGGAGAAATGCATGTACAACATGTGCTGGCTTCATCCTTAAATAAGGGCCACCTGATTCACACCTGTGTCTTCACAGAATGATTGACCTCACTATTGAACTCCACACTGCTATTATTTTGAACACACCCCCTAACAATTAATTATTCGAATACACAGACTCATAAACATGCAGATGATGAATGCGGAATTTGTTGGTTTTCTTAGAATCTACTGCACCAACCGGTAAATTGTTTGTCATGTGGTGGTAATATTATATATACCAAAAACAGTGATTAATCTGGTTAGTCATATTGGACTGCTATTATTTTGAATACTACTGTACATACTATGCACCTCCACTATGCCATCCATGCAGCAAAAAGGAGTCAAACAATTCTCCTGTGACTTTTCACACACAACACTAACAAGAATGGCAAATGCCTGTAGTGAATCGACCAACGTTTGTGGTATCAGACGCCTCTTACGCTTTTTCTCTTCCTCTTTTGCGTTGTCATGAGGGAGAAGAGAAAATATCCCGGCATAATGATCCCGCGAATACAGCACATAGCCTATCTAAACATTGTACACTTTTCCATCCTAATCACAACAATCCAATATCCATAACACCCAAATATATACCAGAACTTACACAAAACAGATTTAATTCACGCAAAAGAAAAGAAATCTTTTGGATATATAAATTACAAACCATTTGTTCTCTTGGTGTAAATGAAATGACGAAGAAGACCCTATGTTGATAGAAGATGTACAACAATTATCCTCAAAGGACTCTTCAAGATGGACATAATTGTTTCTTTTATTGGAAAAAAACCTCTCTCCTGAACTGCCCTAATGTGGCCTGTTACGTCATCTACTGGTGGAATACTGAACTGCACCTCATTCATGTGTTTTACTAGAAATTAACAAGGTAATATTAGTAACAGTAACCCCTTTGCGACTTCTCTTTATGACCTCCCCCTCTTTGATGTGGGCTCCGGCGCTGAGCCCGCATCGTTTCAGGCACATGACAGCTGATTTGATCAGATGTGCCCCTAACAGCCACAAGTGGAATTACCCCTGCCATGTGATCGCGAGGTGCTGATTGGTTGACATGACAACCCGGGGTCTGGAGGAGACCCCTATGGTTGTCATTGTCGACCTGCTATGAGCGTCGCCCTGCGGTCGGTGTTCATAGCAGCTGAGCATTTCTGCTACACATAGCAGGGCTGAAGAGTTGCTATTAGTGATGATTGAGCATGCTCATTGCTCAAGATTTACGAGCATGCTCGGACGAGCACCTATTATTATTATTATTTATTATTATAGCGCCATTTATTCCATGGCACTTTACATGTGAAAAGGGGTATACATAGCAAAAACAAGTACAATAATCTTGAACACAATGTGACAGCGACTGGTACAGGAGGAGCGAGGACCCTGCCCGCGAGGGCTCACAATCTACAAGTGATGGGTGAGGATACATTAAGTGAGGGTGGAGCTGGTCATGCGGCGGTGGTTACTGCAGGTTGTAGGCTTGTGGGAAGAGGTGGGTCTTCAGGCTCCTTTTGAAGGTTTCCACGGTCGACGAGAGTCTGATGTGTTGGGGTAGAGAGTTCCAGAGTAGGGGGGAAGCACGGGAGAAATCTTGTATGCGATTGTGGGAGGAGGAGATAAGAGGGGAGTAGAGAAGGAGATCTTGTGAGGATCGGAGGTTGCGTGCAGGTATGTAACGGGAGACTAGGTCAGAGATATATGGAGGAGACAGGTTGTGAATGGCTTTGTATGCCATGGTTAGGGTTTTGAACTGGAGTCTCTGGGCAATGGGGAACCAGTGAAGAGATTGACAGAGAGGAGAGGCCGGGGAATAGCGGGGGGACAGGTGGATTAGTCAGGCAGCAGAGTTTAGGATAGATTGGAGGGGTGCAAGAGTGGTAGAAGGGAGGTCACAGAGCAGGAGGTTGCAGTAGTCGAGGCGGGAGATGATGAGGGCGTGCACTAGTGTTTTTGCAGATTCATGGTTGAGGAATGTGAAGATCCGGGAGCTATTCTTGAGTTGGAGTCAGCAGGAAGTGGAAAGGGCTTGGATATGTGGTTTGAAGAAGAGATCAGAGTCCAGGGTTACTCCAAGGCAGCGAGCTTGAGGGACTGGGGAGAGTGGACAGCCATTGACATTGATAGATAGGTCAGTTGGGGGGGTGAATGGGATGGTGGAAAGATGATGAATTCTGTTTTGTCCATGTTAAGTTTTAGAAATCTAGCAGAGAAGAAGGATGAAATAGCAGACAGACATTGTGGGATTTTGGTTAGTAGGGAGGAGATATCGGGTCCAGAGAGGTAGATCTGTGTGTTATCAGCATAGAGGTGATAATGAAAGCCATGGGACTCTATGAGCTGTCCCAGGCCTAAGGTGTAGATGGAGAAGAGCAGAGGTCCTAGGACTGAACCTTGGGGGACACCGACAGATAGGGGGCGAGATGAGGAGGTGGTGCATGAGTGGAAGACACTGAATGTCCTGCCTGTTAGGTATGAGCAGTTCCAGGATAGGGTCAAGTCTGTGATGCTGAGAGATGAGAGAGTTTGTAGTAAGAGGGAATGGTCCACTGTGTTGAAGGCAGATGACAGGTCTAGGAGGAGGAGGACGGAGTAGTGTCGCTTAGATTTGGCCGTTAGTAGGTCGTTGGTGACTTTAGTCAGTGCCGTTTCAGTAGAATGGTGCGATCGGAAACCAGATTGTAGGCGGTTGAAGAGGGAGCAGGAGGAGAGGTGGGAGGACAGTTCAGAATGGACATGTTGTTCCAGTAGTTTTGAGGCATAGGGGAGATGTGATATGGGGCGATAGCTAGACAGAGAGGATGGGTCAAGGGAGGGCTTTTTGAGGATGGGTGTGTTAGAGGCATGTTTGAAGCATGAGGGGAAGACACCAGTTGTTAGTGACAGGTTAAAGAGGTGGGCTAGGGTTGGGATGAAGATAGTGGTAAGCTTTGGGATGAGGTGGGATGGGATTGGGCCAAGTTTACAGGTGGTGAGGTGTGATTTGGAGAGTAAAGAGGAAAGTTGATCTTCCGTAATGGTGGAGAAGGTGGTTTTGAAGGAGGAGGGTTGAGTAGGTGTGGGGAGGGGCTGTGGGGGCTTTAGGCAAAAGCTTTGTCTGATGGTGTCAACTAGTGTTGAGCCACCCCCGTAGTGTTCGAGCTCGGTTCGGTTCGTCGAACACCCGTGTGTTCGCCGAACTGTTCGTCGAACACCTTCGAACACCGTTAAAACCAATGGCAGGCAAACAAAAACACATAGAAACACATAGAAAACACCTTCAAAGGTGTCCAAAAGCTGACAAACTGCTCAGAAGACACAACTAACACATGGAAAAGTGACAAGTACATATAGTCATGCGAAAAGAAAAGAGGTGGAGGAGTAAAAGGAGGGGGAGACACAAATATAGGCATGTCATGCCCTTCTAAAATCCAAAAAGTGAGAAGCCGACACGTTCAGTCCGCTCCTGCCCGTGCCACCTCCGTGTCGCCGGGTTTGTGCCAGAGCCGCGGTGAACCCTGACGGCCAGCCCCCCTCTCCCAATACTGGTGCCTGTCCGCTGGTGGGTCGAGCGAGCCCCCCTGTGGTGGAGGCAGCTCTAAGCTTTTTAATTTAAATTGTCTCTCTAATTTGAATGAATACACTTTAAATCCATTTACAAGGATCTATTGGAGGGCAAGTCTCATGCCAGCAGCCGCGTAATTCCAGCTCCAGTAGCGTCCACTAAAGCTGCTGCAGTTAAAAAGCTTTTATAAGGATCGAGCTCGGCTGTCCACCGCAAGGCATCCTACTGCCAGTCCCAGCCCCTATGCCTTGGGGTGCCTCCTGATGCTCTTCACTGAGTATCCCGTGGTCCCGAAGCATTTCCTTTGAAAAAATTAAGTGTCCAAACTACAGGTGGTGTAGCTTGCTTAACAGCCGGGATAATCCGCTGACTAGCAGACACTGCTACTAGGCACAAAGTATTTCTTGGGCTAGATGCAGTTAAAAATTTGTAATTAGATACTCTCGTTGGATGCTGAGAAAGCATTCCATAGAGTCTCCTGGCACGCCATATATGATTCTCTTAAAAAGCTTGGGGTAGGGGTCTAGGGGACCCTTTTATAGCCAAAATCACGGCCCTGTATCACAATACGTCACCTAGGCTGAAGATAAATGGAACTGTAGCACCCTGAGGGCTCGGTTGCTACAGAGGTATTGCACCTCACCCAGAGGTGTGATATCTCACTCTCAGGTAAGGATGGAGTGTGGATCAAGACCCGACACCTGCATGCATTACACCACATTGCCATGGGGCAGGGCGACCAATATGCCTCTGAGATGGGCACGACAGTCCCTGTCCCTGGCTGGAGTGGGGGGAGGGAACACTGAGGAAGGGGAACCCTGTAGTGCAGGAGCAGGGAGGAAGCAGTTGCTGGGTGCATTGAGAAGGGAGTATAAAAGGTGGGCACCATCTTAGTTCAGTGCAGAGAAGTCTGAGCAGAAGTGGCAGGGAGCAGGGGCTCTGCATGAGCTCTGCTCCGGAGGCGGGCCTAGTAACAGAGGCCCAGGCCTGGAAGAGGGAGAAGGAAGGAAGAGGAGCGGAGAAGGCTCCAGGAACGAGGAATGAAGGGATCCCAGGGGTGCGGACGGGCGAGTCGCCACCGCACGCCCGAATCCACCTGCGTGGAGGGGTCAGGCCAAAGGGGGAGACCGGTCCCCGAAACTAGTTCAGGCAGGAAACGACCCTCAGCTAGAAACCGGAGGCTCTGACATTTTATGTGGCGCAGCCCCTCGCTACACCCGCTAGGAAGGCACCACATAGGGTCAGGGAAACTGGCGCCAAGTTTACCAAGAGGAGGCCCGAGGCAGCCGGACAGAAGGGTTGGTAAGAAAGGCCAGACAAAGGACACACAAAGGGGGTCCTGTGAAGCGCTCCAAAGTTATCTGGGAGTTGTCTGAGCCCTTCACCTGGTGAGCACAGTACGACGTGGGCAGCCGTTACCTGCAGACGTGGTCTGGATAATAAGAACTGTGAGTAAAGGCCCTGGACTGCATCACTGACTCCGTGTTGTTACTGCTGCTGCCCTGCACCATCACCCCCATCCTCCGCATACACTGCCCTGAGGCTATACTCCTCCCGTGAGGAGTTATGCTACGCTCTGCTGCACCCACAACACCAGCCTCAGCGGTCTGCCCTGCAGCGGCGGTTCACTCTGACCGCAATCCACGGGTGGCGTAGTCGGACATTTAAACATCAAAACCACATAAATAGTTCCGCCACTGGTTTGACCACCCTGAGCCACGGAACCGGGTCGCCGCCACGAAGACTACAACCACCAGCATCCACCAAAAAGGGTCCGGCTCCGGGTGTCCCAAGGCCCAGGGGGTGCATCAGAACATTTTCATCACCTTTCACAATCACCAATGGGACAAGGCAGGGATGTCCTCTGTCCCCTCTCTTATACATCCTAGTGACGGAGCACCTGCTCTCATCAATTCGCCATAACCCCAATATTAGGTGGATTGAGGTGGGAGGCACCGAGTACAAGTGCTCTCTATTTGCTGATGATGTCCTAGTATATATCACTCAATCACATATATCCATCCATGCTGTTATGGCTGAAATAGATCACTTTGTTACATGGTCAAATTTTAAAATCAATGCAGCGAAGTCTGAGGCCCTCGATGTCTCCCTCCCCAAATCCATATAGGATTCCATCCAGTCCAACTTTCCCTTTGCCTGGCCCTCACAGGGTATCAAATACTTAGGAATTCCTATTCATAGAGACCTCTCCCATCTATGTTATCTTAATTTTGGGCCCTTTATTGAACAACTCCATACAGACCACGGTTGGCAAGTTAGAACTGTAAGATTCACTACGTGAACCACTGGTGTTTTGTGGAAAAGCACATGTACACTGTGTTCCAAATTATTATGCAAAAAGTGTTTAGGAGTGATAAGGGGAGAATTTGTTTGTTTGTCAGTTAAACTCATTGATGGTGATGTGTGTCAGGGCTCTTTATATCACTGTAAGCAATTGCAGACACCTGTGCTAATTAGTTTGGCAGGTGTGTCCAATGAAAGGCAAGACTACTTAAGAAGGCTGTCTCACATTATTAAGCAGCCTACATTTTCTGCCAAAATGGGAAAGAAAAAGGATGTGTCGGCTGCTGAGAAGCAACAAATTGTGGAGTGTTTAGGTCAAGGCATGACTACAATCAACATTGTGCGATGATCAGGATGAAGTGTCTTGGCAATCAAGAAGTATGTAGCTGATTCACAGTACACACGTGTGCGTGCTGATAAGGGCAAATTGAGGACTCTTTCCTACAGGCAATTACGTCAGGTTAAAAGAGCAGCGGCAAAAAAGCCTTGTCATAGCAGCAGACAAGTTTTTGAAGCTGCTGGTGCCTCCAACGTCCCCAGAACAACAAGATGCAGGGTCCTTCAGAGGTTTGCAGCTGTGCATACGCCATCCTGTCGACCTCCTCTATCCACTTCACACAAGCAGAAACGGCTCCAGTGGGCTAGACATTACATGAAGACTGATTTCAAAACTGTTTTGTTCACGGATGAGTGCCGTGCAGCGCTCGATGGTCCAGATGGATGGAGTGGAGGATGGCTGGTTGATGGACACCCCACGCAAACACGGCTACAGCGCCAACAAGGAGGAGGTGGAGTAATGTTTTGGGCTGGAATCATGGGGAGAGAGATTGTCGGCCCCTTTAGGATCCCTGAAGGCGCTAAAGATGAACTCCATAATGTATGTGGATTTTCTCAAACAGCACTTCCTGCCATGGTTCAAGAAGAAGAACCGTGTATTTCACAGCAAGATCATTTTTTTGCATGATAATGCACCATCTCATGCTGCACATAAAACATCTGCATCTCTGGCTGATATGGGCATAAAAGGGGACAAACTTATTGTGTGACCCCCATGCTCCCCTGACCTCTACCCCATTCAGAACCTCTGGAGCATCATCAAAAGGAGTGTCTATGATGGCGGGAGGCAGTTCACATGTAAGCAACACCTCTGGGAGGGTATTCTGTCCTCATGAAAAACAATTGAAGCAGAAACCATCCAAAACCTGACAAATTCAATGGACGAGAGAGTTCAGAAGCTCCTTTCGAACAAGGGGTCCTATGTGAAAATGTAACATCACCTAGAATAAAGTTTTGAGTTGAAAACTGTTTGATTTCAGTTTCTAATCACCTGCTAATGCTTATAATTTCAAAAATGACCATTTTTTTGGTCTTTATTAAAATGAAAAGGTTGATCGAAAAGTTTGGGGGATCTAAGAGTGTGGCAACCCAGTAGTCATAATTACTTCGAATTCTGACAATATGAGGGTCATGTTGCAGGTAGTGCAGCAAGAAGGCACTTATGTGTCTTGCGCATCTCGGAGCCCCAAAATTATTTTCCGGGCTAGATGCAGCTAAAAATTATTATTAATTTTAAATCTGGTGGAGCTTAGTATAGATGGCCTAATAGGATCAGTGCTGCACACTGCTACAAAGCCCAAATTATTTTCCAGCCAAGATACAGATAAACATGATTAGTAATTTTAAATCTGGTGGAGCTTATTATAGATGGCCTAATAGAATCAGTGCTGCACACTGCTACAAAGCCCAAATTATTTTCCAGCCAAGATACAGATAAACATGATTAGTAATTTGAAAGCTTAAAACGGTTGGTAGGGTGATTTTAACCAATCATCAAGCTTTTACTCTCCCCAGGATGACACAGGGGTAGAAAAGTCGTTTCGGATCCATGATTTATTCATCTTTATGAATGTGAGTCTGTCTACATTATCAGTGGAGAGCCGCGTGCGCTTATCTGTCAGCACACCACCAGCAGCGCTGAACACACGTTCAGACAGAACGCTGGCTGCGGGGCATGACAAGATCTCCAAGGCGTAAGTGGCTAGCTCCGGCCATTTATCCAGATTGGAAGCCCAAAAAGAGCAAGGGTCCAGTGACACAGTCATGGCTTCAATGTTTACTTGGAGATACTCCTGTACCATCGTCTCTAGGCGTTGACTATGTGTCAGACTTCTTGTCTCCTGTGGCCTTGCAAAGGATGGGCTAAAAAAGTGGTGAAATGATTCCGCAAAATTGATGTTACCAGCAGATACTGTGGTTCTGTTACGGTTTGAGTGCTGAACACTTGACGGTCCCACGGTTGGCAAGTTGGAACTGTGAGATTCACTACGTGCACCACTGATGTTTTTTGGAAAAGCACATGTAAGGTTCTGCAACAGTCTCTGCTGATACTCCTGCATGCGTGCATCCCTTTCTATGGCAGGAATAATTTCGGCAAATTTACTTTTGTACCGGGGATCTAACAGTGTGGCAACCCAGTAGTCAGGATTATTTCTAATTCTCACAATTCGAGGGTCATGTTGCAGGTAGTGCAGCAAGAAGGCACTCATGTGTGTTGCGCATCCAGGAGCACCAAGTCCCTGTTGTGTTGGTGGCGAGGTAACAATCATGCTTCCTTCCTCTGTCCTCTCCCCCCAACCTCGCACAACAGAAATGTGATCAAGGTCTCCCTCATCTGATGAGTCTTCCATCAGTTCGTCCTCCACTTCTTCCTGGGCTCCTGCACCTTCCTCACTAGTTTGTCTGCTACCATGCACCCTGGAAAAACCATCTCCCCCACCCTCACATGCCTGCCGCCTTGGTGCTGCCGACCGTCTGGACCTTGCAGATGTTAGCCCTTCCGCATACAACTCCTCCTCCTCTACTTCCTCCACCTCCTCTTGTGCCACCACCTGACTCCGAATTCTGTTTAACATGTGCTCCAGCATGTAAATCACCGGAATAGTCATGCTGATAATGGCATCGTCAGCACTAAACATCTTCGTCGCCATTTCAAAACTGTGTAGAAGGGTGCATAGGTCCCTGATCTGAGACCACTCCTCCAGCGTGATTTGCCCCACCTCTGGATCTCGTTGGCCCAGGCTATACGTCAGAACGTATTGCACCAGGGCTTGTCGGTGCTGCCACAGTCGCTGCAACATGTGCAGAGTTGAATTCCACCGGGTAGGCACATCGCATTTTAGCCGGTGAAGTGGCAGGCCCAACGACTTCTGTAGAGATGTAAGTCGCTGAGCTGCGGGATGCGAACGGCGGAAGTGAGCACACAGCGACCGTGCCCTCTGCAGAAGGCCATCTTGTCTGGGATAGTGGGCTAAAAATTGCTGGACAACCAGGTTCAACACGTGAGCCATACAAGGCACGTGTGTGACATTGCCCCGGCGAAGGGCCGCACCCAGGTTTGCAGCATTGTCGCACACGGCCTTCCCTGGTTTCAGGTCCAGTGGAGACAACCATTCATGAAATTGGTTCTCCAGAGCTGACCACAACTCCTCAGCTGTGTGACTCACATTTCCCAGACATTTCAAAGTAAAAACCGCCTGATGACGTTGAGCCCTACTGCCAGCATAGTAAGGAGGTGTGCAGGATCCCTTCTGCGCAGTTAGAAAGCTTGTGGCATGACCAGACAGGCTTTGGGTGCAGGTGGAAGACCGAGAGGAGGTTGAGGAGGCAGAAGCAGTGGAGGAACTTTGACATAAAGAGGATTGACGCACAACTCGTGGGGACGGCAAGACTTGGACAGCAGCCCCTTGTCCTGCTGTCACCATAGTTACCCAGTGCCCAGTCAGCGACATGTAACGCCCCTGTCCATGCCTACTCGTCCAAGTGTCTGTGGTGAAATGCACCCTGTCACACACAGAGTTTCTCAAAGAAGCGGTGATGTTGTGTGCGACATGCTGGTGGAGCGCAGGCACACCTTTCTTTGAGAAGTAGTGCCGACTGGGCATCTGGTACTGGGGCACTGCGACGGACATAAGGTCTCGAAAATCCTCTGTGTCCACCAGGCGGAAAGGCAGCATTTCTGTAGCCAAGAGCTTGCAGATGGTGAAATTCAACCTCTTAGCTTTCTCATGGCTAGGAGGAAATGGTCTTTTACTTGTCCACATCTGAGGGACCGAGGGCCATCTATTGTGCTTAGACGGGGTTGATAAGGGTGTCCCCGGAAAACTGCCAGTCTGTGAGGAAGATGCAGGCGGACATGTTAGGTTGCCTTGATCCAAAGGTGGTGCTATCGATGTCGGACAGCGCTCAAGACCAGCTGGTGTTACCACCTCCAAAGAAAATGATGACCTGCCAATCACGCTGGCTGTTGCGGGTAAAGAGGTGGCAGGTCTGCGCCCCAAAGCAGGTGTGACTGCTGTCCCCCCAGTCACAGAGGATGAAGAGGCCGCGGATGCACAAGATATGGCAGACGGTGGTTGGCCCGGCCGGCTAGGCCGCATTGTAGCACACTGAGCTTCCCACTGCAACTTATGCTTCATGTCCATGTGCCGGTTCATGCATGAAGTACTCAAACTATGTATTTTTTGGCCTCTTCTTAGCTTTTGCTGACAAATGTTACAGATAACACGAGTTGGGTCATCTTTATCGATCTGAAAAAATGCCCAGGCTATGCAAGGCTTAGCACCCATGCGACCTGAAGAGCCACCACGACTTGTGGTGAGAGGCAGAGTTGTGTTTGAGGATGCAGTTGTTGACGTGCTTCCAGTACTACGTCTCTGTCCAGGAAGGCGCAACCTGACCTCGTCGTCACTAGCATCTTCCTCCACCTCCTCTGCTGACCTCATCTCTTGGCTGACTGTGGGTTGACAGTAAGTGGGATCTCCAACCTCATCATCATCACCCTGTGCGTTATCACACCCGTCGTCCTCAGAGCCAACCTGTTCCTGCCCTGACAAAAAACTAAAGTTGTCGCTCCAATCAGGTATTTAAGTCTCATCATCGTCTTCCTCATTGTCTCCACCAACAGGAGTTACAGTTTGGGAATGAGGGTCTACATTATGGTCAGAACCTTCTGCGTCTGGTCCTGGATCCGAGTCATAAAGATTCTGGGCATCAGTGCAGATCATTTCCTCGTCTGGATTCACAGAAGCGCTGGAGTCGACCTCTGATTCCCAGGCTATAGTATGAGTAAACAGCTCTGCAGACTCAACCATCTGTTCTACCTCATACTCAGACGGGCAGCTGGAGATTTGGGAGCTGTGAGGAAGCAAGTGCGATTGGGGTGACACCTTTGAGGACTGGAGTATTTGTGATGTTGAAGTTGATGTGGAGGAGAGCCCACTTAAAGGAGCACTTGATATCCGTTGAAGCACCTGCTGTTTTTGTGCCTCATCTGGAATTTGTAGCGATTGGCGTGACCGTAAGAAAGGGATCTTATCACATTGTCCGCTAAAAGAAGTAGACATTTTAGTTTGGCTGGAAGATGGTCTTTCTTCTGCAGATGTTACTGTTGCTTTAACACCTACCCCACGGACACAACCTTTTTTCCCCTTCCCAACACGCCTATTCCCCTTTCCACCAGCAGCAGGCCTTTTTCCACTCATTTTGGTGGTTAACTAATTCACAACTCTGGAGTTGTTTGCACAAAAAAACAATGGATGGGAACCGAGCAGAGCTGAGTGGCCAAACTGTGGTATTAGGCCAAAACTATTGGCTGGGTTAGATGGAGAAAAAAATTATATTCGATTTGCAACCTGATGGAGGTCAGTATAGATGGACTAATAGAACAAGTCCCACACACAGCTAGAAGCCCAAATATTTTTTCAGAGGTAGATGCAGAAAAAAAATATATTCAGTTTGCAACCTGATGGAGGTCAGTATAGATGGACTAATAGAGAAAGTCCCACACACTGCTAGAAGGCCAAATATTTTTTCAGAGCTAGATGCAGACAAAAAATTATTTTGAATTTGCAACCTGATGGAGGTCAGTATAGGTGGACTAATAGAACAAGTCCCACACACTGCTAGAAGGCCAAATATTTTTTCAGAGGTAGATGCAGAAAAAAATTATATTCAGTTTGCAACCTGATGGAGGTCTGTATAGATGGATTAATAGAACAAGTCCCACACACAGCTAGAAGCCCAATATTTTTTCAGAGGTAGATGCAGAAAAAAAATTATTTTTAATTTGCAACCTGATGGAGGTCAGTATAGATGGACTAATAGAGAAAGTCCCACACACTGCTAGAAGGCCAAATATTTTTTCAGAGCTAGATGCAGATAAAAATTATTTTTAATTTGCAACCTGATGGAGGTCAGTATAGATGGACTAATAGAGAAAGTCCCACACACTGCTAGAAGGCCAAATATTTTTTCAGAGCTAGATGCAGATAAAAATTATTTTTAATTTGCAACCTGATGGAGGTCAGTATAGATGGACTAATAGAGAAAGTCCCACACACTGCTAGAAGGCCAAATATTTTTTCAGAGCTAGATGCAGAAAAAAATTATATTCAGTTTGCAACCTGATGGAGGTCAGTATAGATGGACTAATAGAACAAGTCCCACACACAGCTAGAAGCCCAAATATTTTTTCAGAGGTAGATGCAGATAAAAATTATTTTTAATTTGCAACCTGATGGAGGTCAGTATAGATGGACTAATAGAGAAAGTCCCACACACTGCTAGAAGGCCAAATATTTTTTCAGAGCTAGATGCAGATAAAAATTATTTTTAATTTGCAACCTGATGGAGGTCAGTATAGATGGACTAATAGAGAAAGTCCCACACACTACTAGAAGGCCAAATATTTTTTCAGAGCTAGATGCAGAAAAAAATTATATTCAGTTTGCAACCTGATGGAGGTCAGTATAGATGGACTAATAGAACAAGTCCCACACACAGCTAGAAGCCCAAATATTTTTTCAGAGGTAGATGCAGATAAAAATTATTTTTAATTTGCAACCTGATGGAGGTCAGTATAGATGGACTAATAGAGAAAGTCCCACACACTGCTAGAAGGCCAAATATTTTTTCAGAGCCAGATGCAGATAAAAATTATTTTTAATTTGCAACCTGATGGAGGTCAGTATAGATGGACTAATAGAGAAAGTCCCACACACTGCTAGAAGGCCAACTATTTTTTCAGAGCTAGATGCAGAAAAAAATTATATTCAGTTTGCAACCTGATGGAGGTCTGTATAGATGGATTAATAGAACAAGTCCCACACACAGCTAGAAGCCCAATATTTTTTCAGAGGTAGATGCAGAAAAAAATATATTCAGTTTGCAACCTGATGGAGGTCTGTATAGATGGATTAATAGAACAAGTCCCACACACAGCTAGAAGCCCAATATTTTTTCAGAGGTAGATGCAGAAAAAAAATATATTCAGTTTGCAACCTGATGGAGGTCAGTATAGATGGACTAATAGAGAAAGTCCCACACACTGCTAGAAGGCCAAATATTTTTTCAGAGCTAGATGCAGAAAAAAATTATATTCAGTTTGCAACCTGATGGAGGTCAGTATAGATGGACTAATAGAACAAGTCCCACACACAGCTAGAAGCCCAAATATTTTTTCAGAGGTATATGCAGATAAAAATTATTTTTAATTTGCAACCTGATGGAGGTCAGTATAGATGGACTAATAGAGAAAGTCCCACACACTGCTAGAAGGCCAAATATTTTTTCAGATCTAGATGCAGATAAAAATTATTTTTAATTTGCAACCTGATGGAGGTCAGTATAGATGGACTAATAGAGAAAGTCCCACACACTGCTAGAAGGCCAAATATTTTTTCAGAGCTAGATGCAGAAAAAAATTATATTCAGTTTGCAACCTGATGGAGGTCAGTATAGATGGACTAATAGAACAAGTCCCACACACTGCTAGAAGCCCAAATATTTTTTCAGAGCTAGATGCAGAAAAAAATTATATTCAATTTGCAACCTGATGGAGGTCAGTATAGATGGACTAATAGAATGATGCTATGCCCAAAAGATTTTACTTCACTAGGTGCAGTAAAAAAATTGGTATTCTATACACAGGTGGTATATCTTGCAACACAGATAGGCTACTCCACTGACTAACACACTCTGCAATAGGCCAAAAAGGATTAGCTTTGCTAGATTCAGCCAAATGCTGTGAAAAAAACTTGCACAGCACTGGCACAGACCTGCCTGGCAAAAACTGATAGGAACTGATGTAACCTAGTCCTGAAAAGGACTGCAATTACAATTAGTCTTTACTCCCACAATCAATCTATTTAAGAGCACAAACCTGCCTGATAAAAGTTGTAGGAAATGCTGTAACCTAGTCCTTAAAAGGACTGCAATCACAACTATTCCAAACTCCCAAGCTATCTGTAGATTTGTGCGAAAATTGGCTTGAAATTAACAAGGTATAGCGCACACAGCAACAGCGGTGCCGTCTAACACGCAGCTGCAGCAGTGAGAAAATGGTGGCGACGGGGAAAATGGCTTGGTCTTATAGGGCAAGGACATGTGACATACACTGCCAATGACACATGCCCTTGCTTGTGTGAAAAACAGCAGTTCGCTCCGTGTGTGCGCTGCTGATAGGCTGACAGACTGCACCTCCCCACTGCAAATGCGGGAAAGAGAAAAAAAAATGGAGATCTTCATTATTCCTGCAGAGATCCATCCCCTACCCCTCCCCCCACCCCGCTGTACACTCAAACTGCGTATTAACATTAATTTTCATCATTACTGAGAAAAAATCCAGTTATGATTTTGGTGCACGAACAGTTATCGAACATAACCTCGAACAGCCGAATTTTTCTCAAATCGTTCGTGTTCGCCGAACGGCTCGAACACCGCCCAAAACAGCTCGAATTTGAGATTGGCGAACAGTTCGAGTAGAACAACGCTCATCTCTAGTGTCAACCTTCTGCTTGAAGAATGAGGCAAAGTCTTCGGCTGAAATAAGAGGAGAGGGAGGAGGCACTGGGGGACGGAGGAGAGAATTGAAGGTGTTGAATAGTTGTTTGGGGTTGTGAGACAGGGAGGATATGAGGGATGCGAAGTATGTTTGTTTTGCGAAGTATTATCTTCAGCATGCTCGGGCTTTAAGTTTTTGACTTGCCCCCCTGGGCCGTGGGGTACCCAGAACCGGGCCTTCTGGTGTACGCTGCTGATGGGGGTAGTAGTGGCAACCCGATCCCGTGGCTCAGGGTGGTGAGACCAAAAGGTGGCAGTCTATTTATCAGTGTTTTGAATGTTCAACTACGCCACCCATTGATTGCGGTCAGAGATAACCGCCGCTGCGAGGCAGACCGCTACGGCTGGTGTTGGTGTGCAGCACAGGGATAGGATTACTCCCCACGGGAAGAGTGTAACCTCAGGGCAGTGTAGGTGGATGCTGGGGGTGATGGTGCAGGCGCAGCAAAGATCACACTGAGTCCAAGGGTGCAGTCCAGGGTTTTTACTCACAGTTGTTATCCAAGTCACTTCTGTCAGCAATGACTGCCCAAGTTGTGCTGCGTCCACCAGGTGAGGAGCTCGGTCAACCCCCAGGCAATTCAGGAGTATGGCACAGGACCCCCTTCTGTCCTTTCTCTGGCCTCTCGTGCCCCACCAGTGACCAAACTTCTGTCCAGCTACCGCGGACCGTGTCGGGTAAGCGTTGGCCTCCGCTTCCCGCTATCCTATATGGCGCCTTCCTAGCAGGTTTGGCGGGGGGTCGCACCAATAAATGATCACGACCTCCGGTTCTTGGCTGAGGGATGATTTACCTCCACCAACTTGGGAATCCGGTACCCTTCCACAGCCTGACCCTTCACCCGATATAACGCGGGTTTGCAACGGTTGCTGTCCGTTCTGCTCTCTTAGGGTCCCTTCTGCCTTCTTGTTTCTGGAGCCTTTCTACTCCTCTGTCTCTTCTCCTTCCTTCCTTCTCCTTCTTCTCTTCTCCTCTCTGGCCCCGACCTTCTCTCTAGGCCTGCCTCGTGGAGCTGAGCTCAGGCTGAGCCGCGGCTCCCTGTCAGCTCTGACTGAACTACTCTCTACTCCTTTTCTCTCTACTCTCAACAAGATGGCTCCCACCTTTTATCTGCTTCTCTGTGTCTGAGCTCAGGTGACCTGCACCCAATGAGCTCCTTCCTATGCTCCAGAAACTGTCTCCTTTTGCTCCCACACCACTGGGCTCTCTCCTCCCTCTCCACTCCAGCCAGGGACATGGTCAGTTGTGCCTGCAATATGGGAGCACCGGCGAGCTGTCCCCCGGAAATGGGGAGTGTATGTGTGTGCAACTAACTGAGCCCTGGTCCACACTCCATCTGTTAGAACCTTGCTCTTAGGTTTTTTCCTTTGCTGGTCACATGACCTTGTTGGCCTATTTAATCCTGCTCCGCCCTTCTGGCTTTGCTGGACTTCATTGTATAACTACTTTCTAGCTAGCCTGTGCTCTGTATCTAACTCTGTTAGTTTGCTTGGTCTACGGACCTCTATGTTCTATATATTTTGTTTGTTCGTCTGTCTGCTACTATTTCTGTTAGGAGGTGTCCCATTTTCCTCCCAGTCCTTAGTACTTGTAGGGATTCCTTCCCCACATCTATAGGTCTCCGTACAGACTAGCTTAGGACTTTAGCAGGTCTGATCGCAGGATCAGGTTCCCTGTTACATCGTAGGGATTCAGCTGAGTTCTATCGTAGGGACAGATCTCCTCTCTTTCCTTAGCTCTGGTAGCAGAACATAACAGTAAGTCCAGCCTGCAAATTCTCTAAGGAAAGATTTTTCTGTTCCATCATGGTGTCGGTTCAGGATTTGGCTCATCGCCTGCAGGGACTCTCTCTGGAGGTGGCCGAGCTCCGTCAGCACGTGAGTAACTGTCCTGGAGCACATTTCTTGGAGCCTAAGGTATGTTTGCCGGATTTATTTTTTGGTGAACACCGAGAATTTTTTTCATTTAAAAATGCTTGCTTATTGTATTTTCGTTTGAGACCCAAGTCCTCTGGGGATGAATCCCAGCGCATAGGGTTCATAATGTCACTTTTGCGCAAAGAGCCTCAGGAGTGGGCCTTTTCTTTGCAACCTAGTGATACATGCTTCAGATCAGTGGATAGTTTTTTTTCTGCTTTGGGACTATTATATGATGATCCTGACCGTGTCGCATCAGCTGAGACTGAGTTGAGACGTTTGAAACAGGGATCAGTTAATGTGGAAAAATATTGTACTCATTTCCGTCGTTGGTCTACTCAAACAGGGTGGAACGATTCTGCTCTGAAAAGTCTATTTCTTGCTGGGCTCAATGAAAGGGTTAAAGACCTGCTAATTGCTTATCCTACACCTGAAGATTTGCAACAGGCTATGCAATTAGCTATACGGGTGGATAGGAGACTGCGTGCAAGGGTTAATGAGAGCAAATCCTCTGCTATGTCAGTTTCTGGTTATGAGAATGTGTGTACTAACAGTGGTGAACCGATGGAGATTGGATCGGTGGCACCTCGCTCTCAAGAAAAAGACCGTAGATTTTCTGAAGGCTTGTGTTTCTATTGCGGAAAATCTGGTCATTTGATTAAAGGCTGTGAGCTTCGTATGAAGAAAGAAAAAAAAATGGTCAGTCATGCCCGTATTGCCTGTTTAAATTCCAAGGGTGTATTTTTAGCTGCTTCCACGATTGCTCAGAAAAAATTAATGGAATTTCGGGTGTTTGTTGATTGTGGGTCTACTCTGAATGTAATTGATGGGGGATTCTTGGAAAGACTCAATTTAAAACCCGAACCTTTATCATCCCCCATTGCTGTGGTTTCTGTGGATGGTTCCCCTTTGAAGAATATTACTCTCAAGGTCTGTGAATTTCCTCTCACTATTAATGGTGTTCACCATGAGAAATTGAATTTGGTGGTTTTGAATAACTTGCCTTCTACAGTAATATTGGGATTGCCCTGGTTAAAATTTCACAATCCTGTACTGGATTGGTCTACCAGTGAAATTAAATCCTGGAGCCATAAATGTTATGACAAGTGTTGTAACGGGCGTATTGCAGCTTTGGATAGGGGAGAATTGCCTGTTCCTATTCAGGATTTTTGGAGTTTTTTCTGAGAAGGAATCGCAGGTTTTGCCTCCCCATAGAGACTGTGATTGTTCTATTGAATTTGTCCCTGGAGCGACTCTTCCTAAAAGTCGTTTATTTAACCTTACTATTCCTGAGAGGAAGGCTTTGGAGGAATACAAGTTTGGCCGCCGGTCACATTAGGCCCTCTAAGTCTCCTGTGGCGGTTGGATTTTTTTTTGTAAAAAAAAAGGACGGCGGTTTACGTCCTTGTCTGGATTTTCGTGAGATTAACAAAATTACTGTACGCAATCCTTACCCACTGCCATTGATTCCTGATCTGTTTAACCAGTTAATGGGGGCCAAGTGGTTCTCTAAAATTGACCTTAAGGGGGCATACAATCTGTTGCGCATGAAGGAGGGTGACGAATGGAAGACTGCTTTTAACACTCCTGTGGGTCATTTTGAGAATCTGGTTATGCCTTTTGGTCTTACTAATGCTCCTGCATTTTTTCAGAATCTTATTAATGACATCCTTAGACCTTTGATCAGCAAAAATGTGGTTGTGTATTTGGATGACATTTTGATTTATTCGCCGGATCTGGAGTCTCATTGGCGGAGCGTACGTGAGGTATTACATTTATTAATGGACAATTCGCTTTTTGCTAAGCTGGAGAAATGTGAGTTCGCTGTACAGAGAATTAGTTTTTTGGGTTACATTATCTCCAGCGAAGGTTTTGAGATGGACCCGGTTAAAGTTCAAGCTGTACAGGAATGGCCTAGGCCTATTGGTTTGAAATCGATACAGAGGTTTTTAGGTTTCGCCAATTATTACAGAAAATTCATAAAAAAAATTTCTACTATTGTCAAACCTCTGACTGATCTCACCAGGAAAGGTGCTGATGCGGTTCAGTGGACTTCTGAGGCCATTGAAGCTTTTGTGTATCTCAAGGAGAGGTTCACCTCTGCTCCCATCCTTATGCAGCCTGATGTGACTAAGCCATTTTTGGTTGAGGTTGATGCTTCCTCTGTGGGGTTTGGCGCAGTATTGTCTCAGGATAACGGGGATGGATTACATCCCTGTGCCTTTTTTTCAAAAAAATTTTCGGAGACTGAACTGAATTACGATATTGGTAATCGGGAATTATTGGCTATTAAACTCGCATTTGAACACTGGCGCCACTTCTTGGAAGGTGCGGAATTTCCCGTTCAGGTTCTTACGGATCATAAAAATCTGATATATCTTGATGCTGCCAAGCGCCTGAATGCCCGTCAGGCTAGGTGGGCACTGTTTTTCTCGCGGTTTAATTTCTCCGTTACTTACATCCCTGGTACTAAGAATGTTAAGGCGGATGACTTGTCTCGCAGTTTTTCTCCCATAGTCGGTGCTGAGAAAGAGGAGAACATTTTACAAGAAGGTGTTGTGATAGCTGCTTTGGACTCCGTTTTGGAAGATGAGATTCTTAAAGCACAGGAGAATGCCCCATCTAACACTCCTCATGGGAGGTTGTTTGTGCCTGGGACCTTTAGGAGAGATTTGTTTGTTGAGTGTCACGAATCTCGGTTGGCAGGTCATCCCGGAATCTCTGAGACCAAGAGACTGGTGGGTCGCAGTTTTTGGTGGCCTGGATGGCAGAAGGAAGTCATTAAGTGGGTGCGTCAATGTACTATATGTGCTAGATCTAAGTCCTCACATACTCCTGCTGCGGGGTTGCTTTGTCCTTTGGAGGTTCCCAGTGCTCCTTGGACACATTTGGCTATGGACTTTATAACTGACCTTCCCCCCTCTGAGGGTTTTACTGTCATCTGGGTGGTCGTGGACCGTTTTAGCAAGATGTGTCACTTGGTTCCCTTCGTCAAACTGCCCTGCGCTAAAACTCTCGCTAAGGCCTTTGTCAAGGAAATTGTCAGACTTCATGGCGTTCCTACTGACATTGTTTCTGATAGGGGTCCTCAGTTCGTGGCTCGTTTTTGGCGTGCCTTTTGTGACAGGTTGGGAGTTCATTTGTCGTTCTCGTCCGGATATCATCCTGAATCTAATGGCCAGACAGAAAGGAAAAACCAGGATGTTGAGCAGTTCTTGCGTTGTTTTGTGGCAGACAATCAAGAGGGGTGGTCTGAGTTTCTGCCACTTGCTGAATTTGCTCTGAACAATCATACATCTTCTTCTGCTGGTTGTTCGCCTTTTTTTTGTTGTTCTGGGAGACATCCGTCGTTTGGGTCGTTCTCCAAGTTGGGATCTGCCGTGACTGAGGAGGAGAATTTTTCCGGTGATTTGGAGAGAGTTTGGACGGATGTGCGTGGTAATCTTCAGGAGGCCAACAGAAAATCTAAAGACTACTTTGATAGGAAACGACAGGAGGTTTTGTTCGCTGTTGGTGACATGGTTTGGTTGTCCTCTAGGAATCTGCGGTTGAGGATTCCTTCTAAGAAATTGGGTCCCAAGTTTGTAGGGCCCTTTAAGGTGCTTCAGGTTGTCAACCAATCTGCTGTTAGGTTGGAGGTTCCTACCTCCTGGAGAATTAATCCGGTATTTCATGTCTCTCTGTTAAAAAAAGCTGTTGTGTCGGATGGTGACGCCTCTGCCTCTGTTCCTCCGGTGGTGGAGGATGGGGAATATGAAATTTCTCGCATCCTTAACTCTAGACGGTATAGAGGTAGTTTGCAGTATCTTGTGGCCTGGAAAGGTTTCGGACCCGAGGATAACTCTTGGGTGAGGTCAGATGATGTTTCCGCGTCCAGACTTATCAGAGCGTTTCAGAGGAGATTTCCTGATAAGCCTGGTCCTAGGGGATCCGGAGGATCCTCTTAGAAGGGGGGGTACTGTTAGAACCTTGCTCTTAGGTTTTTTCCTTTGCTGGTCACATGACCTTGTTGGCCTATTTAATCCTGCTCCGCCCTTCTGGCTTTGCTGGACTTCATTGTATAACTACTTTCTAGCTAGCCTGTGCTCTGTATCTAACTCTGTTAGTTTGCTTGGTCTACGGACCTCTATGTTCTATATATTTTGTTTGTTCGTCTGTCTGCTACTATTTCTGTTAGGAGGTGTCCCATTTTCCTCCCAGTCCTTAGTACTTGTAGGGATTCCTTCCCCACATCTATAGGTCTCCGTACAGACTAGCTTAGGACTTTAGCAGGTCTGATCGCAGGATCAGGTTCCATGTTACATCGTAGGGATTCAGCTGAGTTCTATCGTAGGGACAGATCTCCTCTCTTTCCTTAGCACTGGTAGCAGAACATAACACCATCCTTACCTGGAAGTGGAATATCACACCTCTAGTTGAGGTGCAATACCCCTGAAGCAACTGAACCCTCGGGGCGCTACATTTCCGTAGCTCCGTGAACATGATTTGCGACTGTTTGACAGCTTTAATACATGTGTGGAATGCTGGAAAAACAGGCATTCCTCACATGTATTAAAGCTGTCAAACAGTCGCAAATCACGTTCCCGGAGTGACGAAAACTTAAAGCCCGAGCACACTGAAGATAATAGGTGCTCACCTGAGCATGCTCGTAAATCTCGAGCAATGAGCATGCTCGATCATCACTACTTGCTATGTGTAGCACAAGTGATCAGACGATGGCAGCTTCAACTCTCCCATGGAGGCTATTGAAGCAGGTAAAAAGTAAAAAAAATGTTTTTAAAAATATTTAAAAATGTAACAGTTCAAATCACCCTCCTTTTGCCCCATTCAAAATAAAACAATTAAAAATAAAAAATACACATACTTGGTATCGGCGAGTTCAGAATCACCCGATCTGTCAAAATATAAAGAGAATTAATCAGATCGGTAATGAGGAAAAAAAACAAAACTGTAGAATTTTGGTTGCTGCAACATTGCAATAAAACAAAATAACGGGCAATAAAACATCGTATCTATCCCAAAATGGCATCAATAAAAACGTCAACTCAGCGCGCAAGAAATAAGCCCTCACCCGGCCCCAGATCCCAAAAAAGGAGATTCCATGGGTCTTGGAAAATGGCTCCATCATTTTTTTTTTTACAAACTTTGGAATTTTTTTTCACCACTTAAATAAAAAAGAACCTATACATGTTTGGTGTCTACAAACTCGTAATGACACGGAGAATCATAATGGCAGGTCACTTTTAGCATTTACTGAATATGTTAAAAAAAACAATTGTCAAATTGCACTTTTTTTGCAATTTCACCACACTTGGAATTTTTTTCCCGTTTTCCAGTACACAATATGGTAAAATCAATGGCGTCGTTCAAAAGTACAACTCGTCTGCGAGAAACAAGCCCTCACACGGCCATATTGACTGAAAAAAAAAAGTTATGGCTCTGGGTAGAAGGGGATCAAAAAATGAAAATGCAAAAACAAAAAATCCCAGGATGGTAAAGGGGTTAAATGAGCAATGTATATATGTGATTTGTTTTTTGAAATCTATGTCTTAATCCACAGTTTTTAATACACCGTATTTTACAGACCATAAGGTTTTAGAGGAGGAAAATAGAAAAAAAATGTGAAGAAAAAAATGTCATGCCGCATTGTTATGGGGAAGGGTCTCCTGCTGGCACTGTTTATGGCCCCCACACGCCGATGTCAGCTGCCGGAATATTCACTGCTCCCCATGCCCGGGGGTGTGGAGAAAGTTTTAAGAAAATTATACAAACAACCTTTTCACCTATCTAGATTAGTGCCCTTATGGGAAAATCCTAGATTTATTCAGGGTAAACAGAACAAGCTTTGTAAGCAATGGAACCAGAAAGGGATTTATTAAATGTTAATGAAGGAAGGCTGCTCACCTGGCAGGAATTCTCAGGGATGTATGATATGGGAGATCATCAATGTCTACAGTACCACCAAACAGTTACTTTCTACAGCTCTATGGTGAGAGATTTCGGGAAGGTGGAAAGGAGGGGTGATTTTGACATATTGATGTGGTCTAGCTCATGGGTAAATTCCCTATCCACAATATACAAAAGGATTAGGAGACAAATTCTGCACACTGTGGTACCTGATTTATTTATCCATTGGAGTATAGCGCTAAATGACACTTAGAGAGATGGTAAACTTTTGACGGGCTTGGATAAAGTAAAAATAGCAATGAACAATGGAGAGAAATGCAGAACAAACTGATTCATAATGCCATTTATGCTTTCAATTTTTCCTACAAAGATGCTTCATCACATTATTTATGAAAATGCCCAAAATGTAACCTAAAACCAATTTGTTTGATAGCATCAGACGATGCCCTTCCACCCAAATGGTGTGGGAAGAGACCCTTCTCTATTTAGATAATGTTTGGAGAATTAAAGTCCCACAGTCTCCTCGGGCATGTTTATTTCATCATATTGTAACAGAACATCGGGAGGATGGGGACAGAGTTCTGTCTATACAGATAATACATGTAGTTCTATTGGTGGTTAAAAAATGTATACTTAGATATGGGTTGAAGAAAGAGACATCTCAATTATCTGAAATAATCAAAACTCTGAAAACCTTATTAGTTTATGACAAACTTGAGTCAGAAAAACAAAAAGAAAAGTCGACGACAGAGTTTTTTCACAAACTGAGATCTTTTAATGAATATAGCAATACACAATCTGATATGTCACAGCTGATGAAAGTATTCTGACACACATCCTGGTATCATACGGGGGAACATAGGGGTACAACAGGGTTACTTAAAGTCTAATGGATTCACTTATTTTTACATCTATTCATATAAGGATTTTGGAAAAGTATTTTTTTGCTGTTTTGCATGCGGAGTTAAAAATTGAATCTGTTAAAATTGTGGAAAAAAAATGATTGGATGGATTTCACACTTATTTATAAAGATGTGGTCTGTGTTGGTAAATGTCATGGAGATTCTAGGATTATAACCCGATTTGTTTGTCTATTTTGTCTCATTAAATAAAGTTTGTTTAAAAAAAATAGATGAGAACACTAGATTCCATCATGACATCATAATTAACCATCACTACTTACAGAAGTGTTTACACCCATATAGTCACTTTGACATTCCGGTGTCATTGCTGTCAGTGAGAAGCTACATAGCTAATCATATACTGATTGCGCTTGGATTTACTTTGGATTTACTTGAAATGTCTGAAATTCCTTCAGACAGACTTCAGGTGTTAGCACTGCTCCAGGGGATTCTTACCACCTACGCCCCTGACATTGTGCTACCACTACCCGATGGCGTCCTCAGCTTCACTTACCGGCTGGTTATGAAGCTTGTGATAGACTGCCTGACCAAATACCACAAAGGTCGTATTAGCTCAGAATATCTTGAGCATTTACAGCAAAACATCTGGACACTCGTACAGCAGGTAAATAGCAGGCAATCTGCACAAATCTTATAATAATAATAATAATAATAATAATAGAATATGGTAAGGGATTACAAGTTTAAGTTTAACCTGTTCCAAATACTAAGATAAGAATAGCCGGGGCCAAAAATGGGGCATACAGGCTACATGACAAGGGAAATTGAGGTATCTAAAGGGTTAATTGAAATAGGGACAGGAAGGTTGTTACCGTGGGGTGAATGGGATTGGTTAACCTTGTAAGGACCAGGAAATTTGACATTTTTTGCTGTCATTTTTTCATCACTTTCTTTTAAGAGCCATAACTTTCTTATTTTTCTGTTGGAGTTTGTGAGAAGAGTTGTAGCTTTGAGTGGCTCCATTCTTTTTACCATAAAATATACAGTAGTTTTTTGGGGGTTTTGTTTTTACGGCGTTTGTTATGCATTAAAAATGACCTGGAAATATGATTTTCCACGTCATTTCGATTAAGGCGATACCGAATATGCAAAGAAAATTCAGAATATTGCGAAAACATTTTTTTGCTTTGAGTCGCTAAATTCTGAGAACCATAACAATTCTTATTTTTCTGTTGATGGGGCCCAGTGAAGACTTGTTTTTTTACGCTGTAAGATATGGAGGAGAGGAAGAAGGATTTAAAAGGCGGTGCTTGATAAATAGAGGGTTTGGGGAGATGTGATTTTTAATTGTCACAGGCCGATTTACACAAGTCGTAAGCAGTCATGTGTCTTACTTACATGCCTTAGGTGTGGAGGGTGGATGTGGAGATATAAAGGGAACCTGTCGCCTAAAATAATGCTATTAACCTGCACCTCAATTTGCAGGTTAATAGCGTTCTGACACCATGCAGCCGCCACACTGAAATAAACTGTATCTCCCCTGGCAGCCTCGCTCTTTCAGTCATATCGGTGGCGCCGGCAAGCTTTCAGTCACCGTTCTCTGCATAGTGAGCGGCGGCTGTAACCGCACCCGGCACTGACTGACAGCCGGTGCTAATATGGCCGCACAATGTCAGAATGCTACTAACCTGCATATCAACTCCATATCTGCAGGTTAATAGCATTACTTTACATGACAGGTTCCCTTTAGAGGTTTACAAATGACCGGATCCCTCGTCAGCTGTCATGTAGTATTTGTAGTGCCAATATCAGGAGTAACACGGCGACATAAATGGCATCCTCCATTCTGCACTTTCTCTCATGATTTTCCTTTCTTGTTTATTTCCATCTCTATAGGCTGAAGAAAAATCCCATAGTGGAGAATTGGCCTTTATTAAACAACTGGCCCAGAATGTCCTGCTTGTACTGGAGTATCCGGCCTACTCCCTGGAGCGCCTGGTAAGGAGCCATCGTCTTCTACATCTCATGTCCTTGTTGTCTGATCTTCTCCAGATTACCGTCATATAGCAGAAGCTCAGATTTATGGTGGTAGAGGCCTCCCTGTCCGCTCCAGGCAGACACAGGACATTTTATGCCCGCCTGTCTCTGCGGCTCCATCATATGTGAGGACAGTCTGTACTCAGCGGTGCGGAGTTAGTATTTCCGCTTCTGTCTCTCTCGATCATCACAATCTTCCTTCTTATAAATGCTGCAGTCCTGATAGAAGATATTGTAGATCAGTTGTAGATACAAGTCCCTTATACAACCCCTGGCAAAAATTATGGAATCACCGGGCTCGGAGGATGTTCATTCAGTTGTTTCATGTTGTTGAAAAAAAAGCAGATCACAGACATGGCACAAAACTAAAGTCATTTCAAATGGCAACTTTAGGGCTTTAAGATACACTAAAAGAAATCAAGATTAAAAATGTGGTACTCAGTAAGGGTAATTTTTTTCATACCAAGCAGAGGGAAAAAAATATGGAATCACTCAATTCTGAGGAAAAAATTATGGAATCATGAAAAACAAAGACACAAAAGAACACTACAATACATCACTAGTATTTCGTTGCACCACCTCTGGCTTTAATAACAGCTTGAAGTCTCTGAGGCATGGACTTAATGAGTGACAAACAGTACTCTTCATCAATCTGGCTCCAACTTTCTCTGATTGCTGTTGCCAAATCAGCTTTGCAGGTTGGAGCTTTGTCATGCACCATTTTCTTCAACTTCCACCAAAGATTTTCAATTGGATTCAGATCCGGACTATTTGCAGGCCATGACATTGACCTTATGTGTCTTCTTTCAAGGAATGTTTTCACAGTTTTTGCTCTATGGCAGGATGCATTATCATCTTGAAGAATGATGTCATCATCCCCAAACATCGTTTCAATTGATGGGATAAGAAGACTGTCCAAAATATCAATGTAAACTTGCGCATTTATTGAAGATGTAATGACAGCCATCTCCCCAGTGCCTTTACCTGACATGCAGCCTCATATCATCAATGACTGTGAAAATTTGCATGTTCTCTTCATGCAGTCATCTTTATAAATCTCATTGGAACGGCACCAAACAAAAGTTCCAGCATCATCACCTTGCCCAATGCAGATTCGCGATTCATCACTGAATATGACTTTCATCCAGTCATCCACAGTCCACAATTGCTTTTCCTTAGCCCATTGTAACCTTGTTTTTTTGTGTTTATGTGTTAATGATGGCTTATGTTTAGCTTTTCTGTATGTAAATCCCATTTCCTTTAGGCGGTTTCTTACAGTTCGGCCACAGACATTGACTCCAGTTTCCTCCAATTCATTCCTCATTTGTTTTGTTGTGCATTTCCTGTTTTGAAACCATATTGGATTAAGTTTCCGGTCTTGACGCTTTGATGTCTTCCTTGGGCAACATTGTGTGATGATTTACCTTCTTTTAAGAGTTTGATAATCCTCTAATTTGTTTCAATTGACATCTCTCGTGTTGGAGCCATGAGTCATGTCAGTCCACTTGGTGCAACAGCTCTCCAAGGTGTGATCACTCCTTTTTAGATGCAGATTAACTAGCAGATCTAATTTGATGCAAGTGTTAGATTGGAAATGAAAATTTACAGTGTGATTCCATAATTTTTTCTTCAGAATTTAGTGATTCCATAATTTTTTTCCCTCTGCTTGGTCTAAAATAAATTACCTTTACTGAGTATCTCATTTTTAATATTGATTTCTTTTAGTGTTTCTTAAAGCCCTAAAGTTGCCATTGGAAATTACTTTAGTTTTGTGCCATGTCTGTGATCTGCTTTTTTTTCAACAACATTAAACAACTGAATGAACATCCTCCGAGCCCGGTGATTCCATAATTTTTGCCAGGGGTTGTATATTAATGTGAATTTACTGGGGGAGCGGCTTTGTATAGTTCGTCCAATACTGAAATTATCCAGGAAATCCAATGATTAGTCCTTCCTGTCTATTGTATGTGGTAATGTAGTATTTGTGAAATGTTATATTAATTGTATATATTATATCCATCAGGAAACATCCGAAGGCGACTCCAAAGAGGGGCAAAACGGAAATATTGCTGACCCTGATATCAGTCAGCCGGGGCCGAACCCTGATCTGATGGAAGGTAAGCCGGTCATCTAATATTTTACATACAAATATCAAGTTATAGAGAATGACAGAGAACATGGAGATTTACTCTTCATCCAATGTATGAGGAAGCTGGTGGCTCATGAGCCCCCATGGACTATAATGAGGGGGTCACAAATGTACAAAGAAGGTCATTGGTCCCCAATCATGTAATTGTTGAGGATTCGGTCAGATCCTGAGCAATGACACGTTCATAGTACAGTATATATATATAGATATGCCATAAATATATACAGTGTGTGCAGAATATCCTTATATCTAGTATATTCCATGTACAGGGGTCTTATCATTTCCATTATTATATGGATGTGTTATATAAGTGGTGATATAGACTAATACATGTCGTCTCTTCATTATTTTATCATTATTATAGGAATAACTGTGCCGACAAATACTGATGGTGGAACATCTGAGCCACCAGAGATCATCCAGGAATCTGCCAGTGTAAGTATCATGGGACGTCTGTATATCATCAGATGACGGGTGGGAATTACACATCCCATATGACAATGGGATATCTCTGCTCTTATGTAGATCAGACCTATTATGTGTGACGGTGGTGTTATTATTCTGTCTCCTCCGTGTGATGTCCCTTATCCTCCCCTGCAGTACAATGATTTATGTGTATGGGGAATATCCACTTATAATATAATAGTGTCTGTGGGGGGTCCGGCTTTTATCACGTCCTCTACTTCGGTTGCAGTGTAATCAGGGGGGATATAATATAGACGGGAGATCTGGAGCTTTTATACTCTTGCAGCTTCGTTGTCTTAATGTCATTTCTTATTCCTTTTTAGGCCTTGATCAGATCAGTGAATCCTTGTAAGGACGACTTTAATCCTATCAAACTGATCAGCTGTGGAGGATTTGGGTGAGCTTTACTTGGTATAATATTTATTTCTCAGGGCTCCTTATAGTGATGCCTATGTCTCTATGTCCTGCCCGCGCAATGCTACCATAGAGAAATTATGGTTCCACATCACTGTCCACATCTAATTGTCTCTCTTCAGGTCAGTTAGGATGTGACGTGGAAGAGAACTTTCCATAGGTGATCATTTATGGAGTGTTATTTTATGGATTTCTAGTGATGGCCGCACATCTAGTATTAACCATTAGTACAGGAGATCACTTGATCAGGTCTATGGATGGACTGTTAGTAAGAATTCATAATAAATCATGTCTTTTCTTCCTCCTCAGATCCGTCCACCTAGTTCGCCATACAGACACAAACAAGATATGTGCTATGAAGAAAATGGACAAGCAGAACCTGAGAAAGCCAAAGACCCTTAAATGGGCCTTTCAGGAGAGGGACATCTCTACATTCGCTGATTGTCCCTTTGTGGCCTCCATGTTCTGCTCCTTTCCTACTAAATTTCATCTGTGTATGGTCATGGAGTATGCACCAGGTAGGACACATCCATTGTATTTATATCCAGCCCACGTCTGCCTAATCCTAGCACCTTATATATAACCTGAACATGTCCACATGGACGGTTACATGTCCACACCGCATTTACTATAATGTTACTAAGATGCCTTGTGTGTCCTCACTGAGCATGGCGGCATTATCTGCTACGGAGGAAAGGAAGATTTCTCTGTATTTGAACAGTTTTTATAGATGAGAAGTTTCACAGAGAAATAAATGAGAGGCTTGTAGATGAGGCCTGGCTCTGTCTCTATGTACAGGGTTCCTCTGCAGTATACGCTCTACATTACACAGTGTATCTCTATATATACCATCCTGTCCCAATATCTCCGCTTGTTTCACATTCACACTCATCATGTGTAATTTACTCTGTAACAGACCCTCACCTGTCATATTTGCTTTTTCCTGTAGGAGGAGACTGTGGCAATCTTCTACAGCACAGGGGTCCTTTACCTATCACCTTGGCCCGTCTGTACATTGCAGAAACAGTCCTTGCTGTGGAATATCTGCACAGCTATGGTGTGGTGCACAGAGACCTGAAGCCTGTAAAGTAAGTGACCCTTGAGCTATAATAAAGGGGATGAAAGTTAGTTTGTTATACAGTCTATGGGTTATTACTTGGGGCTGACAACATCTTTTCTTTTACAGCCTCCTGATAACATCAACAGGACATATTAAAGTGACCGATTTTGGACTTTCAAAACTTGGCCTCATGAGACCAACATCAAACATCTATAAGGCTCAAACTATGGACATCACCAAAGAGTTCTGTGATAAAGAGGTCGGCTTTACTTACAGGATTTTCTACTTTACATATCTCATCTCTTTCTCCTTCTCTGATCATTTCTCATCACATTTCCACTGATGTTATTTGTCGTATGTATTGATCATCATCTCATTCTTCTGTTGTTTTCCAGACTGCTGGCACGTCTAGTTACATGGCCCCAGAAGTTATCCTAAGGAAAGGCTATGGAAGACCTGTTGACTGGTGCTCAGTAGGCATCATCCTATATGAATTTCTCTTTGGATATACACCATTTTATAGGGCTTCCCAAAAGGAGAAATTACGCAGTATCCTCAGTGGTAAGTAAAATAATCTGACTGCTTGTCATGTCGCTGTTATTTGGTTTGATTTGTTCCTTGGTTCAGTTTCTAGCTTTTTTAAGGAAAATGCTTTTTTATGTAAATAAATGAAGAGGTTTTATTTCCTGTAATATTTTCTTTTTATATCACAGATGACATTGTTTGGAGATGTAATTCCTTTCCTCCACCAAATGCTCGGGGCATCATCACTCAGCTACTCAGAAAAAATCCAGAACAAAGACTTGGGACAGGTAATATGATTATAGTATTAATAATGACTTATTACACCTCTGGGCAAATGAAGGTGTCCATGAGGATGAGCACTGAAGGTCTCTACCAACGTGTCCATTCCCCATTCTTCATGCTATAATGTTCAGTTCAGTTCCTTCATGTTGGCTCTTTTAAATCTCCAGTTCAGATTAACATAAACTGTATAGATACGGAGTAGTTTCTCTGACAATAACTGTATCAATTTTTTTCTTGTCTTCCTTTTCCAGGAGGGGCACACGAGATCAAAATTCATCCATTTCTGCGTGCCTTAAACTTTAACAACCTTCTAAGTCAGAAGCCTCTGTTCGTTCCTGATCTAAAATCAGATGAGGACACCCGCTATTTTAGCAGTAAGTAAAATGAGACGTTATCGGCAGAAAACTGCTGAGTGTCTTTTCTTTCATTATGTGTGACAATCAGTTCCCATCATAATGAGTAATAACATGGTGACTGTCTGACTGGCTCTTATACTAATAATTTCTCATAACACTTTTACTTTTCAGATCGCTCTGTGGGTTATAAATTTAGGAATTCAGATGATGGGGACACAAGTGAGGACAATGACTGTCCAGAAATCAAAAACTTTGAATCATCTTCTCAAAGGTTTTCCAAAGTAAGTATATCTAAATCATGTAGGCCAATAAAATGAATAAAACCTATGATTAGAAAAAAAGTTTCAAAATATATCTATTTATATTTTATATTTCTTTGTGTTTTTTTAGCTATATACCACCAGTACCAAGATGGTGACCATTGAAGAACCTATGTCACCTCCAGAGTGTACCCCTGAGAACAGCAAAAAACACCAAGACTTGTGAGTAGATTATTATTATTATTATGAGATTTAGCTCTGATATATGCTCAGACACGAGTAACACAAATCTAAATCCAGCATCCACCACCCCATGATAACTGATTGCTGTGGATCTGGCTTGTGATTACACAGCAATATCAGTTGATCATTGCAACGAGCCATTCATTCCCAGCTCTTTATAGGCCAATATTACTAGTTAGACTCCATTCTTGCTGGTAGAATGGGGTCCTGAGCAGAGTATCCCCTTTATGATGTCCCAAATGGCCTTACAGACAGGTGTTCTTCCTTTTTGTATTGTTTTCCCTTGTAATTTACTTGACTTTCTTCTACCAAACAGGCATAAAGAATCTCCCCCTTCCAAAACTGATGATGGTGACAATCAGTGTGTCACTGCTAAAAAGTGTGAGTCATCCTCGCCCTCATTGTCAGGTATGTACAGATTTATAGACCATCCCATTATAGGCTATGATACAAAAGTGTAATGTGAATCTGCACATGAAGGCTCAGATAATGACTTACTTTATTCCCGCTGCCCCTGAGTATTCAATTTTTTGTTTTGGTAAAATCCACCATACGGTTCCAGAGTTACTGGCAGTTTTATTTAGTGCTCATTTTTATGGTCTTTACAAGGGGGTGGTGCTAACAGGATTATCTGGGGGGGGGGGTGTCTTCAGCCTCTTCTTCAGTATTATAGTGTGGTAAAGACCATAAAAATGACCACTAAATAAAAAGGCCCCTGTCTGTGGAACTGTAAGGCGGTGTGCTCACAATGCGTTTTTAATCGTTTCCGCAGCAGCAATTCCGCCGCAGAAACGCTTAAAAAACGCTTGGTAGAAGGCCTGCCATGTTCCCCAATGATAATCCGCATGTGCTGTGCACATGCTGCAGAAATTTCCGCTGCGGATTATCATTGCGGAAAAATCCGCAGCACTACCAATTATTTTGCAGAAGTCCTGCGTTTTCACCGCCATTGACTTGCATTGGAACGCATGGAATCCGCATCACTGCATCTGTACATGCGGAATCCATGTGTTTCAATGTACGGATGGTACTCCTCCAGACCCCCCCTACCATAGAACCTGTAAAAAAAAAAGAATAAAATAAAAAATAAATATGATACTTACCTTCTGATGGCCTCCGGTTCCTTGTCTCGGCTTGCCGGCAGCTCGCGGTAGACTAAAGGACCTGCGCTGACGTCATTTAGTCATGTGACGGGTCATGCGACCAATGATGTCGGCAGGTCCTTAAATCTACCGCGAGCTGCCGGCAAGCCAAGAAAAGGACTCCGGGGGCATCAGAAAGTAAGTATATTTATTTTTTACCATTCTTTCGGTCACACTATATAAATCCATGCCGGCTGCCGGTTGCATGGATTTATATAGTGTGACCAAGTTGTCAAGCACTTTCGAAGTGATGCTAAAATCGCTTGGAAAGTGCTTGACAACCCGCATGCGAAATCGCATGATCCGCATGTCCCTGGCAGGAAAAACACATGTACAATCCGCATGTACAATCCCCATGTACAATCCGCATGTACAATCCACATGTTCAATCCGCATGTACAATCCGCATGCCTTTTTTGTGCCAGGGAGATGCAGAAACGCTGAGGAAAAAATCCGGAGCATTTCTGCATCGTGGGCACATAGCCTAAGGGGGATTTTAATAAAAACCAAAAACAGAGTCCTCAGGGGAGCAGGGGAATAAAGTAAGAGTGAATTCTGGACACTTAAGACCTGGTGATGAGTCTTCTTTAAACTTACGCTTAAGTGTTATCTGACGGATTATATAAAAACACTTTGGCTTGCTGCAAGTAATGTCATGTTCATAAGGGAGACACCACACGGCCGCACACAGAAAAGCTACAAGTGCATATTAACCAGTTTGAGTAACTCTATAAACATATAAAATGAATCTTTGAGGAGTTTAGAATCAACATCTTTTTCTGACTTTTTATTAGAAACTCCAGTTCAGGAGAGAAAGAAATCTGCACTAAATCTGAGAAAACAGCAAAGAACAGATAAAGTGGAAGAGGGGGAAAGTAGTAGGCGAGGTAAGTGTGACGATAACCTCCATGTTGTATGATGTCAGTGAGATAAGTCATGTGGAGCAGATGTCATCTGTCAGTGGTGGGATTGTCACATGTATGATGGCTGACAATGATCAAGCACCTCTGTATGGAGAAGATTCCTCTACCGGCCTCCCACAGAGACACTACAGTAGTGTCCTCTAATATGGAGTCCCATTACTTACATCGGTTTTCATCTTTTTTATAGGTTCTATCTTCCGCCGGATGATATCATCCTGCCGGCGTGGATTATCCAGGGCTGCTCGCACTATCAGACAAAGCTGCATTTTTGCCCACTGTCACCAGGGCACCAGAAACATCTCAAGGGCAGAAAACCCTCACATCTAGTGCCCTGAAGAAAGTACAGCACATCCACCATCAATGCTGTACCTGCATGGAAAGAGTTGTACCATCTTCTGTACCTGTGGCCATCTGACCAGCGAGAAATATCTGCAAAAGTCAAAGGCCTCCAAGAACATCTTTTCAACCTTCCATTTAATTCTTAATTAAAAAAAAATAAATTGATTAATGTCCTTTTGAATTGAATTGAATATTACTGACATTTATGGCATATCAATGCTACACATGTTATATCTGTCCAATGGTTTGGACACCAAACAGAAGATTAGACAAGACTGAAACATACAGTTTGCACAGCAAGTTGTTTTTACATTGCAGTGTTTGTTCAATTAAATTTTATTGAGTGCTTTTCATAAGGGAACCAGGCAGAAACCACCTGAAATAGACATTGTGTGCACAAAAAGTGGCAACCAAGCTAGGGGGAAACATGCCCTGATCCACTGATTTTACAAGAACTCAGATACTTTTACCTTAGTAGCGCTCTATTTCAGATTCAGGCACAAGAACAAGTTGGATTCTGTGCTGTGCATCCTGGAGGTCCCAGCAGCCACAATCCACCAGAAGCGTAGCTAAGACTTCAAGCACAGGGGAGGCGAAACATCCGAGTGGGTCACTAACCGATATTACCACTATTTGGTGACCATATAGTGGTAGATAACAGCACATATTAAGACTATAGATGAGTGAGCACTAAGCTGCTCAGATGCTTGTTACTCGAACCGAACAATTCCTAATGTTCGTGTGCTCATTTCAAGTAACAAGTATAATGGAAGTCAATGAGAAATCCGAGCATTTTTCTGGAAGACCCTACAAGGAGGTCTGGGCGGCAGTGAAAATGTTCAAATGGATGGAAAAAGTGCTGAATGGAAGGAGAACAGCATGGGGAAGACCCCTGGAGGCATCTCTGACTCCCAGATCTCTGCTGAGAACAATGGTGTGACACTTTTTCTCCACTTTAAGGACTGAGAATAAAACATTCCCAATCAATGAGAAATTGCATTTAACAGGAACAAAAATGTTAAAGGGGTTGCCCAGTACTTTAGATTACCCCCACAATGTATCCCCCCTGGGCCCCTAAGGACTTTTGTAATTACCTTACGTTGCAGATAATGCCTGTGAGCGGCGCTATCACTGGCCGCTCACAGGCATCACGTGACCCCCGGCTGCAGCCGGCTCTGATATCCCCTGATGTCACGACAAGGGCTGGCAGCAGCCGGGGGTCTCTCTCTTCCACATTCCACGGTGAATGCCAGGCTGTATTCGGGGTTACCCCCCGCGTCACACCCGGCATCCATCTCACGCTCTCCCTCTCCCCATTCATTGGGAACGCACGGGGTGAATGCTGGGTGTGACGCGGGGGGTGATCGCGCCCACAATCCAGCTGTCACGCCTCACTTGTCGTGACGTCAGCGCGGGGTCACGTGATGCCTGTGAGCGGCGCTATCCTTGGCTGCAACGTAAGCTAATTACAAAAATTCTTAGGGGCCCCATGGGGATACATTGGAGGGGTAATCTAAAGTACTGGACAACTTCTTTAAGAATCATTTTTTTCCTGTATAATGACTTAAACCAAAATTTTATTTTTGATTAACAAATAGATAATTTCAGTGTAATTTATGAAGGAAAAAAAGAACTGCCAAAAATTAGGGATTCTGATACATCCTGTATTAGAATAAAGGAGGGTCTCATGCACATTCTGGTCAATTTGACATATAGTAGTACTTCTAGACTCATAAAGGCTATGCACTAAGTGCAAATCCTGCCAAAAAATGCAAGTAGGGTCATCCATACACCATGGAAGGCACCAACTGTAGTGCCTCATTCAAATATTGTGAACAAAGTATACACTGTGTGCAGAATTATTAGGCAAGTTGTATTTTAGAGGATTATTTTTATTATTGATCAACAACTATGTTCTCAATCAACCCAAAAGACTCTTAAATATCCAAGCTTAATATTTTTGGAAGTTGGAGTGGGGTGTTTTTAGATTTGGCTATCTTAGGAGGATATCTGTTTGTGCAGGTAACTATTACTGTGCAGAATTATTAGGCAACTTATTAAAAACCAAATATAATCCCATGTCACTTGTTTATTTTCACCAGGTAAACCAATATCAGTGCACAAAATACAGAAATAAACATTTCTGACATGCTAAAACAAAAACCAAAAAAATTAGTGATCAATATAGCCGCCTTTCTTTATGATGACACTCAACAGGCTTCCATCCACAGATTGTGGCCAACACACTTTCTGCAACCCTGTTGGCTATTTGACATGTAACGCTTGATTGTTCGGTGATCACGCTTCAAAAGTTTGGAAATTTCAAGACTGCTGCATCCCTCTGCAAGACATCTCACAATTTTGGACTTTTCAGAGCCCGTCAAACCTCTCTTTTGACCCATTTTGCCAAAGGAAAGGAAGTTGCCTAATAATTAAGCACACCTTCTATAGGGTGTTGATGTCATTAGTCAACACCCCGCCTCATAACAGAGATGCACATCACCAGATTTACTTAATTGGTAGTTGGCTCTCAAGCCTATGCAGCTTGGAGTAGGACAACATGTATAAAAAGTATCATGTGATCAAAATACTCATTTGCCTAATAATTCTGCACACAGTGTAGTTGTGGTACACCTACAATAGTGTTCAAACTAATAGCAGTGGGTTAAATAACATGAGTTAAGCACAAAACCTTTATACTAGTTTTTATTTCCATGCATTGGGAACATTGCACACTGTTTTCTAATTCTAAACATGAAGAGAAATGTATATAATTTTTAACTATTTTACAGAAAATAGCAAAAAATGAACAATGGGCTGTTCTAAAAAAATAGCAGTGTCTGCATTTGTCTTTACAAACTCAAAATATGTACTCTTTTTTAGGATTTGGCATTCCTGTGAATCATTAACCTAATACTTAGTTGTATACTCAGTTTTTTAGAACTGCTTCACATGTATGTTGCATAGAGTCAACCAACTTCTGGCACCTGTGAACTGTTATTCCAGCCCAGGATGCTTTGACTACATCCCACAATTTTTTGGCATCTGTTGGCTTTGCCTCAGAAACAGTATTTTTGATGTCACCCCACAAGTGTTCTATCGGATTAAGATCCGGTCATTGGGCTGGTCACTCCATAACCTCAATTATGTTGGACTGCAACCAATAATTTGATCGTTTACTGGTGTGTTTAGGGTAGTTGTCTTGTTGAAACACCCATTTCAAGGGCATATCCTCTTCAGCGTAAGGCAACATGACCTCTTCAAGTATTTTAATATATGCAAACTGGTCCATAATCTCTGGTATGCGGTAATTAGGTCCGGCACCATAGTAAGAGAAACGTGCCCATATCATGATGCTTGCTCCACCATGCTTCACTGTCTTCAGAGTGTACTGTGGCTTGAATGCAGAGTTTAGGGGTCATCTGACAAACTGTCTGTGGCGCTTGGACCCAAAAATAAAAATTTTACTTTCATCAGTCCACAAAATGTTTCTCCACTTTTCTTTAGGCCAGTTGATGTGTTCTTTGACAAATTGTATCCGCTTCAGTACATGTCTTTTTTTAACAGTGGGACTTTGCGGGGACTTCTTGCTAAGAGATTAGCTTCACACAGGCATCTTCTGTCACAGTACTCACAGGTAACTTGAGACTGTCTTTGATCATCCTGGAGCTGATCATTGGCTGAACCTTTTCCATTCTGGATAATCTTCGATCCATTCGAATGGTATTCCTCTGTTTTTTTCCACGTCTCTCTGGTTTCACTTTCCATTTTAAAGCATTGGAGATCATTATAGCTGAACAGCCTATCATAGTCTGCACTTCTATATAAGTTTTACCCTCTCCAAACAACTTTTTAATCAAAGTACGCTGTTCTTCTGAACAATGTCTCGAATGACCCATATTTCTCAGGCTTTCAAGGAGAAATGCATGTACAACATGTGCTGGCTTCATCCTTAAATAAGGGCCACCTGATTCACACCTGTGTCTTCACAGAATGATTGACCTCACTATTGAATTCCACACTGCTATTATTTTGAACACATCCCCTAACAATTAATTATTCGAATACACAGACTCATAAACATGCAGATCATGAATGCGGAGTTTGTTGGTTTTCTTAGAATCTACTGCACCAACTGGTAAATTGTTTGTCATGTGGTGGTAATATAATATATACCAAAAACAGTGATTAATCTCGTTAGTCATATTGGACTGCTATTATTTGGAATACTACTGTACATACTATGCACCTCCACTATGGCATCCATGCAGCAAAAAGGAGTCAAACAATTCTCCTGTGACTTTTCACACACAACACTAACAAGAATGGCAAATGCCTGAAGTGAATCGACCAACGTTTGTGGTATCAGATGCCTCTTACGCTTTTTCTCTTCCTCTTTTGTGTTGTCATGAGGGAGAAGAGAAAATATCCTGGCATAATGATCCCGCGAATACAGCACATAGCCTATCTAAACATTGTACACTTTTCCATCCTAATCACAACAATCCAATATCCATAACACCCACATATATACCAGAACTTACACAAAACAGATTTAATTCACGCAAAAGAAAAGAAATCTTTTGGATATATAAATTACAAACCATTTGTTCTCTTGGTTTAAATGAAATGACGAAGAAGACCCTATGTTGATAGAAGATGTACAACAATTAACCTCAAGGGACTCTTCAGGATGGACATAATTGTTTCTTTTATTGGAAAAAAAACCTCTCTCCTGAACTGCCCTATTGTGGCCTGTTACGTCATCTACTGGTGGAATACTGAACTGCACCTCATTCATGTGTTTTACTAGAAATTAACAAGGTAATATTAGTAACAGTAACCCCTTTGCGACTTCTCTTTATGACCTCCCCCTCTTTGATGTGGGCTCCGGCGCTGAGCCCGCATCGTTTCAGGCACATGACAGCTGATTTGATCAGATGTGCCCCTAACAGCCACAAGTGGAATTACCCCTGCCACGTGATCGCGAGGTGCTAATTGGTTGACATGACAACCCGGGGTCTCCAGGAGACCCCTGTGGTTGTCATTGTCGACCTGCTATGAGCGTCGCCCTGCGGTCGGTGTTCATAGCAGATGAGCATTTCTGCTACACATAGCAGGGCTGAAGACTTGCTATTAGTGATGATTGAGCATGCTCATTGCTCAAGATTTACGAACATGCTCAGGCGAGCACCTATTATTATTATTATTTATTATTATAGCGCCATTTATTCCATGGCGCTTTACATGTGAAAAGGGGTATACATAGCTAAAACAAGTACAATAATCTTGAACACAATGTGACAGCGACTGGTACAGGAGGAGCGAGGATCCTGCCCGCGAGGGCTCACAATCTACAAGGGATGGGTGAGGATACATTAGGTGAGGGTGGAGCTGGTCATGCGGCGGTGGTTACTGCAGGTTGTAGGCTTGTGGGAAGAGGTGGGTCTTCAGGCTCCTTTTGAAGGTTTCCACGGTCGACGAGAGTCTGATGTGTTGGGGTAGAGAGTTCCAGAGTAGGGGGGAAGCACGGGAGAAATCTTGTATGCGATTGTGGGAGGAGGAGATAAGAGGGGAGTAGAGAAGGAGATCTTGTGAGGATCGGAGGTTGCGTGCGGGTATGTAACGGGAGACTAGGTCAGAGATATATGGAGGAGACAGGTTGTGAATGGCTTTGTATGCCATGGTTAGGGTTTTGAACTGGAGTCTCTGGGCAATGGGGAACCAGTGAAGAGATTGACAGAGAGGAGAGGCCGGGGAATAGCGGGGGGACAGGTAGATTAGTCAGGCAGCAGAGTTTAGGATAGATTGGAGGGGTGCAAGAGTGGTAGAAGGGAGGTCACAGAGCAGGAGGTTGCAGTAGTCGAGGCGGGAGATGATGAGGGCGTGCACTAGTGTTTTTGCAGATTCATGGTTGAGGAATGTGAAGATCCGGGAGCTATTCTTGAGTTGGAGTCAGCAGGAAGTGGAAAGGGCTTGGATATGTGGTTTGAAGAAGAGATCAGAGTCCAGGGTTACTCCAAGGCAGCGAGCTTGAGGGACTGGGGAGAGTGGACAGCCATTGACATTGATAGATAGGTCAGTTGGGGGGGTGAATGGGATGGCGGAAAGATGATGAATTCTGTTTTGTCCATGTTAAGCTTTAGAAATCTAGCAGAGAAGAAGGATGAAATAGCAGACAGACATTGTGGGATTTTGGTTAGTAGGGAGGAGATATCGGGTCCAGAGAGGTAGATCTGTGTGTTATCAGCATAGAGGTGATAATGAAAGCCATGGGACTCTATGAGCTGTCCCAGGCCTAAGGTGTAGATGGAGAAGAGCAGAGGTCCTAGGACTGAACCTTGGGGGACACAGACAGATAGGGGGCTAGATGAGGAGGTGGTGCATGAGTGGGAGAGACTGAATGTCCTGCCTGTTAGGTATGAGCAGTTCCAGGATAGGGTCAAGTCTGTGATGCTGAGAGATGAGAGAGTTTGTAGTAAGAGGGAACGGTCCACTGTGTTGAAGGCAGATGACAGGTCTAGGAGGAGGGGGACGGAGTAGTGTCGCTTAGATTTGGCCGTTAGTAGGTCGTTGGTGACTTTAGTCAGTGCCGTTTCAGTAGAATGGTGCGATCGGAAACCAGATTGTAGGCGGTTGAAGAGGGAGCAGGAGGAGAGGTGGGAGGACAGTTCAGAATGAACATGTTGTTCCAGTAGTTTTGAGGCATAGGGGAGATGTGATATGGGGCGATAGCTAGACAGAGAGGATGGGTCAAGGGAGGGCTTTTTGAGGATGGGTGTGATAGAGGCATGTTTGAAGCATGAGGGGAAGACACCAGTTGTTAGTGACAGGTTAAATAGGTGGGCTAGGGTTGGGATGAAGATAGTGGTAAGCTTTGGGATGAGGTGGGACGGGATTGGGTCAAGTTTACAGGTGGTGTGGTGTGATTTGGACAGTAAAGAGGAAAGTTGATCTTCCGTAATGGTGGAGAAGGTGGTTTTGAAGGAGGAGGGTTGAGTAGGTGTGGGGAGGGGCTGTGGGGGCTTTAGGCAAAAGCTTTGTCTGATGGTGTCAACCTTCTGCTTGAAGAATGAGGCAAAGTCTTCGGCTGAAATAAGAGGAGAGGGAGGAGGCACTGGGGGACGGAGGAGAGAATTGAAGGTGTTGAATAGTTGTTTGGGGTTGTGAGACAGGGAGGATATGAGGGATGCGAAGTATGTTTGTTTTGCGAAGTATTATCTTCAGCATGCTCGGGCTTTAACTTTTTGACTTGCCCCCCTGGGCCGTGGGGTACCCAGAACCGGGCCTTCTGGTGTACGCTGCTGATGGGGGTAGTAGTGGCAACCCGATCCCGTGGCTCAGGGTGGTCAGACCAAAAGGTGGCAGTCTATTTATCAGTGTTTTGAATGTCCAACTACGCCACTCATTGATTGCGGTCAGAGATAACCGCCGCTGCGAGGCAGACCGCTGCGGCTGGTATTGGTGTGCAGCACAGGGATAGGATAACTCCCCACGGGAAGAGTGTAGCCTCAGGGCAGTGTAGGTGGATGCTGGGGGTGATGGTGCAGGCACAGCAAAGATCACACTGAGTCCAATGGTGCAGTCCAGGGTTTTTACTCACAGTTGTTATCCAAGTCACTTCTGTCAGCAATGACTGCCCAAGTTGTGCTGCGTCCACCAGGTGAGGAGCTCGGTCAACCCCCAGGCAATTCAGGAGTATGCCACAGGACCCCCTTCTGTCCTTTCTCTGGCCTCTCGTGCCCCACCAGTGACAAAACTTCTGTCCAGCTACCGCAGACCGTGTCGGGTAAGTGTTGGCCTCCGCTTCCCGCTATCCTATATGGCGCCTTCCTAGCAGGTTTGGCGGGGGGTCGCACCAATAAATGATCACGGCCTCCGGTTCTTGGCTGAGGGATGATTTACCTCCACCAACTTGGGAATCCGGTACCCTTCCACAGCCTGACCCTTCACCCGATATAACGCGGGTTTGCAACGGTTGCTGTCCGTTCTGCTCTCTTAGGGTCCCTTCTGCCTTCTTGTTTCTGGAGCCTTTCTACTCCTCTGTCTCTTCTCCTTCCTTCCTTCTCCTTCTTCTCTTCTCCTCTCTGGCCCCAGCCTTCTCTCTAGGCCTGCCTCGTGGAGCTGAGCTCAGGCTGAGCCACGGCTCCCTGTCAGCTCTGACTGAACTACTCTCTACTCCTTTTCTCTCTACTCTCAACAAGATGGCTCCCACCTTTTATCTGCTTCTCTGTGTCAGAGCTCAGGTGACCTGCACCCAATGAGCTTCTTCCTGTGCTCCAGAAACTGTCCCCTTTTGCTCCCACACCACTGGGTTCTCTTCTCCCTCCCCACTCCAGCCGGGGACATGGTCAGTTGTGCCTGCAATATGGGAGCACCGGCGAGCTGTCCCCCGGAAATGGGGAGTGTATGTGTGTGCAGCTAACTGAGCCCTGGTCCACACTCCATCCTTACCTGGAAGTGGAATATCACACCTCTGGTTGAGGTGCAATACCCCTGAAGCAACTGAACCCTCGGGGCGCTACATTTCCGTAGCTCCGTGAACATGATTTGCGACTGTTTGACAGCTTTAATACATGTGTGGAATGCTGGAAAAACAGGCATTCCTCACATGTATTAAAGCTGTCAAACAGTCGCAAATCACGTTCCCGGAGTGACGAAAACTTAAAGCCCGAGCACACTGAAGATAATAGGTGCTCGCCTGAGCATGCTTGTAAATCTCGAGCAATGAGCATGCTCGATCATCACTACTTGCTATGTGTAGCACAAGTGATCAGACGATGGCAGCTTCAACTCTCCCATGGAGGCTATTAAAGCAGGTAAAAAGTAAAAAAAATGTTTTTAAAAATATTTAAAAAATGTAACAGTTCAAATCACCCTCCTTTTGCCCCATTCATAATAAAACAATTAAAAATAAAAAATACACATATTTGGTATCGGCGAGTTCAGAATCACCCGATCTGTCAAAATATAAAGAGAATTAATCAGATCGGTAATGAGGAAAAAAAACAAAACTGTAGAATTTTGGTTGCTGCAACATTGCAATAAAACAAAATAACGGGCAATAAAACATCGTATCTACCCCAAAATGGCATCAATAAAAACGTCAGCTCAGCGCGCAAGAAATAAGCCCTCACCCGGCCCCAGATCCCAAAAAAGGAGATTCCATGGGTCTTGGAAAATGGCTCCATTTTTTTTTTTTTTTACAAACTTTGGAATTTTTTTTCACCACTTAAATAAAAAAGAACCTATACATGTTTGGTGTCTACAAACTCGTAATGACACGGAGAATCATAATGGCAGGTCACTTTTAGCATTTTCTGAATATGTTAAAAAAAACAATTGACAAATTGCACTTTTTTTGCAATTTCACCACACTTGGAATTTTTTTCCCATTTTCCAGTACACAATATGGTAAAATCAATGGTGTCGTTCAAAAGTACAACTCGTCCGCGAGAAACAAGCCCCCACACGGCCATATTGACTGAAAAAAAAAAGTTATGGCTCTGGGTAGAAGGGGATCAAAAAATGAAAATGCAAAAACAAAAAATCCCAGGATGGTAAAGGGGTTAAATGAGCAATGTATATATGTGATTTGTTTTTTGAAATCTATGTCTTAATCCACAGTTTTTAATACACCGTATTTTACAGACCATAAGGTTTTAGAGGAGGAAAATAGAAAAAAAATGTGAAGAAAAAAATGTCATGCCGCATTGTTATGGGGAAGGGTCTCCTGCTGGCACTGTTTATGGCCCCCACACGCCGATGTCAGCTGCCGGAATATTCACTGCTCCCCATGACCGGGGGTGTGGAGAAAGTTTTAAGAAAATTATACAAACAACCTTTTCACCTATCTAAATTAGTGCCCTTATGGGAAAATCCTAGATTTATTCAGGGTAAACAGAACAAGCTTTGCAAGCAATGGAACCAGAAAGGGATTTATTAAATGATAATGAAGGAAGGCTGCTCACCTGGCAGGAATTCTCAGGGATGTATGATATGGGAGATCATCAATGTCTACAGTACCACCAAACAGTTACTTTCTACAGCTCTATGGTGAGAGATTTCGGGAAGGTGGAAAGGAGGGGTGATTTTGACATATTGATGTGGTCTAGCTCATGGGTAAATTCCCTATCCACAATATATCAAAGGATTAGGAGACAAATTCTGCACACTGCGGTACCTGATTTATTTATCCATTGGAGTATAGCGCTAAATGACACTTAGAGAGATGGTAAACTTTTGACGGGCTTGGATAAAGTAAAAATAGCAATGAACAATGGAGAGAAATGCAGAACAAACTGATTCATAATGCCATTTATGCTTTCAATTTTTCCTACAAAGATGCTTCATCACATTATTTATGAAAATGCCCAAAATGTAACCTAAAACCAATTTGTTTGATAGCATCAGACGATGCCCTTCCACCCAAATGGTGTGGGAAGAGACCCTTCTCTATTTAGATAATGTTTGGAGAATTAAAGTCCCACAGTCTCCTCGGGCATGTTTATTTCATCATATTGTAACAGAACATCGGGAGGATGGGGACAGAGTTCTGTCTATACAGATAATACATGTAGTTCTATTGGTGGTTAAAAAATGTATACTTAGATATTGGTTGAAAAAAGAGACACCTCAATTATCTGAAATAACTAAAACTCTGAAAACCTTATTAGTTTATGACAAACTTGAGTAAGAAAGACAAAAAGAAAAGGCGACGACAACGTTTTTTCACAAACTGAGATCTTTTAATGAATATAGCAATACACAATCTGATATGTCACAGCTGATGAAAGTATTCTGACACACATCCTGGTATCATACGGAGGAACATAGGGGGACAACAGGATTACTTAAAGTCTAATGGATTCACTTATTTTTACATCTATTCATATAAGGATTTTAGAAAAGTGTTTTTTTTGCTGTTTTGCATGCGGAGTTAAAAATTGAATCTGTTAAAATTGTGGAAAAAAAATGATTGGATGGATTTCACACTTATTTATAAAGATGTGGTCTGTGTTGGTAAATGTCATGGAGATTCTAGGATTATAACCCGATTTGTTTGTCTATTTTGTCTCATTAAATAAAGTTTGTTTAAAAAAAATAGATGAGAACACTAGATTCCATCATGACATCATAATTAACCATCACTACTTACAGAAGTGTTTACACCCATATAGTCACTTTGACATTCCGGTGTCATTGCTGTCAGTGAGAAGCTACATAGCTAATCATATACTGATTGCGCTTGGATTTACTTTGGATTTACTTGAAATGTCTGAAATTCCTTCAGACAGACTTCAGGTGCTAGCACTGCTCCAGGGGATTCTTACCACCTACGCCCCTGACATTGTGCTACCACTACCCGATGGCGTCCTCAGCTTCACTTACCGGCTGGTTATGAAGCTTGTGATAGACTGCCTGACCAAATACCACAAAGGTCGTATTAGCTCAGAATATCTTGAGCATTTACAGCAAAACATCTGGACACTCGTACAGCAGGTAAATAGTAGGCAATCTGCACACATCTTGTAATAATAATAGAATATGGTAAGGGATTACAAGTTTAAATTTAACCTGTTCCAAATACTAAGATAAGAATAGCCGGGGCAAAAAATGGGGCATACAGGCTACATGACAAGGGAAATTGAGGTATCTAAAGGGTTAATTGAAATAGGGACAGGAAGGTTGTTACCGTGGGGTGAATGGGATTGGTTAACCTTGTAAGGACCAGGAAATTTGACATTTTTTGCTGTCATTTTTTCATCACTTTCTTTTAAGAGCCATAACTTTCTTATTTTTCTGTTGGCGTTTGTGAGAAGAGTTGTAGCTTTGAGTGGCTCCATTCTTTTTACCATAAAATATACAGTAGTTTTTTGGGGGTTTTGTTTTTACGGCGTTTGTTATGCATTAAAAATGATCTGGAAATATGATTTTCCACGACATTTCGATTAAGGCGATACCGAATATGCAAAGAAAATTCAGAATATTGCGAAAACATTTTTTTGCTTTGAGTCGCTAAATTCTGAGACCCATAACAATTCTTATTTTTCTGTTGATGGGGCCCAGTGAAGACTTGTTTTTTTACGCTGTAAGATATGGAGGAGAGGAAGGAGGATTTAAAAGGCGGTGCTTGATAAATAGAGGGTTTGGGGAGATGTGATTTTTAATTGTCACAGGCCGATTTACACAAGTCGTAAGCAGTCATGTGTCTTACTTACATGCCTTAGGTGTGGAGGGTGGACGTGGAGATATAAAGGGAACCTGTCGCCTAAAATAATGCTATTAACCTGCAGGTTAATAGCGTTCTGACACCATGCAGCCGCCACACTGAAATAAACTGTATCTCCCCTGGCAGCCTCACTCTTTCAGTCATATCGGTGGCGCCGGCAGGCTTTCAGTCACCGTTCTCTGCATAGTGAGTGGCGGCTGTAACCGCACCCGGCACTGACTGACAGCCGGTGCTAATATGGCCGCACAATGTCAGAATGCTACTAACCTGCATATCAACTCCATATCTGCAGGTTAATAGCATTACTTTACATGACAGGTTCCCTTTAGAGGTTTACAAATGACCGAATCCCTCGTCAGCTGTCATGTAGTATTTGTAGTGCCGATATCAGGAGTAACATGGCGACATAAATGGTGTCCTCCATTCTGCACTTTCTCTCATGATTTTCCTTTCTTGTTTATTTCCATCTCTATAGGCTGAAGAAAAATCCCATAGTGGAGAATTGGCCTTTATTAAACAACTGGCCCAGAATGTCCTGCTTGTACTGGAGTATCCGGCCTACTCCCTGGAGCGCCTGGTAAGGAGCCATCGTCTTCTATATCTCATGTCCTTGTTGTCTGATCTTCTCCAGATTACCGTCATATAGCAGAAACTCAGATTTATGGTGGTAGAGGCCTCCCTGTCCGCTCCAGGCAGACACAGGACATTTTATGGCTGCCTTTCTCTGCGGCTCCATCATATGTGAGAACAGTCTGTACTCAGCGGTGCGGAGTTAGTATTTCCGCTTCTGTCTCTCTCGATCATCACAATCTTCCTTCTTATAAATGTTGCAGTCCTGATAGAAGATATTGTAGATCAGTTGTAGATAAAAGTCCCTTATACAACCCCTGGCAAAAATTATGGAATCACCGGGCTCGGAGGATGTTCATTCAGTTGTTTAATGTTGTTGAAAAAAAAGCAGATCACAGACATGGCACAAAACTAAAGTCATTTCAAATGGCAACTTTAGGGCTTTAAGATACACTAAAAGAAATCAAGATTAAAAATGTGGTACTCAGTAAGGGTAATTTTTTTCATACCAAGCAGAGGGAAAAAAATATGGAATCACTCAATTCTGAGGAAAAAATTATGGAATCATGAAAAACAAACACACAAAAGAACACTACAATACATCACTAGTATTTTGTTGCACCACCTCTGGCTTTAATAACAGCTTGAAGTCTCTGAGGCATGGACTTAATGAGTGACAAACAGTACTCTTCATCAATCTGGCTCCAACTTTCTCTGATTGCTGTTGCCAGATCAGCTTTGCAGGTTGGAGCTTTGTCATGCACCATTTTCTTCAACTTCCACCAAAGATTTTCAATTGGATTCAGATCCGGACTATTTGCAGGCCATGACATTGACCTTATGTGTCTTCTTTCAAGGAATGTTTTCACAGTTTTTGCTCTATGGCAGGATGCATTATCATCTTGAAGAATGATGTCATCATCCCCAAACATCGTTTCAATTGATGGGATAAGAAGACTGTCCAAAATATCAATGTAAACTTGCGCATTTATTGAAGATGTAATGACAGCCATCTCCCCAGTGCCTTTACCTGACATGCAGCCTCATATCATCAATGACTGTGAAAATTTGCATGTTCTCTTCATGCAGTCATCTTTATAAATCTCATTGGAACGGCACCAAACAAAAGTTCCAGCATCATCACCTTGCCCAAAGCAGATTCGCGGTTCATCACTGAATATGACTTTCATCCAGTCATCCACAGTCCACAATTGCTTTTCCTTAGCCCATTGTAACCTTGTTTTTTTGTGTTTATGTGTTAATGATGGCTTATGTTTAGCTTTTCTGTATGTAAATCCCATTTCCTTTAGGCGGTTTCTTACAGTTCGGCCACAGACATTGACTCCAGTTTCCTCCAATTCATTCCTCATTTGTTTTGTTGTGCATTTCCTGTTTTGAAGACATATTGGATTAAGTTTCCGGTCTTGACGCTTTGATGTCTTCCTTGGGCAACACTGTGTGATGATTTACCTTCTTTTAAAAGTTTGATAATCCTCTAATTTGTTTCAATTGACATCTCTTGTGTTGGAGCCATGAGTCATGTCAGTCCACTTGGTGCAACAGCTCTCCAAGGTGTGATCACTCCTTTTTAGATGCAGATTAACTAGCAGATCTAATTTGATGCAGGTGTTAGATTGGAAATGAAAATTTACAGTGTGATTCCATAATTTTTTCTTCAGAATTTAGTGATTCCATAATTTTTTTCCCTCTGCTTGGTCTAAAATAAATTACCTTTACTGAGTACCTCATTTTTAATATTGATTTCTTTTAGTGTTTCTTAAAGCCCTAAAGTTGCCATTGGAAATTACTTTAGTTTTGTGCCATGTCTGTGATCTGCTTTTTTTTCAACAACATTAAACAACTGAATGAACATCCTCCGAGCCCGGTGATTCCATAATTTTTGCCAGGCGTTGTATATTAATGTGGATTTACTGGGGGAGCGGCTTTGTATAGTTCGTCCAATACTGAAATTATCCAGGAAATCCAATGATTAGTCCTTCCTGTCTATTGTATGTGGTAATGTAGTATTTGTGAAATGTTATATTAATTGTATATATTATATCCATCAGGAAACATCCGAAGGCGACTCCAAAGAGGGGCAAAACGGAAATATTGCTGACCCTGATATCAGTCAGCCGGGGCCGAACCCTGATCTGATGGAAGGTAAGCCGGTCATCTAATATTTTACATACAAATATCAAGTTATAGAGAACGACAGAGAACATGGAGATTTACTCTTCATCCAATGTATGAGGAAGCTGGTGGCTCATGAGCCCCCATGGACTATAATGGAGGGGGTCACAAATGTACAAAGAGGCTCATTGGTCCCCAATCATGTAATTGTTGAGGATTCGGTCAGATCCTGAGCAATGACACGTTCATAGTACAGTATATATATATATAGATATGCCATAAATATATACAGTGTCTGCAGAATATCCTTATATCTAGTATATTCCATGTACAGGGGTCTTATCATTTCCAGTATTATATGGATGTGTTATATAAGTGGTGATATAGACTAATACATGTCGTCTCTTCATTATTTTATCATTATTATAGGAATAACTGTGCCGACAAATACTGATGGTGGAACATCTGAGCCACCAGAGATCATCCAGGAATCTGCCAGTGTAAATATCATGGGACGTCTGTATATCATCAGATGACGGGTGGGAATTACACATCCCATATGACAATGGGATATCTCTGCTCTTATGTAGATCAGACCTATTATGTGTGACGGTGGTGTTATTATTCTGTCTCCTCCGTGTGATGTCTCTTATCCTCCCCTGCAGTACAATGATTTATGTACTTATAATATAATAGTGTCTGTGGGGGGTCCGGCTTTTATCACGTCCTCTACTTCGGTTGCAGTGTAATCAGGGGGGATATAATATAGACGGGAGATCTGGAGCTTTTATCCTCCTGCAGCTTCGTTGTCTTAATGTCATTTCTTATTCCTTTTAGGCCTTGATCGGATCAGTGAATCCTTGTAAGGACGACTTTAATCCTATCAAACTGATCAGCTGTGGAGGATTTGGGTGAGCTTTACTTGGTATAATATTTATTTCTCAGAGCTCCTTATAGTGATGCCTATGTCTCTATGTCCTGCCCGCGCAATGCTACCATAGAGAAATTATGGTTCCACATCACTGTCCACATCTAATTGTCTCTCTTCAGGTCAGTTAGGATGTGACGTGGATGAGGACTTTCCATAGGTGATCATTTATGGAGTGTTATTTTATGGATTTCTAGTGATGGCCGCACATCTAGTATTAACCATTAGTACAGGAGATCACTTGATCAGGTCTATGGATGGACTGTTAGTAAGAATTCATAATAAATCATGGATTTTCTTCCTCCTCAGATCCGTCCACCTAGTTCGCCATACAGACACAAACAAGATATGTGCTATGAAGAAAATGGACAAGCAGAACCTGAGAAAGCCAAAGACCCTTAAATGGGCCTTTCAGGAGAGGGACATCTCTACATTCGCTGATTGTCCCTTTGTGGCCTCCATGTTCTGCTCCTTTCCTACTAAATTTCATCTGTGTATGGTCATGGAGTATGCACCAGGTAGGACACATCCATTGTATTTATATCCAGCCCACGTCTGCCTAATCCTAGCACCTTATATATAACCTGAACATGTCCACATGGACGGTTACATGTCCACACCGCATTTACTATAATGTTACTAAGATGCCTTGTGTGTCCTCACTGAGCATGGCGGCAATATCTGCTATGGAGGAAAGGAAGATTTCTCTGTATTTGAACAGTTTTTATAGATGAGAATTTTTCACAGAGAAATAAATGAGAGGCTTGTAGATGAGGCCTGGCTCTGTCTCTATGTACAGGGTTCCTCTGCACTATACGCTCTACATTACACAGTGTATCTCTATATATACCATCCTGTCCCAATATCTCCGCTTGTTTCACATTCACACTCATCATGTGTAATTTACTCTGTAACAGACCCTCACCTGTCATATTTGCTTTTTCCTGTAGGAGGAGACTGTGGCAATCTTCTACAGCACAGGGGTCCTTTACCTATCACCTTGGCCCGTCTGTACATTGCAGAAACAGTCCTTGCTGTGGAATATCTGCACAGCTATGGTGTGGTGCACAGAGACCTGAAGCCTGTAAAGTAAGTGACCCTTGAGCTATAATAAAGGGGATGAAAGTTAGTTTGTTATACAGTCTATGGGTTATTACTTGGGGATGACAACATCTTTTCTTTTACAGCCTCCTGATAACATCAACAGGACATATTAAAGTGACCGATTTTGGACTTTCAAAACTTGGCCTCATGAGACCAACATCAAACATCTATAAGGCTCCAACTAAGGACATCACCAAAGAGTTCCGTGATAAAGAGGTCGGCTTTACTTACAGGATCTTCTACTTTACATATCTCATCTCTTTCTCCTTCTCTGATCATTTCTCATCACATTTCCACTGATGTTATTTGTCGTATGTATTGATCATCATCTCATTCTTCTGTTGTTTTCCAGACTGCTGGCACGTCTAGTTACATGGCCCCAGAAGTTATCCTAAGGAAAGGCTATGGAAGACCTGTTGACTGGTGGTCAGTAGGCATCATCCTATATGAATTTCTCTTTGGATATACACCATTTTATAGGGCTTCCCAAAAGGAGAAATTACGCAGTATCCTCAGTGGTAAGTAAAATAATCTGACTGCTTGTCATGTCGCTGTTATTTGGTTTGATTGGTTCCTTGGTTCAGTTTCTAGCTTTTTTTAAGGAAAATGCTTTTTTATGTAAATAAATGAAGAGGTTTTATTTCCTGTAATATTTTCTTTTTATATCACAGATGACATTGTTTGGAGATGTAATTCCTTTCCTCCACCAAATGCTCGGGGCATCATCACTCAGCTACTCAGAAAAAATCCAGAACAAAGACTTGGGACAGGTAATATGATAATAGTATTAATAATGACTTATTACACCCCTGGGCAAATGAAGGTGTCCATGAGGATGAGCACTGAAGATCTCTACCAACGTGTCCATTCCCCATTCTTCATGCTCTAATGTTCAGTTCAGTTCCTTTATGTTGGCTGTTTTAAATCTCCAGTTCAGATTAACATAAACTGTATAGATACGGAGTAGTTTCTCTGACAATAACTGTATCGAATTTTTTCTTGTCTTCCTTTTCCAGGAGGGGCACACGAGATCAAAATTCATCCATTTCTGCGTGCCTTAAACTTTAACAACCTTCTAAGTCAGAAGCCTCTGTTCGTTCCTGATCTAAAATCAGATGAGGACACCCGCTATTTTAGCAGTAAGTAAAATGAGATGTTATCGGCAGAAAACTGCTGAGTGTCTTTTCTTTCATTATGTGTGACAATCAGTTCCCATCATAATGAGTAATAACATGGTGACTGTCTGACCGGCTCTTATACTAATAATTTCTCATAACACTTTTACTTTTCAGATCGCTCTGTGGGTTATAAATTTAGGAATTCAGATGATGGGGACACAAGTGAGGACAATGACTGTCCAGAAATCAAAAACTTTGAATCATCTTCTCAAAGGTTTTCCAAAGTAAGTATGTCTAAAGCATGTAGGTCAATAAAATGAATAAAACCTATGATTAGAAAAAAAGTTTAAAAATATATCTATTTATATTTTCTTTGTGTTTTTTTAGCTATATACCACCAGTACCAAGATGGTGACCATTGAAGAACCTATGTCACCTCCAGAGTGTACCCCTGTGAACAGCAAAAAACACCCAGACTTGTGAGTAGATTATTATTATTATGAGATTTACCTCTGATATATGCTCAGACACGAGTAACACAAATCTAAATCCAGCATCCACCACCCCATGATAACTGATTGCTGTGGATCTGGCTTGTGATTACACAGCAATATCAGTTGATCATTGCAACGAGCCATTCATTCCCAGCTCTTTATAGGCCAATATTACTAGTTAGACTCCATTCTTGCTGGTAGAATGGGGTCCTGAGCAGAGTATCCCCTTTATGATGTCCCAAATGGCCTTACAGGCAGGTGTTCTTCCTTTTTGTATTGTTTTCACTTGTAATTTACTTGACTTTCTTCTACCAAACAGGCATAAAGAATCTCCCCCTTCCAAAACTGATGATGGTGACAATCAGTGTGTCACTGCTAAAAAGTGTGAGTCATCCTCGCCCTCATTGTCAGGTATGTGCAGATTTATAAACCATCCCATTATAGGCTATGATACAAAAGTGTAATGTGAATCTGCACATGAAGGCTCAGATAATGACTTACTTTATTCCCGCTGCCCCTGAGTATTCAATTTTTTGTTTTGGTAAAATCCACCATAAGGTTCCAGAGTTATTGGCAGTTTTATTTAGTGCTAATTTTTATGGTCTTTACAAGGGGGTGGTGCTAACAGGATTATCTCGGGGGGGGTGTCTTCAGCCTCTTCTTCAGTATTATAGCGTGGTAAAGACCATAAAAATGACCACTAAATAAAAATGCCCCTGTCTGTGGAACTGTAAGGCGGTGTGCTCACTATGCGTTTTTAATCGTTTCCGCAGCAGCAATTCCGCCGCAGAAACGCTTAAAAAACGCTTGGTAGAAGGCCTGCCATGTTCCCCAATGATAATTCTCATGTGCTGTGCACATGCTGCAGAAATTTCCGCTGCGGATTATCATTGCGGAAAAATCCGCAGCACTACCAATTATTTTGCAGAAGTCCTGCGTTTTCACCGCCATTGACTTGCATTGGAACGCATGGAATCCGCATCACTGCATCTGTACATGCGGAATCCATGTGTTTCAATGTGCGGATGGTACTCGGGTCTGGAGAAGAGGAGACTCTCCTCCAGACCCCCCCTACCATAGAACCTGTAAAAAAAAAGAATAAAATAAAAAATAAATATTATACTTACCTTCTGATGGCCTCCGGTTCCTTGTCTCGGCTTGCCGGCTGCTCGCGGTAGACTAAAGGACCTGCGCTGACATCATTTAGTCATGTGACGGGTCATGCGACCAATGATGTCGGCAGGTCCTTAAATCTACCGCGAGCTGCCGGCAAGCCAAGACAAGGACTCTGGGGGCATCAGAAGGTAAGTATATTTATTTTTTATTTTTTACCATTCTTTGGGTCACACTATATAAATCCATGCCGGTTGCATGGATTTATATAGTGTGACCAAGTTGTCAAGCACTTTCCAAGTGATGCTAAAATCGCTTGGAAAGTGCTTGACAACCCGCATGCGAAATCGCATGATCAAAACGCTTCACATCCGCATGTACAATCCGCATGTACAATCCGCAGGTACAATCCGCATGTACAATCCGCATGTACAATCCGCATGTACAATCCGCATGCGTTTTTTGTGCCAGGGAGATGCAGAAATGCTCAGGAAAAAATCCGGAGCATTTCTGCATCGTGGGCACATAGCCTAAGGGGGATTTTAATAAAAACCAAAAACAGAGTCCTCAGGGGAGCAGGGGGAATAAAGTAAGAGTGAATTCTGGACACTTAAGACCTGGTGATGAGCCTTCTTTAAACTTACGCTTAAGTGTTATCTGACGGATTATATAAAAACACTTTGGCTTGCTGCAAGTAATGTCATGTTAATAAGGGAGACACCACATGGCCGCACACAGAAAAGCTACAAGTGCAGATTAACCAGTTTGAGTAACTCTATAAACATATAAAATGAATCTTTGAGGAGTTTATAATCAACATCTTTTTCTGACTTTTTATTAGAACCTCCAGTTCAGGAGAGAAAGAAATCTGCACTAAATCTGAGAAAACAGCAAAGAACAGATAAAGTGGAAGAGGGGGAAAGTAGTAGGCGAGGTAAGTGTGAGGATAACCTCCATGTTGTATGATGTCAGTGAGATAAGTCATGTGGAGCAGATGTCATCTGTCAGTGGTGGGATTGTCACATGTATGATGGCTGACAATGATCAAGCACCTCTGTATGGAGAAGATTCCTCTACCGGCCTCCCACAGAGACACCACAGTAGTGTCCTCTAATATGGAGTCCCATTACTTACATCGGTTTTGCATCTTTTTTACAGGTTCTATCTTCCGCCGGATGATATCATCCTGCCGGCGTGGATTATCCAGGGCTGCTCGCACTATCAGACAAAGCTGCATTTTTGCCCACTGTCACCAGGGCACCAGAAACATCTCAAGGGCAGAAAACCCTCACATCTAGTGCCCTGAAGAAAGTACAGCACATCCACCATCAATGCTGTACCTGCATGGAAAGAGTTGTACCATCTACTGTACCTGTGGCCGTCTGACCAGCAAGAAATATCTGCAAAAGTCAAAGGCCTCCAAGAACATCTTTTCAACCTTCCATGTAATTCTTAATTTAAAAAAAATAAATTGATTAATGTCCTTTTGAATTTAATTGAATATTACTGACATTTAAGACATATCAATGCTACACATGTTATATCCACCTCACGTTCTCCCTCTCCCCATTCATTGAGAACGCACGGGGTGAATGCTGGGTGTGACGCGGGGGGTGATCGCGCCCACAATCCAGCTGTCACGCCTCACTTGTCGTGACATCAGCGCGGGGTCACGTGATGCCTGTGAGCGGCGCTATCCTTGGCTGCAACGTAAGCTAATTACAAAAATCCTTATGGGCCCGTGGGGATACATTGGGGGGGGGGGTAATCTAAAGTACTGGACAACTTCTTTAAGAAACATTTTTTTCCTGTATAATGACTTAAACCAAAATTTTATTTTTTATTAACAAATAGGTAATTTCAGTGTAATTTACGAAGGAAAAAAAGAACTGCCAAAAATTAGGGATTCTGATACATCCTGTATTAGAATAAAGGAGGGTCTCATACACATTCTGGTCAATTTGACATATAGTAGTACTTCTAGACTTATAAAGGCTATGCACTAAGTGCAAATCCTGCCAAAAAATGCAAGTAGGGTCATCCATACACCATGGAAGGCACCAACTGTAGTGCCTCATTCAAATATTGTGAACAAAGTATACACTGTGTGCAGAATTATTAGGCAAGTTGTATTTTAGAGGATTATTTTTATTATTGATCAACAACTATGTTCTCAATCAACCCAAAAGACTCTTAAATATCCAAGCTTAATATTTTTGGAAGTTGGAGTGGGGTGTTTTTAGATTTGGCTATCTTAGGAGGATATCTGTTTGTGCAGGTAACTATTACTGTGCAGAATTATTAGGCAACTTATTAAAACCAAATATAATCCCATGTCACTTGTTTATTTTCACCAGGTAAACCAATATCAGTGCACAAAATACAGAAATAAACATTTCTGACATGCTAAAACAAAAACCAAAAGAATTAGTGATCAATATAGCCGCCTTTCTTTATGATGACACTCAGCAGCCTCCATCCACAGATTGCGTCAGTTACTTGACCTGTTTTCGATCAACATTGCGTGCACCAGCCACCACAGTCTCCCAGACACTGTTCCGAGAGGTGTACTGTTTTCCCTCCCTGTAGATCTCACATTTGGCCAACACACTTTTTGCAACCCTGTTGGCTATTTGACATGGGTTTTGATTGTTCGGTGATCACGCTTCAAAGGTTTGGAAATTTCAAGACTGCTGCATCCCTCTGCAAGACATCTCACAATTTTGGACTTTTCAGAGCCCATCAAACCTCTCTTTTGACCCATTTTGCCAAAGGAAAGGAAGTTGCCTAATGATTAAGCACACCTTCTATAGGGTGTTGATGTCATTAGTCAACACCCCGCCTCATAACAGAGATGCACATCACCAGATTTACTTAATTGGTAGTTGGCTCTCAAGCCTATGCAGCTTGGAGTAGGACAACACGTATAAAAAGTATCATGTGATCAAAATAGTCATTTGCCTAATAATTCTGCACACAGTGTAGTTGTGGTACACCTACAATAGTGTTCAAACTAATAGCAGTGGGTTAAATAACATGAGTTAAGCACAAAACCTTTATACTAGTTTTTATTTCCATGCATTGGGAACACTGCACACTGTTTTCTAATTCTAAACATGAAGAGAAATGTATATAATTTTTAACTATTTTACAGAAAATAGCAAAAAATGAACAATGGGCTGTTCTAAAAAAATAGCAGTGTCTGCATTTGTCTTTACAAACTCAAAATATGTACTCTTTTTTAGGATTTGGCATTCCTGTGAATCATTAACCTAATACTTAGTTGTATACTCAGTTTTTAAGAACTGCTTCACATGTATGTTGCATAGAGTCAACCAACTTCTGCCACCTGTCAACTGTTATTCCAGCCCAGGATGCTTTGACTACATCCCACAATTTTTTGGCATCTGTTGGCTTTGCCTCAGAAACAGTATTTTTGATGTCACCCCACAAATGTTCTATTGGATTAAGATCCGGTCATTGGGCTGGTCACTCCATAACCTCAATTATGTTGGACTGCAACCAATAATTTGATCATTTACTGGTGTGTTTAGGGCAGTTGTCTTGTTGAAACACCCATTTCAAGGGCATATCCTCTTCAGCGTAAGGCAACATGACCTCTTCAAGTATTTTAATATATGCAAACTGGTCCATAATCTCTGGTATGCGGTAAATAGGTTCGGCACCATAGTAAGAGAAACGTGCCCATATCTTGATGCTTGCTCCACAATGCTTCACTGTCTTCAGAGTGTACTGTGGCTTGAATGCAGAGTTTAGGGGTCATCTGACAAACTGTCTGTGGCCCTTGGACCCGAAAAGAACAATTTTACTTTCATCAGTCCACAAAATGTTTCTCCACTTCTCTTTAGGCCAGTTGATGTGTTCTTTGACAAATTGTATCCGCTTCAGTACATGTCTTTTTTTAACAGTGGGACTTTGCGGGGACTTCTTGCTAAGAGATTAGCTTCACACAGGCATCTTCTTCTACAGTACTCACAGGTAACTTGAGACTGTCTTTGATCATCCTGGAGATGATCATTGGCTGAACCTTTTCCATTCTGGATATTCTTCGATCCATTCGAATGGTAGTCTTCTGTTTTTTTCCACGTCTCTCTGGTTTCACTTTCCATTTTAAAGCATTGGAGATCATTATAGCTGAACAGCCTATCATAGTCTGCACTTCTATATAAGTTTTACCCTCTCCGAACAACTTTTTAATCAAAGTACGCTGTTCTTCTGAACAATGTCTCGAATGACCCATATTTCTCAGGCTTTCAAGGAGAAATGCATGTACAACATGTGCTGGCTTCATCCTTAAATAAGGGCCACCTGATTCACACCTGTGTCTTCAGAGAATGATTGACCTCACTATTGAACTCCACACTGCTATTATTTTGAACACACCCCCTAACAATTAATTATTCGAATACACAGACTCATAAACATGCAGATCATGAATGCGGAATTTGTTGGTTTTCTTAGAATCTACTGCACCAACCGGTAAATTGTTTGTTATGTGGTGGTAATATAATATATACCAAAAACAGTGATTAATCTGGTTAGTCATATTGGACTGCTATTATTTTGAATACTACTGTACATACTATGCACCTCCACTATGGCATCCATGCAGCAAAAAGGAGTCAAACAATTCTCCTGTGACTTTTCACACACAACACTAACAAGAATGGCAAATGCCTGTAGTGAATCGACCAACGTTTGTGGTATCAGACGCCTCTTACGCTTTTTCTCTTCCTCTTTTGCGTTGTCATGAGGGAGAAGAGAAAATATCCCGGCATAATGATCCCGCGAATACAGCACATAGCCTATCTAAACATTGTACACTTTTCCATCCTAATCACAACAATCCAATATCCATAACACCCACATATACACCAGAACTTACACAAAACAGATTTAAAGCCTAGAAAAATTGGAGTAGGACGCCCAACATGTCAAAAAAGGAACAAAAAATGAAGTATTAAAAACACTTTTATTAGTAGAAACATTAAAAAAAATATATGTCTATATAACAATAGTAGAAAAGGTCGTGCAGGGTAGGAGATACACAAACAGCAGATACAGCAGTTTATACGTGGGTCCCCCAGGAGCAGGGTGAAACGAATCCCATCAATAGATAAATAGTTCATAGAGCAGGTAAAATGGTATATACTCAATGTAAACAGCTGTAGGGCATGTATACAAGCTCAGAATCTAGGTGGGAAGAGTACAATGAAATATAAAGGGAAACCACTGCTCAGAGTGGAGGGAAGAAGAATGACCAGAGCAGGAAAAAGGTGCAAAGTCAGAGACTCACCCATGGGGACTAAAGTAACCACGTCACCGTACTGCAGCCCCGACGCGCGTTTCGCGTGGCTTCCTCAGGGGGCTGTGGTTGTGGATAGAGTGGGCGCCTTTAAATATCCTCCCAGATGAATCGCTGATTGATGCAGCGCATGCGAAGCGGCAGCGTCCCCCCGCCCCGCGTCACGTCCGGCCAGTTTCCCGGGGGGACTGTGGGCAGCGACGTACACGATGACGTCACTACCCATAATCCCCACGTACGGAAGCCCGACGGGACGCGGCCAAAGGAGGACGGCACTGCGCATGCGCGGCTCAGCGACAGCCATACCAAGTGAGGACAAGGGTAAGGGCAAAGATATCTCTTAGACAAAGAGGGTACTAGCTGTCAGAAACCAAGGTGCAGGTAGAGTAAATGCCCCATTCGTGCTACAAGTATAATAGTGTCATCATAGATATATATTAAGGAGTAAATGTAAGTAAGTATGCATTTTTAGAGTCTAACAGGGACACCATTGCATATACATAATGCGATAATGAATACGGCAGCTAGAGAGAGAAGCATATTCAAATGTATGGAACAATACATAAGTTGCCACAGAAAACAAGTGCAAATTATACAGAAGTCCAATGCATGCCCAATTATAAATATTGGGAAGAATAAATATACCCAGGGGCAGAGAGCATTGTAAGTAGCAGTAGGTCGACTCATAGAGATAATTCGTGACATTAGGTATTCATAATAACTGTAAATGTCCGTCCCATATGCGTCCAGAAGTATCCTAGATGGTATGGAGATATAGGTGATGGCGCCTAAATATAGAGGAATAATAGAAGAAACAGAGAAAAAATTAGACAATAAGAAAAATAAAAAATCCACATTAAAAACAAATGAGAAGAAAACCTACAAGAATGAAGAGAAACTATTGTGTTCATTAAGACCACCAGGGGTCACCGTGTCCAGTACTGCAATCCAGCGGCATTCCAGCTGCGCCAAAATGCGCTTATAGTTACCTCCCCTGGTAATACAGCACATAGCCTATCTAAACATTGTACACTTTTCCATCCTAATCACAACAATCCAATATCCATAACACCCACATATATACCAGAACTTACACAAAACAGATTTAATTCACACAAAAGAAAAGAAATCTTTTGGATATATAAATTACAAACCATTTGTTCTCTTGGTTTAAATGAAATGACGAAGAAGACCCTATGTTGATAGAAGATGTACAACAATTAACCTCAAAGGACTCTTCAGGATGGACATAATTGTTTCTTTTATTGGAAAAAAACCCTCTCTCCTGAACTGCCCTATTGTGGCCTGTTACGTCATCTACTGGTGGAATACTGAACTGCACCTCATTCATGTGTTTTACTAGAAATTAACAAGGTAATATTAGTAACAGTAACCCCTTTGCGACTTCTCTTTATGACCTCCCCCTCTTTGATGTGGGCTCCGGCGCTGAGCCCGCATCGTTTCAGGCACATGACAGCTGATTTGATCAGATGTGCCCCTAACAGCCACAAGTGGAATTACCCCTGCCATGTGATCGCGAGGTGCTGATTGGTTGACATGACAACCCGGGGTCTGCAGGAGACCCCTATGGTTGTCATTGTCGACCTGCTATGAGCGTCGCCCTGCGGTCGGTGTTCATAGCAGATGAGCATTTCTGCTACACATAGCAGGGCTGAAGACTTGCTATTAGTGATGATTGAGCATGCTCATTGCTCAAGATTTACGAGCATGCTCGGACGAGCACCTATTATTATTATTATTTATTATTATAGCGCCATTTATTCCATGGCACTTTACATGTGAAAAGGGGTATACATAGCAAAAACAAGTACAATAATCTTGAACACAATGTGACAGCGACTGGTACAGGAGGAGCGAGGACCCTGCCCGCGAGGGCTCACAATCTACAAGGGATGGGTGAGGATACATTAGGTGAGGGTGGAGCTGGTCATGCGGCGGTGGTTACTGCAGGTTGTAGGCTTGTGGGAAGAGGTGGGTCTTCAGGCTCCTTTTGAAGGTTTCCACGGTCGACGAGAATCTGATGTGTTGGGGTAGAGAGTTCCAGAGTAGGGGGGAAGCACAGGAGAAATCTTGTATGCGATTGTGGGAGGAGGAGATAAGAGGGGAGTAGAGAAGGAGATCTTGTGAGGATCGGAGGTTGCGTGCAGGTATGTAACGGGAGACTAGGTCAGAGATATATGGAGGAGACAGGTTGTGAATGGCTTTGTATGCCATGGTTAGGGTTTTGAACTGGAGTCTCTGGGCAATGGGGAACCAGTGAAGAGATTGACAGAGAGGAGAGGCCGGGGAATAGCGGGGGGACAGGTGGATTAATCAGGCAGCAGAGTTTAGGATAGATTGGAGGGGTGCAAGAGTGGTAGAAGGGAGGTCACAGAGCAGGAGGTTGCAGTAGTCGAGGCGGGAGATGATGAGGGCGTGCACTAGTGTTTTTGCAGATTCATGGTTGAGGAATGTGAAGATCCGGGAACTATTCTTGAGTTGGAGTCAGCAGGAAGTGGAAAGGGCTTGGATATGTGGTTTGAAGAAGAGATCAGAGTCCAGGGTTACTCCAAGGCAGCGAGCTTGAGGGACTGGGGAGAGTGGACAGCCATTGACATTGATAGATAGGTCAGTTGGGGGGGGTGAATGGGATGGTGGAAAGATGATGAATTCTGTTTTGTCCATGTTAAGTTTTAGAAATCTAGCAGAGAAGAAGGATGAAATAGCGGACAGACATTGAGGGATTTTGGTTAGTAGGGAGGAGATATCGGGTCCAGAGAGGTAGATCTGTGTGTTATCAGCATAGAGGTGATAATGAAAGCCATGGGACTCTATGAGCTGTCCCATGCCTAAGGTGTAGATGGAGAAGAGCAGAGGTCCTAGGACTGAACCTTGGGGGACACCGACAGATAGGGGGCGAGATGAGGAGGTGGTGCATGAGTGGGAGACACTGAATGTCCTGCCTGTTAGGTATGAGCAGTTCCAGGATAGGGTCAAGTCTGTGATGCTGAGAGATGAGAGAGTTTGTAGTAAGAGGGAATGGTCCACTGTGTTGAAGGCAGATGACAGGTCTAGGAGGAGGAGGACGGAGTAGTGTCGCTTAGATTTGGCCATCAGTAGGTCGTTGGTGACTTTAGTCAGTGCCGTTTCAGTAGAATGGTGCGATCGGAAACCAGATTGTAGGCGGTTAAAGAGGGAGCAGGAGGAGAGGTGGGAGGACAGTTCAGAATGGACATGTTGTTCCAGTAGTTTTGAGGCATAGGGGAGATGTGATATGGGGCGATAGCTAGACAGAGAGGATGGGTCAAGGGAGGGCTTTTTGAGGATGGGTGTGTTAGAGGCATGTTTGAAGCATGAGGGGAAGACACCAGTTGTTAGTGACAGGTTAAAGAGGTGGGCTAGGGTTGGGATGAAGATAGTGGTAAGCTTTGGGATGAGGTGGGATGGGATTGGGTCAAGTTTACAGGTGGTGAGGTGTGATTTGGAGAGTAAAGAGGAAAATTGATCTTCCGTAATGGTGGAGAAGGTGGTTTTGAAGGAGGAGGGTTGAGTAGGTGTGGGGAGGGGCTGTGCAGGCTTTAGGCAAAAGCTTTGTCTGATGCTGTCAACCTTCTGCTTGAAGAATGAGGCAAAGTCTTCGGCTGAAATAAGAGGAGAGGGAGGAGGCACTGGGGGACGGAGGAGAGAATTGAAGGTGTTGAATAGTTGTTTGGGGTTGTGAGACAGGGAGGATATGAGGGATGCGAAGTATGTTTGTTTTGCGAAGTATTATCTTCAGCATACTCGGGCTTTAAGTTTTTGACTTGCCCCCCTGGGCCGTGGGGTACCCAGAACCGCGCCTTCTGGTGTACGCTGCTGATGGGGGTAGTAGTGGCAACCCGATCCCGTGGCTCAGGGTGGTGAGACCAAAAGATGGCAGTCTATTTATCAGTGTTTTGAATGTCCAACTACGCCACCCATTGATTGCGGTCAGAGATAACCGCCGCTGCGAGGCAGACCGCTACGGCTGGTGTTGGTGTGCAGCACAGGGATAGGATAACTCCCCACAGGAAGAGTGTAACCTCAGGGCAGTGTAGGTGGATGCTGGGGGTGATGGTGCAGGCGCAGCAAAGATCACACTGAGTCCAATGGTGCAGTCCAGGGTTTTTACTCACAGTTGTTACGCAAGTCACTTCTTTCAGCAATGACTGCCCAAGTTATGCTGCGTCCACCAGGTGAGGAGCTCGGTCAACCCCCAGGCAATTCAGGAGTATGGCACAGGACCCCCTTCTGTCCTTTCTCTGGCCTCTCGTGCCCCACCAGTGACCAAACTTCTGTCCAGCTACCGCGGACCGTGTCGGGTAAGCGTTGGCCTCCGCTTCCCGCTATCCTATATGGCGCCTTCCTAGGAGGTTTGGCGGGGGGTCGCACCAATAAATGATCACGACCTCCGGTTCTTGGCTGAGGGATGATTTACTTCCACCAACTTGGGAATCCGGTACCCTTCCACAGCCTGACCCTTCACCCGATATAACGCGGGTTTGCAACGGTTGCTGTCCGTTCTGCTCTCTTAGGGTCCCTTCTGCCTTCTTGTTTCTGGAGCCTTTCTACTCCTCTGTCTCTTCTCCTTCCTTCCTTCTCCTTCTTCTCTTCTCCTCTCTGGCCCCGGCCTTCTCTCTAGGCCTGCCTCGTGGAGCTGAGCTCAGGCTGAGCCGCGGCTCCCTGTCAGCTCTGACTGAACTACTCTCTACTCCTTTTCTCTCTACTATCAACAAGATGGCTCCCACCTTTTATCTGCTTCTCTGTGTCTGAGCTCAGGTGACCTGCACCCAATGAGCTCCTTCCTATGCTCCAGAAACTGTCCCCTTTTGCTCCCACACCACTGGGTTCTCTCCTCCCTCCCCACTCCAGCCAGGGACATGGTCAGTTGTGCCTGCAATATGGGAGCACCGGCGAGCTGTCCCCCGGAAATGGGGAGTGTATGTGTGTGCAGCTAACTGAGCCCTGGTCCACACTCCATCCTTACCTGGAAGTGGAATATCACACCTCTGGTTGAGGTGCAATACCCCTGAAGCAACTGAACCCTCGGGGCGCTACATTTCCGTAGCTCCGTGAGCATGATTTGCGACTGTTTGACAGCTTTAATACATGTGTGGAATGCTGGAAAAACAGGCATTCCTCACATGTATTAAAGCTGTCAAACAGTCGCAAATCACGTTCCCGGAGTGACGAAAACTTAAAGCCCGAGCACACTGAAGATAATAGGTGCTCACCTGAGCATGCTCGTAAATCTCGAGCAATGTGCATGCTCGATCATCACTACTTGCTATGTGTAGCACAAGTGATCAGACGATGGCAGCTTCAACTCTCCCATGGAGGCTATTAAAGCAGGTAAAAAGTAAAAAAAATGTTTTTAAAAATATTTAAAAAATGTAACAGTTCAAATCACCCTCCTTTTGCCCCATTCAAAATAAAACAATTAAAAATAAAAAATACACATATTTGGTATCGGCGAGTTCAGAATCACCCGATCTGTCAAAATAGAAAGAGAATTAATCAGATCGGTAATGAGGAAAAAAAACAAAACTGTAGAATTTTGGTTGCTGCAACATTGCAATAAAACGAAATAACGGGCAATAAAACATCGTATCTACCCCAAAATGGCATCAATAAAAACGTCAGCTCAGCGCGCAAGAAATAAGCCCTCACCCGGCCCCAGATCCCAAAAAAGGAGATTCCATGGGTCTTGGAAAATGGCTCCATTATTTTATTTTTTACAAACTTTGGAATTTTTTTTCACCACTTAAATAAAAAAGAACCTATACTTGTTTGGTGTCTACAAACTCGTAATGACACGGAGAATCATAATGGCAGGTCACTTTTAGTATTTACTGAATATGTTAAAAAAAAACAATTGTCAAATTGCACTTTTTTTGCAATTTCACCACACTTGGAATTTTTTTCCCGTTTTCCAGTACACAATATGGTAAAATCAATGGTGTCGTTCAAAAGTACAACTCGTCCGCGAGAAACAAGCCCCCACACGGCCATATTGACTGAAAAAAAAAGTTATGGCTCTGGGTAGAAGGGGAACAAAAAATGAAAATGCAAAAACAAAAAATCCCAGGATGGTAAAGGGGTTAAATGAGCAATGTATATATGTGATTTGTATTTTGAAATCTATGTCTTAATCCACAGTTTTTAATATACTGTATTTTACAGACCATAAGGTTTTAGAGGAGGAAAATAGAAAAAAAATGTGAAGAAAAAAATGTCATGCCGCATTGTTATGGGGAAGGGTCTCCTGCTGGCACTGTTTATGGCCCTCACACGCCGATGTCAGCTGCCGGAATATTCACTGCTCCCCATGCCCGGGGGTGTGGAGAAAGTTTTAAGAAAATTATACAAACAACCTTTTCACCTATCTAAATTAGTGCCCTTATGGGAAAATCCTAGATTTATTCAGGGTAAACAGAACAAGCTTTGCAAGCAATGGAACCAGAAAGGGATTTATTAAATGTTAATGAAGGAAGGCTGCTCACCTGGCAGGAATTCTCAGGGATGTATGATATGGGAGATCATCAATGTCTACAGTACCACCAAACAGTTACTTTCTACAGCTCTATGGTGAGAGATTTCGGGAAGGTGGAAAGGAGGGGTGATTTTGACATATTGATGTGGTCTAGCTCATGGGTAAATTCCCTATCCACAATATACCAAAGGATTAAGAGACAAATTCTGCACACTGCGGTACCTGATTTATTTATCCATTGGAGTATAGCGCTAAATGACACTTAGATAGATGGTAAACTTTTGACGGGCTTGGATAAAGTAAAAATAGCAATGAACAATGGAGAGAAATGCAGAACAAACTGATTCATAATGCCATTTATGCTTTCAATTTTTCCTACAAAGATGCTTCATCACATTATTTATGAAAATTCCCAAAATGTAACCTAAAACCAATTTGTTTGATAGCATCAGGCGATGCCCTTCCACCCAAATGGTGTGGGAAGAGACCCTTCTCTATTTAGATAATGGTTGGAGAATTAAAGTCCCACAGTCTCCTCGGGCATGTTTATTTCATCATATTGTAACAGAACATCAGGAGGATGGGGACAGAGTTCTGTCTATACAGATAATACATGTAGTTCTTTTGGTGGTTAAAAAATGTATACTTAGATATTGGTTGAAGAAAGAGACACCTCAATTATCTGAAATAATCAAAACTCTGAAAACCTTATTAGTTTATGACAAACTTGAGTCAGAAAAACAAAAAGAAAAGTCGACGACAACGTTTTTTCACAAACTGAGATCTTTTAATGAATATAGCAATACACAATCTGATATGTCACAGCTGATGAAAGTATTCTGACACACATCCTGGTGTCATATGGAGGAACATAGGGGGACAACAGGATTACTTAAAGTCTAATGGATTCACTTATTTTTACATCTATTCATATAAGGATTTTAGAAAAGTGTTTTTTTGTTGTTTTGCTTGCGGAGTTAAAAATTGAATCTGTTAAAATTGTGGAAAAAAAATGATTGGATGGATTTCACACTTATTTATAAAGATGCGGTCTGTGTTGGTAAATGTCATGGAGATTCTAGGATTATAACCCGATTTGTTTGTCTATTTTGTCTCATTAAATAAAGTTTGTTTAAAAAAAATAGATGAGAACACTAGATTCCATCATGACATCATAATTAACCATCACTACTTACAGAAGTGTTTACACCCATATAGTCACTTTGACATTCCGGTGTCATTGCTGTCAGTGAGAAGCTACATAGCTAATCATATACTGATTGCGCTTGGATTTACTTTGGATTTACTTGAAATGTCTGAAATTCCTTCAGACAGACTTCAGGTGTTAGCACTGCTCCAGGGGATTCTTACCACCTACGCCCCTGACATTGTGCTACCACTACCCGATGGCGTCCTCAGCTTCACTTACCGGCTGGTTATGAAGCTTGTGATAGACTGCCTGACCAAATACCACAAAGGTCGTATTAGCTCAGAATATCTTGAGCATTTACAGCAAAACATCTGGACACTCGTACAGCAGGTAAATAGCAGGCAATCTGCACAAATCTCATAATAATAATAATAATAGAATATGGTAAGGGATTACAAGTTTAAGTTTAACCTGTTCCAAATACTAAGATAAGAATAGCCGGGGCCAAAAATGGGGCATACAGGCTACATGACAAGGGAAATTGAGGTATCTAAAGGGTTAATTGAAATAGGGACAGGAAGGTTGTTACCGTGGGGTGAATGGGATTGGTTAACCTTGTAAGGACCAGGAAATTTGACATTTTTTGCTGTCATTTTTTCATCACTTTCTTTTAAGAGCCATAACTTTCTTATTTTTCTGTTGGCGTTTGTGAGAAGAGTTGTAGCTTTGAGTGGCTCCATTCTTTTTACCATAAAATATACAGTAGTTTTTTGGGGGTTTTGTTTTTACGGCGTTTGTTATGCATTAAAAATGACCTGGAAATATGATTTTCCACGTCATTTCGATTAAGGCGATACCGAATATGCAAAGAAAATTCAGAATATTGCGAAAACATTTTTTTGCTTTGAGTCGCTAAATTCTGAGACCCAAAACAATTCTTATTTTTCTGTTGATGGGGCCCAGTGAAGACTTGTTTTTTTACGCTGTAAGATATGGAGGAGAGGAAGGAGGATTTAAAAGGCGGTGCTTGATAAATAGAGGGTTTGGGGAGATGTGATTTTTAATTGTCACAGGCCGATTTACACAAGTCGTAAGCAGTCATGTGTCTTACTTACACGCCCTAGGTGTAGAGGGTGGACGTGGAGATATAAAGGGAACCTGTCGCCTAAAATAATGCTATTAACCTGCAGGTTAATAGCGTTCTGACACCATGCAGCCGCCACACTGAAATAAACTGTATCCCCCCTGGCAGCCTCGCTCTTTCAGTCATATTGGTGGCGGCGGCAGGCTTTCAGTCACCGTTCTCTGCATAGTGAGCGGCGGCTGTAACCGCACCCGGCACTGACTGACAGCCGGTGCTAATATGGCCGCACAATGTCAGAATGCTACTAACCTGCATATCAACTCCATATCTGCAGGTTAATAGCATTACTTTACATGACAGGTTCCCTTTAGAGGTTTACAAATGACCGGATCCCTCGTCAGCTGTCATGTAGTAATGTAGTGCCGATATCAGGAGTAACATGGCGACATAAATGGTGTCCTCCATTCTGCACTTTCTCTCATGATTTTCCTTTCTTGTTTATTTCCATCTCTATAGGCTGAAGAAAAATCCCATAGTGGAGAATTGGCCTTTATTAAACAACTGGCCCAGAATGTCCTGCTTGTACTGGAGTATCCGGCCTACTCCCTGGAGCGCCTGGTAAGGAGCCATCGTCTTCTATATCTCATGTAGAGATGAGCGTTGTTCTACTCGAACTGTTCGCCAATCTCAAATTCGAGCTGTTTTGGGCGGTGTTCGAGCCGGTCGGCGAACACGAACAATTTGAGAAAAATTCGGCTGTTCGAGGTTATGTTCGATAACTGTTCGTGCACCAAAATCATAACTGGATTTTTTCTCAGTAATGATGAAAATTAATGTTAATACGCAGTTTGAGTGTACAGCGGGGCGGGGGGAGGGGCAGGGGATGGATCTCTGCAGGAACAATGAAGATCTCCATTTTTTTTTCTCTTTCCCGCATTTGCAGTGGGGAGGTGCAATCTGTCAGCCTATCAGCAGCGCACACACGGAGCGAAGTGCTTTTTTTCACACAAGCAAGGGCATGTGTGATTGGCAGTGTATGTCACATGTCCTTGCCCTATAAGACCAAGCCATTTTCCCCGTCGCCACCATTTTCTCACTGCTGCAGCTGCGTGTTAGACGGCACCGCTGTTGCTGTGTGCGCTATACCTTGTTAATTTCAAGCCAATTTTCGCACAAATATACAGATAGCTTGGTAGTAGGGAATAGTTGTGATTGCAGTCCTTTTAAGGACTAGGTTACAGCATTTCCTACGACTTTTATCAGGCAGGTCTGTGCTCTTAAATAGATAGATTGTGGGAGTAAAGACTAATTGTAATTGGAGTCCTTTTCAGGACTAGGTTACATCAGTTCCTATCAGTTTTTGCCAGGCAGGTCTGTGCCAGTGCTGTGCAAGTTTTTTTCACAGCATTTGGCTGAATCTAGCAAAGCTAATCCTTTTTGGCCTATTGCAGAGTGTGTTAGTCAGTGGAGTAGCCTATCTGTGTTGCAAGATATACCACCTGTGTATAGAATACCAATTTTTTTACTGCACCTAGTGAAGTAAAATCTTTTGGGCATAGCATCATTCTATTAGTCCATCTATACTGACCTCCATCAGGTTGCAAACTGAATATAATTTTTTTCTGCATCTAGCTCTGAAAAAATATTTGGGCTTCTAGCAGTGTGTGGGACTTGGTCTATTAGTCCATCTATACTGACCTCCATCAGGTTGCAAATTAAAAATAATTTTTTTCTTCATTTAGCTCTGAAAAAATATTTGGGCTTCTAGCAGTGTGTGGGACTTGTTCTATTAGTCCTTCTATACTGACCTCCAGCAGGTTGCAAATTGAATATAATTTTTTTCTGCATCTAGCTCTGAAAAAATATTTGGGCTTCTAGCGGTGTGTGGGACTTGGTCTATTAGTCCATCTATACTGACCTCCATCAGGTTGCAAATTAAAAATAATTTTTTTCTGCATCTAGCTCTGAAAAAATATTTGGGCTTCTAGCAGTGTGTGGGACTTGGTCTATTAGTCCATCTATACTGACCTCCATCAGGTTGCAAATTAAAAATAATTTTTTTCTTCATTTATCTCTGAAAAAATATTTGGGCTTCTAGCAGCGTGTGGGACTTGTTCTATTAGTCCATCTATACTGACCTCCATCAGGTTGCAAATTAAAAATAATTTTTTTCTGCATCTAGCTCTGAAAAAATATTTGGGCTTCTAGCAGTGTGTGGGACTTGGTCTATTAGTCCATCTATACTGACCTCCATCAGGTTGCAAATTAAAAATAATTTTTTTCTGCATCTAGCTCTAAAAAAATATTTGGGCTTCTAGCAGTGTGTGGGACATGGTCTATTAGTCCATCTATACTGACCTCCATCAGGTTGCAAATTGAATAAAAAAATTTTCTGCATCTAGCTCTGAAAAAATATTTGAGCTTCTAGCAGTGTGTGGGACTTGGTCTATTAGTCCATCTATACTGACCTCCATCAGGTTGCAAATTAAAAATAATTTTTTTCTGCATCTAGCTCTGAAAAAATATTTGGGCTTCTAGCAGTGTGTGGGACTTGGTCTATTAGTCCATCTATACTGACCTCCATCAGGTTGCAAATTAAAAATAATTTTTTTCTTCATTTAGCTCTGAAAAAATATTTGGGCTTCTAGCAGTGTGTGGGACTTGTTCTATTAGTCCTTCTATACTGACGTCCAGCAGGTTGCAAATTGAATATAATTTTTTTCTGCATCTAGCTCTGAAAAAATATTTGGGCTTCTAGCGGTGTGTGGGACTTGGTCTATTAGTCCATCTATACTGACCTCCATCAGGTTGCAAATTAAAAATATTTTTTTTCTTCATTTAGCTCTGAAAAAATATTTGGGCTTCTAGCAGTGTGTGGGACTTGTTCTATTAGTCCTTCTATACTGACCTCCAGCAGGTTGCAAATTGAATATAATTTTTTTCTGCATCTAGCTCTGAAAAAATATTTGGGCTTCTAGCGGTGTGTGGGACTTGGTCTATTAGTCCATCTATACTGACCTCCATCAGGTTGCAAATTAAAAATAATTTTTTTCTGCATCTAACCCAGCCAATAGTTTTGGCCTAATACCACAGTTTGGCCACTCAGCTCTGCTCGGCTACCATCCATTGTTTTTTTGTGCAAACAACTCCAGAGTTGTGAATTAGTTAACCACCAAAATGAGTGGAAAAAGGCCTGCTGCTGGTGGAAAGGGGAATAGGCGTGTTGGGAAGGGGAAAAAAGGTTGTGTCTGTGGGGTAGGTGCAGAAGAAAGACCATCTTCCAGCCAAACTAAAATGTCTACTTCTTTTAGCGGACAATGTGATAAGATCCCTTTCTTACGGCCACGCCAATCGCTACAAATTCCAGATGAGGCACAAAAACAGCAGGTGCTTCAACGGATATCAAGTGCTCCTTTAAGTGGGCTCTCCTCCACATCAACTTCAACATCACAAATACTCCAGTCCTCAAAGGTGTCACCCAAATCGCACTTGCTTCCTCACAGCTCCCAAATCTCCAGCTGCCCGTCTGAGTATGAGGTAGAACAGATGGTTGAGTCTGCAGAGCTGTTTACTCATACTATAGCCTGGGAATCAGAGGTCGACTCCAGCGCTTCTGTGAATCCAGACGAGGAAATGATCTGCACTGATGCCCAGAATCTTTATGAGTCGGATCCAGGACCAGACGCAGAAGGTTCTGACCATAATGTAGACCCTCATTCCCAAACTGTAACTCCTGTTGGTGGAGACAATGAGGAAGACGATGATAAGACTCAAATACCTGATTGGAGCGACAACTTTAGTTTTTTGTCAGGGCAGGAACAGGTTGGCTCTGAGGACGACGGGTGTGATAACGCACAGGGTGATGATGATGAGGTCGGAGATCCCACTTACTGTCAACCCACAGTCAGCCAAGAGATGAGGTCAGCAGAGGAGGTGGAGGAAGATGCTAGTGACGACGAGGTCAGGTTGCGCCTTCCTGGACAGAGACGTAGTACTGGAAGCACGTCAACAACTGCATCCTCAAACACAACTCTGCCTCTCACCACAAGTCGTGGTGGCTCTTCAGGTCGCATGGGTGCTAAGCCTTGCATAGCCTGGGCATTTTTTCAGATCAATAAAGATGACCCAACTCGTGTTATCTGTAACATTTGTCAGCAAAAGCTAAGTAGAGGCCAAAAAATACATAGTTTGAGTACTTCATGCATGAACCGGCACATGGACATGAAGCATAAGTTGCAGTGGGAAGCTCAGTGTGCTACAATGCGGTCTAGCCGGCCGGGCCAACCACCGTCTGCCATATCTTGTGCATCCGCGGCCTCTTCATCCTCTGTGACTGGGGGGACAGCAGTCACACCTGTTTTGGGGCGCAGACCTGCCACCTCTTTACCCGCAACAGCCAGCGTGATTGGCAGGTCATCATTTTCTTTGGAGGTGGTAACACCAGCTGGTCTTGAGCGCTGTCCGACATCGATAGCACCACCTTTGGATCAAGGCAACCTAACATGTCCGCCTGCATCTTCCTCACAGACCGGCAGTTTGCCGGGGACACCCTTATCAACCCCGTCTAAGCACAATAGCCAGCCCTCGGTCCCTCAGATGTGGACAAGTAAAAGACCATTTCCTCCTAGCCATGAGAAAGCTAAGAGGTTGAATTTCACCATCTGCAAGCTCTTGGCTACAGAAATGCTGCCTTTCCGCCTGGTGGACACAGAGGATTTTCGAGACCTTATGTCCGTCGCAGTGCCCCAGTACCAGATGCCCAGTCGGCACTACTTCTCAAAGAAAGGTGTGCCTGCGCTCCACCAGCATGTCGCACACAACATCACCGCTTCTTTGAGAAACTCTGTGTGTGACAGGGTGCATTTCACCACAGACACTTGGACGAGTAGGCATGGACAGGGGCGTTACATGTCGCTGACTGGGCACTGGGTAACTATGGTGACAGCAGGACAAGGGGCTGCTGTCCAAGTCTTGCCGTCCCCACGAGTTGTGCGTCAATCCTCTTTATGTCATTTTTCCTCCACTGCTTCTGCCTCCTCAACCTCCTCTCGGTCTTCCACCTGCACCCAAAGCCTGTCTGGTCATGCCACAAGCTTTCTAACTGCGCAGAAGGGATCCTGCACACCTCCTTACTATGCTGGCAGTAGGGCTCAACGTCATCAGGCGGTTTTTACATTGAAATGTCTGGGAAATGTGAGTCACACAGCTGAGGAGTTGTGGTCAGCTCTGGAGAACCAATTTCATGAATGGTTGTCTCCACTGGACCTGAAACCAGGGAAGGCCGTGTGCGACAATGCTGCAAACCTGGGTGCGGCCCTTCGCCGGGGCAATGTCACACACGTGCCTTGTATGGCTCACGTGTTGAACCTGGTTGTCCAGCAATTTTTAGCCCACTATCCCAGACTAGATGGCCTTCTGCAGAGGGCACGGTCGCTGTGTGCTCACTTCCGCCGTTCGCATCCCGCAGCTCAGCGACTTACATCTCTACAGAAGTCGTTGGGCCTGCCACTTCACCGGCTAAAATGCGATGTGCCTACCCGGTGGAATTCAACTCTGCACATGTTGCAGCGACTGTGGCAGCACCGACAAGCCCTGGTGCAATACGTTCTGACGTATAGCCTGGGCCAACGAGATTCAGAGGTGGGGCAAATCACGCTGGAGGAGTGGTCTCAGATCAGGGACCTATGCACCCTTCTGCACAGTTTTGAAATGGCGACGAAGATGTTTAGTGCTGACGATGCCATTATCAGCATGACTATTCCGGTGATTTACATGCTGGAGCACATGTTAAACAGAATTCGGAGTCAGGTGGTGGCACAAGAGGAGGTGGAGGAAGTAGAGGAGGAGGAGTTGTATGCGGAAGGGCTAACATCTGCAAGGTCCAGACGGTCGGCAGCACCAGGGCGGCAGGCATGTGAGGGTGGGGGAGATGATTTTACCAGGGCGCATGGTAGCAGCCAAACTAGTGAGGAAGGTGCAGGAGCCCAGGAAGAAGTGGAGGACGAACTGATGGAAGACTCATCAGATGAGGGAGACCTTGATCACATTTCTGTTGTGCGAGGTTGGGGGGAGAGGACAGAGGAAGGAAGCATGATTGTTACCTCGCCACCAACACAACAGGGACTTGGTGCTCCTGGATGCGCAACACACATGAGTGCCTTCTTGCTGCACTACCTGCAACATGACCCTCGAATTGTGAGAATTAGAAATAATCCTGACTACTGGGTTGCCACACTGTTAGATCCCCGGTACAAAAGTAAATTTGCAGAAATTATTCCTGCCATAGAAAGGGATGCACGCATGCAGGAGTATCAGCAGAGACTGTTGCAGAATCTTACATGTGCTTTTCCACAAAATACCAGTGGTGCACGTAGTGAATCTCACAGTTCCAACTTGCCAACCGTGGGACCGTCAAGTGTTCAGCACTCAAACCGTAACAGAACCACAGTATCTGCTGGTAACATCAATTTTGCGGAATCATTTCACCACTTTTTTAGCCCATCCTTTGCAAGGCCACAGGAGACAAGAAGTCTGACACATAGTCAACGCCTAGAGACGATGGTACAGGAGTATCTCCAAGTAAACATTGAAGCCACGACTGTGTCACTGGACCCTTGCTCTTTTTGGGCTTCCAATCTGGATAAATGGCCGGAGCTAGCCACTTATGCCTTGGAGATCTTGTCATGCCCCGCAGCCAGCGTTCTGTCTGAACGTGTGTTCAGCGCTGCTGGTGGTGTGCTGACAGATAAGCGCACGCGGCTCTCCACTGATAATGTAGACAGACTCACGTTCATAAAGATGAACAAATCATGGATCCGAAACGACTTTTCTACCCCTGTGTCATCCTGGGGAGAGTAAAAGCTTGATGATTGGTTAAAATCACCCTAGCAACCGTTTTAAGCTTTCAAATTACTAATCATGTTTATCTGTATCTTGACTGGAAAATAATTTGGGCTTTGTAGCAGTGTGCAGCACTGATCCTATTAGGCCATCTATAATAAGCTTCACCAGATTTAAAATTAAAAATAATTTTTAGCTGCATCTAGCCCGGAAAATAATTTTGGGGCTCCGAGATGCGCAAGACACATAAGTGCCTTCTTGCTGCACTACCTGCAGCATGACCCTCATATTGTCAGAATTCGAAGTAATCATGACTACTGGGTTGCCACACTCTTAGATCCCCCAAACTTTTCGATCAACCTTTTCATTTTAATAAAGACCAAAAAAATGGTCATTTTTGAAATTATAAGCATTAGCAGGTTGTTAGAAACTGAAATCAAACAGTTTTCAACTCAAAACTTTATTCTAGGTGATGTTACATTTTCACATAGGACCCCTTGTTCGAAAGGAGCTTCTGAACTCTCTCGTCCATTGAATTTGTCAGGTTTTGGATTTTTTCTGCTTCAATTGTTTTGCATGAGGACAGAATACCCTCCCAGAGCTGTTGCTTAGATGTGAACTGCCTCCCGCCATCATAGACACTCCTTTTAATGATGCTCCAAAGGTTCTGAATGGGGTAGAGGTCAGGGGAGCATGGGGGTCACACCATAAGTTTGTCCCCTTTTATGCCCATATCAGCCAGAGATGCAGATGTTTTATGTGCAGCATGAGATGGTGCATTATCATGCAGAAAAATGATCTTGCTGTGAAATACATGGTTCTTCTTCTTGAACCATGGCAGGAAGTGCTGTTTGAGAAAATCCACATACATTATGGAGTTCATCTTTAGCGCCTTCAGGGATCCTAAAGGGGCCGACAATCTCTCTCCCCATGATTCCAGCCCAAAACATTACTCCACCTCCTCCTTGTTGGCGCTGTAGCCGTGTTTGCGTGGGGTGTCCATCAACCAGCCATCCTCCACTCCATTCATCTGGACCATCGAGCGCTGCACGGCACTCATCCGTGAACAAAACAGTTTTGAAATCAGTCTTCATGTAATGTTTGGCCCACTGGAGCCGTTTCTGCTTGTGTGAAGTGGATAGAGGAGGTCGACAGGATGGCGTATGCACAGCTGCAAACCTCTGAAGGACCCTGCATCTTGTTGTTCGGGGGACGTTGGAGGCACAAGCAGCTTCAAAAACTTGTCTGCTGCTATGACAAGGCTTTTTTGCCGCTGCTCTTTCAACCTGACGTAATTGCCTGTAGGAAAGAGTCCTCAATTTGCCCTTATCAGCACGCACACGTGTGTACTGTGAATCAGCTACATACTTCTTGATTGCCAAGACACTTCATCCTGATCATCGCACAATGTTGATTGTAGTCATGCCTTGACCTAAACACTCCACAATTTGTTGCTTCTCAGCAGCCGACACATCCTTTTTCTTTCCCATTTTGGCAGAAAATGTAGGCTGCTTAATAATGTGAGAGAGCCTTCTTAAGTAGTCTTGCCTTTCATTGGACACACCTGCCAAACTAATTAGCACAGGTGTCTGCAATTGCTTACAGTGATATAAAGAGCCCTGACACACATCACCATCAATGAGTTTAACTGACAAACAAACAAATTCTTCCCTTATCACTCCTAAACACTTTTTGCATAATAATTTGGAACGCGGTGTACATGTGCTTTTCCACAAAACACCAGTGGTTCACGTAGTGAATCTTACAGTTCTAACTTGCCAACCGTGGTCTGTATGGAATTGTTCAATAAAGGGCCCAAAATTAAGATAACATAGATGGGAGAGGTCTCTATGAATAGGAATTCCTAAGTATTTGATACCCTGTGAGGGCCAGGCAAAGGGAAAGTTGGACTGGATGGAATCCTATATGGATTTAGGGAGGGAGACATCGAGGGCCTCAGACTTCGCTGCATTGATTTTAAAATTTTACCATGTAACAAAGTGATCTATTTCAGCCATAACAGCAGGGATGGATATATGTGATTGAGTGATATATACTAGGACATCATCAGCAAATAGAGAGCACTTGTACTCGGTGCCTCCCACCTCAATCCACCTAATATTGGGGTTATGGCGAATTGATGAGAGCAGGTGCTCCGTCACTAGGATGTATAAGAGAGGGGACAGAGGACATCCCTGCCTTGTCCCATTGGTGATTGTGAAAGGTGATGAAAATGTTCTGACGCACCCCCTGGGCCTTGGGACACCCGGAGCCGGACCCTTTTTGGTGGATGCTGGTGGTTATAGTCTTCGTGGCGGCGATCCGGTTCCGTGGCTCAGGGCGGTCAAACCAGTGGCGGAACTATTTATGTGGTTTTGATGTTTAAATGTCCGACTACGCCACCCGTGGATTGCGGTCAGAGTGAACCGCCGCTACAGGGCAGACCGCTAAGGCTGGTGTTGTGGGTGCAGCAGAGCGTAGCATAACTCCCCACGGGAGGAGTATAGCCTCAGGGCAGTGTATGCGGAGGATGGGGGTGATGGTGCAGGGCAGCAGCAGTAACGACACGGAGTCAGTGATGCAGTTCAGGGCCTTTACTCACAGTTCTTATTATCCAGACCACGTCTGCAGGTAACGGCTGCCCACGTCGTACTGTGCTCACCAGGTGAGGGGCTCAGACAACTCCCAGATAACTTTGGAGCGCTTCACAGGACCCCCTTTGTGTGTCCTTTGTCTGGCCTTTCTTACCAACACTTCTGTCCGGCTGCCTCGGGCCTCCTCTTGGTAAACTTGGCGCCAGTTTCCCTGACCCTATGTGGTGCCTTCCTAGCGGGTGGAGCAAGGGGCTGCGCCACATAAAATGTCAGAGCCTCCGGTTTCTAGCTGAGGGTCGTTTCCTGCCTCCACTAGTTCGGGGACCAGTCTCCCCCTTTGGCCTGACCCCTCCACGCAGGTGGATTCGGGCGTGCGGTGGCGACTCGCCCGTCCGCACCCCTGGGATCCCTTCATTCCTCGTTCCTGGAGCCTTCTCCGCTCCTCTTCCTTCCTTCTCCCTCTTGCAGGCCTGGGCCTCTGTTACTAGGCCCGCCTCTGGAGCAGAGCTCATGCAGAGCCCCTGCTCCCTGCCACTTCTGCTCAGACTTCTCTGCACTGAACTAAGATGGTGCCCACCTTTTATACTCCCTTCTCAATGCACCCAGGAACTGCTTCCTCCCTGCTCCTGCACTGCAGGGTTCCCCTTCCTCAGTGTTCCCTCCCCCCACTCCAGCCAGGGACAGGGACTGTCGTGCCCATCTCAGGGGCATATTGGTCGCCCTGCCCCACGGCAATGTGGTGTAATGCATGCAGGTGTCGGGTCCTGATCCACACTCCATCCTTATCTGAGAGTGAGATATCACACCTCTGGGTGAGGTGCAATACGTCTGTAGCAACCGAGCCCTCGGTGCTACAGTTCCATTTATCTTCAGCCTAGGTGACGTATTGTGATACAGGGCCGTGATTTTGGCTATAAAAGGGTCCCCTAGACCCCTACCCCAAGCTTTTTAAGAGAATCATATATGGCGTGCCAGGAGACTCTATGGAATGCTTTCTCAGCATCCAACGAGAGTATCTACTTACAAATTTTTAACTGCATCTAGCCCAGGAAATACTTTGTGCCTAGTAGCAGTGTCTGCTAGTCAGCGGATTATCCCGGCTGTTAAGCAAGCTACACCACCTGTAGTTTGGACACTTAATTTTTTCAAAGGAAATGCTTCGGGACCACGGGATACTCAGTGAAGAGCATCAGGAGGCACCCCAAGGCATAGGGGCTGGGACTGGCACTAGGATGCCTTGCGGTGGACAGCCGAGCTCGATCCTTATAAAAGCTTTTTAACTGCAGCAGCTTTAGTGGACGCTACTGGAGCTGGAATTACGCGGCTGCTGGCATGAGACTTGCCCTCCAATAGATCCTTGTAAATGGATTTAAAGTGTATTCATTCAAATTAGAGGGACAATTTAAATTAAAAAGCTTAGAGCTGCCTCCACCACAGGGGGGCTCTCTCGACCCACCAGCGGACAGGCACCAGTATTGGGAGAGGGGGGCTGGCCGTCAGGGTTCACCGCGGCTCTGGCACAAACCCGGCGACACGGAGGTGGCACGGGCAGGAGCGGACTGGCCGTCTCGGCTTCTCACTTTTTGGATTTTAGAAGGGCATGACATGCCTATATCTGTGTCTCCCCCTCCTTTTACTCCTCCACCTCTTTTCTTTTCGCATGACTATATGTACTTGTCACTTTTCCATGTGTTAGTTGTGTCTTCTGAGCAGTTTGTCAGCTTTTGGACACCTTTGAAGGTGTTTTCTATGTGTTTCTATGTGTTTTTGTTTGCCTGCCATTGGTTTTAACGGTGTTCGAAGGTGTTCGACGAACAGTTCGACGAACAGTTCGGCGAACACACGGGTGTTCGACGAACCGAACCGAACTCGAACACTACGGGGGTGGCTCAACACTAATCTCATGTCCTTGTTGTCTGATCTTCTCCAGATTACCGTCATATAGCAGAAACTCAGATTTATGGTGGTAGAGGCCTCCCTGTCCGCTCCAGGCAGACACAGGACATTTTATGCCCGTCTGTCTCTGCGGCTCCATCATACGTGAGGACAGTCTGTACTCAGCGGTGCGGAGTTAGTATTTCCGCTTCTGTCTCTCTCGATCATCACAATCTTCCTTCTTATAAATGTTGCAGTCCTGATAGAAGATATTGTAGATCAGTTGTAGATACAAGTCCCTTATACAACCCCTGGCAAAAATTATGGAATCACCGGGCTCGGAGGATGTTCATTCAGTTGTTTAATGTTGTTGAAAAAAAAGCAGATCACAGACATGGCACAAAACTAAAGTCATTTCAAATGGCAACTTTAGGGCTTTAAGATACACTAAAAGAAATCAAGATTAAAAATGTGGTACTCAGTAAGGGTAATTTTTTTCATACCAAGCAGAGGGAAAAAAATATGGAATCACTCAATTCTGAGGAAAAAATTATGGAATCATGAAAAACAAACACACAAAAGAACACTACAATACATCACTAGTATTTCGTTGCACCACCTCTGGCTTTAATAACAGCTTGAAGTCTCTGAGGCATGGACTTAATGAGTGACAAACAGTACTCTTCATCAATCTGGCTCCAACTTTCTCTGATTGCTGTTGCCAGATCAGCTTTGCAGGTTGGAGCTTTGTCATGCACCATTTTCTTCAACTTCCACCAAAGATTTTCAATTGGATTCAGATCCGGACTATTTGCAGGCCATGACATTGACCTTATGTGTCTTCTTTCAAGGAATGTTTTCACAGTTTTTGCTCTATGGCAGGATGCATTATCATCTTGAAGAATGATGTCATCATCCCCAAACATCGTTTCAATTGATGGGATAAGAAGACTGTCCAAAATATCAATGTAAACTTGCGCATTTATTGAAGATGTAATGACAGCCATCTCCCCAGTGCCTTTACCTGACATGCAGCGTCATATCATCAATGACTGTGAAAATTTGCATGTTCTCTTCATGCAGTCATCTTTATAAATCTCATTGGAACGGCACCAAACAAAAGTTCCAGCATCATCACCTTGCCCAATGCAGATTCGCGATTCATCACTGAATATGACTTTCATCCAGTCATCCACAGTCCACAATTGCTTTTCCTTAGCCCATTGTAACCTTGTTTTTTTGTGTTTATGTGTTAATGATGGCTTATGTTTAGCTTTTCTGTATGTAAATCCCATTTCCTTTAGGCGGTTTCTTACAGTTCGGCCACAGACATTGACTCCAGTTTCCTCCAATTCATTCCTCATTTGTTTTGTTGTGCATTTCCTGTTTTGAAAACATATTGGATTAAGTTTCCGGTCTTGACGCTTTGATGTCTTCCTTGGGCAACATTGTGTGATGATTTACCTTCTTTTAAGAGTTTGATAATCCTCTAATTTGTTTCAATTGACATCTCTCGTGTTGGAGCCATGAGTCATGTCAGTCCACTTGGTGCAACAGCTCTCCAAGGTGTGATCACTCCTTTTTAGATGCAGATTAACTAGCAGATCTAATTTGATGCAGGTGTTAGATTGGAAATGAAAATTTACAGTGTGATTCCATAATTTTTTCTTCAGAATTTAGTGATTCCATATTTTTTTTCCCTCTGCTTGGTCTAAAATAAATTACCTTTACTGAGTACCTCATTTTTAATATTGATTTCTTTTAGTGTTTCTTAAAGCCCTAAAGTTGCCATTGGAAATTACTTTAGTTTTGTGCCATGTCTGTGATCTGCTTTTTTTTCAACAACATTAAACAACTGAATGAACATCCTCCGAGCCCGGTGATTCCATAATTTTTGCCAGGGGTTGTATATTAATGTGGATTTACTGGGGGAGCGGCTTTGTATAGTTCGTCCAATACTGAAATTATCCAGGAAATCCAATGATTAGTCCTTCCTGTCTATTGTATGTGGTAATGTAGTATTTGTGAAATGTTATATTAATTGTATATATTATATCCATCAGGAAACATCCGAAGGCGACTCCAAAGAGGGGCAAAATGGAAATATTGCTGACCCTGATATCAGTCAGCCGGGGCCGAACCCTGATCTGATGGAAGGTAAGCCGGTCATCTAATATTTTACATTCAAATATCAAGTTATAGAGAACGACAGAGAACATGGAGATTTACTCTTCATCCAATGTATGAGGAAGCTGGTGGCTCATGAGCCCCCATGGACTATAATGAGGGGGTCACAAATGTACAAAGAGGCTCATTGGTCCCCAATCATGTAATTGTTGAGGATTCGGTCAGATCCTGAGCAATGACACGTTCATAGTACAGTATATATATATAGATATGCCATAAATATATACAGTGTGTGCAGAATATCCTTATATCTAGTATATTCCATGTACAGGGGTCTTATCATTTCCATTATTATATGGATGTGTTATATAAGTGGTGATATAGACTAATACATGTCGTCTCTTCATTATTTTATCATTATTATAGGAATAACTGTGCCGACAAATACTGATGGTGGAACATCTGAGCCACCAGAGATCATCCAGGAATCTGCCAGTGTAAGTATCATGGGACGTCTGTATATCATCAGATGACGGGTGGGAATTACACATCCCATATGACAATGGGATATCTCTGCTCTTATGTAGATCAGACCTATTATGTGTGACGGTGGTGTTATTATTCTGTCTCCTCCGTGTGATGTCCCTTATCCTCCCCTGCAGTACAATGATTTATGTGTATGGGGAATATCCACTTATAATATAATAGTGTCTGTGGGGGGTCCGGCTTTTATCACGTCCTCTACTTCGGTTGCAGTGTAATCAGGGGGGATATAATATAGACGGGAGATCTGGAGCTTTTATACTCCTGCAGCTTCGTTGTCTTAATGTCATTTCTTATTCTTTTTTAGGCCTTGATCAGATCAGTGAATCCTTGTAAGGACGACTTTAATCCTATCAAACTGATCAGCTGTGGAGGATTTGGGTGAGCTTTACTTGGTATAATATTTATTTCTCAGGGCTCCTTATAGTGATGCCTATGTCTCTATGTCCTGCCCGCGCAATGCTACCATAGAGAAATTATGGTTCCACATCACTGTCCACATCTAATTGTCTCTCTTCAGGTCAGTTAGGATGTGACGTGGAAGAGGACTTTCCATAGGTGATCATTTATGGAGTGTTATGTTATGGATTTCTAGTGATGGCCACACATCTAGTATTAACCATTAGTACAGGAGATCACTTGATCAGGTCTATGGATGGACTGTTAGTAAGAATTCATAATAAATCATGGCTTTTCTTCCTCCTCAGATCCGTCCACCTAGTTCGCCATACAGACACAAACAAGATATGTGCTATGAAGAAAATGGACACGCAGAACCTGAGAAAGCCAAAGACCCTTAAATGGGCCTTTCAGGAGAGGGACATCTCTACATTCGCTGATTGTCCCTTTGTGGCCTCCATGTTCTGCTCCTTTCCTACTAAATTTCATCTGTGTATGGTCATGGAGTATGCACCAGGTAGGACACATCCATTGTATTTATATCCAGCCCACGTCTGCCTAATCCTAGCACCTTATATATAACCTGAACATGTCCACATGGACGGTTACATGTCCACACCGCATTTACTATAATGTTACTAAGATGCCTTGTGTGTCCTCACTGAGCATGGCGGCAATATCTGCTATGGAGGAAAGGAAGATTTCTCTGTATTTGAACAGTTTTTATAGATGAGAAGTTTCACAGAGAAATAAATGAGAGGCTTGTAGATGAGGCCTGGCTCTGTCTCTATGTACAGGGTTCCTCTGCAGTAGACGCTCTACATTACACAGTGTATCTCTATACATACAGTACAGACCAAAAGTTTGGACACACCTTCTCATTTAAAGATTTTTCTGCATTTTCAGGACTATGATAATTGTACATTCACACTGAAGGCATCAAAACTATGAATTAACACATGTGGAATTATATACTTAACAAAAACATGTGAAACAACTGAAAATATGTCTTATATTCTAGGTTCTTCAAAGTAGCCACCTTTTGCTTTGATGACTGCATTGCACACTCTTGGCATTCTCTTGATGAGCTTCAAGAGGTAGTCACCGGAAATGGTTTTCACTTCACAGGTGTGCCCTGTCAGGTTTAATAAGTGGGATTTCTTGCCTGATAAATGGGGTTGGGACCATCAGTTGTGTTGTGCAGAAGTCTGGTGGATACACAGCTGATAGTCCTACTGAATAGACTGTTAGAATTTGCATTATGGTAAGAAAAAAGCAGCTAAGTAAAGAAAAACGAGTGGCCATCATTACTTCAAGAAATGAAGGTCAGTCAGTGCGAAAAATTGGGAAAACTTTGAAAGTGTCCCCAAGTGCAGTTGCAAAAACCATAAAGCGCTACAAAGAAACTGGCACATATGAGGACCGCCCCAGGAAAGGAAGACCAACAGTCACCTCTGCTTCTGAGGATAAGTTTATCCGAGTCACCAGCCTCAGAAATCGCAGGTTAACAGCAGCTCAGATTAGAGACCAGGTCAATGCCACACAGAGTTTTAGCAGCAGACACATCTCTTCAACAACTGTTAAGAGGAGACTTTGTGCAGCAGGCCTTCATGGTAAAATAGCTGATAGGAAACCACTGCTAAGGACAGGCAACAAGCAGAAGAGACTTGTTTGGGCTAAAGAACACAAGGAATGGACATTAGACCAGTGGAAATCTGTGCTTTGGTCTGATGAGTCCAAATTTGAGATCTTTGGTTCCAACCACCATGTCTTTGTGCGACACAGAAAAGGAGAACGGATGGACTCTACATGCCTGGTTCCCACTGTGAAGAATGGAGGAAGAGGTGTGATGGTGTGGGGGTGCTTTGCTGGTGACACTGTTGGGGATTTATTCAAAATTGAAGGCATAATGAACCAGCATGGCTACCACAGCATCTTGCAGTGGCATGCTATTCCATCCGGTTTGCGTTTAGTTGGGCCATCATTTATTTTCCAATAGGACAATGACCCCAAACACACCTCCAGGCTGTGTAAGGGCTATTTGACCAAGAGGGAGAGTGATGGGTTTCTACGCCAGATGACCTGGCCTCCACAGTCACCAGACCTGAACCCAATCGAGATGGTTTGGGGTGAGCTGGACCGCAGAGTGAAAGCAAAAGGGCCAACAAGTGCTAAGCATCTCTGGGAACTCCTTCAACATTGTTGGAAGACCATTTCCGGTGACTACCTCTTGAAGCTCATCAAGAGAATGCCAAGAGTGTACAAAGCAGTCATCAAAGCAAAAGGTGGTTACTTTGAAGAACCTAGAAAATGACATATTTTCAGTTGTTTCACCATTTTTGTTAAGTATATAATTCTACATGTGTTAATTCATAGTTTTGATGCCTTCAGTGTGAAAGTACAATTTTCATAGTCATGAAAATACAGAAAAATCTTTAAATGAGAAAGTGTGTCCAAACTTTTGGTCTGTACTGTACCATCCTGTCCCAATATCTCCGCTTGTTTCACATTCACACTCATCATGTGTAATTTACTCTGTAACAGACCCTCACCTGTCATATTTGCTTTTTCCTGTAGGAGGAGACTGTGGCAATCTTCTACAGCACAGGGGTCCTTTACCTATCACCTTGGCCCGTCTGTACATTGCAGAAACAGTCCTTGCTGTGGAATATCTGCACAGCTATGGTGTGGTGCACAGAGACCTGAAGCCTGTAAAGTAAGTGACCCTTGAGCTATAATAAAGGGGATGAAAGTTAGTTTGTTATACAGTCTATGGGTTATTACTTGGGGCTGACAACATCTTTTCTTTTACAGCCTCCTGATAACATCAACAGGACATATTAAAGTGACCGATTTTGGAGTTTCAAAACTTGGCCTCATGAGACCAACATCAAACATCTATAAGGCTCAAACTATGGACATCACCAAAGAGTTCTGTGATAAAGAGGTCGGCTTTACTTACAGGATTTTCTACTTTACATATCTCATCTCTTTCTCCTTCTCTGATCATTTCTCATCACATTTCCACTGATGTTATTTGTCGTATGTATTGATCATCATCTCATTCTTCTGTTGTTTTCCAGACTGCTGGCACGTCTAGTTACATGGCCCCAGAAGTTATCCTAAGGAAAGGCTATGGAAGACCTGTTGACTGGTGGTCAGTAGGCATCATCCTATATGAATTTCTCTTTGGATATACACCATTTTATAGGGCTTCCCAAAAGGAGAAATTACGCAGTATCCTCAGTGGTAAGTAAAATAATCTGACTGCTTGTCATGTCGCTGTTATTTGGTTTGATTTGTTCCTTGGTTCAGTTTCTAGCTTTTTTAAGGAAAATGCTTTTTTATGTAAATAAATGAAGAGGTTTTATTTCCTGTAATATTTTCTTTTTATATCACAGATGAGATTGTTTGGAGATGTAATTCCTTTCCTCCACCAAATGCTCGGGGCATCATCACTCAGCTACTCAGAAAAAATCCAGAACAAAGACTTGGGACAGGTAATATGATTATAGTATTAATAATGACTTATTACACCTCTGGGCAAATGAAGGTGTCCATGAGGATGAGCACTGAAGGTCTCTACCAACGTGTCCATTCCCCATTCTTCATGCTATAATGTTCAGTTCAGTTCCTTCATGTTGGCTCTTTTAAATCTCCAGTTCAGATTAACATAAACTGTATAGATACGGAGTAGTTTCTCTGACAATAACTGTATCAATTTTTTTCTTGTCTTCCTTTTCCAGGAGGGGCACACGAGATCAAAATTCATCCATTTCTGCGTGCCTTAAACTTTAACAACCTTCTAAGTCAGAAGCCTCTGTTCGTTCCTGATCTAAAATCAGATGAGGACACCCGCTATTTTAGCAGTAAGTAAAATGAGACGTTATCGGCAGAAAACTGCTGAGTGTCTTTTCTTTCATTATGTGTGACAATCAGTTCCCATCATAAAGTGTAATAACATGGTGACTGTCTGACTGGCTCTTATACTAATAATTTCTCATAACACTTTTACTTTTCAGATCGCTCTGTGGGTTATAAATTTAGGAATTCAGATGATGGGGACACAAGTGAGGACAATGACTGTTCAGAAATCAAAAACTTTGAATCATCTTCTCAAAGGTTTTCCAAAGTAAGTATATCTAAATCATGTAGGTCAATAAAATGAATAAAACCTATGATTAGAAAAAAAGTTTCAAAATATATCTATTTATATTTTATATTTCTTTGTGTTTTTTTAGCTATATACCACCAGTACCAAGATGGTGACCATTGAAGAACCTATGTCACCTCCAGAGTGTACCCCTGAGAACAGCAAAAAACACCAAGACTTGTGAGTAGATTATTATTATTATTATGAGATTTAGCTCTGATATATGCTCAGACACGAGTAACACAAATCTAAATCCAGCATCCACCACCCCATGATAACTGATTGCTGTGGATCTGGCTTGTGATTACACAGCAATATCAGTTGATCATTGCAACGAGCCATTCATTCCCAGCTCTTTATAGGCCAATATTACTAGTTAGACTCCATTCTTGCTGGTAGAATGGGGTCCTGAGCAGAATATCCCCTTTATGATGTCCCAAATGGCCTTACAGACAGGTGTTCTTCCTTTTTGTATTGTTTTCCCTTGTAATTTACTTGACTTTCTTCTACCAAACAGGCATAAAGAATCTCCCCCTTCCAAAACTGATGATGGTGACAATCAGTGTGTCACTGCTAAAAAGTGTGAGTCATCCTCGCCCTCATTGTCAGGTATGTACAGATTTATAGACCATCCCATTATAGGCTATGATACAAAAGTGTAATGTGAATCTGCACATGAAGGCTCAGATAATGACTTACTTTATTCCCGCTGCCCCTGAGTATTCAATTTTTTGTTTTGGTAAAATCCACCATACGGTTCCAGAGTTATTGGCAGTTTTATTTAGTGCTCATTTTTATGGTCTTTACAAGGGGGTGGTGCTAACAGGATTATCTGGGGGGGGGTGTCTTCAGCCTCTTCTTCAGTATTATAGTGTGGTAAAGACCATAAAAATGACCACTAAATAAAAAGGCCCCTGTCTGTGGAACTGTAAGGCGGTGTGCTCACAATGCGTTTTTAATTGTTTCCGCAGCAGCAATTCCGCCGCAGAAACGCTTAAAAAACGCTTGGTAGAAGGCCTGCCATGTTCCCCAATGATAATCCGCATGTGCTGTGCACATGCTGCAGAAATTTCCGCTGCGGATTATCATTGCGGAAAAATCCGCAGCACTACCAATTATTTTGCAGAAGTCCTGCGTTTTCACCGCCATTGACTTGCATTGGAACGCATGGAATCCGCATCACTGCATCTGTACATGCGGAATCCATGTGTTTCAATGTACGGATGGTACTCGGGTCTGGAGAAGAGGAGACTCTCCTCCAGACCCCCCCTACCATAGAACCTGTAAAAAAAAAAGAATAAAATAAAAAATAAATATGATACTTACCTTCTGATGGCCTCCGGTTCCTTGTCTCGGCTTGCCGGCAGCTCGCGGTAGACTAAAGGACCTGCGCTGACGTCATTTAGTCATGTGACGGGTCATGCGACCAATGATGTCGGCAGGTCCTTAAATCTACCGCGAGCTGCCGGCAAGCCAAGAAAAGGACTCCGGGGGCATCAGAAAGTAAGTATATTTATTTTTTACCATTCTTTCGGTCACACTATATAAATCCATGCCGGCTGCCGGTTGCATGGATTTATATAGTGTGACCAAGTTGTCAAGCACTTTCCAAGTGATGCTAAAATCGCTTGGAAAGTGCTTGACAACCCGCATGCGAAATCGCATGATCCGCATGTCCCTGGCAGGAAAAACACATGTACAATCCGCATGTACAATCCCCATGTACAATCCGCATGTACAATCCGCATGTTCAATCCGCATGCCTTTTTTGTGCCAGGGAGATGCAGAAACGCTCAGGAAAAAATCCGGAGCATTTCTGCATCGTGGGCACATAGCCTAAGGGGGATTTTAATAAAAACCAAAAACAGAGTCCTCAGGGGAGCAGGGGGAATAAAGTAAGAGTGAATTCTGGACACTTAAGACCTGGTGATGAGTCTTCTTTAAACTTACGCTTAAGTGTTATCTGACGGATTATATAAAAACACTTTGGCTTGCTGCAAGTAATGTCATGTTAATAAGGGAGACACCACACGGCCGCACACAGAAAAGCTACAAGTGCAGATTAACCAGTTTGAGTAACTCTATAAACATATAAAATGAATCTTTGAGGAGTTTATAATCAACATCTTTTTCTGACTTCTTATTAGAACCTCCAGTTAAGGAGAGAAAGAAATCTGCACTAAATCTGAGAAAACAGCAAAGAACAGATAAAGTGGAAGAGGGGGAAAGTAGTAGGCGAGGTAAGTGTGAGGATAACCTCCATGTTGTATGATGTCAGTGAGATAAGTCATGTGGAGCAGATGTCATCTGTCAGTGGTGGGATTGTCACATGTATGATGGCTGACAATGATCCCGCACCTATGTATGGAGAAGATTCCTCTACCGGCCTCCCACAGAGACACCACAGTAGTGTCCTCTAATATGGAGTCCCATTACTTACATCGGTTTTCATCTCTTTTATAGGTTCTATCTTCCGCCGGATGATATCATCCTGCCGGCGTGGATTATCCAGGGCTGCTCGCACTATCAGACAAAGCTGCATTTTTGCCCACTGTCACCAGGGCACCAGAAACATCTTAAGGGCAGAAAACCCCTCACATCTAGTGCCCTGAAGAAAGTACAGCACATCCACCATCAATGCTGTACCTGCATGGAAAGAGTTGTACCATCTACTGTACCTGTGGCCATCTGACCAGCGAGAAATATCTGCAAAAGTCAAAGGCCTCCAAGAACATCTTTTCAACCTTCCATTTAATTCTTAATTAAAAAAAAATAAATTGGTTAATGTCCTTTTGAATTGAATTGAATATTACTGACATTTATGGCATATCAATGCTACACATGTTATATCTGTCCAATGGTTTGGACACCAAACAGAAGATTAGACAAGACTGAAACATACAGTTTGCACAGCAAGTTGTTTTTACATTGCAGTGTTTGTTCAATTAAATTTTATTGAGTGCTTTTCATAAGGGAACCAGGCAGAAACCACCTGAAATAGACATTGTGTGCACAAAAAGTGGCAACCAAGCTAGGGGGAAACATGCCCTGATCCACTGATTTTACAAGAACTCAGATACTTTTACCTTAGTAGCGCTCTATTTCAGATTCAGGCACAAGAACAAGTTGGATTCTGTGCTGTGCATCCTGGAGGTCCCAGCAGCCACAATCCACCAGAAGCGTAGCTAAGACTTCAAGCACAGGGGAGGCGAAACATCCGAGTGGGTCACTAACCGATATTACCACTATTTGGTGACCATATAGTGGTAGATAACAGCACATATTAAGACTATAGATGAGTGAGCACTAAACTGCTCAGATGCTTGTTACTCGAACCGAACAATTCCTAATGTTCGTGTGCTCATTTCAAGTAACAAGTATAATGGAAGTCAATGAGAAATCCGAGCATTTTTCTGGAAGACCCTACAAGGAGGTCTGGGCGGCAGTGAAAATGTTCAAATGGATGGAAAAAGTGCTGAATGGAAGGAGAACAGCATGGGGAAGACCCCTGGAGGCATCTCTGACTCCCAGATCTCTGCTGAGAACAATGGTGTGACACTTTTTCTCCACTTTAAGGACTGAGAATAAAACATTCCCAATCAATGAGAAATTGCATTTAACAGGAACAAAAATGTTAAAGGGGTTGCCCAGTACTTTAGATTACCCCCACAATGTATCCCCCCTGGGCCCCTAAGGACTTTTGTAATTACCTTACGTTGCAGATAATGCCTGTGAGCGGCGCTATCACTGGCCGCTCACAGGCATCACGTGACCCCCGGCTGCAGCCGGCTCTGATATCCCCTGATGTCACGACAAGTGCTGGCAGCAGCCGGGGGTCTCTCTCTTCCACATTCCACGGTGAATGCCAGGCTGTATTCGGGGTTACCCCCCGCGTCACACCCGGCATCCATCTCACGCTCTCCCTCTCCCCATTCATTGGGAACGCACGGGGTGAATGCTGGGTGTGACGCGGGGGGTGATCGCGCCCACAATCCAGCTGTCACGCCTCACTTGTCGTGACGTCAGCGCGGGGTCACGTGATGCCTGTGAGCGGCGCTATCCTTGGCTGCAACGTAAGCTAATTACAAAAATTCTTAGGGGCCCCGTGGGGATACATTGGAGGGGTAATCTAAAGTACTGGACAACTTCTTTAAGAATCATTTTTTTCCTGTATAATGACTTAAACCAAAATTTTATTTTTGATTAACAAATAGATAATTTCAGTGTAATTTATGAAGGGAAAAAAAAACTGCCAAAAATTAGGGATTCTGATACATCCTGTATTAGAATAAAGGAGGGTCTCATGCACATTCTGGTCAATTTGACATATAGTAGTACTTCTAGACTCATAAAGGCTATGCACTAAGTGCAAATCCTGCCAAAAAATGCAAGTAGGGTCATCCATACACCATGGAAGGCACCAACTGTAGTGCCTCATTCAAATATTGTGAACAAAGTATACACTGTGTGCAGAATTATTAGGCAAGTTGTATTTTAGAGGATTATTTTTATTATTGATCAACAACTATGTTCTCAATCAACCCAAAAGACTCTTAAATATCCAAGCTTAATATTTTTGGAAGTTGGAGTGGGGTGTTTTTAGATTTGGCTATCTTAGGAGGATATCTGTTTGTGCAGGTAACTATTACTGTGCAGAATTATTAGGCAACTTATTAAAAACCAAATATAATCCCATGTCACTTGTTTATTTTCACCAGGTAAACCAATATCAGTGCACAAAATACAGAAATAAACATTTCTGACATGCTAAAACAAAAACCAAAAAAATTAGTGATCAATATAGCCGCCTTTCTTTATGATGACACTCAACAGGCTTCCATCCACAGATTGTGGCCAACACACTTTCTGCAACCCTGTTGGCTATTTGACATGTAACGCTTGATTGTTCGGTGATCACGCTTCAAAAGTTTGGAAATTTCAAGACTGCTGCATCCCTCTGCAAGACATCTCACAATTTTGGACTTTTCAGAGCCCGTCAAACCTCTCTTTTGACCCATTTTGCCAAAGGAAAGGAAGTTGCCTAATAAATAAGCACACCTTCTATAGGGTGTTGATGTCATTAGTCAACACCCCGCCTCATAACAGAGATGCACATCACCAGATTTACTTAATTGGTAGTTGGCTTTCAAGCCTATGCAGCTTGGAGTAGGACAACATGTATAAAAAGTATCATGTGATCAAAATACTCATTTGCCTAATAATTCTGCACACAGTGTAGTTGTGGTACACCTACAATAGTGTTCAAACTAATAGCAGTGGGTTAAATAACATGAGTTAAGCACAAAACCTTTATACTAGTTTTTATTTCCATGCATTGGGAACATTGCACACTGTTTTCTAATTCTAAACATGAAGAGAAATGTATATAATTTTTAACTATTTTACAGAAAATAGCAAAAAATGAACAATGGGCTGTTCTAAAAAAATAGCAGTGTCTGCATTTGTCTTTACAAACTCAAAATATGTACTCTTTTTTAGGATTTGGCATTCCTGTGAATCATTAACCTAATACTTAGTTGTATACTCAGTTTTTTAGAACTGCTTCACATGTATGTTGCATAGAGTCAACCAACTTCTGGCACCTGTGAACTGTTATTCCAGCCCAGGATGCTTTGACTACATCCCACAATTTTTTGGCATCTGTTGGCTTTGCCTCAGAAACAGTATTTTTGATGTCACCCCACAAGTGTTCTATCGGATTAAGATCCGGTCATTGGGCTGGTCACTCCATAACCTCAATTATGTTGGACTTCAACCAATAATTTGATCATTTACTGGTGTGTTTAGGGTAGTTGTCTTGTTGAAACACCCATTTCAAGGGCATATCCTCTTCAGCGTAAGGCAACATGACCTCTTCAAGTATTTTAATATATGCAAACTGGTCCATAATCTCTGGTATGCGGTAGATAGGTCCGGCACCATAGTAAGAGAAACGTGCCCATATCATGATGCTTGCTCCACCATGCTTCACTGTCTTCAGAGTGTACTGTGGCTTGAATGCAGAGTTTAGGGGTCATCTGACAAACTGTCTGTGGCCCTTGGACCCAAAAATAACAATTTTACTTTCATCAGTCCACAAAATGTTTCTCCACTTTTCTTTAGGCCAGTTGATGTGTTCTTTGACAAATTGTATCCGCTTCAGTACATGTCTTTTTTTAACAGTGGGACTTTGCGGGGACTTCTTGCTAAGAGATGAGCTTCACACAGGCATCTTCTGTCACAGTACTCACAGGTAACTTGAGACTGTCTTTGATCATCCTGGAGCTGATCATTGGCTGAACCTTTTCCATTCTGGATAATCTTCGATCCATTCGAATGGTATTCCTCTGTTTTTTTCCACATCTCTCTGGTTTCACTTTCCATTTTAAAGCATTGGAGATCATTATAGCTGAACAGCCTATCAAGTCTGCACTTCTATATAAGTTTTACCCTCTCCAAACAACTTTTTAATCAAAGTACGCTGTTCTTCTGAACAATGTCTCGAATGACCCATATTTCTCAGGCTTTCAAGGAGAAATGCATGTACAACATGTGCTGGCTTCATCCTTAAATAAGGGCCACCTGATTCACACCTGTGTCTTCACAGAATGATTGACCTCACTATTGAACTCCACACTGCTATTATTTTGAACACATCCCCTAACAATTAATTATTCGAATACACAGACTCATAAACATGCAGATCATGAATGCGGAGTTTGTTGGTTTTCTTAGAATCTACTGCACCAACTGGTAAATTGTTTGTCATGTGGTGGTAATATAATATATACCAAAAACAGTGATTAATCTCGTTAGTCATATTGGACTGCTATTATTTTGAATACTACTGTACATACTATGCACCTCCACTATGGCATCCATGCAGCAAAAAGGAGTCAAACAATTCTCCTGTGACTTTTCACACACAACACTAACAAGAATGGCAAATGCCTGAAGTGAATCGACCAACGTTTGTGGTATCAGACACCTCTTACGCTTTTTCTCTTCCTCTTTTGCGTTGTCATGAGGGAGAAGAGAAAATATCCTGGCATAATGATCCCGCAAATACAGCACATAGCCTATCTAAACATTGTACACTTTTCCATCCTAATCACAACAATCCAATATCCATAACACCCACATATATACCAGAACTTACACAAAACAGATTTAATTCACGCAAAAGAAAAGAAATCTTTTGGATATATAAATTACAAACCATTTGTTCTCTTGGTTTAAATGAAATGACGAAGAAGACCCTATGTTGATAGAAGATGTACAACAATTAACCTCAAGGGACTCTTCAGGATGGACATAATTGTTTCTTTTATTGGAAAAAAAACCTCTCTCCTGAACTGCCCTATTGTGGCCTGTTACGTCATCTACTGGTGGAATACTGAACTGCACCTCATTCATGTGTTTTACTAGAAATTAACAAGGTAATATTAGTAACAGTAACCCCTTTGCGACTTCTCTTTATGACCTCCCCCTCTTTGATGTGGGCTCCGGCGCTGAGCCCGCATCGTTTCAGGCACATGACAGCTGATTTGATCAGATGTGCCCCTAACAGCCACAAGTGGAATTACCCCTGCCACGTGATCGCGAGGTGCTAATTGGTTGACATGACAACCCGGGGTCTCCAGGAGACCCCTGTGGTTGTCATTGTCGACCTGCTATGAGCGTCGCCCTGCGGTCGGTGTTCATAGCAGATGAGCATTTCTGCTACACATAGCAGGGCTGTAGACTTGCTATTAGTGATGATTGAGCATGCTCATTGCTCAAGATTTACGAGCATGCTCGGACGAGCACCTATTATTATTATTATTTATTATTATAGCGCCATTTATTCCATGGCGCTTTACATGTGAAAAGGGGTATACATAGCTAAAACAAGTACAATAATCTTGAACACAATGTGACAGCGACTGGTACAGGAGGAGCGAGGATCCTGCCCGCGAGGGCTCACAACCTACAAGGGATGGGTGAGGATACATTAGGTGAGGGTGGAGCTGGTCATGCGGCGGTGGTTACTGCAGGTTGTAGGCTTGTGGGAAGAGGTGGGTCTTCAGGCTCCTTTTGAAGGTTTCCACGGTCGACGAGAGTCTGATGTGTTGGGGTAGAAAGTTCCAGAGTAGGGGGGAAGCACGGGAGAAATCTTGTATGCGATTGTGGGAGGAGGAGATAAGAGGGGAGTAGAGAAGGAGATCTTGTGAGGATCGGAGGTTGCGTGCGGGTATGTAACGGGAGACTAGGTCAGAGATATATGGAGGAGACAGGTTGTGAATGGCTTTGTATGCCATGGTTAGGGTTTTGAACTGGAGTCTCTGGGCAATGGGGAACCAGTGAAGAGATTGACAGAGAGGAGAGGCCGGGGAATAGCGGGGGGACAGGTGGATTAGTCAGGCAGCAGAGTTTAGGATAGATTGGAGGGGTGCAAGAGTGGTAGAAGGGAGGTCACAGAGCAGGAGGTTGCAGTAGTCGAGGCGGGAGATGATGAGGGCGTGCACTAGTGTTTTTGCAGATTCATGGTTGAGGAATGTGAAGATCCGGGAGCTATTCTTGAGTTGGAGTCAGCAGGAAGTGGAAAGGGCTTGGATATGTGGTTTGAAGAAGAGATCAGAGTCCACGGTTACTCCAAGGCAGCGAGCTTGAGGGACTGGAGAGAGTGGACAGCCATTGACATTGATAGATAGGTCAGTTGGGGGGGTGAATGGGATGGCGGAAAGATGATGAATTCTGTTTTGTCCATGTTAAGTTTTAGAAATTTAGCAGAGAAGAAGGATGAAATAGCAGACAGACATTGTGGGATTTTGGTTAGTAGGGAGGAGATATCGGGTCCAGAGAGGTAGATCTGTGTGTTATCAGCATAGAGGTGATAATGAAAGCCATGGGACTCTATGAGCTGTCCCAGGCCTAAGGTGTAGATGGAGAAGAGCAGAGGTCCTAGGACTGAACCTTGGGGGACACAGACAGATAGGGGGCTAGATAAGGAGGTGGTGCATGAGTGGGAGAGACTGAATGTCCTGCCTGTTAGGTATGAGCAGTTCCAGGATAGGGTCAAATCTGTGATGCTGAGAGATGAGACAGTTTGTAGTAAGAGGGAACGGTCCACTGTGTTGAAGGCAGATGACAGGTCTAGGAGGAGGGGGACGGAGTAGTGTCGCTTAGATTTGGCCGTTAGTAGGTCGTTGGTGACTTTAGTCAGTGCCGTTTCAGTAGAATGGTGCGATCGGAAACCAGTTGTAGGCGGTTGAAGAGGGAGCAGGAGGAGAGGTGGGAGGACAGTTCAGAATGGACATGTTGTTCCAGTAGTTTTGAGGCATAGGGGAGATGTGATATGGGCGATAGCTAGACAGAGAGGATGGGTCAAGGGAGGGCTTTTTGAGGATGGGTGTGATAGAGGCATGTTTGAAGCATGAGGGGAAGACACCAGTTGTTAGTGACAGGTTAAAGAGGTGGGCTAGGGTTGGGATGAAGATAGTGGTAAGCTTTGGGATGAGGTGGGACGGGATTGGGTCAAGTTTACAGGTGGTGTGGTGTGATTTGGAGAGTAAAGAGGAAAGTTGATCTTCCGTAATGGTGGAGAAGGTGGTTTTGAAGGAGGAGGGTTGAGTAGGTGTGGGGAGGGGCTGTGGGGGCTTTAGGCAAAAGCTTTGTCTGATGGTGTCAACCTTCTGCTTGAAGAATGAGGCAAAGTCTTCGGCTGAAATAAGAGGAGAGGGAGGAGGCACTGGGGGACGGAGGAGAGAATTGAAGGTGTTGAATAGTTGTTTGGGGTTGTGAGACAGGGAGGATATGAGGGATGCGAAGTATGTTTGTTTTGCGAAGTATTATCTTCAGCATGCTCGGGCTTTAACTTTTTGACTTGCCCCCCTGGGCCGTGGGGTACCCAGAACCGGGCCTTCTGGTGTACGCTGCTGATGGGGGTAGTAGTGGCAACCCGATCCCGTGGCTCAGGGTGGTCAGACCAAAAGGTGGCAGTCTATTTATCAGTGTTTTGAATGTCCAACTACGCCACCCATTGATTGCGGTCAGAGATAACCGCCGCTGCGAGGCAGACCGCTGCGGCTGGTATTGGTGTGCAGCACAGGGATAGGATAACTCCCCACGGGAAGAGTGTAGCCTCAGGGCAGTGTAGGTGGATGCTGGGGGTGATGGTGCAGGCACAGCAAAGATCACACTGAGTCCAATGGTGCAGTCCAGGGTTTTTACTCACAGTTGTTATCCAAGTCACTTCTGTCAGCAATGACTGCCCAAGTTGTGCTGCGTCCACCAGGTGAGGAGCTCGGTCAACCCCCAGGCAATTCAGGAGTATGCCACAGGACCCCCTTCTGTCCTTTCTCTGGCCTCTTGCGCCCCACCAGTGACCAAACTTCTGTCCAGCTACCGCAGACCGTGTCGGGTAAGTGTTGGCCTCCGCTTCCCGCTATCCTATATGGCGCCTTCCTAGCAGGTTTGGCGGGGGGTCGCACCAATAAATGATCACGGCCTCCGGTTCTTGGCTGAGGGATGATTTACCTCCACCAACTTGGGAATCCGGTACCCTTCCACAGCCTGACCCTTCACCCGATATAACGCGGGTTTGCAACGGTTGCTGTCCGTTCTGCTCTCTTAGGGTCCCTTCTGCCTTCTTGTTTCTGGAGCCTTTCTACTCCTCTGTCTCTTCTCCTTCCTTCCTTCTCCTTCTTCTCTTCTCCTCTCTGGCCCCAGCCTTCTCTCTAGGCCTGCCTCGTGGAGCTGAGCTCAGGCTGAGCCACGGCTCCCTGTCAGCTCTGACTGAACTACTCTCTACTCCTTTTCTCTCTACTCTCAACAAGATGGCTCCCACCTTTTATCTGCTTCTCTGTGTCTGAGCTCAGGTGACCTGCACCCAATGAGCTTCTTCCTGTGCTCCAGAAACTGTCCCCTTTTGCTCCCACACCACTGGGTTCTCTTCTCCCTCCCCACTCCAGCCAGGGACATGGTCAGTTGTGCCTGCAATATGGGAGCACCGGCGAGCTGTCCCCCGGAAATGGGGAGTGTATGTGTGTGCAGCTAACTGAGCCCTGGTCCACACTCCATCCTTACCTGGAAGTGGAATATCACACCTCTGGTTGAGGTGCAATACCCCTGAAGCAACTGAACCCTCGGGGCGCTACATTTCCGTAGCTCCGTGAACATGATTTGCGACTGTTTGACAGCTTTAATACATGTGTGGAATGCTGGAAAAACAGGCATTCCTCACATGTATTAAAGCTGTCAAACGGTCGCAAATCACGTTCCCGGAGTGACGAAAACTTAAAGCCCGAGCACACTGAAGATAATAGGTGCTCGCCTGAGCATGCTTGTAAATCTCGAGCAATGAGCATGCTCGATCATCACTACTTGCTATGTGTAGCACAAGTGATCAGACGATGGCAGCTTCAACTCTCCCATGGAGGCTATTAAAGCAGGTAAAAAGTAAAAAAAATGTTTTTAAAAATATTTAAAAAATGTAACAGTTCAAATCACCCTCCTTTTGCCCCATTCAAAATAAAACAATTAAAAATAAAAAATACACATATTTGGTATCGGCGAGTTCAGAATCACCCGATCTGTCAAAATATAAAGAGAATTAATCAGATCGGTAATGAGGAAAAAAAACAAAACTGTAGAATTTTGGTTGCTGCAACATTGCAATAAAACAAAATAACGGGCAATAAAACATCGTATCTACCCCAAAATGGCATCAATAAAAACGTCAGCTCAGCGCGCAAGAAATAAGCCCTCACCCGGCCCCAGATCCCAAAAAATGAGATTCCATGGGTCTTGGAAAATGGCTCCATTTTTTTTTTTTTTTACAAACTTTGGAATTTTTTTTCACCACTTAAATAAAAAAGAACCTATACATGTTTGGTGTCTACAAACTCGTAATGACACGGATAATCATAATGGCAGGTCACTTTTAGCATTTTCTGAATATGTTAAAAAAAACAATTGACAAATTGCACTTTTTTTGCAATTTCACCACACTTGGAATTTTTTTCCCATTTTCCAGTACACAATATGGTAAAATCAATGGTGTCGTTCAAAAGTACAACTCGTCCGCGAGAAACAAGCCCTCACACGGCCATATTGACTGAAAAAAAAAAGTTATGGCTCTGGGTAGAAGGGGATCAAAAAATGAAAATGCAAAAACAAAAAATCCCAGGATGGTAAAGGGGTTAAATGAGCAATGTATATATGTGATTTGTTTTTTGAAATCTATGTCTTAATCCACAGTTTTTAATACACCGTATTTTACAGACCATAAGGTTTTAGAGGAGGAAAATAGAAAAAAAATGTGAAGAAAAAAATGTCATGCCGCATTGTTATGGGGAAGGGTCTCCTGCTGGCACTGTTTATGGCCCCCACACGCTGATGTCAGCAGCCGGAATATTTACTGCTCCTCATGCCCGGGGGTGTGTAGAAAGTTTTAAGAAAATTATACAAACAACCTTTTCCCCTATCTAAATTAGTGCCCTTATGGGAAAATCCTAGATTTATTCAGGGTAAACAGAACAAGCTTTGCAAGCAATGGAATCAGAAAGGGATTTATTAAATGATAATGAAGGAAGGCTGCTCACCTGGCAGGAATTCTCAGGGATGTATGATATGGGAGATCATCAATGTCTACAGTACCACCAAACAGTTACTTTCTACAGCTCTATGGTGAGAAATTTCGGGAAGGTGGAAAGGAGGGGTGATTTTGGCATATTGATGTGGTCTAGCTCATGGGTAAATTCCCTATCCACAATATATCAAAGGATTAGGAGACAAATTCTGCACACTGCGGTACCTGATTTATTTATCCATTGGAGTATAGCGCTAAATGACACTTAGATAGATGGTAAACTTTTGACGGGCTTGGATAAAGTAAAAATAGCAATGAACAATGGAGAGAAATGCAGAACAAACTGATTCATAATGCCATTTATGCTTTCAATTTTTCCTACAAAGATGCTTCATCACATTATTTATGAAAATGCCCAAAATGTAACCTAAAACCAATTTGTTTGATAGCATCAGGCGATGCCCTTCCACCCAAATGGTGTGGGAAGAGACCCTTCTCTATTTAGATAATGTTTGGAGAATTAAAGTCCCACAGTCTCCTCGGGCATGTTTATTTCATGATATTGTAACAGAACATCGGGAGGATGGGGACAGAGTTCTTTCTATACAGATAATACATGTAGTTCTATTGGTGGTTAAAAAATGTATACTTAGATATTGGTTGAAGAAAGAGACACCTCAATTATCTGAAATAACTAAAACTCTGAAAACCTTATTAGTTTATGACAAACTTGAGTAAGAAAGACAAAAAGAAAAGTCGACGACAACGTTTTTTCACAAACTGAGATCTTTTAATGAATATAGCAATACACAATCTGATATGTCACAGCTGATGAAAGTATTCTGACACACATCCTGGTATCATACGGAGGAACATAGGGGGACAACAGGATTACTTAAAGTCTAATGGATTCACTTATTTTTCCATCTATTCATATAAGGATTTTAGAAAAGTGTTTTTTTTGCTGTTTTGCATGCGGAGTTAAAAATTGAATCTGTTAAAATTGTGGAAAAAAAGTGATTGGATGGATTTCACACTTATTTATAAAGATGTGGTCTGTGTTGGTAAATGTAATGGAGATTCTAGGATTATAACCCGATTTGTTTGTCTATTTTGTCTCATTAAATAAAGTTTGTTTAAAAAAAATAGATGAGAACACTAGATTCCATCATGACATCATAATTAACCATCACTACTTACAGAAGTGTTTACACCCATATAGTCACTTTGACATTCCGGTGTCATTGCTGTCAGTGAGAAGCTACATAGCTAATCATATACTGATTGCGCTTGGATTTACTTTGGATTTACTTGAAATGTCTGAAATTCCTTCAGACAGACTTCAGGTGCTAGCACTGCTCCAGGGGATTCTTACCACCTACGCCGCTGACATTGTGCTACCACTACCCGATGGCGTCCTCAGCTTCACTTACCGGCTGGTTATGAAGCTTGTGATAGACTGCCTGACCAAATACCACAAAGGTCGTATTAGCTCAGAATATCTTGAGCATTTACAGCAAAACATCTGGACACTCGTACAGCAGGTAAATAGTAGGCAATCTGCACACATCTTATAATAATAATAGAATATGATAAGGGATTACAAGTTTAAATTTAACCTGTTCCAAATACTAAGATAAGAATAGCCGGGGCCAAAAATGGGGCATACAGGCTACATGACAAGGGAAATTGAGGTATCTAAAGGGTTAATTGAAATAGGGACAGGAAGGTTGTTACCGTGGGGTGAATGGGATTGGTTAAACTTGTAAGGACCAGGAAATTTGACATTTTTTGCTGTCATTTTTTCATCACTTTCTTTTAAGAGCCATAACTTTCTTATTTTTCTGTTGGCGTTTGTGAGAAGAGTTGTAGCTTTGAGTGGCTCCATTCTTTTTACCATAAAATATACAGTAGTTTTTTGGGGGTTTTGTTTTTACGGCGTTTGTTATGCATTAAAAATGATCTGGAAATATGATTTCCACGACATTTCGATTAAGGCGATACCGAATATGCAAAGAAAATTCAGAATATTGCGAAAACATTTTTTTGCTTTGAGTCGCTAAATTCTGAGACCCATAACAATTCTTATTTTTCTATTGATGGGGCCCAGTGAAGACTTGTTTTTTTACGCTGTAAGATATGGAGGAAAGGAAGGAGGATTTAAAAGGCGGTGCTTGATAAATAGAGGGTTTGGGGAGATGTGATTTTTAATTGTCACAGGCCGATTTACACAAGTCGTAAGCAGTCATGTGTCTTACTTACATGCCCTAGGTGTGGAGGGTGGACGTGGAGATATAAAGGGAACCTGTCGCCTAAAATAATGCTATTAACCTGCAGGTTAAAAGCGTTCTGACACCATGCAGCCGCCACACTGAAATAAACTGTATCCCCCCTGGCAGCCTCACTCTTTCAGTCATATCGGTGGCGCCGGCAGGCTTTCAGTCACCGTTCTCTGCATAGTGAGCGGCGGCTGTAACCGCACCCGGCACTGACTGACAGCCGGTGCTAATATGGCCGCACAATGTCAGAATGCTACTAACCTGCATATCAACTCCATATCTGCAGGTTAATAGCATTACTTTACATGACAGGTTCCCTTTAGAGGTTTACAAATGACCGAATCCCTCGTCAGCTGTCATGTAGTATTGTAGTGCCAATATCAGGAGTAACATGGCGACATAAATGGTGTCCTCCATTCTGCACTTTCTCTCATGATTTTCCTTTCTTGTTTATTTCCATCTCTATAGGCTGAAGAAAAATCCCATAGTGGAGAATTGGCCTTTATTAAACAACTGGCCCAGAATGTCCTGCTTGTACTGGAGTATCCGGCCTACTCCCTGGAGCGCCTGGTAAGGAGCCATCGTCTTCTATATCTCATGTCCTTGTTGTCTGATCTTCTCCAGATTACCGTCATATAGCAGAAACTCAGATTTATGGTGGTAGAGGCCTCCCTGTCCGCTCCAGGCAGACACAGGACATTTTATGCCCGCCTGTCTCTGCGGCTCCATCATATGTGAGGACAGTCTGTACTCAGCGGTGCGGAGTTAGTATTTCCGCTTCTGTCTCTCTCGATCATCACAATCTTCCTTCTTATAAATGTTGCAGTCCTGATAGAAGATATTGTAGATCAGTTGTAGATACAAGTCCCTTATGCAACCCCTGGCAAAAATTATGGAATCACCGGGCTCGGAGGATGTTCATTCAGTTGTTTAATGTTGTTGAAAAAAAAGCAGATCACAGACATGGCACAAAACTAAAGTCATTTCAAATGGCAACTTTAGGGCTTTAAGATACACTAAAAGAAATCAAGATTAAAAATGTGGTACTCAGTAAGGGTAATTTTTTTCATACCAAGCAGAGGGAAAAAAATATGGAATCACTCAATTCTGAGGAAAAAATTATGGAATCATGAAAAACAAACACACAAAAGAACACTACAATACATCACTAGTATTTCGTTGCACCACCTCTGGCTTTAATAACAGCTTGAAGTCTCTGAGGCATGGACTTAATGAGTGACAAACAGTACTCTTCATCAATCTGGCTCCAACTTTCTCTGATTGCTGTTGCCAGATCAGCTTTGCAAGTTGGAGCTTTGTCATGCACCATTTTCTTCAACTTCCACCAAAGATTTTCAATTGGATTCAGATCCGGACTATTTGCAGGCCATGACATTGACCTTATGTGTCTTCTTTCAAGGAATGTTTTCACAGTTTTTGCTCTATGGCAGGATGCATTATCATCTTGAAGAATGATGTCATCATCCCCAAACATCGTTTCAATTGATGGGATATGAAGACTGTCCAAAATATCAATGTAAACTTGCGCATTTATTGAAGATGTAATGACAGCCATCTCCCCAGTGCCTTTACCTGACATGCAGCCTCATATCATCAATGACTGTGAAAATTTGCATGTTCTCTTCATGCAGTCATCTTTATAAATCTCATTGGAACGGCACCAAACAAAAGTTCCAGCATCATCACCTTGCCCAATGCAGATTCGCGATTCATCACTGAATATGACTTTCATCCAGTCATCCACAGTCCACAATTGCTTTTCCTTAGCCCATTGTAACCTTGTTTTTTTGTGTTTATGTGTTAATGATGGCTTATGTTTAGCTTTTCTGTATGTAAATCCCATTTCCTTTAGGCGGTTTCTTACAGTTCGGCCACAGACATTGACTCCAGTTTCCTCCAATTCATTCCTCATTTGTTTTGTTGTGCATTTCCTGTTTTGAAGACATATTGGATTAAGTTTCCGGTCTTGACGCTTTGATGTCTTCCTTGGGCAACACTGTGTGATGATTTACCTTCTTTTAAGAGTTTGATAATCCTCTAATTTGTTTCAATTGACATCTCTTGTGTTGGAGCCATGAGTCATGTCAGTCCACTTGGTGCAACAGCTCTCCAAGGTGTGATCACTCCTTTTTAGATGCAGATTAACTAGCAGATCTAATTTGATGCAGGTGTTAGATTGGAAATGAAAATTTACAGTGTGATTCCATAATTTTTTCTTCAGAATTTAGTGATTCCATAATTTTTTTCCCTCTGCTTGGTCTAAAATAAATTACATTTACTGAGTACCTCATTTTTAATATTGATTTCTTTTAGTGTTTCTTAAAGCCCTAAAGTTGCCATTGGAAATTACCTTAGTTTTGTGCCATGTCTGTGATCTGCTTTTTTTTCAACAACATTAAACAACTGAATGAACATCCTCCGAGCCCGGTGATTCCATAATTTTTGCCAGGGGTTGTATATTAATGTGGAGTTACTGGGGGAGCGGCTTTGTATAGTTCGTCCAATACTGAAATTATCCAGGAAATCCAATGATTAGTCCTTCCTGTCTATTGTATGTGGTAATGTAGTATTTGTGAAATGTTATATTAATTGTATATATTATATCCATCAGGAAACATCCGAAGGCGACTCCAAAGAGGGGCAAAACGGAAATATTGCTGACCCTGATATCAGTCAGCCGGGGCCGAACCCTGATCTGATGGAAGGTAAGCCGGTCATCTAATATTTTACATACAAATATCAAGTTATAGAGAATGACAGAGAACATGGAGATTTACTCTTCATCCAATGTATGAGGAAGCTGGTGGCTCATGAGCCCCCATGGACTATAATGAGGGGGTCACAAATGTACAAAGAAGGTCATTGGTCCCCAATCATGTAATTGTTGAGGATTCGGTCAGATCCTGAGCAATGACACGTTCATAGTACAGTATATATATATAGATATGCCATAAATATATACAGTGTGTGCAGAATATCCTTATATCTAGTATATTCCATGTACAGGGGTCTTATCATTTCCATTATTATATGGATGTGTTATATAAGTGGTGATATAGACTAATACATGTCGTCTCTTCATTATTTTATCATTATTATAGGAATAACTGTGCCGACAAATACTGATGGTGGAAAATCTGAGCCACCAGAGATCATCCAGGAATCTGCCAGTGTAAGTATCATGGGACGTCTGTATATCATCAGATGACGGGTGGGAATTACACATCCCATAAGACAATGCGATATCTCTGCTCTTATGTAGATCAGACCTATTATGTGTGACGGTGGTGTTATTATTCTGTCTCCTCCGTGTGATGTCCCTTATCCTCCCCTGCAGTACAATGATTTATGTACTTATAATATAATAGTGTCTGTGGGGGGTCCGGCTTTTATCACGTCCTCTACTTCGGTTGCAGTGTAATCAGGGGGGATAAAATATAGACGGGAGATCTGGAGCTTTTATCCTCCTGCAGCTTCGTTGTCTTAATGTCATTTCTTATTCCTTTTAGGCCTTGATCGGATCAGTGAATCCTTGTAAGGACGACTTTAATCCTATCAAACTGATCAGCTGTGGAGGATTTGGGTGAGCTTTACTTGGTATAATATTTATTTCTCAGAGCTCCTTATAGTGATGCCTATGTCTCTATGTCCTGCCCGCGCAATGCTACCATAGAGAAATTATGGTTCCACATCACTGTCCACATCTAATTGTCTCTCTTCAGGTCAGTTAGGATGTGACGTGGAAGAGGACTTTCCATAGGTGATCATTTATGGAGTGTTATTTTATGGATTTCTAGTGATGGCCGCACATCTAGTATTAACCATTAGTACAGGAGATCACTTGATCAGGTCTATGGATGGACTGTTAGTAAGAATTCATAATAAATCATGGATTTTCTTCCTCCTCAGATCCGTCCACCTAGTTCGCCATACAGACACAAACCAGATATGTGCTATGAAGAAAATGGACAAGCAGAACCTGAGAAAGCCAAAGACCCTTAAATGGGCCTTTCAGGAGAGGGACATCTCTACATTCGCTGATTGTCCCTTTGTGGCCTCCATGTTCTGCTCCTTTCCTACTAAACTTCATCTGTGTATGGTCATGGAGTATGCACCAGGTAGGACACATCCATTGTATTTATATCCAGCCCACGTCTGCCTAATCCTAGCACCTTATATATAACCTGAACATGTCCACATGGACGGTTACATGTCCACACCGCATTTACTATAATGTTACTAAGATGCCTTGTGTGTCCTCACTGAGCATGGCGGCAATATCTGCTATGGAGGAAAGGAAGATTTCTCTGTATTTGAACAGTTTTTATAGATGAGAATTTTTCACAGAGAAATAAATGAGAGGCTTGTAGATGAGGCCTGGCTCTGTCTCTATGTACAGGGCTCCTCTGCAGTATACGCTCTACATTACACAGTGTATCTCTATATATACCATCCTGTCCCAATATCTCCGCTTGTTTCACATTCACACTCATCATGTGTAATTTACTCTGTAACAGACCCTCACCTGTCATATTTGCTTTTTCCTGTAGGAGGAGACTGTGGCAATCTTCTACAGCACAGGGGTCCTTTACCTATCACCTTGGCCCGTCTGTACATTGCAGAAACAGTCCTTGCTGTGGAATATCTGCACAGCTATGGTGTGGTGCACAGAGACCTGAAGCCTGTAAAGTAAGTGACCCTTGAGCTATAATAAAGGGGATGAAAGTTAGTTTGTTATACAGTCTATGGGTTATTACTTGGGGCTGACACCATCTTTTCTTTTACAGCCTCCTGATAACATCAACAGGACATATTAAAGTGACCGATTTTGGACTTTCAAAACTTGGCCTCATGAGACCAACATCAAACAGCTATAAGGCTCCAACTAAGGACATCACCAAAGAGTTCCATGATAAAGAGGTCGGCTTTACTTACAGGATCTTCTACTTTACATATCTCATCTCTTTCTCCTTCTCTGATCATTTCTCATCACATTTCCACTGATGTTATTTGTCGTATGTATTGATCATCATCTCATTCTTCTGTTGTTTTCCAGACTGCTGGCACGTCTAGTTACATGGCCCCAGAAGTTATCCTAAGGAAAGGCTATGGAAGACCTGTTGACTGGTGGTCAGTAGGCATCATCTTATATGAATTTCTCTTTGGATATACACCATTTTATAGGGCTTCCCAAAAGGAGAAATTACGCAGTATCCTCAGTGGTAAGTAAAATAATCTGACTGCTTGTCATGTCGCTGTTATTTGGTTTGATTTGTTCCTTGGTTCAGTTTCTAGCTTTTTTAAGGAAAATGCTTTTTTATGTAAATAAATGAAGAGGTTTTATTTCCTGTAATATTTTCTTTTTATATCACAGATGACATTGTTTGGAGATGTAATTCCTTTCCTCCACCAAATGCTCGGGGCATCATCACTCAGCTACTCAGAAAAAATCCAGAACAAAGACTTGGGACAGGTAATATGATTATAGTATTAATAATGACTTATTACACCTCTGGGCAAATGAAGGTGTCCATGAGGATGAGCACTGAAGGTCTCTACCAACGTGTCCATTCCCCATTCTTCATGCTCTAATGTTCAGTTCAGTTCTTTTAAATCTCCAGTTCAGATTAACATAAACTGTATAGATACGGAGTAGTTTCTCTGACAATAACTGTATCGATTTTTTTCTTGTCTTCCTTTTCCAGGAGGGGCACACGAGATCAAAATTCATCCATTTCTGCGTGCCTTAAACTTTAACAACCTTCTAAGTCAGAAGCCTCTGTTCGTTCCTGATCTAAAATCAGATGAGGACACCCGCTATTTTAGCAGTAAGTAAAATGAGATGTTATCGGCAGAAAACTGCTGAGTGTCTTTTCTTTCATTATGTGTGACAATCAGTTCCCATCATAATGAGTAATAACATGGTGACTGTCTGACTGGCTCTTATACTAATAATTTCTCATAACACTTTTACTTTTCAGATCGCTCTGTGGGTTATAAATTTAGGAATTCAGATGATGGGGACACAAGTGAGGACAATGACTGTCCAGAAATCAAAAACTTTGAATCATCTTCTCAAAGGTTTTCCAAAGTAAGTATATCTAAATCATGTAGGTCAATAAAATGAATAAAACCTATGATTAGAAAAAAAGTTTCAAAATATATCTATTTATATTTTATATTTCTTTGTGTTTTTTTAGCTATATACCACCAGTACCAAGATGGTGACCATTGAAGAACCTATGTCACCTCCAGAGTGTACCCCTGAGAACAGCAAAAAACACCAAGACTTGTGAGTAGATTATTATTATTATGAGATTTAGCTCTGATATATGCTCGGACACGAGTAACACAAATCTAAATCCAGCATCCACCACCCCATGATAACTGATTGCTGTGGATCTGGCTTGTGATTACACGGCAATATCAGTTGATCATTGCAACGAGCCATTCATTCCCAGCTCTTTATAGGCCAATATTACTAGTTAGACTCCATTCTTGCTGGTAGAATGGGGTCCTAAGCAGAGTATCCCCTTTATGATGTCCGAAATGGCCTTACAGACAGGTGTTCTTCCTTTTTGTATTGTTTTCACTTGTAATTTACTTGACTTTCTTCTACCAAACAGGCAGAAAGAATCTCCCCCTTCCAAAACTGATGATGGTGACAATCAGTGTGTCACTGCTAAAAAGTGTGAGTGTGAGTCATCCTCGCCCTCATTGTCAGGTATGTACAGATTTATAGACCATCCCATTATAGGCTATGATAGAAAAGTGTAATGTGAATCTGCACATGAAGGCTCAGATAATGACTTACTTTATTCCCGCTGCCCCTGAGTATTCAATTTTTTGTTTTGGTAAAATCCACCATAAGGTTCCAGAGTTATTGGCAGTTTTAATTAGTGCTAATTTTTATGGTCTTTACAAGGGGGTGGTGCTAACAGGATTATCTGGGGGGGGGGGTGTCTTCAGCCTCTTCTTCAGTATTATAGTGTGGTAAAGACCATAAAAATGACCACTAAATAAAAAGGCCCCTGTCTGTGGAACTGTAAGGCGGTGTGCTCACAATGCGTTTTTAATCGTTTCCGCAGCAGCAATTCCGCCGCAAAAACGCTTAAAAAACGCTTGGTAGAAGGCCTGCCATGTTCCCCAATGATAATCCGCATGTGCTGTGCACATGCTGCAGAAATTTCCGCTGCGGATTATCATTGCGGAAAAATCCGCAGCACTACCAATTATTTTGCAGAAGTCCTGCGTTTTCACCGCCATTGACTTGCATTGGAACGCATGGAATCCGCATCACTGCATCTGTACATGTGGAATCCATGTGTTTCAATGTGCGGATGGTACTCGGGTCTGGAGAAGAGGAGACTCTCCTCCAGACCCTCCCCCCCCTACCATAGAACCTGTAAAAAAAAAAGAATAAAATAAAAAATAAATATTATTCTTACCTTCTGATGGCCTCCGGTTCCTTGTCTCGGCTTGCCGGCTGCTCGCGGTGGACTAAAGGACCTGCGCTGACGTCATTTAGTCATGTGACGGGTCATGCGACCAATGATGTCGGCAGGTCCTTAAATCTACCGCGAGCTGCCGGCAAGCCAAGACAAGGACTCCGTGGGCATCAGAAGGTAAGTATATTTATTTTTTATTTTTTACCATTCTTTCGGTCACACTATATAAATCCATGCCGGTTGCATGAATTTATATAGTGTGACCAAGTTGTCAAGCACTTTCCAAGTGATGCTAAAATCGCTTGGAAAGTGCTTGACAACCCGCATGCGAAATCGCATGATCCGCATGTCCCTGGCAGGAAAAACACATGTACAATCCGCATGTACAATCCGCATGTACAATCCGCATGTACAATCCGCATGTACAATCTGCATGTACAATCCGCATGCGTTTTTTGTGCCAGGGAGATGCAGAAATGCTCAGGAAAAAATCCGGAGCATTTCTGCATCGTGGGCACATAGCCTAAGGGGGATTTTAATAAAAACCAAAAACAGAGTCCTCAGGGGAGCAGGGGAATAAAGTAAGAGTGAATTCTGGACACTTAAGACCTGGTGATGAGTCTTCTCTAATCTTACGCTTAAGTGTTATCTGACGGATTATATAAAAACACTTTGGCTTGCTGCAAGTAATGTCATGTTAATAAGGGGGACACCACATGGCCGCACACAGAAAAGCTACAAGTGCATATTAACCAGTTTGAGTAACTCTATAAACATATAAAATGAATCTTTGAGGAGTTTATAATCAACATCTTTTTCGGACTTTTTATTAGAACCTCCAGTTCAGGAGAGAAAGAAATCTGCACTAAATCTGAGAAAACAGCAAAGAACAGATAAAGTGGAAGAGGGGGAAAGTAGTAGGCGAGGTAAGTGTGAGGATAACCTCCATGTTGTATGATGTCAGTGAGATAAGTCATGTGGAGCAGATGTCATCTGTCAGTGGTGGGATTGTCACATGTATGATGGCTGACAATGATCAAGCACCTCTGTATGGAGAAGATTCCTCTACCGGCCTCCCACAGAGACACTACAGTAGTGTCCTCTAATATGGAGTCCCATTACTTACATCGGTTTTGCATCTTTTTTATAGGTTCTATCTTCCGCCGGATGATATCATCCTGCCGGCGTGGATTATCCAGGGCTGCTCGCACTATCAGACAAAGCTGCATTTTTGCCCACTGTCACCAGGGCACCAGAAACATCTCAAGGGCAGAAAACCCTCACATCTAGTGCCCTGAAGAAAGTACAGCACATCCACCATCAATGCTGTGCCTGCATGGAAAGAGTTGTACCATCTACTGTACCTGTGGCCGTCTGACCAGCAAGAAATATCTGCAAAAGTCAAAGGCCTCCAAGAACATCTTTTCAACCTTCCATGTAATTCTTAATTTAAAAAAAATAAATTGATTAATGTCCTTTTGAATTTAATTGAATATTACTGACATTTATGGCATATCAATGCTACACATGTTATATCCACCTCACGTTCTCCCTCTCCCCATTCATTGAGAACGCACGGGGTGAATGCTGGGTGTGACGCGGGGGGTGATCGCGCCCACAATCCAGCTGTCACGCCTCACTTGTCGTGACATCAGCGCGGGGTCACGTGATGCCTTTGAGCGGCGCTATCCTTGGCTGCAACGTAAGCTAATTACAAAAATCCTTACGGGCCCGTGGGGATACATTGGGGGGGGGTGGGTAATCTAAAGTACTGGACAACTTCTTTAAGAAACATTTTTTTCCTGTATAATGACTTAAACCAAAATTTTATTTTTTATTACCAAATAGATAATTTCAGTGTAATTTACGAAGGAAAAAAAGAACTGCCAAAAATTAGGGATTCTGATACATCCTGTATTAGAATAAATGAGGGTCTCATACACATTCTGGTCAATTTGACATATAGTAGTACTTCTAGACTCATAAAGGCTATGCACTAAGTGGAAATCCTGCCAAAAAATGCAAGTAGGGTCATCCATACACCATGGAAGGCACCAACTGTAGTGCCTCATTCAAATATTGTGAACAAAGTATACACTGTGTGCAGAATTATTAGGCAAGTTGTATTTTAGAGGATTATTTTTATTATTGATCAACAACTATGTTCTCAATCAACCCAAAAGACTCTTAAATATCCAAGCTTAATATTTTTGGAAGTTGGAGTGGGGTGTTTTTAGATTTGGCTATCTTAGGAGGATATCTGTTTGTGCAGGTAACTATTACTGTGCAGAATTATTAGGCAACTTATTAAAAACCAAATATAATCCCATGTCACTTGTTTATTTTCACCAGGTAAACCAATATCAGTGCACAAAATACAGAAATAAACATTTCTGACATGCTAAAACAAAAACCAAAAAAATTAGTGATCAATATAGCCGCCTTTCTTTATGATGACACTCAGCAGCCTCCATCCACAGATTGCGTCAGTTATTTGACCTGTTTTCGATCAACATTGCGTGCAGCAGCCACCACAGTCTCCCAGACACTGTTCCAAGAGGTGTACTGTTTTCCCTCCCTGTAGATCTCACATTTGGCCAACACACTTTTTGCAACCCTGTTGGCTATTTGACATGTAACGCTTGATTGTTCGGTGATCACGCTTCAAAAGTTTGGAAATTTCAAGACTGCTGCATCCCTCTGCAAGACATCTCACAATTTTGGACTTTTCAGAGCCCATCAAACCTCTCTTTTGACCCATTTTGCCAAAGGAAAGGAAGTTGCCTAATGATTAAGCACACCTTCTATAGGGTGTTGATGTCATTAGTCAACACCCCGCCTCATAACAGAGATGCACATCACCAGATTTACTTAATTGGTAGTTGGCTCTCAAGCCTATGCAGCTTGGAGTAGGACAACATGTATAAAAAGTATCATGTGATCAAAATACTCATTTGCCTAATAATTCTGCACACAGTGTAGTTGTGGTACACCTACAATAGTGTTCAAACTAATAGCAGTGGGTTAAATAACATGAGTTAAGCACAAAACCTTTATACTAGTTTTTATTTCCATGCATTGGGAACATTGCACACTGTTTTCTAATTCTAAACATGAAGAGAAATGTATATAATTTTTAACTATTTTACAGAAAATAGCAAAAAATGAACAATGGGCTGTTCTAAAAAAATAGCAGTGTCTGCATTTGTCTTTACAAACTCAAAATATGTACTCTTTTTTAGCATTTGGCATTCCTGTGAATCATTAACCTAATACTTAGTTGTATACTCAGTTTTTAAGAACTGCTTCACATGTATGTTGCATAGAGTCAACCAACTTCTGGCACCTGTCAACTGTTATTCCAGCCCAGGATGCTTTGACTACATCCCACAATTTTTTGGCATCTGTTGGCTTTGCCTCAGAAACAGTATTTTTGATGTCACCCCACAAGTGTTCTATCGGATTAAGATCCGGTCATTGGGCTGGTCACTCCATAACCTCAATTATGTTGGACTGCAACCAATAATTTGATCGTTTACTGGTGTGTTTAGGGCAGTTGTCTTGTTGAAACACCCATTTCAAGGGCATATCCTCTTCAGCGTAAGGCAACATGACCTCTTCAAGTATTTTAATATATGCAAACTGGTCCATAATCTCTGCTGGTATGCGGTAAATAGGTCCGGCACCATAGTAAGAGAAACGTGCCCATATCTTGATGCTTGCTCCACCATGCTTCACTGTCTTCAGAGTGTACTGTGGCTTGAATGCAGAGTTTAGGGGTCATCTGACAAACTGTCTGTGGCCCTTGGACCCGAAAAGAACAATTTTACTTTCATCAGTCCACAAAATGTATCTCCACTTCTCTTTAGGCCAGTTGATGTGTTCTTTGACAAATTGTATCCGCTTCAGTACATGTCTTTTTTTAACAGTGGGACTTTGTGGGGACTTCTTGCTAAGAGATTAGTTTCACACAGGCATCTTCTTCTACAGTACTCACAGGTAACTTGAGACTGTCTTTGATCATCCTGGAGCTGATCATTGGCTGAACCTTTTCCATTCTGGATATTCTTCGATCCATTCGAATGGTAGTCTTCTGTTTTTTTCCACGTCTCTCTGGTTTCACTTTCCATTTTAAAGCATTGGAGATCATTATAGCTGAACAGCCTATCATAGTCTGCACTTCTATATAAGTTTTACCCTCTCCAAACAACTTTTTAATCAAAGTACGCTGTTCTTCTGAACAATGTCTCGAATGACCCATATTTCTCAGGCTTTCAAGGAGAAATGCATGTACAACATGTGCTGGCTTCATCCTTAAATAAGGGCCACCTGATTCACACCTGTGTCTTCACAGAATGATTGACCTCACTATTGAACTCCACACTGCTATTATTTTGAACACACCCCCTAACAATTAATTATTCGAATACACAGACTCATAAACATGCAGATCATGAATGCGGAATTTGTTGGTTTTCTTAGAATCTACTGCACCAACCGGTAAATTGTTTGTCATGTGGTGGTAATATAATATATACCAAAAACAGTGATTAATCTGGTTAGTCATATTGGACTGCTATTATTTTGAATACTACTGTACATACTATGCACCTCCACTATGCCATCCATGCAGCAAAAAGGAGTCAAACAATTCTCCTGTGACTTTTCACACACAACACTAACAAGAATGGCAAATGCCTGTAGTGAATCGACCAACGTTTGTGTTGTCATGAGGGAGAACAGAAAAAATCCCGGCATAATGATCCCGCGAATACAGCACATAGCCTATCTAAACATTGTACACTTTTCCATCCTAATCACAACAATCCAATATCCATAACACCCACATATATACCAGAACTTACACAAAACAGATTTAAAGCCTAGAAAAATTGGAGTAGGACGCCCAACATGTCAAAAAAGGAACAAAAAATGAAGTATTAAAAACACTTTTATTAGTAGAAACATTAAAAAAATATATATGTCTATATAACAATAGTAGAAAAGGTCGTGCAGGGTAGGAGATACACAAACAGCAGATACAGCAGTTTATACGTGGGTCCCCCGGGAGCAGGGTGAAACGAATCCCATCAATAGATAAATAGTTCATAGAGCAGGTAAAATGGTATATACTCAATGTAAACAGCTGTAGGGCATGTATACAAGCTCAGAATCTAGGTGGGAAGAGTACAATGAAATATAAAGGGAAACCACTGCTCAGAGTGGAGGGAAGAAGAATGACCAGAGCAGGAAAAAGGTGCAAAGTCAGAGACTCACCCATGGGGACTAAAGTAACCACGTCACCGTACTGCAGCCCCGACGCGCGTTTCGCGTGGCTTCCTCAGGGGGCTGTGGTTGTGGATAGAGTGAGCGCCTTTAAATATCCTCCCAGATGAATCCCTGATTGATGCAGCGCATGCGAAGCGGCAGCGTCCCCCCGCCCCGCGTCACGTCCGGCCAGTTTCCCGGGGGGACTGTGGGCAGCGACGTACACGATGATCACTACCCATAATCCCCACGTACGGAAGCCCGACGGGACGCGGCCAAAGGAGGACGGCACTGCGCATGCGCGGCTCAGCGACAGCCATACCAAGTGAGGACAAGGGTAAGGGCAAAGATATCTCTTAGACAAAGAGGGTACTAGCTGTCAGAAGCCAAGGTGCAGGTAGAGTACATGCCCCATTCGTGCTACAAGTATAATAGTGTCATCATAGATATATATTAAGGAGTAAATGTAAGTAAGTATGTATTTTTAGAGTCTAACAGGGACACCATTGCATATACATAATGCGATAATGACTACGGCAGCTAGAGAGAGAAGCATATTCAAATGTATGGAACAATACATAAGTTGCCACAGAAAACAAGTGCAAATTATACAGAAGTCCAATGCATGCCCAATTATAAATATTGGGAAGAATAAATATATTCAGGGGCAGAGAGCATTGTAAGTAGCAGTAGGTCGACTCATAGAGATAATTTGTGACATTAGGTATTCATAATAACTGTAAATGTCCGTCCCATATGCGTCCAGAAGTATCCTAGATGGTATGGAGATATAGGTGATGGCGCCTAAATATAGAGGAATAATAGAAGAAACAGAGAAAAAATTAGACAATAAGAAAAATAAAAAATCCACATTAAAAACAAAGGAGAAGAGAACCTACAAGAATGAAGAGAAACTATTGTGTTCATTAAGACCACCAGGGGTCACCGTGTCCAGTACTGCAATCCAGCGGCATTCCAGCTGCGCCAAAATGCGTTTATAGTTACCTCCCCTGGTAATACAGCACATAGCCTATCTAAACATTGTACACTTTTCCATCCTAATCACAACAATCCAATATCCATAACACCCACATATATACCAGAACTTACACAAAACAGATTTAATTCACACAAAAGAAAAGAAATCTTTTGGATATATAAATTACAAACCATTTGTTCTCTTGGTTTAAATGAAATGACGAAGAAGACCCTATGTTGATAGAAGATGTACAACAATTAACCTCAAAGGACTCTTCAGGATGGACATAATTGTTTCTTTTATTGGAAAAAAACCCTCTCTCCTGAACTGCCCTATTGTGGCCTGTTACGTCATCTACTGGTGGAATACTGAACTGCACCTCATTCATGTGTTTTACTAGAAATTAACAAGGTAATATTAGTAACAGTAACCCCTTTGCGACTTCTCTTTATGACCTCCCCCTCTTTGATGTGGGCTCCGGCGCTGAGCCCGCATCGTTTCAGGCACATGACAGCTGATTTGATCAGATGTGCCCCTAACAGCCACAAGTGGAATTACCCCTGCCATGTGATCGCGAGGTGCTGATTGGTTGACATGACAACCCGGGGTCTGCAGGAGACCCCTATGGTTGTCATTGTCGACCTGCTATGAGCGTCGCCCTGCGGTCGGTGTTCATAGCAGATGAGCATTTCTGCTACACATAGCAGGGCTGAAGAGTTGCTATTAGTGATGATTGAGCATGCTCATTGCTCAAGATTTACGAGCATGCTCGGACGAGCACCTATTATTATTATTATTTATTATTATAGCGCCATTTATTCCATGGCACTTTACATGTGAAAAGGGGTATACATAGCAAAAAGAAGTACAATAATCTTGAACACAATGTGACAGCGACTGGTACAGGAGGAGCGAGGACCCTGCCCGCGAGGGCTCACAATCTACAAGGGATGGGTGAGGATACATTAGGTGAGGGTGGAGCTGGTCATGCGGCGGTGGTTACCGCAGGTTGTAGGCTTTTGGGAAGAGGTGGGTCTTCAGGCTCCTTTTGAAGGTTTCCACGGTCGACGAGAGTCTGATGTGTTGGGGTAGAGAGTTCCAGAGTAGGGGGGAAGCACGGGAGAAATCTTGTATGCGATTGTGGGAGGAGGAGATAAGAGGGGAGTAGAGAAGGAGATCTTGTGAGGATCGGAGGTTGCGTGCAGGTATGTAACGGGAGACTAGGTCAGAGATATATGGAGGAGACAGGTTGTGAATGGCTTTGTATGCCATGGTTAGGGTTTTGAACTGGAGTCTCTGGGCAATGGGGAACCAGTGAAGAGACTGACAGAGAGGAGAGGCCGGGGAATAGCGGGGGGACAGGTGGATTAGTCAGGCAGCAGAGTTTAGGATAGATTGGAGGGGTGCAAGAGTGGTAGAAGGGAGGTCACAGAGCAGGAGGTTGCAGTAGTCGAGGCGGGAGATGATGAGGGCGTGCACTAGTGTTTTTGCAGATTCATGGTTGAGGAATGTGAAGATCCGGGAGCTATTCTTGAGTTGGAGTCAGCAGGAAGTGGAAAGGGCTTGGATATGTGGTTTGAAGAAGAGATCAGAGTCCAGGGTTACTCCAAGGCAGTGAGCTTGAGGGACTGGGGAGAGTGGACAGCCATTGACATTGATAGATAGGTCAGTTGGGGGGATGAATGGGATGGTGGAAAGATGATGAATTCTGTTTTGTCCATGTTAAGTTTTAGAAATCTAGCAGAGAAGAAGGATGAAATAGCAGACAGACATTGTGGGATTTTGGTTAGTAGGGAGGAGATATCGGGTCCAGAGAGGTAGATCTGTGTGTTATCAGCATAGAGGTGATAATGAAAGCCATGGGACTCTATGAGCTGTCCCAGGCCTAAGGTGTAGATGGAGAAGAGCAGAGGTCCTAGGACTGAACCTTGGGGGACACCGACAGATAGGGGGCAAGATGAGGAGGTGGTGCATGAGTGGGAGACACTGAATGTCCTGCCTGTTAGGTATGAGCAGTTCCAGGATAGGGTCAAGTCTGTGATGCTGAGAGATGAGAGAGTTTGTAGTAAGAGGGAATGGTCCACTGTGTTGAAGGCAGATGACAGGTCTAGGAGGAGGAGAACGGAGTAGTGTCGCTTAGATTTGGCCGTTAGTAGGTCGTTGGTGACTTTAGTCAGTGCCGTTTCAGTAGAATGGTGCAATCGGAAACCAGATTGTAGGCGGTTGAAGAGGGAGCAGGAGGAGAGGTGGGAGGACAGTTCAGAATGGACATGTTGTTCCAGTAGTTTTGAGGCATAGGGGAGATGTGATATGGGGCGATAGCTAGACAGAGAGGATGGGTCAAGGGAGGGCTTTTTGAGGATGGGTGTGTTAGAGGCATGTTTGAAGCATGAGGGGAAGACACCAGTTGTTAGTGACAGGTTAAAGAGGTGGGCTACGGTTGGGATGAAGATAGTGGTAAGCTTTGGGATGAGGTGGGATGGGATTGGGTCAAGTTTACAGGTGGTGAGGTGTGATTTGGAGAGTAAAGAGGAAAGTTGATCTTCCGTAATGGTGGAGAAGGTGGTTTTGAAGGAGGAGGGTTGAGTAGGTGTGGGGAGGGGCTGTGGGGGCTTTAGGCAAAAGCTTTGTCTGATGGTGTCAACCTTCTGCTTGAAGAATGAGGCAAAGTCTTCGGCTGAAATAAGAGGAGAGGGAGGAGGCACTGGGGGACGGAGGAGAGAATTGAAGGTGTTGAATAGTTGTTTGGGGTTGTGAGACAGGGAGGATATGAGGGATGCGAAGTATGTTTGTTTTGCGAAGTATTATCTTCAGCATGCTCGGGCTTTAAGTTTTTGACTTGCCCCCCTGGGCCGTGGGGTACCCAGAACCGGGCATTCTGGTGTACGCTGCTGATGGGGGTAGTAGTGGCAACCCGATCCCGTGGCTCAGGGTGGTGAGACCAAAAGGTGGCAGTCTATTTATCAGTGTTTTGAATGTCCAACTACGCCACCTATTGATTGCGGTCAGAGATAACCGCCGCTGCGAGGCAGACCGCTACGGCTGGTGTTGGTGTGCAGCACAGGGATAGGATAACTCCCCACGGGAAGAGTGTAACCTCAGGGCAGTGTAGGTGGATGCTGGGGGTGATGGTGCAGGCGCAGCAAAGATCACACTGAGTCCAATGGTGCAGTCCAGGGTTTTTACTCACAGTTGTTATCCAAGTCACTTCTGTCAGCAATGACTGCCCAAGTTGTGCTGCGTCCACCAGGTGAGGAGCTCGGTCAACCCCCAGGCAATTCAGGAGTATGGCACAGGACCCCCTTCTGTCCTTTCTCTGGCCTCTCGTGCCCCACCAGTGACCAAACTTCTGTCCAGCTACCGCGGACCGTGTCGGGTAAGCGTTGGCCTCCGCTTCCCGCTATCCTATATGGCGCCTTCCTAGGAGATTTGGCGGGGGGTCGCACCAATAAATGATCACGACCTCCGGTTCTTGGCTGAGGGATGATTTACTTCCACCAACTTGGGAATCCGGTACCCTTCCACAGCCTGACCCTTCACCCAATATAACGCGGGTTTGCAACGGTTGCTGTCCGTTCTGCTCTCTTAGGGTCCCTTCTGCCTTCTTGTTTCTGGAGCCTTTCTACTCCTCTGTCTCTTCTCCTTCCTTCCTTCTCCTTTTCTTCTCCTCTCTGGCCCCGGCCTTCACTCTAGGCCTGCCTCGTGGAGCTGAGCTCAGGCTGAGCCGCGGCTCCCTGTCAGCTCTGACTGAACTACTCTCTACTCCTTTTCTCTCTACTCTCAACAAGATGGCGCCCACCTTTTATCTGCTTCTCTGTGTCTGAGCTCAGGTGACCTGCACCCAATGAGCTCCTTCCTATGCTCCAGAAACTGTCCCCTTTTGCTCCCACACCACTGGGTTCTCTCCTCCCTCCCCACTCCAGCCAGGGACATGGTCAGTTGTGCCTGCAATATGGGAGCACCGGCGAGCTGTCCCCCGGAAATGGGGAGTGTATGTGTGTGCAGCTAACTGACCCCTGGTCCACACTCCATCCTTACCTGGAAGTGGAATATCACACCTCTGGTTGAGGTGCAATACCCCTGAAGCAACTGAACCCTCGGGGCGCTACATTTCCGTAGCTCCGTGAACATGATTTGCGACTGTTTGACAGCTTTAATACATGTGTGGAATGCTGGAAAAACAGGCATTCCTCACATGTATTAAAGATGTCAAACAGTCGCAAATCACGTTCCCGGAGTGACGAAAACTTAAAGCCCGAGCACATTGAAGATAACAGGTGCTCGCCTGAGCATGCTCGTAAATCTCGAGCAATGAGCATGCTCGATCATCACTACTTGCTATGTGTAGCACAAGTGATCAGACGATGGCAGCTTCAACTCTCCCATGGAGGCTATTAAAGCAGGTAAAAAGTAAAAAAAAATGTTTTTAAAAATATTTAAAAAATGTAACAGTTCAAATCACCCTCCTTTTGCCCCATTCAAAATAAAACAATTAAAAATAAAAAATACACATATTTGGTATCGGCGAGTTCAGAATCACCCGATCTGTCAAAATATAAAGAGAGTTAATCAGATCGGTAATGAGTAAAAAAAACAAAGCTGTAGAATTTTGGTTGCTGCAACATTGCAATAAAACGAAATAACGGGCAATAAAACATCGTATCTACCCCAAAATGGCATCAATAAAAACGTCAGCTCAGCGCGCAAGAAATAAGCCCTCACCCGGCCCCAGATCCCAAAGAAGGAGATTCCATGGGTCTTGGAAAATGGCTCCATTATTTTTTTTTTTACAAACTTTGGAATTTTTTTTCACCACTTAAATAAAAAAGAACCTATACATGTTTAGTGTCTACAAACTCGTAATGACACGGAGAATCATAATGGCAGGTCACTTTTAGCATTTACTGAATATGTTAAAAAAAACAATTGTCAAATTGCACTTTTTTTGCAATTTCACCACACTTGGAATTTTTTTCCCGTTTTCCAGTACACAATATGGTAAAATCAATGGTGTCGTTCAAAAGTACAACTCGTCCGCGAGAAACAAGCCCTCACACGGCCATATTGACTGAAAAAAAAAAGTTATGGCTCTGGGTAGAAGGGGATCAAAAAATGAAAATGCAAAAACAAAAAATCCGAGGATGGTAAAGGGGTTAAATGAGCAATGTATATATGTGATTTGTTTTTTGAAATCTATGTCTTAATCCACAGTTTTTAATACACCGTATTTTACAGACCATAAGGTTTTAGAGGAGGAAAATAGAAAAGAAATGTGAAGAAAAAAATGTCATGCCGCATTGTTATGGGGAAGGGTCTCCTGCTGGCACTGTTTATGGCCCCCACACGCCGATGTCAGCTGCCGGAATATTCACTGCTCCCCATGCCCGGGGGTGTGGAGAAAGTTTTAAGAAAATTATACAAACAACCTTTTCACCTATCTAGATTAGTGCCCTTATGGGAAAATCCTAGATTTGTTCAGGGTAAACAGAACAAGCTTTGTAAGCAATGGAACCAGAAAGGGATTTATTAAATGATAATGAAGGAAGGCTGCTCACCTGGCAGGAATTCTCAGGGATGTATGATATGGGAGATCATCAATGTCTACAGTACCACCAAACAGTTACTTTCTACAGCTCTATGGTGAGAGATTTCGGGAAGGTGGAAAGGAGGGGTGATTTTGGCATATTGATGTGGTCTAGCTCATGGGTAAATTCCCTATCCACAATATACCAAAGGATTAAGAGACAAATTCTGCACACTGCGGTACCTGATTTATTTATTCATTGGAGTATAGCGCTAAATGACACTTAGAGAGATGGTAAACTTTTGAGGGGCTTGGATAAAGTAAAAATAGCAATGAACAATGGAGAGAAATGCAGAACAAACTGATTCATAATGCCATTTATGCTTTCAATTTTTCCTACAAAGATGCTTCATCACATTATTTATGAAAATGCCCAAAATGTAACCTAAAACCAATTTATTTGATAGCATCAGGCGATGCCCTTCCACCCAAATGGTGTGGGACGAGACCCTTCTCTATTTAGATAATGGTTGGAGAATTAAAGTCCCACAGTCTCCTCGGGCATGTTTATTTCATCATATTGTAACAGAACATCGGGAGGATGGGGACAGAGTTCTGTCTATACAGATAATACATGTAGTTCTTTTGGTGGTTAAAAAATGTATACTTAGATATTGGTTGAAGAAAGAGACACCTCAATTATCTGAAATAATCAAAACTCTGAAAACCTTATTAGTTTATGACAAACTTGAGTCAGAAAAACAAAAAGAAAAGGCGACGACAGCGTTTATTCACAAACTGAGATCTTTTAATGAATATAGCAATACACAATCTGATATGTCACAGCTGATGAAAGTATTCTGACACACATCCTGGTATCATATGGAGGAACATAGGGGGACAACAGGATTACTTAAAGTCTAATGGATTCACTTATTTTTACATCTATTCATATAAGGATTTTGGAAAAGTGTTTTTTTGTTGTTTTGCATGCAGAGTTAAAAATTGAATCTGTTAAAATTGTGAAAAAAAAATGATTGGATGGATTTCACACTTATTTATAAAGATGCGGTCTGTGTTGGTAAATGTCATGGAGATTCTAGGATTATAACATGATTTGTTTGTCTATTTTGTCTCATTAAATAAAGTTTGTTTAAAAAAAAAAAAGATGAGAACACTAGATTCCATCATGACATCATAATTAACCATCAGTACTTACAGAAGTGTTTACACCCATGTAGTCACTTTGACATTCCGGTGTCATTGCTGTCAGTGAGAAGCTACATAGCTAATCTTATACTGATTGCGCTTGGATTTACTTTGGATTTACTTGAAATGTCTGAAATTCCTTCAGACAGACTTCAGGTGTTAGCACTGCTCCAGGGGATTCTTACCACCTACGCCCCTGACATTGTGCTACCACTACCCGATGGCGTCCTCAGCTTCACTTACTGGCTGGTTATGAATCTTGTGATAGACTGCCTGACCAAATACCACAAAGGTCGTATTAGCTCAGAATATCTTGAGCATTTACAGCAAAACATCTGGACACTCGTACAGCAGGTAAATAGCTGGCAATCTGCACAAATCTTATAATAATAATAAAGAAGAGTTGTAGCTTTGAGTGGCTCCATTCTTTTTACCATAAAATATACAGTAGTTTTTTGGGGGTTTTGTTTTTACGGTGTTTGTTATGCAGTGAAAATGACCTGGAAAAATGATTTTCCAAGTCAGTCCGATTAAGGCGATACCGAATATGCAAAGAAAATTCAGAATATTGCGAAAACATTTTTTTGCTTTGTGTCGCTAAATTCTGAGACCAGTAACATTTCTTATTTTTCTGTTGATGGGGCCCAGTGAAGACTTGTTTTTTTAACGCTGTATGATATGGAGGAGAGGAAGGAGGATTTAAAAGGCGGTACTTGATAAATAGAGGGTTTGGGGAGATATGATTTTTAATTGTCACAGGCCGATTTACATAAACAGTCATGTGTCTTACTTACACGCCCTAGGTGTGGAGGGTGGACGTGGAGATATAAAGGGAACCTGTCGCCTAAAATAATGCTATTAACCTGCACCTCAATTTGCAGGTTAATAGCGTTCTGACACCATGCAGCCGCCACACTGAAATAAACTGTATCCCCCCTGGCAGCCTCGCTCTTTCAGTCATATCGGTGGCGCCGGCAGGCTTTCAGTCACCGTTCTCTGCATAGTGAGCGGCGGCTGTAACCGCACCCGGCACTGACAGACAGCCGGTGCTAATATGGCCGCACAGTGTCAGAATGCTACTAACCTGCATATCAACTCCATATCTGCAGGTTAATAGCATTACTTTACATGACAGGTTCCCTTTAGAGGTTTACAAATGACCGGATGCCTCGTCAGCTGTCATGTAGTATTTGTAGTGCCGATATCAGGAGTAACATGGTGACATAAATGGCTTCCTCCATTCTGCACTTTCTCTCATGATTTTCCTTTCTTGTTTATTTCCATCTCTATAGGCTGAAGAAAAATCCCATAGTGGAGAATTGGCCTTTATTAAACAACTGGCCCAGAATGTCCTGCTTGTACTGGAGTATCCGGCCTACTCCCTGGAGCGCGTGGTAAGGAGCCATCGTCTTCTATATCTCATGTCCTTGTTGTCTGATCTTCTCCAGATTACCGTCATATAGCGGAAACTCAGATTTATGGTGGTAGAGGCCTCCCTGTCTGCTCCAGGCAGACACAGGACATTTTATGGCCGCCTGTCTCTGCAGCTCTATCATCTGTGAGGCCAGTCTGTACTCAGCGGTGCGGAGTTAGTATTTCCGCTTCTGTCTCTCTTGATCATCACAATCTTCCTTCTTATAAATGCTGCAGTCCTGATAGAAGATATTAGAGATCAGTTGTAGATACAAGTCCCTTATACAACCCCTGGCAAAAATTATGGAATCACCGGGCTCGGAGGATGTTCATTCAGTTGTTTAATGTTGTTGAAAAAAAAGCAAATAACAGACATGGCACAAAACTAAAGTCATTTCTAATGGCAACTTTAGGGCTTTAAGATACACTAAAAGAAATCAAGATTAAAAATGTGGTACTCAGCAAGGGTAATTTTTTTCATACCAAGCAGAGGGAAAAAAATATAGAATCACTCAATTCTGAGGAAAAAATTATGGAATCATGAAAAACAAACACACAAAAGAACACTACAATACATCACTAGTATTTCGTTGCACCACCTCTGGCTTTAATAACAGCTTGAAGTCTCTGAGGCATGGACTTAATGAGTGACAAACAGTACTCTTCATCAATCTGGCTCCAACTTTCTCTGATTGCTGTTGCCAGATCAGCTTTGCAGGTTGGAGCTTTGTCATGCACCATTTGCTTCAACGTCCACCAAAGATTTTCAATTGGATTCAGATCCGGACTATTTGCAGGCCATGACATTGACCTTATGTGTCTTCTTTCAAGGAATGTTTTCACAGATTTTGCTCTATGGCAGGATGCATTATCATCTTGAAAAATGATGTCATCATCCCCAAACATCGTTTCAATTGATGGGATAAGAAGACTGTCCAAAATATCAATGTAAACTTGCGCATTTATTGAAGATGTAATGACAGCCATCTCCCCAGTGCCTTTACCTGACATGCAGCCTCATATCATCAATGACTGTGGAAATTTGCATGTTCTCTTCATGCAGTCATCTTTATAAATCTCATTGGAACGGCACCAAACAAAAGTTCTAGCATCATCACCTTGCCCAATGCAGATTCGCGATTCATCACTGAATATGACTTTCATCCAGTCATCCACAGTCCACAATTGCTTTTCCTTAGCCCATTGTAACCTTGTTTTTTTTGTGTTTAGGTGTTAATGATGGCTTATGTTTAGCTTTTCTGTATGTAAATCCCATTTCCTTTAGGCGGTTTCTTACAGATCGGTCACAGACATTGACTCCAGTTTCCTCCAATTCATTCCTCATTTGTTTTGTTGAGCATTTCCTGTTTGAAGACATATTGGATTAAGTTTCCAGTCTTGATGCTTTGATGTCTTCCTTGGGCAACATTGTGTGATGATTTACCTTCTTTTAAGAGTTTGATAATCCTCGAATTTGTTTCAATTGACATCTCTCGTGTTGGAGCCATGAGTCATGTCAGTCCACTTGGTGCAACAGCTCTCCAAGGTGTGATCACTCCTTTTTAGATGCAGACTAACTAGCAGATCTAATTTGATGCAGGTGTTAGTCTGGAAATGGAAATTTACAGTGTGATTCCATAATTTTTTCTTCAGAATTTAGTGATTCCATAATTTTTTTCCCTCTGCTTGGTCTAAAATAAATTACCCTTACTGAGTGCCTCATTTTTAATATTGATTTCTTTTAGTGTTTCTTAAAGCCCTAAAGTTGCCATTGGAAATGACTTTAGTTTTGTGCCATGTCCGTGATCTGTTTTTTTTCAACAACATTAAACAACTGAATGAACATCCTCCAAGCCCAGTGATTCCATAATTTTTGCCAGGGGTTGTATATTAATGTGGATTTACTGGGGGGGGGCGGCTTTGTACAGTTCGTCCAATACTGAAATTATCCAGGAAATCCAATGTTTAGTCCTTCCTGTCTATTGTATGTGGTAATGTAGTATTTGTGAAATGTTATATTAATTGTATATATTATATTCATCAGGAAACATCTGAAGGCGACTCCAAAGAGGGGCAAAACGGAAATATTGCTGACCCTGATATCAGTCAGCCGGGGCCGAACCCTGATCTGATGGAAGGTAAGCCGGTCATCTAATATTCTACATACAAATATCAAGTTATAGAGAACGACAGAGAACATGTAGATTTACTCTTCATCCAATGTATGAGGCCGCTGGCGGCTCATGAGCCCCCATGGACTATAATGGAGGGGGTCACAAATGTACAAAGAGGCTCATTGGTCCCCAATCATGTAATTGTTGAGGATTCGGTCAGATCCTGAGCAATGACACGTTCATAGTACAGTATATATATATAGATATGCCATAAATATATACAGTGTGTCCAGAATATCCTTATATCTAGTATATTCCATGTAAAGCGGTCTTATCATTTCCATTATTATATGGATGTGTTATATAAGTGGTGATATAGACTAATACATGTCGTCTCTTCATTATTTTATCATTATTATAGGAATAACTGTGCCGACAAATACTGATGGTGGAACATCTGAGCCACCAGAGATCATCCAGGAATCTGCCAGTGTAAGTATCATGGGACGTCTGTATATCATCAGATGACGGGTGGGAATTACACATCCCATATGACAATGGGATATCTCTGCTCTTATGTAGATCAGACCTATTATGTGTGACGTTGGTGTTATTATTCTGTCTCCTCCATGTGATGTCCCTTATCCTCCCCTGCAGTACAATGATTTATGTGTATGGGTAATATCCACTTATAATATAATAGTGTCTGTGGGGGGTCCGGCTTTTATCACGTCCTCTACTTCGGTTGCAGTGTAATCAGGGGGGATATAATATAGACGGGAGATCTGGAGTTTTATCCTCCTGCAGCTTCGTTGTCTTAATGTCATTTCTTATTCCTTTTAGGCCTTGATCGGATCAGTGAATCCTTGTAAGGACGACTTTAATCCTATCAAACTGATCAGCTGTGGAGGATTTGGGTGAGCTTTACTTGGTATAATATTTATTTCTCAGGGCTCCTTATGACGATGCCTATATCTCTACGTCCTGCCCGTGCAATGCTACCATAGAGAAATTATGGTTCCACATCACTGTCCACATCTAATTGTCTCTCTTCAGGTCAGTTAGAATGTGACGTGGATGAGGACTTTCCATAGGTGATCATTTATGGAGTGTTATTTTATGGATTTCTAGTGATGGCCGCACATCTAGTATTAACCATTAGTACAGGAGATCACTTGATCAGGTCTATGGATGGACTGTTAGTAAGAATTCATAATAAATCATGGATTTTCTTCCTCCTCAGATCCGTCCACCTAGTTCGCCATACAGACACAAACAAGATATGTGCTATGAAGAAAATGGACAAGCAGAACCTGAGAAAGCCAAAGACCCTTAAATGGGCCTTTCAGGAGAGGGACATCTCTACATTCGCTGATTGTCCCTTTGTGGCCTCCATGTTCTGCTCCTTTCCTACTAAACTTCATCTGTGTATGGTCATGGAGTATGCACCAGGTAGGACACATCCATTGTATTTATATCCAGCCCACGTCTGCCTAATCCTAGCACCTTATATATAACCTGAACATGTCCACATGGACGGTTACATGTCCACACCGCATTTACTATAATGTTACTAAGATGCCTTGTGTGTCCTCACTGAGCATGGCGGCAATATCTGCTATGGAGGAAAGGAAGATTTCTCTGTATTTGAACAGTTTTTATAGATGAGAATTTTTCACAGAGAAATAAATGAGAGGCTTGTAGATGAGGCCTGGCTCTGTCTCTATGTACAGGGTTCCTCTGCAGTATACGCTCTACATTACACAGTGTATCTCTATATATACCATCCTGTCCCAATATCTCCGCTTGTTTCATATTCACACTCATCATGTGTAATTTACTCTGTAACAGACCCTCACCTGTCATATTTGCTTTTTCCTGTAGGAGGAGACTGTGGCAATCTTCTACAGCACAGGGGTCCTTTACCTATCACCTTGGCCCGTCTGTACATTGCAGAAACAGTCCTTGCTGTGGAATATCTGCACAGCTATGGTGTGGTGCACAGAGACCTGAAGCCTGTAAAGTAAGTGACCCTTGAGCTATAATAAAGGGGATGAAAGTTAGTTTGTTATACAGTCTATGGGTTATTACTTGGGGCTGACAACATCTTTTCTTTTACAGCCTCCTGATAACATCAACAGGACATATTAAAGTGACCGATTTTGGAGTTTCAAAACTTGGCCTCATGAGACCAACATCAAACATCTATAAGGCTCCAACTAAGGACATCACCAAAGAGTTCCATGATAAAGAGGTCGGCTTTACTTACAGGATCTTCTACTTTACATATCTCATCTCTTTCTCCTTCTCTGATCATTTCTCATCACATTTCCACTGATGTTATTTGTCTTATGTATTGATCATCATCATCTCATTCTTCTGTTGCTTTCCAGACTGCTGGCACGTCTAGTTACATGGCCCCAGAAGTTATCCTAAGGAAAGGCTATGGAAGACCTGTTGACTGGTGGTCAGTAGGCATCATCCTATATGAATTTCTCTTTGGATATACACCATTTTATAGGGCTTCCCAAAAGGAGAAATTACGCAGTATCCTCAGTGGTAAGTAAAATAATCTGACTGCTTGTCATGTCGCTGTTATTTGGTTTGATTTGTTCCTTGGTTCAGTTTCTAGCTTTTTTAAGGAAAATGCTTTTTTATGTAAATAAATGAAGAGGTTTTATTTCCTGTAATATTTTCTTTTTATATCACAGATGACATTGTTTGGAGATGTAATTCCTTTCCTCCACCAAATGCTCGGGGCATCATCACTCAGCTACTCAGAAAAAATCCAGAACAAAGACTTGGGACAGGTAATATGATAATAGTATTAATAATGACTTATTACACCTCTGGGCAAATGAAGGTGTCTATGAGGATGAGCACTGAAGGTCTCTACCAACGTGTCCATTCCCCATTCTTCATGCTCTAATGTTCAGTACATTTCCTTCATGTTGACTCTTTTAAATCTCCAGTTCAGATTAACATAAACTGTATAGATACGGAGTAGTTTCTCTGACAATAACTGTATCGAATTTTTTCTTGTCTTCCTTTTGCAGGAGGGGCACACGAGATCAAAATTCATCCATTTCTGCGTGCCTTAAACTTTAACAACCTTCTAAGTCAGAAGCCTCTGTTCGTTCCTGATCTAAAATCAGATGAGGACACCCGCTATTTTAGCAGTAAGTAAAATGAGACGTTATCGGCAGAAAACTGCTGAGTGTCTTTTCTTTCATTATGTGTGACAATCAGTTCCCATCATAATGAGTAATAACATGGTGACTGTCTGACCGGCTCTTATACTAATAATTTCTCATAACACTTTTACTTTTCAGATCGCTCTGTGGGTTATAAATTTAGGAATTCAGATGATGGGGACACAAGTGAGGACAATGACTGTCCAGAAATCAAAAACTTTGAATCATCTTCTCAAAGGTTTTCCAAAGTAAGTATGTCTAAAGCATGTAGGTCAATAAAATGAATAAAACCTATGATTAGAAAAAAAGTTTAAAAATATATCTATTTATATTTTATATTTCTTTGTGTTTTTTTAGCTATATACCACCAGTACCAAGATGGTGACCATTGAAGGACCTATGTCACCTCCAGAGTGTACCCCTGAGAACAGCAAAAAACACCCAGACTTGTGAGTAGATTATTATTATTATGAGATTTACCTCTGATATATGCTCAGACACGAGTAACACAAATCTAAATCCAGCATCCACCACCCCATGATAACTGATTGCTGTGGATCTGGCTTGTGATTACACAGCAATATCAGTTGATCATTGCAACGAGCCATTCATTCCCAGCTCTTTATAGGCCAATATTACTAGTTAGACTCCATTCTTGCTGGTAGAATGGGGTCCTGAGCAGAGTATCCCCTTTATGATGTCCCAAATGGCCTTACAGGCAGGTGTTCTTCCTTTTTGTATTGTTTTCACTTGTAATTTACTTGACTTTCTTCTACCAAACAGGCAGAAAGAATCTCCCCCTTCCAAAACTGATGATGGTGACAATCAGTGTGTCACTGCTAAAAAGTGTGAGTCATCCTCGCCCTCATTGTCAGGTATGTACAGATTTATAGACCATCCCATTATAGGCTATGATAGAAAAGTGTAATGTGAATCTGCACATGAAGGCTCAGATAATGACATACTTTATTCCCGCTGCCCCTGAGTATTCAATTTTTTGTTTTGGTAAAATCCACCATACGGTTCCAGAGTTATTGGCAGTTTTATTTAGTGCTCATTTTTATGGTCTTTACAAGGGGGTGGTGCTAACAGGATTATCTGGGGGGGGGTGTCTTCAGCCTCTTCTTCAGTATTATAGTGTGGTAAAGACCATAAAAATGACCACTAAATAAAAAGGCCCCTGTCTGTGGAACTGTAAGGCGGTGTGCTCACAATGCGTTTTTAATCGTTTCCGCAGCAGCAATTCCGCCGCAGAAACGCTTAAAAAACGCTTGGTAGAAGGCCTGCCATGTTCCCCAATGATAATCCGCATCTGCTGTGCACATGCTGCAGAAATTTCCGCTGCGGATTATCATTTAGGAAAAATCCGCAGCACTACCAATTATTTTGCAGAAGTCCTGCGTTTTCACCGCCATTGACTTGCATTGGAACGCATGGAATCCGCATCACTGCATCTGTACATGCGGAATCCATGTGTTTCAATGTGCGGATGGTACTCGGGTCTGGAGAAGAGGAGACTTTCCTCCAGACCCTCCCCCCCTACCATAGAACCTGTAAAAAAAAAAGAATAAAATAAAAAATAAATATTATACTTACCTTCTGATGGCCTCCGGTTCCTTGTCTCGGCTTGCCGGCTGCTCGCGGTAGACTAAAGGACCTGCGCTGACGTCATTTAGTCATGTGACGGGTCATGCGACCAATGATGTCGGCAGGTCCTTAAATCTACCGCGAGCTGCCGGCAAGCCAAGACAAGGACTCCGTGGGCATCAGAAGTTAAGTATATTTATTTTTTATTTTTTACCATTCTTTCGGTCACACTATATAAATCCATGCCGGTTGTATGAATTTATATAGTGTGACCAAGTTGTCAAGCACTTTCCAAGTGATGCTAAAATCGCTTGGAAAGTGCTTGACAATCCGCATGCGAAATCGCATGATCAAAACGCTTCACATCCGCATGTCCCTGGCAGGAAAAACGCATGTACAATCCGCATGTACAATCCGCATGTACAATCCGCATGTACAATCCGCATGCGTTTTTTGTGCCAGGGAGATGCAGAAATGCTCAGGAAAAAATCCGGAGCATTTCTGCATCGTGGGCACATAGCCTAAGGGGGATTTTAATAAAAACCAAAAACAGAGTCCTCAGGGGAGCAGGGGGAATAAAGTAAGAGTGAATTCTGGACACTTAAGACCTGGTGATGAGTCTTCTTTAATCTTACGCTTAAGTGTTATCTGACGGATTATATAAAAACACTTTGGTTGCTGCAAGTAATGTCATGTTAATAAGGGGGACACCACATGGCCGCACACAGAAAAGCTACAAGTGCATATTAACCAGTTTGAGTAACTCTATAAACATATAAAATGAATCTTTGAGGAGTTTATAATCAACATCTTTTTCTGACTTTTTATTAGAACCTCCAGTTCAGGAGAGAAAGAAATCTGCACTAAATCTGAGAAAACAGCAAAGAACAGATAAAGTGGAAGAGGGGGAAAGTAGTAGGCGAGGTAAGTGTGAGGATAACCTCCATGTTGTATGATGTCAGTGAGATAAGTCATGTGGAGCAGATGTCATCTGTCAGTGGTGGGATTGTCACATGTATGATGGCTGACAATGATCAAGCACCTCTGTATGGAGAAGATTCCTCTACCGGCCTCCCACAGAGACACTACAGTAGTGTCCTCTAATATGGAGTCCCATTACTTACATCAGTTTTACATCTTTTTTGTAGGTTCTATCTTCCGCCGGATGATATCATCCTGCCGGCGTGGATTATCCAGGGCTGCTCGCACTATCAGACAAAGCTGCATTTTTGCCCACTGTCACCAGGGCACCAGAAACATCTCAAGGGCAGAAAACCCTCACATCTAGTGCCCTGAAGAAAGTACAGCACATCCACCATCAATGCTGTACCTGCATGGAAAGAGTTGTACCATCTACTGTACCTGTGGCCGTCTGACCAGCAAGAAATATCTGCAAAAGTCAAAGGCCTCCAAGAACATCTTTTCAACCTTCCATGTAATTCTTAATTTAAAAAAAATAAATTGATTAATGTCCTTTTGAATTTAATTGAATATTACTGACATTTATGGCATATCAATGCTACACATGTTATATCCACCTCACGCTCTCCCTCTCCCCATTCATTGGGACCGCACGGGGTGAATGTTGGGTGTGACGCGGGGGGTGATCGCGCCCACAATCCAGCTGTCACGCCTCACTTGTCGTGACGTCAGCGCGGGGTCACGTGAAGCCTGTGAGCGGCGCTATCCTTGGCTGCAACGTAAGCTAATTACAAAAATCCTTAGGGGCCCCGTGGGGATACATTGTGGGGGTGGGGGGTAATCTAAAGTACTGGACAACTTCTTTAAGAAACATTTTTTTCCTGTATAATGACTTAAACCAAAATTTTATATTTTATTAACAAATAGGTAATTTCAGTGTAATTTATGAAGGAAAAAAAGAACTGCCAAAAATTAGGGATTCTGATACATCCTGTATTAGAATAAAGGAGGGTCTCATACACATTCTGGTCAAGTTGACATATAGTAGTACTTCTAGACTCATAAAGGCTATGCACTAAGTGCAAATCCTGCCAAAAAATGCAAGTAGGGTCATCCATACACCATGGAAGGCACCAACTGTAGTGCCTCATTCAAATATTGTGAACAAAGTATACACTGTGTGCAGAATTATTAGGCAAGTTGTATTTTAGAGGATTATTTTTATTATTGATCAACAACTATGTTCTCAATCAACCCAAAAGACTCTTAAATATCCAAGCTTAATATTTTTGGAAGTTGGAGTGGGGTGTTTTTAGATTTGGCTATCTTAGGAGGATATCTGTTTGTGCAGGTAACTATTACTGTGCAGAATTATTAGGCAACTTATTAAAAACCAAATATAATCCCATGTCACTTGTTTATTTTCACCAGGTAAACCAATATCAGTGCACAAAATACAGAAATAAACATTTCTGACATGCTAAAACAAAAACCAAAAAAATTAGTGATCAATATAGCCGCCTTTCTTTATGATGACACTCAGCAGCCTCCATCCACAGATTGCGTCAGTTATTTGACCTGTTTTCGATCAACATTGCGTGCAGCAGCCACCACAGTCTCCCAGACACTGTTCCGAGAGGTGTACTGTTTTCCCTCCCTGCAGATCTCCCATTTGGCCAACACACTTTTTGCAACCCTGTTGACTATTTGACATGTAACGCTTGATTGTTCGCTGATCACGCTTCAAAAGTTTGGAAATTTCAAGACTGCTGCATCCCTCTGCAAGACATCTCACAATTTTGGACTTTTCAGAGCCCGTCAAACCTCTCTTTTGACCCATTTTGCCAAAGGAAAGGAAGTTGCCTAATGATTAAGCACACCTTCTATAGGGTGTTGATGTCATTAGTCAACACCCCGCCTCATAACAGAGATGCACATCACCAGATTTACTTAATTGGTAGTTGGCTCTCAAGCCTATGCAGCTTGGAGTAGGACAACATGTATAAAAAGTATCATGTGATCAAAATACTCATTTGCCTAATAATTCTGCACACAGTGTAGTTGTGGTACACCTACAATAGTGTTCAAACTAATAGCAGTGGGTTAAATAACATGAGTTAAGCACAAAACCTTTATACTAGTTTTTATTTCCATGCATTGGGAACATTGCACACTGTTTTCTAATTCTAAACATGAAGAGAAATGTATATAATTTTTAACTATTTTACAGAAAATAGCAAAAAATGAACAATGGGCTGTTCTAAAAATATAGCAGTGTCTGCATTTGTCTTTACAAACTCAAAATATGTACTCTTTTTTAGGATTTGGCATTCCTGTGAATCATTAACCTAATACTTAGTTGTATACTCAGTTTTTAAGAACTGCTTCACATGTATGTTGCATAGAGTCAACCAACTTCTGGCACCTGTCAACTGTTATTCCAGCCCAGGATGCTTTGACTACATCCCACAATTTTTTGGCATCTGTTGGCTTTGCCTCAGAAACAGTATTTTTGATGTCACCCCACAAGTGTTCTATCGGATTAAGATCCGGTCATTGGGCTGGTCACTCCATAACCTCAATTATGTTGGACTGCAACCAATAATTTGATCGTTTACTGGTGTGTTTAGGGCAGTTGTCTTGTTGAAACACCCATTTCAAGGGCATATCCTCTTCAGCGTAAGGCAACATGACCTCTTCAAGTATTTTAATATATGCAAACTGGTCCATAATCTCTGGTATGCGGTAAATAGGTCCGGCACCATAGTAAGAGAAACGTGCCCATATCTTGATGCTTGCTCCACCATGCTTCACTGTCTTCAGAGTGTACTGTGGCTTGAATGCAGAGTTTAGGGGTCATCTGACAAACTGTCTGTGGCCCTTGGACCCGAAAAGAACAATTTTACTTTCATCAGTCCACAAAATGTATCTCCACTTCTCTTTAGGCCAGTTGATGTGTTCTTTGACAAATTGTATCCGCTTCAGTACATGTCTTTTTTTAACAGTGGGACTTTGCGGGGACTTCTTGCTAAGAGATTAGCTTCACACAGGCATCTTCTTCTACAGTACTCACAGGTAACTTGAGACTGTCTTTGATCATCCTGGAGCTGATCATTGGCTGAACCTTTTCCATTCTGGATATTCTTCGATCCATTTGAATGGTAGTCTTCTGTTTTTTTCCACGTCTCTCTGGTTTCACTTTCCATTTTAAAGCATTGGAGATCATTATAGCTGAACAGCCTATCATAGTCTGCACTTCTATATAAGTTTTACCCTCTCCAAACAACTTTTTAATCAAAGTACGCTGTTCTTCTGAACAATGTCTCGAATGACCCATATTTCTCAGGCTTTCAAGGAGAAATGCATGTACAACATGTGCTGGCTTCATCCTTAAATAAGGGCCACCTGATTCACACCTGTGTCTTCACAGAATGATTGACCTCACTATTGAACTCCACACTGCTATTATTTTGAACACACCCCCTAACAATTAATTATTCGAATACACAGACTCATAAACATGCAGATCATGAATGCGGAATTTGTTGGTTTTCTTAGAATCTACTGCACCAACCGGTAAATTGTTTGTCATGTGGTGGTAATATAATATATACCAAAAACAGTGATTAATCTGGTTAGTCATATTGGACTGCTATTATTTTGAATACTACTGTACATACTATGCACCTCCACTATGCCATCCATGCAGCAAAAAGGAGTCAAACAATTCTCCTGTGACTTTTCACACACAACACTAACAAGAATGGCAAATGCCTGTAGTGAATCGACCAACGTTTGTGGTATCAGACGCCTCTTACGCTTTTTCTCTTCCTCTTTTGCGTTGTCATGAGGGAGAAGAGAAAATATCCCGGCATAATGATCCCGCGAATACAGCACATAGCCTATCTAAACATTGTACACTTTTCCATCCTAATCACAACAATCCAATATCCATAACACCCACATATATACCAGAACTTACACAAAACAGATTTAAAGCCTAGAAAAATTGGAGTAGGACGCCCAACATGTCAAAAAAGCAACAAAAAATGAAGTATTAAAAACACTTTTATTAGTAGAAACATTAAAAAAAAATATATGTCTATATAACAATAGTAGAAAAGGTCGTGCAGGGTAGGAGATACACAAACAGCAGATAAAGCAGTTTATACGTGGGTCCCCCAGGAGCAGGGTGAAACGAATCCCATCAATAGATAAATAGTTCATAGAGCAGGTAAAATGGTATATACTCAATGTAAACAGCTGTAGGGCATGTATACAAGCTCAGAATCTAGGTGGGAAGAGTACAATGAAATATAAAGGGAAACCACTGCTCAGAGTGGAGGGAAGAAGAATGACCAGAGCAGGAAAAAGGTGCAAAGTCAGAGACTCACCCATGGGGACTAAAGCAACCACGTCACCGTACTGCAGCCCCGACGCGCGTTTCGCGTGGCTTCCTCAGGGGGCTGTGGTTGTGGATAGAGTGGGCGCCTTTAAATATCCTCCCAGATGAATCGCTGATTGATGCAGCGCATGCTAAGCGGCAGCGTCCCCCCGCCCCGCGTCACGTCCGGCCAGTTTCCCGGGGGGACTGTGGGCAGCGACGTACACGATGACGTCACTACCCATAATCCCCACGTACGGAAGCCCGACGGGACGCGGCCAAAGGAGGACGGCACTGCGCATGCGCGGCTCAGTGACAGCCATACCAAGTGAGGACAAGGGTAAGGGCAAAGATATCTCTTAGACAAAGAGGGTACTAGCTGTCAGAAACCAAGGTGCAGGTAGAGTAAATGTCCCATTCGTGCTACAAGTATAATAGTGTCATCATAGATATATATTAAGGAGTAAATGTAAGTAAGTATGCATTTTTAGAGTCTAACAGGGACACCATTGCATATACATAATGCGATAATGACTACGGCAGCTAGAGAGAGAAGCATATTCAAATGTATGGAACAATACATAAGTTGCCACAGAAAACAAGTGCAAATTATACAGAAGTCCAATGCATGGCCAATTATAAATATTGGGAAGAATAAATATATCCAGGGGCAGAGAGCATTGTAAGTAGCAGAAGGTCAACTCATAGAGATAATTTGTGACATTAGGTATTCATAATAACTGTAAATGTCCGTCCCATATGCGTCCAGAAGTATCCTAGATGGTATGGAGATATAGGTGATGGCGCCTAAATATAGAGGAATAATAGAAGAAACAGAGAAAAAATTAGACAATAAGAAAAATAAAAAATCCACATTAAAAACAAATGAGAAGAAAACCTACAAGAATGAAGAGAAACTATTGTGTTCATTAAGACCACCAGGGGTCACCCTGTCCAGTACTGCAATCCAGCGGCATTCCAGCTGCGCCAAAATGCGCTTATAGTTACCTCCCCTGGTAATACAGCACATAGCCTATCTAAACATTGTACACTTTTCCATCCTAATCACAACAATCCAATATCCATAACACCCACATATATACCAGAACTTACACAAAACAGATTTAATTCACGCAAAAGAAAAGAAATCTTTTGGATATATAAATTACAAACCATTTGTTCTCTTGGTTTAAATGAAATGACGAAGAAGACCCTATGTTGATAGAAGATGTACAACAATTAACCTCAAAGGACTCTTCAGGATGGACATAATTGTTTCTTTTATTGGAAAAAAACCCTCTCTCCTGAACTGCCCTATTGTGGCCTGTTACGTCATCAACTGGTGGAATACTGAACTGCACCTCATTCATGTGTTTTACTAGAAATTAACAAGGTAATATTAGTAACAGTAACCCCTTTGCGACTTCTCTTTATGACCTCCCCCTCTTTGATGTGGGCTCCGGCGCTGAGCCCGCATCGTTTCAGGCACATGACAGCTGATTTGATCAGATGTGCCCCTAACAGCCACAAGTGAAATTACCCCTGCCATGTGATCGCGAGGTGCTGATTGGTTGACATGACAACCCGGGGTCTGCAGGAGACCCCTATGGTTGTCATTGTCGACCTGCTATGAGCGTCGCCCTGCGGTCGGTGTTCATAGCAGATGAGCATTTCTGCTACACATAGCAGGGCTGAAGACTTGCTATTAGTGATGATTGAGCATGCTCATTGCTCAAGATTTACGAGCATGCTCGGACGAGCACCTATTATTATTATTATTTATTATTATAGCGCCATTTATTCCATGGCACTTTACATGTGAAAAGGGGTATACATAGCAAAAACAAGTACAATAATCTTGAACACAATGTGACAGCGACTGGTACAGGAGGAGCGAGGACCCTGCCCGCGAGGGCTCACAATCTACAAGGGATGGGTGAGGATACATTAGGTGAGGGTGGAGCTGGTCATGCGGCGGTGGTTACTGCAGGTTGTAGGCTTGTGGGAAGAAGTGGGTCTTCAGGCTCCTTTTGAAGGTTTCCACGGTCGACGAGAGTCTGATGTGTTGGGGTAGAGAGTTCCAGAGTAGGGGGGAAGCACGGGAGAAATCTTGTATGCGATTGTGGGAGGAGGAGATAAGAGGGGAGTAGAGAAGGAGATCTTGTGAGGATCGGAGATTGCGTGCGGGTATGTAACGGGAGACTAGGTCAGAGATATATGGAGGAGACAGGTTGTGAATGGCTTTGTATGCCATGGTTAGGGTTTTGAACTGGAGTCTCTGGGCAATGGGGAACCAGTGAAGAGACTGACAGAGAGGAGAGGCCGGGGAATAGCGGGGGGACAGGTGGATTAGTCAGGCAGCAGAGTTTAGGATAGATTGGAGGGGTGCAAGAGTGGTAGAAGGGAGGTCACAGAGCAGGAGGTTGCAGTAGTCGAGGCGGGAGATGATGAGGGCGTGCACTAGTGTTTTTGCAGATTCATGGTTGAGGAATGTGAAGATCCGGGAGCTATTCTTGAGTTGGAGTCAGCAGGAAGTGGAAAGGGCTTGGATATGTGGTTTGAAGAAGAGATCAGAGTCCAGGGTTACTCCAAGGCAGCGAGCTTGATTGACTGGGGAGAGTGGACAGCCATTGACATTGATAGATAGGTCAGTTGGGGGGGTGAATGGGATGGCGGAAAGATGATGAGTTCTGTTTTGTCCATGTTAAGTTTTAGAAATCTAGCAGAGAAGAAGGATGAAATAGCAGACAGACATTGTGGGATTTTGGTTAGTAGGGAGGAGATATCGGGTCCAGAGAGTTAGATCTGTGTGTTATCAGCATAGAGGTGATAATGAAAGCCATGGGACTCTATGAGCTGTCCCAGGCCTAAGGTGTAGATGGAGAAGAGCAGAGGTCCTAGGACTGAACCTTGGGGGACACCGACAGATAGGGGGCGAGATGAGGAGGTGGTGCATGAGTGGGAGACACTGAATGTCCTGCCTGTTAGGTATGAGCAGTTCCAGGATAGGGTCAAGTCTGTGATGCTGAGAGATGAGAGAGTTTGTAGTAAGAGGGAATGGTCCACTGTGTTGAAGGCAGATGACAGGTCTAGGAGGAGGGGGACGGAGTAGTGTCGCTTAGATTTGGCTGTTAGTAGGTCGTTGGTGACTTTAGTTAGTGCCGTTTCAGTAGAATGGTGTGATCTGAAACCAGACTGTAGGCGGTTGAAGAGGGAGCAGTAGGAGAGGTGGGAGGACAGTTCAGAATGGACATGTTGTTCCAGTAGTTTTGAGGCATAGGGGAGATGTGATATGGGGCGATAGCTAGACAGAGAGGATGGGTCAAGGGAGGGCTTTTTGAGGATGGGTGTGTTAGAGGCATGTTTGAAGCATGAGAGGAAGACACCAGTTGTTAGTGACAGGTTAAAGAGGTGGGCTAGGGTTGGGATGAAGATAGTGGTAAGCTTTGGGATGAGGTGGGATGGGATTGGGTCAAGTTTACAGGTGGTGAGGTGTGATTTGGAGAGCAAAGAGGAAAGTTGATCTTCCGTAATGGTGGAGAAGGTGGTTTTGAAGGAGGAGGGTTGAGTAGGTGTGGGGAGGGGCTGTGGGGGCTTTAGGCAAAAGCTTTGTCTGATGGTGTCAACCTTCTGCTTGAAGAATGAGGCAAAGTCTTCGGCTGAAATAAGAGGAGAGGGAGGAGGCACTGGGGGACGGAGGAGAGAATTGAAGGTGTTGAATAGTTGTTTGGGGTTGTGAGACAGGGAGGATATGAGGGATGCGAAGTATGTTTGTTTTGCGAAGTATTATTTTCAGCATGCTCGGGCTTTAAGTTTTTGACTTGCCCCCTTGGGCCGTGGGGTACCCAGAACCGGGCCTTCTGGTGTACGCTGCTGATGGGGGTAGTAGTGGCAACCCGATCCCGTGGCTCAGGGTGGTCAGACCAAAAGGTGGCAGTCTATTTATCAGTGTTTTGAATGTCCAACTACGCCACCCATTGATTGCGGTCAGAGATAACCGCCGCTGCGAGGTTGACCGCTACGGCTGGTGTTGGTGTGCAGCACAGGGATAGGGTAACTCCCCAAGGGAAGAGTGTAACCTCAGGGCAGTGTAGGTGGATGCTGGGGGTGATGGTGCAGGCGCAGCAAAGATCACACTGAGTCCAGTGGTGCAGTCCAGGGTTTTTACTCTCAGTTGTTATCCAAGTCACTTCTGTCAGCAATGACTGCCCAAGTTGTGCTGCGTCCACCAGGTGAGGAGCTCGGTCAACCCCCAGGCAATTCAGGAGTATGGCACAGGACCCCCTTCTGTCCTTTCTCTGGCCTCTCGTGCCCCACCAGTGACCAAACTTCTGTCCAGCTACCGCGGATCGTGTCAGGTAAGCGTTGGCCTCCGCTTCCCGCTATCCTATATGGCGCCTTCCTAGCAGGTTTGGCGGGGGGTCGCACCAATAAATGATCACGACCTCCGGTTCTTGGCTGAGGGATGATTTACCTCCACCAACTTGGGAATCCGGTACCCTTCCACAGCCTGACCCTTCACCCGATATAACGCGGGTTTGCAACGGTTGCTGTCCGTTCTGCTCTCTTAGGGTCCCTTCTGCCTTCTTGTTTCTGGAGCCTTTCTACTCCTCTGTCTCTTCTCCTTCCTTCCTTCTCCTTCTTCTCTTCTCCTCTCTGGCCCCGGCCTTCTCTCTAGGCCTGCCTCGTGGAGCTGAGCTCAGGCTGAGCCGCGGCTCCCTGTCAGCTCTGACTGAACTACTCTCTACTCCTTTTCTCTCTACTCTCAACAAGATGGCTCCCACCTTTTATCTGCTTCTCTGTGTCTGAGCTCAGGTGACCTGCACCCAATGAGCTCCTTCCTGTGCTCCAGAAACTGTCCCCTTTTGCTCCCACACCACTGGGTTCTCTCCTCCCTCCCCACTCCAGCCAGGGACATGGTCAGTTGTGCCTGCAATATGGGAGCACCGGCGAGCTGTCCCCCGGAAATGGGGAGTGTATGTGTGTGCAGCTAACTGAGCCCTGGTCCACACTCCATCCTTACCTGGAAGTGGAATATCACACCTCTGGTTGAGGTGCAATACCTCTGAAGCAACTGAACCCTCGGGGCGCTACATTTCCGTAGCTCCGTGAACATGATTTGCGACTGTTTGACAGCTTTAATACATGTGTGGAATGCTGGAAAAACAGGCATTCCTCACATGTATTAAAGCTGTTAAACAGTCGCAAATCACGTTCCCGGAGTGACGAAAACTTAAAGCCCGAGCACACTGAAGATAATAGGTGCTCGCCTGAGCATGCTCGATCATCACTACTTGCTATGTGTAGCACAAGTGATCAGACGATGGCAGCTTCAACTCTCCCATGGAGGCTATTAAAGCAGGTAAAAAGTAAAAAAAATGTTTTTAAAAATATTTAAAAAATGTAACAGTTCAAATCACCCTCCTTTTGCCCCATTCAAAATAAAACAATTAAAAATTAAAAATACACATATTTGGTATCAGCGAGTTCAGAATCACCCGATCTGTCAAAATATAAAGAGAATTAATCAGATCGGTAATGAGGAAAAAAAACAAAACTGTAGAATTTTGGTTGCTGCAACATTGCAATAAAACGAAATAACGGGCAATAAAACATCGTATCTACCCCAAAATGGCATCAATAAAAACGTCAGCTCAGCGCGCAAGAAATAAGCCCTCACCCGGCCCCAGATCCCAAAAAAGGAGATTTCATGGGTCTTAGAAAATGGCTCCATTATTTTTTTTTTTACAAACTTTGGAATTTTTTTTCACCACTTAAATAAAAAAGAACCTATACATGTTTGGTGTCTACAAACTCGTAATGACACGGAGAATCATAATGGCAGGTCACTTTTAGCATTTACTGAATATGTTAAAAAAAACAATTGTCAAATTGCACTTTTTTTGCAATTTCACCACATTTGGAATTTTTTTCCCGTTTTCCAGTACACAATATGGTAAAATCAATGGTGTCGTTCAAAAGTACAACTCGTCCGCGAGAAACAAGCCCTCACACGGCCATATTGACTGAAAAAAAAAAGTTATGGCTCTGGGTAGAAGGGGAACAAAAAATGAAAATGCAAAAACAAAAAATCCCAGGATGGTAAAGGGGTTAAATGAGCAATGTATATATGTGATTTGTTTTTTGAAATCTATGTCTTAATCCACAGTTTTTAATACACCGTATTTTACAGACCATAAGGTTTTAGAGGAGGAAAATAGAAAAAAAATGTGAAGAAAAAAATGTCATGCTGCATTGTTATGGGGAAGGGTCTCCTGCTGGCACTGTTTATGGCCCCCACACGCTGATGTCAGCAGCCGGAATATTCACTGCTCCCCATGCCCGGGGGTGTGTAGAAAGTTTTAAGAAAATTATACAAACAACCTTTTCACCTATCTAGATTAGTGCCCTTATGGGAAAATCCTAGATTTATTCAGGGTAAACAGAACAAGCTTTGCAAGCAATGGAACCAGAAAGGGATTTATTAAATGATAATGAAGGAAGGCTGCTCACCTGGCAGGAATTCTCAGGGATGTATGATATGGGAGATCATCAATGTCTACAGTACCACCAAACAGTTACTTTCCACAGCTCTATGGTGAGAGATTTTGGGAAGGTGGAAAGGAGGGGTGATTTTGACATATTGATGTGGTCTAGCTCATGGGTAAATTCCCTATCCACAATATACCAAAGGATTAGGAGACAAATTCTGCACACTGCGGTACCTGATTTATTTATCCATTGGAGTATAGCGCTAAATGACACTTAGATAGATGGTAAACTTTTGACGGGCTTGGATAAAGTAAAAATAGCAATGAACAATGGAGAGAAATGCAGTACAAACTGATTCATAATGCCATTTATGCTTTCAATTTTTCCTACAAAGATGCTTCATCACATTATTTATGAAAATGCCCAAAATGTAACCTAAAACCAATTTGTTTGATAGCATCAGGCGATGCCCTTCCACCCAAATGGTGTGGGAAGAGACCCTTCTCTATTTAGATAATGGTTGGAGAATTAAAGTCCCACAGTCTCCTCGGGCATGTTTATTTCATCATATTGTAACAGAACATCGGGAGGATGGGGACAGAGTTCTGTCTATACAGATAATACATGTAGTTCTATTGATGGTTAAAAAATGTATACTTAGATATTGGTTGAAGAACGAGACACCTCAATTATCTGAAATAATCAAAACTCTGAAAACCTTATTAGTTTATGACAAACTTGAGTAAGAAAGACAAAAAGAAAAGTCGACGACAGCGTTTTTTCACAAACTGAGATCTTTTAATGAATATAGCAATACACAATCTGATATGTCACAGCTGATGAAAGTATTCTGACACACATCCTGGTATCATACGGAGGAACATAGGGGGACAACAGGATTACTTAAAGTCTAATGGATTCACTTATTTTTACATCTATTCATATAAGGATTTTGGAAAAGTATTTTTTTGCTGTTTTGCTTGCGGAGTTAAAAATTGAATTTGTTAAAATTGTGGGAAAAAAATGATTGGATGGATTTCACACTTATTTATAAAGATGCGGTCTGTGTTGGTAAATGTCATGGAGATTCTAGGATTATAACCCGATTTGTTTGTCTATTTTGTCTCATTAAATAAAGTTTGTTTAAAAAAAAAAGATGAGAACACTAGATTCCATCATGACATCATAATTAACCATCACTACTTACAGAAGTGTTTACACCCATATAGTCACTTTGACATTCCGGTGTCATTGCTGTCAGTGAGAAGCTACATAGCTAATCTTATACTGATTGCGCTTGGATTTACTTTGGATTTACTTGAAATGTCTGAAATTCCTTCAGACAGACTTCAGGTGTTAGCACTGCTCCAGGGGATTCTTACCACCTACGCCCCTGACATTGTGCTACCACTACCCGATGGCGTCCTCAGCTTCACTTACCGGCTGGTTATGAAGCTTGTGATAGACTGCCTGACCAAATACCACAAAGGTCGTATTAGCTCAGAATATCTTGAGCATTTACAGCAAAACATCTGGACACTCGTACAGCAGGTAAATAGCAGGCAATCTGCACACATCTTATAATAATAATAGAATATGATAAGGGATTACAAGTTTAAGTTTAACCTGTTCCAAATACTAAGATAAGAATAGCCGGGGCCAAAAATGGGGCATGCAGGCTACATGACAAGGGAAATTGAGGTATCTAAAGGGTTAATTGAAATAGGGACAGGAAGGTTGTTACCGTGGGGTGAATGGGATTGGTTAACCTTGTAAGGACCAGGAAATTTGACATTTTTTGCTGTCATTTTTTCATCACTTTCTTTTAAGAGCCATAACTTTCTTATTTTTCTGTTGGCGTTTGTGAGAAGAGTTGTAGCTTTGAGTGGCTCCATTCTTTTTACCATAAAATATACAGTAGTTTTTTGGGGGTTTTGTTTTTACGGCGTTTGTTATGCATTAAAAATGAATTGGAAATATGATTTTCCACGTCATTTCGATTAAGGCGATACCGAATATGCAAAGAAAATTCAGAATATTGCTTTGAGTCGCTAAATTCTGAGACCCATAACATTTCTTATTTTTCTGTTGATGGGGCCCAGTGAAGACTTGTTTTTTTACGCTGTAAGATATGGAGGAGAGGAAGGAGGATTTAAAAGGCGGTGCTTGATAAATAGAGGGTTTGGGGAGATGTGATTTTTAATTGTCACAGGCCGATTTACACAAGTCGTAAGCAGTCATGTGTCTTACTTACATGCCTTAGGTGTGGAGGGTGGATGTGGAGATATAAAGGGAACCTGTCGCCTAAAATAATGCTATTAACCTGCACCTCAATTTGCAGGTTAATAGCGTTCTGACATCATGCAGCCGCCACACTGAAATAAACTGTATCCCCCCTGGCAGCCTCGCTCTTTCAGTCATATCGGTGGCGCCGGCAGGCTTTCAGTCACCGTTCTCTGCATAGTGAGCGGCGGCTGTAACCGCACCCGGCACTGACTGACAGCCGGTGCTAATATGGCCGCACAATGTCAGAATGCTACTAACCTGCATATCAACTCCATATCTGCAGGTTAATAGCATTACTTTACATGACAGGTTCCCTTTAGAGGTTTACAAATGACCGGATCCCTCGTCAGCTGTCATGTAGTATTTGTAGTGCCGATATCAGGAGTAACATGGCGACATAAATGGCTTCCTCCATTCTGCACTTTCTCTCATGATTTTCCTTTCTTGTTTATTTCCATCTCTATAGGCTGAAGAAAAATCCCATAGTGGAGAATTGGCATTTATTAAACAACTGGCCCAGAATGTCCTGCTTGTACTGGAGTATCCGGCCTACTCCCTGGAGCGCCTGGTAAGGAGCCATCGTCTTCTATATCTCATGTCCTTGTTGTCTGATCTTCTCCAGATTACCGTCATATAGCAGAAACTCAGATTTATGGTGGTAGAGGCCTCCCTGTCCGCTCCAGGCAGACACAGGACATTTTATGCCCGCCTGTCTCTGCGGCTCCATCATATGTGAGGACAGTCTGTAGTCTCAGCGGTGCGGAGTTAGTATTTCCGCTTCTGTCTCTCTCGATCATCACAATCTTCCTTCTTATAAATGTTGCAGTCCTGATAGAAGATATTGTAGATCAGTTGTAGATACAAGTCCCTTATACAACCCCTGGCAAAAATTATGGAATCACTGGGCTCGGAGGATGTTCATTCAGTTGTTTAATGTTGTTGAAAAAAAAGCAGATCACAGACATGGCACAAAACTAAAGTCATTCCAAATGGCAACTTTAGGGCTTTAAGATACACTAAAAGAAATCAAGATTAAAATGTGGTACTCAGTAAGGGTAATTTTTTTCATACCAAGCAGAGGGAAAAAAATATGGAATCACTCAATTCTGAGGAAAAAATTATGGAATCATGAAAAACAAACACACAAAAGAACACTACAATACATCACTAGTATTTTGTTGCACCACCTCTGGCTTTAATAGCAGCTTGAAGTCTCTGAGGCATGGACTTAATGAGTGACAAACAGTACTCTTCATCAATCTGGCTCCAACTTTCTCTGATTGCTGTTGCCAGATCAGCTTTGCAGGTTGGAGCTTTGTCATGCACCATTTTCTTCAACTTCCACCAAAGATTTTCAATTGGATTCAGATCCGGACTATTTGCAGGCCATGACATTGACCTTATGTGTCTTCTTTCAAGGATTGTTTTCACAGTTTTTGCTCTATGGCAGGATGCATTATCATCTTGAAGAATGATGTCATCATCCCCAAACATCGTTTCAATTGATGGGATAAGAAGACTGTCCAAAATATCAATGTAAACTTGCGCATTTATTGAAGATGTAATGACAGCCATCTCCCCAGTGCCTTTACCTGACATGCAGCCTCATATCATCAATGACTGTGAAAATTTGCATGTTCTCTTCATGAAGTCATCTTTATAAATCTCATTGGAACGGCACCAAACAAAAGTTCCAGCATCATCACCTTGCCCAATGCAGATTCGCGATTCATCACTGAATATGACTTTCATCCAGTCATCCACAGTCCACAATTGCTTTTCCTTAGCCCATTGTAACCTTGTTTTTTTGTGTTTATGTGTTAATGATGGCTTATGTTTAGCTTTTCTGTATGTAAATCCCATTTCCTTTAGGCGGTTTCTTACAGTTCGGCCACAGACATTGACTCCAGTTTCCTCCAAATCATTCCTCATTTGTTTTGTTGTGCATTTCCTGTTTTGAAGACATATTGGATTAAGTTTCCAGTCTTGACGCTTTGATGTCTTCCTTGGGCAACATTGTGTGATGATTTACCTTCTTTTAAGAGTTTGATAATCCTCTAATTTGTTTCAATTGACATCTCTCGTGTTGGAGCCATGAGTCATGTCAGTCCACTTGGTGCAACAGCTCTCCAAGGTGTGATCACTCCTTTTTAGATGCAGATTAACTAGCAGATCTAATTTGATGCAGGTGTTAGATTGGAAATGAAAATTTACAGTGTGATTCCATAATTTTTTCTTCAGAATTTAGTGATTCCATAATTTTTTTCCCTCTGCTTGGTCTAAAATAAATTACCTTTACTGAGTACCTCATTTTTAATATTGATTTCTTTTAGTGTTTCTTAAAGCCCTAAAGTTGCCATTGGAAATTACTTTAGTTTTGTGCCATGTCTGTGATCTGCTTTTTTTTCAACAACATTAAACAACTGAATGAACATCCTCCGAGCCCGGTGATTCCATAATTTTTGCCAGGGGTTGTATATTAATGTGGATTTACTGGGGGAGCGGCTTTGTATAGTTCGTCCAATACTGAAATTATCCAGGAAATCCAATGATTAGTCCTTCCTGTCTATTGTATGTGGTAATGTAGTATTTGTGAAATGTTATATTAATTGTATATATTATATCCATCAGGAAACATCCGAAGGCGACTCCAAAGAGGGGCAAAACGGAAATATTGCTGACCCTGATATCAGTCAGCCGGGGCCGAACCCTGATCCGATGGAAGGTAAGCCGGTCATCTAATATTTTACATACAAATATCAAGTTATAGAGAACGACAGAGAACATGGAGATTTACTCTTCATCCAATGTATGAGGAAGCTGGTGGCTCATGAGCCCCCATGGACTATAATGGAGGGGGTCACAAATGTACAAAGAGGCTCATTGGTCCCCAATCATGTAATTGTTGAGGATTCGGTCAGATCCTGAGCAATGACACGTTCATAGTACAGTATATATATATATATAGATATGCCATAAATATATACAGTGTGTGCAGAATATCCTTATATCTAGTATATTCCATGTACAGGGGTCTTATCATTTCCATTATTATATGGATGTGTTATATAAGTGGTGATAAAGACTAATACATGTCGTCTCTTCATTATTTTATCATTATTATAGGAATAACTGTGCCGACAAATACTGATGGTGGAACATCTGAGCCACCAGAGATCATCCAGGAATCTGCCAGTGTAAGTATCATGGGACGTCTGTATATCATCAGATGACGGGTGGGAATTACACATCCAATATGATAATGGGATATCTCTGCTCTTATGTAGATCAGACCTATTATGTGTGACGTTGGTGTTATTATTCTGTCTCCTCCATGTGATGTCCCTTATCCTCCCCTGCAGTACAATGATTTATGTGTATGGTGAATATCCACTTATAATATAATAGTGTCAGTGGGGGGTCCGGCTTTTATCACGTCCTCTACTTCGGTTGCAGTGTAATCAGGGGGGATATAATATAGACGGGAGATCTGGAGCTTTTATACTCCTGCAGCTTCGTTGTCTTAATGTCATTTCTTATTCCTTTTTAGGCCTTGATCGGATCAGTGAATCCTTGTAAGGACGACTTTAATCCTATCAAACTGATCAGCTGTGGAGGATTTGGGTGAGCTTTACTTGGTATAATATTTATTTCTCAGAGCTCCTTATAGTGATGCCTATGTCTCTATGTCCTGCCCGCGCAATGCTACCATAGAGAAATTATGGTTCCACATCACTGTCCACATCTAATTGTCTCTCTTCAGGTCAGTTAGGATGTGATGTGGAAGAGGACTTTCCATAGGTGATCATTTATGGAGTGTTATGTCATGGATTACTAGTGATGGCCACACATCTAGTATTAACCATTAGTACAGGAGATCACTTGATGAGGTCTATGGATGGACTGTTAGTAAGAATTCATAATAAATCATGGATTTTCTTCCTCCTCAGATCCGTCCACCTAGTTCGCCATACAGACACAAACAAGATATGTGCTATGAAGAAAATGGACAAGCAGAACCTGAGAAAGCCAAAGACCCTTAAATGGGCCTTTCAGGAGAGGGACATCTCTACATTCGCTGATTGTCCCTTTGTGGCCTCCATGTTCTGCTCCTTTCCTACTAAATTTCATCTGTGTATGGTCATGGAGTATGCACCAGGTAGGACACATCCATTGTATTTATATCCAGCCCACGTCTGCCTAATCCTAGCACCTTATATATAACCTGAACATGTCCACATGGACGGTTACATGTCCACACCGCATTTACTATAATGTTACTAAGATGCCTTGTGTGTCCTCACTGAGCATGGCGGCAATATCTGCTATGGAGGAAAGGAAGATTTCTCTGTATTCGAACAGTTTTTATAGATGAGTATTTTTCACAGAGAAATAAATGAGAGGCTTGTAGATGAGGCCTGGCTCTGTCTCTATGTACAGGGTTCCTCTGCACTATACGCTCTACATTACACAGTGTATCTCTATATATACCATCCTGTCCCAATATCTCCGCTTGTTTCACATTCACACTCATCATGTGTAATTTACTCTGTAACAGACCCTCACCTGTCATATTTGCTTTTTTCTGTAGGAGGAGACTGTGGCAATCTTCTACAGCACAGGGGTCCTTTACCTATCACCTTGGCCCGTCTGTACATTGCAGAAACAGTCCTTGCTGTGGAATATCTGCACAGCTATGGTGTGGTGCACAGAGACCTGAAGCCTGTAAAGTAAGTGACCATTGAGCTATAATAAAGGGGATGAAAGTTAGTTTGTTATACAGTCTATGGGTTATTACTTGGGGCTGACACCATCTTTTCTTTTACAGCCTCCTGATAACATCAACAGGACATATTAAAGTGACCGATTTTGGAGTTTCAAAACTTGGCCTCATGAGACCAACATCAAACATCTATAAGGCTCAAACTATGGACATCACCAAAGAGTTCTGTGATAAAGAGGTCGGCTTTACTTACAGGATCTTCTACTTTACATATCTCATCTCTTTCTCCTTCTCTGATCATTTCTCATCACATTTCCACTGATGTTATTTGTCGTATGTATTGATCATCATCTCATTCTTCTGTTGTTTTCCAGACTGCTGGCACGTCTAGTTACATGGCCCCAGAAGTTATCCTAAGGAAAGGCTATGGAAGACCTGTTGACTGGTGGTCAGTAGGCATCATCCTATATGAATTTCTCTTTGGATATACACCATTTTATAGGGCTTCCCAAAAGGAGAAATTACGCAGTATCCTCAGTGGTAAGTAAAATAATCTGACTGCTTGTCATGTCGCTGTTATTTGGTTTGATTGGTTCCTTGGTTCAGCTTCTAGCTTTTTTAAGGAAAATGCTTTTTTATGTAAATAAATAAAGAGGTTTTATTTCCTGTAATATTTTCTTTTTATATCACAGATGACATTGTTTGGAGATGTAATTCCTTTCCTCCACCAAATGCTCGGGGCATCATCACTCAGCTACTCAGAAAAAATCCAGAACAAAGACTTGGGACAGGTAATATGATTATAGTATTAATAATGACTTATTACACCTCTGGGAAAATGAAGGTGTCCATGAGGATGAGCACTGAAGGTCTCTACCAACGTGTCCATTCCCCATTCTTCATGCTCTAATGTTCAGTTCAGTTCCTTCATGTTGGCTCTTTTAAATCTCCAGTTCAGATTAACATAAACTGTATAGATACGGAGTAGTTTCTCTGACAATAACTGTATCGATTTTTTTCTTGTCTTCCTTTTCCAGGAGGGGCACACGAGATCAAAATTCATCCATTTCTGCGTGCCTTAAACTTTAACAACCTTCTAAGTCAGAAGCCTCTGTTCGTTCCTGATCTAAAATCAGATGAGGACGCCCGCTATTTTAGCAGTAAGTAAAATGAGACGTTATCGGCAGAAAACTGCTGAGTGTCTTTTCTTTCATTATGTGTGACAATCAGTTCCCATCATAATGAGTAATAACATGGTGACTGTCTGACTGGCTCTTATACTAATAATTTCTCATAACACTTTTACTTTTCAGATCGCTCTGTGGGTTATAAATTTAGGAATTCAGATGATGGGGACACAAGTGAGGACAATGACTGTCCAGAAATCAAAAACTTTGAATCATTTTCTCAAAGGTTTTCCAAAGTAAGTATATCTAAATCATGTAGGTCAATAAAATGAATAAAACCTATGATTAGAAAAAAAGTTTCAAAATATATCTATTTATATTTTATATTTCTTTGTGTATTTTTAGCTATATACCACCAGTACCAAGATGGTGACCATTGAAGAACCTATGTCACCTCCAGAGTGTACCCCTGAGAACAGCAAAAAACACCAAGACTTGTGAGTAGATTATTATTATTATGAGATTTAGCTCTGATATATGCTCAGACACGAGTAACACAAATCTAAATCCAGCATCCACCACCCCATGATAACTGATTGCTGTGGATCTGGCTTGTGATTACACAGCAATATCAGTTGATCATTGTAACGAGCCATTCATTCCCAGCTCTTTATAGGCCAATATTACTAGTTAGACTCCATTCTTGCTGGTAGAATGGGGTCCTAAGCAGAGTATCCCCTTTATGATGTCCCAAATGGCCTTACAGGCAGGTGTTCTTCTTTTTTGTATTGTTTTCACTTGTAATTTACTTGACTTTCTTCTACCAAACAGGCAGAAAGAATCTCCCCCTTCCAAAACTGATGATGGTGACAATCAGTGTGTCACTGCTAAAAAGTGTGAGTCATCCTCGCCCTCATTGTCAGGTATGTACAGATTTATAGACCATCCCATTATAGGCTATGATAGAAAAGTGTAATGTGAATCTGCACATGAAGGCTCAGATAATGACTTACTTTATTCCTGCTGCCCCTGAGTATTCAATTTTTTGTTTTGGTAAAATCCACCATAAGGTTCCAGAGTTATTGGCAGTTTTAATTAGTGCTAATTTTTATGGTCTTTACAAGGGGGTGGTGCTAACAGGATTATCTGGGGGGGGGGTGTCTTCAGCCTCTTCTTCAGTATTATAGCGTGGTAAAGACCATAAAAATGACCACTAAATAAAAAGGCCCCTGTCTGTGGAACTGTAAGGCGGTGTGCTCACAATGCGTTTTTAATCGTTTCCGCAGCAGCAATTCCGCCGCAGAAACGCTTAAAAAACGCTTGGTAGAAGGCCTGCCATGTTCCCCAATGATAATCCGCATGTGCTGTGCACATGCTGCAGAAATTTCCGCTGCGGATTATCATTGCGGAAAAATCCGCAGCACTACCAATTATTTTGCAGAAGTCCTGCGTTTTCACCGCCATTGACTTGCATTGGAACGCATGGAATCCGCATCACTGCATCTGTACATGCGGAATCCATGTGTTTCAATGTGCGGATGGTACTCGGGTCTGGAGAAGAGGAGACTCTCCTCCAGACCCCCCCTACCATAGAAACTGTAAAAAAAAAAAGAATAAAATAAAAAATAAATATGATACTTACCTTCTGATGGCCTCCGGTTCCTTGTCTCGGCTTGCCGGCAGCTCGCGGTAGACTAAAGGACCTGCGCTGACGTCATTTAGTCATGTGACGGGTCATGCGACCAATGATGTCGGCAGGTCCTTAAATCTACCGCGAGCTGCCGGCAAGCCAAGACAAGGACTCCGGGGGCATCAGAAGGTAAGTATATTTATTTTTTATTTTTTACCATTCTTTCGGTCACACTATATAAATCCATGCCGGTTGCATGGATTTATATAGTGTGACCAAGTTGTCAAGCACTTTCCAAGTGATGCTAAAATCGCTTGGAAAGTGCTTGACAACCCGCATGCGAAATCGCATGATCCGCATGTCCCTGGCAGGAAAAACGCATGTACAATCCGCATGTACAATCCGCATGTACAATCCGCATGTACAATCCGCATGCGTTTTTTGTGCCAGGGAGATGCAGAAATGCTCAGGAAAAAATCCGGAGCATTTCTGCATCGTGGGCACATAGCCTAAGGGGGATTTTAGTAAAAACCAAAAACAGAGTCCTCAGGGGAGCAGGGGGAATAAAGTAAGAGTGAATTCTGGACACTTAAGACCTGGTGATGAGTCTTCTTTAAACTTACGCTTAAGTGTTATCTGTCGGATTATATAAAAACACTTTGGCTTGCTGCAAGTAATGTCATGTTAATAAGGGAGACACCACATGGCCGCACACAGAAAAGCTACAAGTGCAGATTAACCAGTTTGAGTAACTCTATAAACATATAAAATTAATCTTTGAGGAGTTTATAATCAACATCTTTTTCTGACTTTTTATTAGAACCTCCAGTTCAGGAGAGAAAGAAATCTGCACTAAATCTGAGAAAACAGCAAAGAACAGATAAAGTGGAAGAGGGGGAAAGTAGTAGGCGAGGTAAGTGTGAGGATAATCTCCATGTTGTATGATGTCAGTGAGATAAGTCATGTGGAGCAGATGTCATCTGTCAGTGGTGGAATTGTCACATGTATGATGGCTGACAATGATCCCGCACCTATGTATGGAGAAGATTCCTCTACCGGCCTCCCACAGAGACACCACAGTAGTGTCCTCTAATATGGAGTCCCATTACTTACATCGGTTTTGCATCTTTTTTATAGGTTCTATCTTCCGCCGGATGATATCATCCTGCCGGCGTGGATTATCCAGGGCTGCTCACACTATCAGACAAAGCTGCATTTTTGCCCACTGTCACCAGGGCACCAGAAACATCTCAAGGGCAGAAAACCCTCACATCTAGTGCCCTGAAGAAAGTACAGCACATCCACCATCAATGCTGTACCTGCATGGAAAGAGTTGTACCATCTACTGTACCTGTGGCCGTCTGACCAGCGAGAAATATCTGCAAAAGTCAAAGGCCTCCAAGAACATCTTTTCAACCTTCCATGTAATTCTTAATTTAAAAAAAATAAATTGATTAATGTCCTTTTGAATTGAATTGAATATACTGACATTTATGGCATATCAATGCTACACATGTTATATCTGTCCAATGGTTTGGACACCAAACAGAAGATTAGACAAGACTGAAACATACAGTTTGCACAGCAAGTTGTTTTTACATTGCAGTGTTTGTTCAATTAAATTTTATTGAGTGCTTTTCATAAGGGAACCAGGCAGAAACCACCTGAAATAGAGATTGTGTGCACAAAAAGTGGCAACCAAGCTACTGGGAAACATGCCCTGATCCACTGATTTTACAAGAACTCAGATACTTTTACCTTAGTAGCGCTCTATTTCAGATTCAGGCACAAGAACAAGTTGGATTCTGTGCTGTGCATCCTGGAGGTCCCAGCAGCCACAATCCACCAGAAGCGTAGCTAAGACTTCAAGCACAGGGGAGGCGAAACATCCGAGTGGGTCACTAACCGATATTACCACTATTTGGTGACCATATAGTGGTAGATAACAGCACATATTAAGACTATAGATGAGTGAGCACTAAACTTCTCAGATGCTTGTTACTCGAACCGAACAATTCCTAATGTTCGTGTGCTCATTTCAAGTAACAAGTATAATGGAAGTCAATGAGAAATCCGAGCATTTTTCTGGAAGACCCTACAAGGAGGTCTGGGCGGCAGTGAAAATGTTCAAATGGATGGAAAAAGTGCTGAACGGAAGGAGAACAGCATGGGGAAGACCCCTGGAAGCATCTCTAACTCCCAGTTCGCTGCTGAGAACAATGGTGTGACACTTTTTCTCCACTTTAAGGACTGAGAATAAAACATTCCCAATCAATGAGAAACATAAATGTTAAAGGGGTTGCCCAGTACTTTAGATTACCCCCACAATGTATCCCCCCTGGGCCCCTAAGGACTTTTGTAATTACCTTACGTTGCAGATAATGCCTGTGAGCGGCGCTATCACTGGCCGCTCACAGGCATCACGTGACCCCCGGCTGCAGCCGGCTCTGATATCCCCTGATGTCACGACAAGTGCTGGAAGCAGCCGGGGGTCTCTCTCTTCCACATTCCACGGTGAATGCCAGGCTGTATTCGGGGTTACCCCCCGCGTCACACCCGGCATCCATCTCACGCTCTCCCTCTCCCCATTCATTGGGAACGCACGGGGTGAATGCTGGGTGTGACGCGGGGGGTGATCGCGCCCACAATCCAGCTGTCACGCCTCACTTGTCGTGACGTCAGCGCGGGGTCACGTGATGCCTGTGAGCGGCGCTATCCTTGGCTGCAACGTAAGCTAATTACAAAAATTCTTAGGGGCCCCGTGGGGATACATTGGAGGGGTAATCTAAAGTACTGGACAACTTCTTTAAGAATCATTTTTTTCCTGTATAATGACTTATACCAAAATTTTATTTTTGATTAACAAATAGATAATTTCAGTGTAATTTATGAAGGAAAAAAAGAACTGCCAAAAATTAGGGATTCTGATACATCCTGTATTAGAATAAAGGAGGGTCTCATGCACATTCTGGTCAATTTGACATATAGTAGTACTTCTAGACTCATAAAGGCTATGCACTAAGTGCAAATCCTGCCAAAAAATGCAAGTAGGGTCATCCATACACCATGGAAGGCACCAACTGTAGTGCCTCATTCAAATATTGTGAACAAAGTATACACTGTGTGCAGAATTATTAGGCAAGTTGTATTTTAGAGGATTATTTTTATTATTGATCAACAACTATGTTCTCAATCAACCCAAAAGACTCTTAAATATCCAAGCTTAATATTTTTGGAAGTTGGAGTGGGGTGTTTTTAGATTTGGCTCTCTTAGGAGGATATCTGTTTGTGCAGGTAACTATTACTGTGCAGAATTATTAGGCAACTTATTAAAAACCAAATATAATCCCATGTCACTTGTTTATTTTCACCAGGTAAACCAATATCAGTGCACAAAATACAGAAATAAACATTTCTGACATGCTAAAACAAAAACCAAAAAAATTAGTGATCAATATAGCCGCCTTTCTTTATGATGACACTCAACAGGCTTCCATCCACAGATTGTGGCCAAAACACTTTCTGCAACCCTGTTGGCTATTTGACATGTAACGCTTGATTGTTCGGTGATCACGCTTCAAAAGTTTGGAAATTTCAAGACTGCTGCATCCCTCTGCAAGACATCTCACAATTTTGGACTTTTCAGAGCCCGTCAAACCTCTCTTTTGACCCATTTTGCCAAAGGAAAGGAAGTTGCCTAATAATTAAGCACACCTTCTATAGGGTGTTGATGTCATTAGTCAACACCCCGCCTCATAACAGAGATGCACATCACCAGATTTACTTAATTGGTAGTTGGCTCTCAAGCCTATGCAGCTTGGAGTAGGACAACATGTATAAAAAGTATCATGTGATCAAAATACTCATTTGCCTAATAATTCTGCACACAGTGTAGTTGTGGTACACCTACAATAGTGTTCAAACTAATAGCAGTGGGTTAAATAACATGAGTTAAGCACAAAACCTTTATACTAGTTTTTATTTTCATGCATTGGGAACATTGCACACTGTTTTCTAATTCTAAACATGAAGAGAAATGTATATAATTTTTAACTATTTTACAGAAAATAGCAAAAAATGAACAATGGGCTGTTCTAAAAAAAATAGCAGTGTCTGCATTTGTCTTTACAAACTCAAAATATGTACTCTTTTTTAGGATTTGGCATTCCTGTGAATCATTAACCTAATACTTAGTTGTATACTCAGTTTTTTAGAACTGCTTCACATGTATGTTGCATAGAGTCAACCAACTTCTGGCACCTGTCAACTGTTATTCCAGCCCAGGATGCTTTGACTACATCCCACAATTTTTTGGCATCTGTTGGCTTTGCCTCAGAAACAGTATTTTTGATGTCACCCCACAAGTGTTCTATCGGATTAAGATCTGGTCATTGGGCTGGTCACTCCATAACCTCAATTATGTTGGACTGCAACCAATAATTTGATCGTTTACTGGTGTGTTTAGGGTAGTTGTCTTGTTGAAACACCCATTTCAAGGGCATATCCTCTTCAGCGTAAGGCAACATGACCTCTTCAAGTATTTTAATATATGCAAACTGGTCCATAATCTCTGGTATGCGGTAAATAGGTCCGGCACCATAGTAAGAGAAACGTGCCCATATCATGATGCTTGCTCCACCATGCTTCACTGTCTTCAGAGTGTACTGTGGCTTGAATGCAGAGTTTAGGGGTCATCTGACAAACTGTCTGTGGCCCTTGGACCCAAAAAGAACAAATTTACTTTCATTAGTCCACAAAATGTTTTTCCACTTTTCTTTAGGCCAGTTGATGTGTTCTTTGACAAATTGTATCCGCTTCAGTACATGTCTTTTTTTAACAGTGGGACTTTGCAGGGACTTCTTGCTAAGAGATTAGCTTCACACAGGCATCTTCTGTCACAGTACTCACAGGTAACTTGAGACTGTCTTTGATCATCCTGGAGCTGATCATTGGCTGAACCTTTTCCATTCTGGGTAATCTTCGATCCATTCGAATGGTATTCCTCTGTTTTTTTCCACGTCTCTCTGGTTTCACTTTCCATTTTAAAGCATTGGAGATCATTATAGCTGAACAGCCTATCATAGTCTGCACTTCTATATAAGTTTTACCCTCTCCAAACAACTTTTTAATCAAAGTACGCTGTTCTTCTGAACAATGTCTCGAATGACCCATATTTCTCAGGCTTTCAAGGAGAAATGCATGTACAACATGTGCTGGCTTCATCCTTAAATAAGGGCCACCTGATTCACACCTGTGTCTTCACAGAATGATTGACCTCACTATTGAACTCCACACTGCTATTATTTTGAACACATCCCCTAACAATTAATTATTCGAATACACAGACTCATAAACATGCAGATCATGAATGCGGAGTTTGTTGGTTTTCTTAGAATCTACTGCACCAACTGGTAAATTGTTTGTCATGTGGTGGTAATATAATATATACCAAAAACAGTGATTAATCTCGTTAGTCATATTGGACTGCTATTATTTGGAATACTACTGTACATACTATGCACCTCCACTATGGCATCCATGCAGCAAAAAGGAGTCAAACAATTCTCCTGTGACTTTTCACACACAACACTAACAAGAATGGCAAATGCCTGAAGTGAATCGACCAACGTTTGTGGTATCAGATGCCTCTTACGCTTTTTCTCTTCCTCTTTTGCGTTGTCATGAGGGAGAAGAGAAAATATCCTGGCATAATGATCCCGCGAATACAGCACATAGCCTATCTAAACATTGTACACTTTTCCATCCTAATCACAACAATCCAATATCCATAACACCCACATATATACCAGAACTTACACAAAACAGATTTAATTCACGCAAAAGAGAAGAAATCTTTTGGATATATAAATTACAAACCATTTGTTCTCTTGGTGTAAATGAAATGACGAAGAAGACCCTATGTTGATAGAAGATGTACAACAATTAACCTCAAAGGACTCTTCAGGATGGACATAATTGTTTCTTTTATTGGAAAAAAAAACTCTCTCCTGAACTGCCCTATTGTGGCCTGTTACGTCATCTACTGGTGGAATACTGAACTGCACCTCATTCATGTGTTTTACTAGAAATTAACAAGGTAATATTAGTAATGTAGCACCCTGAGGATTCGGCTGCTACAGGGGTATTGCACCTCAACCCAGAGGTGTGATATTCCACTCCCGGGTAAGGATGGGGTGTGGAACTGAGTCCAGAGAGCTGAATGCACTACACACATCCCATTTCCGAGGAACAGACCAAGGGTACTCCCACTTAGAAATGTGCAGGTACGACCGAGTCTGTTCCTGGCTGGAGTGGGAGGGGGGTGGTACATCCCAGTAGTGTAGGGGCAGATAGGGGGAGCAGCCTGGGTAAGGTTAGGAGCTCATTGGGTGCTGGTCACCTGAGCTCACACATAGAGGGAGTATATAAGGTGGGCACCATCAAAGATCAGGGTCAGTCTTTGCAGAGGAGTCAGTCTGCCACAGTCGGTCAGTCAGTTAGTCTGTCAGTCTGTGAGAAGCCAGAGGAGGAGAGCAGAGAGCAGAGAAGCCCCAGAGAGAGTGAGAGAGAGGAGAAAGCAAGAAAGACCCAGAGGGGGTGAAAGAAAAGGACTCTGAGAACCCAAAGTCCATCACCGGGTGAAGAGTTGGCAACTGGGTACCGGATCCCAAACTGGTGGGGGCTAAAGCACACCCTAGCCAGAGACCGGAGGCCGTGGGCAGGATCTGCCACGGCCACCCACCACATCCACCCTGAAGGCAAACCACGTGAAGGGTCAGGGAACCCAAGGCCAAGGGTCTCCCAACAGAAGGCCCGAGGGAGCTGGACCTAGGTGGATCCCTGGTGGGGACGGCCAGAAGACAGGACAGGAAGGAGGGCTCAGGGTCACGCTCCGGACTTGCTTGGGGGTTGGCTGAATCCAGGACCTGGTGGACGCAGCACGGCTCGGGTGGTCACTTGAAGCTGGAGTGACCGGAACATCAGCAGTAAGTAAATACCCTAAACTGCACAACCCGACTCTGTCTTTAATTACCATCTATGCTGCACCACCACAACCCCCATCCTCTGCACCTGACCCCCTGAGGCTATACCCCACCCGTTGGGGGTTATACTACCAAAAGCTGCACCAACACCATCAGCCTCAGCGGACCCTGCTGCAGCGGCGGCCGTAGTGACCGCAATACAACGGGTGGCGTAGTCGACATAAAGAACTTTATAACATCTGTAGGACTGCCACATACTCTGAGCTTGACACCCTGGGCACGGACCGGGTCACAGCCACTCGGAGACTACAACCCCCATCTGATCCGGCTCCGGGTATTCCCCTAAAGAATATGGCCCAGGGGGTGCGTCAACTTTGGCGTAGTCGGCAGGATTACGTGCCCGCAACATCCGGGTACTGCGTGCCTGAAGAAAAGAACAAGTTTACCTCAAAAAGAAGTCTCCTGCCGGTTCCGGAGGGTCCCCGCCATCGGACTCCATCACAGGTCGATTCCCGCCGGTTGTCCGCCATTAACAGCTTTTTCCCGCCATCTGCAGAGTTTCCCGCCACTGGGAGACGATTCCCGCCATTTCCAAAGGTTTCCCGCCTTGGAAGAGCGGACGCCATTATGGGCGTGCCAGAGGATGGCAAGAGGCCGCCTCCCATCGTGGGCCAGGACCGAAAATGGCGCCAAAAGTGGAAACCGCCCCCACCAACAGAGACTGTGATGCTAGAGGTGTCTGTCAGCATGAAAGAACTGCCCCTGGAGCTGACAATCACCAAGTGGCCCCGGGACCGCTCTCGAAGGGGGAGGACTGAGAAGAAGAGAGCAAAGATGGGTGTCGCCTGGAGCAGTCTGGAGAGAGCGCACCCGGAGACAAGAAGCCTAGAGCTGAGTCCAGAAGAAGCTTACCCGGAGATGGGAGAAGAGCAGAGCAGCACCGGCCCGCTGGCCAGGAGCCTGCTGGAAACGGCAGAAGGAGAGCAGAGCAGCACCGACCCGTTGGTCAGGAGCCTGCTAGAAGCAACGACCCCACTAGGCTTAGTGGAGGTCCTGGCACAGCTCCCCCGAGATCGGGAGTGTGCACAGACTGCGCTGGAGGGCCTCGCACGGAGGATGGCCCGGGTGCAGCGGGAGACGTTGGCGGAGTGGAGCCGTGAGATGGACCAGCAGACCGAGACCCGTCAGCGGAGCACGCCACCCAAGACGAGGAGACAGACCGCCTCTGAGGATGGCGCAGGAGGACTGAAGGCCGGAGACGGCGCCGAAAAGGGAGCCGAACGAAAGGAGGCAGGTAAAGGGGACGTCTCTACCCCAAGCCGGGAAACCGCGTGCCTGCCCCAGCTCCCCGTCGCAGAGCCCGAAGTACCCCCTGCCGTGCCCGTAACCGCAACGTCACCGCCACAGACTAGGCCTCAACCGGAAGCCGCAGCCGCGACCCCTGTGACGTCACACGCCTCGACCCCGAGCGTGACCAAGCAGGAAGTACCACCAGCCTGGTCGCAAGGCCTAGTACCCCCGGGCGCCGCAATACCAACAGCGCCCCCTACCTCCGCGGAGCCACCGGCCTGGTCGCAGGGCCAAGTAGCCCAGGGCGCCGCCGTCCTTACGGTGCCCTTCACTTTCCAGGTGCCCCAGGCCTGGCCGCAAGGCCTGGGCAACCCGGGCGCCGCCACCACCACCGCGCCCATAAAACCTAAAGTGCCGCATCTGGGAGAAGATCTGTTCGCCCAACACACATGGCCGGACGGGCAGCCCTTTGTCTGGCCCAGGGAGTACTACGAACAAGAGCTCCAAAAGAGGGCAAGGCCCATGTGTGAACCCCTGATCCCGGCTCCAAAGCCCGTTAAGAGGATCTCGCCCCCGCTAGCAGAAGCGCAGTTTGAGTGGGACCCCACCGGAGAAGATCTCATGGGGTTCACTCAAGAGACTCGGGCAGCCGCAGCGGAGCGTGCAGAGTGCTGCCGCCAGCAGCTCGAGGTCTTTGAGAGGGAGCGGAGAGAGAGGCGGGTCCAGGAACAACAAGCCCAGATAAGGAGCACGGAGCAGAAGAGCCGGGCCAGGAGAGACCCCCGTGCAGCGCATAGTCCCCGCACCACCGGGACTGTGATCAAGTTTAACATGCAGCATGGGTGGGGCTTCATCCGAGATCACCGCACCCCAGGCGACGTCTTCGTGACAAGAAGAGACGTTGAGTCCCACCTACCGGAGGGACACAGAGGACGTGACCTGTATATAGGGGACGAGGTCACCTTTACCCGGCACAAGTGTGCCAAAGGACCCTACGCCCTCCATGTGCATCGCCTGACGGAGGAAGAGCTGCGGTGTGAGGAGGAAGAACAAGAGGACCCGGACGGGTCTGAAGCTAAAGGTAACCACAAAGAAAGAGCAGGAGGACGCCGTCGTTAAGTACAGCAGAGAACAAGCTGTATATAGTTGCCCGTCGGGGCACAGTGAACTGTTGATAATATAGTCCCCGTTGGGACCAGCAAGTGTGAACTGTTTACCCGTTTATCCCTTAAATACCTGGCCGAGGACTGAGAGCGGCCATATCCCTTGTAAATAGTTGCGCGTCCTAAAGCGCCCCCTACTGGTTTTATAGGAAAGCCACGAGTTCCAAAGACTGTCGCACTTTACCCGGTCACACGTTGCACAGTGACCGGAGGAGGAGCCAGAGGCGACGAGAATGTTATTAATATGAAGAGTTTTATGATGATGCTGCTAATATATGTTTTATATGTTTGTATTATGTTGTTTATGAAAAAAAAAATTGTATGTTTGTGGATGTTTATCTCTTACAGCCCGAGGACGTGCTGTGATTTACCAGGGGGGAATGTAGCACCCTGAGGATTCGGCTGCTACAGGGGTATTGCACCTCAACCCAGAGGTGTGATATTCCACTCCCGGGTAAGGATGGGGTGTGGAACTGAGTCCAGAGAGCTGCATGCACTACACACATCCCATTTCCGAGGAACAGACCAACGGTACTCCCACTTAGAAATGTGCAGGTACGACCGAGTCTGTTCCTGGCTGGAGTGGGAGGGGGGTGGTACATCCCAGTAGTGTAGGGGCAGATAGGGGGAGCAGCCTGGGTAAGGTTAGGAGCTCATTGGGTGCTGGTCACCTGAGCTCACACATAGAGGGAGTATATAAGGTGGGCACCATCAAAGATCAGGGTCAGTCTTTGCAGAGGAGTCAGTCTGCCACAGTCGGTCAGTCAGTTAGTCTGTCAGTCTGTGAGAAGCCAGAGGAGGAGAGCAGAGAGCAGAGAAGCCCCAGAGAGAGTGAGAGAGAGGAGAAAGCAAGAAAGACCCAGAGGGGGTGAAAGAAAAGGACTCTGAGAACCCAAAGTCCATCACCGGGTGAAGAGTTGGCAACTGGGTACCGGATCCCAAACTGGTGGGGGCTAAAGCACACCCTAGCCAGAGACCGGAGGCCGTGGGCAGGATCTGCCACGGCCACCCACCACATCCACCCTGAAGGCAAACCACGTGAAGGGTCAGGGAACCCAAGGCCAAGGGTCTCCCAACAGAAGGCCCGAGGGAGCTGGACCTAGGTGGATCCCTGGTGGGGACGGCCAGAAGACAGGACAGGAAGGAGGGCTCAGGGTCACGCTCCGGACTTGCTTGGGGGTTGGCTGAATCCAGGACCTGGTGGACGCAGCACGGCTCGGGTGGTCACTTGAAGCTGGAGTGACCGGAACATCAGCAGTAAGTAAATACCCTAAACTGCACAACCCGACTCTGTCTTTAATTACCATCTATGCTGCACCACCACAACCCCCATCCTCTGCACCTGACCCCCTGAGGCTATACCCCACCCGTTGGGGGTTATACTATCAAAAGCTGCACCAACACCATCAGCCTCAGCGGACCCTGCTGCAGCGGCGGCCGTAGTGACCGCAATACAACGGGTGGCGTAGTCGACATAAAGAACTTTATAACATCTGTAGGACTGCCACATACTCTGAGCTTGACACCCTGGGCACGGACCGGGTCACAGCCACTCGGAGACTACAACCCCCATCTGATCCGGCTCCGGGTATTCCCCTAAAGAATATGGCCCAGGGGGTGCGTCAGTAACAGTAACCCCTTTGCGACTTCTCTTTATGACCACCCCCTCTTTGATGTGGGCTCCGGCGCTGAGCCCGCATCGTTTCAGGCACATGACAGCTGATTTGATCAGATGTGCCCCTAACAGCCACAAGTGGAATTACCCCTGCCACGTGATCGCGAGGTGCTGATTGGTTGACATGACAACCCGGGGTCTGCAGGAGACCCCTATGGTTGTCATTGTCGACCTGCTATGACCATCGCCCTGCGGTCGGTGTTCATAGCAGATGAGCATTTCTGCTACACATAGCAGGGCTGAAGACTTGCTATTAGTGATGATTGAGCATGCTCATTGCTCAAGATTTACGAGCATGCTCGGACGAGCACCTATTATTATTATTATTTATTATTATAGCGCCATTTATTCCATGGCGCTTTACATGTGAAAAGGGGTATACATAGCAAAAACAAGTACAATAATCTTGAACACAATGTGACAGCGACTGGTACAGGAGGAGCGAGGACCCTGCCCGCGAGGGCTCACAATCTACAAGGGATGGGTGAGGATACATTAGGTGAGGGTGGAGCTGGTCATGCGGCGGTGGTTACTGCAGGTTGTAGGCTTGTGGGAAGAGGTGGGTCTTCAGGCTCCTTTTGAAGGTTTCCACGGTCGACGAGAGTCTGATGTGTTGGGGTAGAGAGTTCCAGAGTAGGGGGGAAGCACGGGAGAAATCTTGTATGCGATTGTGGGAGGAGCAGATAAGAGGGGAGTAGAGAAGGAGATCTTGTGAGGATCGGAGGTTGCGTGCGGGTATGTAACGGGAGACTAGGTCAGAGATATATGGAGGAGACAGGTTGTGAATGGCTTTGTATGCCATGGTTAGGGTTTTGAACTGGAGTCTCTGGGCACTGGGGAGCCAGTGAAGAGATTGACAGAGAGGAGAGGCCGGGGAATAGCGGGGGGGCAGGTGGATTAGTCAGGCAGCAGAGTTTAGGATAGATTGGAGGGGTGCAAGAGTGGTAGAAGGGAGGTCACAGAGCAGGAGGTTGCAGTAGTCGAGGCGGGAGATGATGAGGGCGTGCACTAGTGTTTTTGCAGATTCATGGTTGAGGAATGTGAAGATCCGGGAGCTATTCTTGAGTTGGAGTCAGCAGGAAGTGGAAAGGGCTTGGATATGTGGTTTGAAGAAGAGGTCAGAGTCCAGGGTTACTCCAAGCAACGAGCTTGAGGGACTGGGGAGAGTGGACAGCCATTGACATTGATAGATAGGTCAGTTGGGGGGGTGAATGGGATGGCGGAAAGATGATGAATTCTGTTTTGTCCATGTTAAGTTTTAGAAATCTAGCAGAGAAGAAGGATGAAAAAACAGACAGACATTGTGGGATTTTGGTTAGTAGGGAGGAGATATCGGGTCCAGAGAGGTAGATCTGTGTGTTATCAGCATAGAGGTGATAATGAAAGCCATGGGACTCTATGAGCTGTCCCAGGCATAAGGTGTAGATGGAGAAGAGCAGAGGTCCTAGGACTGAACCTTGGGGGACACCGACAGATAGGGGGCGAGATGAGGAGGTAGTGCATGAGTGGGAGACACTGAATGTCCTGCCTGTTAGGTATGAGCAGTTCCAGGATAGGGTCAAGTCTGTGATGCTGAGAGATGAGAGAGTTTGTAGTAAGAGGGAATGGTCCACTGTGTTGAAGGCAGATGACAGGTCTAGGAGGAGGGGGACGGAGTAGTGTCGCTTAGATTTGGCAGTTAGTAGGTCGTTGGTGACTTTAGTCAGTGCGGTTTCAGTAGAATGGTGCAATCGGAAACCAGATTGTAAGCGGTTGAAGAGGGAGCAGGAGGAGAGGTGGGAGGACAGTTCAGAATGGACATGTTGTTCCAGTAGTTTTGAGGCATAGGGGAGATGTGATATGGGGCGATAGCTAGACAGAGAGGATGGGTCAAGGGAGGGCTTTTTGAGGATGGGTGTGATAGAGGCATGTTTGAAGCATGAGGGGAAGACACCAGTTGTTCGTGACAGGTTAAAGAGGTGGGCTAGGGTTGGGATGAAGATAGTGGTAAGCTTTGGGATGAGGTGGGACGGGATTGGTTCAAGTTTACAGGTGGTGAGGTGTGATTTTGAGAGTAAAGAGGAAAGTTGATCTTCCGTAATGGTGGAGAAGGTGGTTTTGAAGGAGGAGGGTTGAGTAGGTGTGGTTAGGGGCTGTGGGGGCTTTAGGCAAAAGCTTTGTCTGATGATGTCAACCTTCTGCTTGAAGAATGAGGCAAAGTCTTCGGCTGAAATAAGAGGAGAGGGAGGAGGCACTGGGGGACGGAGGAGAGAATTGAAGGTGTTGAATAGTTGTTTGGGGTTGTGAGACAGGGAGGATATGAGGGATGCGAAGTATGTTTCTTTTGCGAAGTATTATCTTCAGCATGCTCGGGCTTTACGTTTTTGACTTGCCCCCCTGGGCCGTGGGGTACCCAGAACCGGGCCTTCTGGTGTACGCTGCTGATGGGGGTAGTAGTGGCAACCCGATCCCGTGGCTCAGGGTGGTCAGACCAAAAGGTGGCAGTCTATTTATCAGTGTTTTGAATGTCCAACTACGCCACCCATTGATTGCGGTCAGAGATAACCGCCGCTGCAAGGCAGACCGCTGCGGCTGGTGTTGGTGTGCAGCACAGGGATAGGATAACTCCCCACGGGAAGAGTGTAGCCTCAGGGCAGTGTAGGTGGATGCTGGGGGTGATGGTGCAGGCGCAGCAAAGATCACACTGAGTCCAATGGTGCAGTCCAGGGTTTTTACTCACAGTTGTTATCCAAGTCACTTCTGTCAGCAATGACTGCCCAAGTTGTGCTGCGTTCACCAGGTGAGGAGCTCGGTCAACCCCCAGGCAATTCAGGAGTATGGCACAGGACCCCCTTCTGTCCTTTCTCTGGCCTCTCGTGCCCCACTAGTGACCAAACTTCTGTCCAGCTACCGCGGACCGTGTCGGGTAAGCGTTGGCCTCCGCTTCCCGCTATCCTATATGGCGCCTTCCTAGCAGGTTTGGCGGGGGGTCGCACCAATAAATGATCACGATCTCCGGTTCTTGGCTGAGGGATGATTTACCTCCACCAACTTGGGAATCCGGTACCCTTCCACAGCCTGACCCTTCACCCGATATAACACGGGTTTGCAACGGTTGCTGTCCGTTCTGCTCTCTTAGGGTCCCTTCTGCCTTCTTGTTTCTGGAGCCTTTCTACTCCTCTGTCTCTTCTCCTTCCTTCCTTCTCCTTCTTCTCTTCTCCTCTCTGGCCCCGGCCTTCTCTCTAGGCCTGCCTCGTGGAGCTGAGCTCAGGCTGAGCTGCGGCTCCCTGTCAGCTCTGACTGAACTACTGTTATGATCTGCTACAGAAACTAAGGAAAGGCAGGAGATCTGTCCCTACAATAGAACTAAACTAGATCCCTACGATGTAACGGGGAACCTGATCCTGCGATCAGACCCGCTAAAGTCCTCGGCTAGTCTGAACGCAGACCTATAGATGTGGGGGAGGGATCCCTACAAGATCTAGGGACTGGGATAAGTTGGACACCTCCTAGCAGAAATAGTAGCAGTCAAAGACAAACACAACAAAAAGCATAGAGGTCAGAAGAACGGCAATAGAGCAACAAGCTAGCTCAACAGTAGTAAATACAAATGAAGTCCAGCAAAGCCAGGAGGGCGGAGCCGGGTAAAAAAGGCAAAAATGGTCATGTGACCAGCAAACTAAAAAAAACCTAACAGGAGAGTTGTAACAGTACCCCCTCTTCTAAGAGGATCCTCCGGATCCCCTAGGCCCAGGCTTACCAGGAAACCTCCTGTGAAGCGCTCGGACAAGTCTGGGGGCAGAAACATCATCCGCCCTCACCCATGAGTTATCCTCAGGTCTGAAACCCTTCCAAGCGACGAGATACTGCAAACTCCCTCTATACCGTCTAGAATTTAGGATGCGGGAAATCTCATATTCCCCGTCCTCCACCACCGGAGGAACAGTGGCAGAGGCGTCACCATCCGACACATCAGCTTTTTTCAACAGAGAAACATGAAACACCGGATTAATCCTCCAGGACGTAGGAACCTCCAGCCTAACAGCAGATTGGTTAACTATCTGAAGTACCTTAAAGGGCCCTACGAACTTGGGACCCAATTTTTTAGAAGGAATCCTCAATCGCAGATTCTTAGAGGACAACCAAACCATGTCACCAACAGCAAACAAAACCTCTTGCCGTTTCCTATCAAAGTACCTCTTAGATTTTTTGTTAGCCTCCTGAAGATTACCACGCACATCCGTCCAAACTCTCTCCAAATCACCGGAAAAACTCTCCTCCTCAGGCACAGCCGAAACCAATTTGGAAAATGGCCCAAAAGACGGATGTCTCCCAGAACAACAAAAAAAAGGCGAACACCCAGCAGAAGAGGATGTATGGTTGTTAAGAGCAAATTCAGCAAGTGGCAGAAACTCAGACCACCCCTCTTGATTGTCTGCCACAAAACAACGCAAGAACTGCTCAACATCCTGGTTCTTCCTTTCTGTCTGGCCATTAGACTCAGGATGATATCCGGATGAAAACGACAAATGAACTCCCAACCTGTCACAAAAGGCACGCCAAAAACGAGCCACGAACTGAGGTCCCCTATCAGAAACAGTCAGTAGGAACACCATGTAGTCTGACAATCTCCTTGACAAAGGCCTTAGCGAGTGTCTTAGCGCAAGACAGTTTGATGAAGGGAACCAAGTGACACATCTTGCTAAAACGGTCCACGACCACCCAGATGACCGTGAAACCTTCAGAGGGAGGAAGGTCAGTAATAAAGTCCATAGCCAGATGTGTCCAAGGTGCACTAGGAACCTCCAGAGGGCAAAGCAACCCCGCAGCAGGAGCATGCGAAGACTTGGATCTTGCACACACAGTACATTGGCGCACCCACTTAATGACTTCCTTCTGCCATCCAGGCCACCAAAAACTGCGACCCACAAGTCTCTTGGTCTCAGAAATTCCTGGATGACCTGCCAGCCGAGACTCATGACACTCAACAAACAAATCTCTCCTAAAGGTCCTAGGCACAAACAACCTCCCATGGGGAGTGTTAGATGGGGCATTCTCCTGTGCTTTAAGAATCTCATCCTCCAAAACGGAGTCCAAAGCAGGAATCACAACACCTTCTTGTAAAATGGTCTCCTCCTCCTCCTCAACACCGACCATGGGAGAAAAGCTGCGAGACAAAGCATCCGCTTTAACATTCTTGGTACCCGGGATGTAAGTAACGGAAAAATTAAACCGCGAGAAAAAAAGTGCCCACCTAGCCTGACGGGCATTCAAGCGCTTGGCAGCATCAAGATAGATCAGATTTTTATGATCAGTGAAAACCTGAACGGGAAATTCAGCACCTTCCAAGAGGTGACGCCAGTGTTCAAATGCGAGTTTAATCGCCAGCAATTCCCGATTACCAATATCGTAATTAAGTTCAGTCTCGGAAAATTTTTTTGAAAAAAAGGCACAGGGATGTACTCCATCTTTGTTTTCCTGAGACAACACCGCACCAACCCCCACCGAAGAAGCATCAACCTCAACCAAAAACGGCTTAGTCACATCAGGCTGCATAAGGATGGGAGCAGAGGTGACCTCTCCTTTAAAAACACAAAAGCTTCAATGGCCTCAGAAGTCCACTGAACCGCATTAGCACCTTTCCTGGTGAGATCGGTCAGCGATTTGACAATAATAGAAAAATTTTTTATGAATTTTCTGTAATAATTGGCGAAACCCAAAAACCTCTGTATCGATTTCAAACCAATAGGCCTAGGCCATTCCTGTACAGCCTGAACTTTAACCGGGTCCATCTCAAAACCTTCACTGGAGACAATGTAGCCCAAAAAACTAATTCTCTGTACAGCGAACTCACATTTCTCCAGCTTAGCAAAAAGCGAATTGTCCATTAATAACTGTAATACCTCACGTACGCTCCGCCAATGAGACTCCAGATCCGGCGAATAAATCAAAATGTCATCCAAATACACAACCACATCTTTGCCGATTAAAGGTCTAAGGATATCATTAATAAGATTCTGAAAAAATGCAGGAGCATTGGTGAGACCAAAAGACATAACCAGATTCTCAAAATGACCCACAGGAGTGTTAAAAGCAGTCTTCCATTCATCACCCTCCTTCATGCGCAACAAATTGTATGCCCCCCGGAGATCAATTTTAGAGAACCACTTGGCCCCCACTAACTGGTTAAATAAATCAGGAATCAATGGCAGTGGGTAAGGATTGCGTACAGTAATTTTATTAATCTCACGAAAGTCCAGACAAGGACGTAAACCGCCATCTTTTTTTTTTACAAAAAAAAAAACAACAGCCACAGGAGACTTGGAAGGCCTAATGTGACCAGCGGCCAAGCTTGTCTGTATGCATTCCTCCAAAGCCTTTCTCTCAGGAATAGTAAGATTAAATAAACGACTCTTAGGAAGAGTCGCTCCAGGGACAAATTCAATGGTAGAATCATAGTCTCTATGGGGAGGCAAAACCTGCGACTCCTCCTCAGAAAAAACTCTCCAAAAATCCTGAATAGGTACAGGCAATTCCCCTTTATCCACAGCAGCAATGCGCCCGTTACAACACTTGTCATAACACTTAGGGCTCCAGGACTTAATTTCATTGGTAGACCAATCCAGTACAGGATTGTGCAATTTTAACCAGGGTAACTCCAATATTACTGGAGAAGGCAAATTATCCAATACCACCAAATCCAAATTCTCTTGATGAATACCATTAATAGTGAGGGGAAATTCACAGACCTTGTGAGTAACACTCTTCAAGGGAGAGCCATCGACAGAAACCACAGCAATAGGTGATGACAAAGTTTTAGGTTCTAATCTAAGTTTTTCCAAGAATCCCCCATCAATCACATTCAGAGTAGATCCACAATCCACAAATACCCGAAATTCAATTAATTCATCCTGAGCAGCAGTAGTGGCAGATAGGAATACCCCCTTAGAATTTAAACAGGCAATACGGGCATGACTGACCATTTTTTTTTCTTTCTTCATACAAAGCACACAGCCCTTAATAAGATGACCAGAATTTCCGCAATAGAAACACAAGCCTTCAGAAAGTCGGCGGTCCTTTTCCTGAGAGCGGAGCGCCATCGCCCCAATTTCCATCGGCTCTCCATTGTCAGCACAGAACCTCTCAGGACTCGAAGCTGACATAGCAGAGGATTGGCTCTCATTAACCCTTGCACGCAGTCTCCTGTCCACCCGTATAGCTAATTGCATTGCCTCCTGCAAGTTTCCAGGTGTGGGATAAGCAATCAGTAAATGCTTAACCCTTTCACCTAGCCCTGCAAGAAACAAGCTTTTCAAAGCTGAATCGTTCCACCCCACCTGGGCAGACCACCGACGGAAGTGAGAACAATATTTTTCCACATTACCTGATCCCTGCCTCAAACGTCTTAATTCAGACTCAGCAGATGAGACACGATCAGGATCATCGTACAACAAACCCAAAGCAGAAAAAAAACTATCCACTGAACTAAAGCACGGATCACTAGGTTGGAGAGAGAAGGCCCATCCCTGAGGATCTTTGCGCAAAAGTGACATTATGAACCCTATGCGCTGTGATTCATCACCAGAGGATCCGGGTCTCAAACGAAAATATAATAGACAAGCATTTTTAAAAGAAAAAAAATCTTGTTGTTCGCCAAAAAATAGATCAGGCAGACGTACCTTTGGTTCCACAAAATGCGCTCCAGGGCAGCTACTCACGTGTTGTTGGAGCTTGGTCACCTCAAGAGAGAGTCCCTGCAAGCGTTGAGCCAAATCTTGCACCGAGATCATGTTGGAAAACTGGAGGTCTTTCCCCAGAGAAAATCCTTTCCCTTTTTTTTTTTTTTTTTATGGCTGGACTTACTGTTATGATCTGCTACAGAAACTAAGGAAAGGCAGGAGATCTGTCCCTACAATAGAACTAAACTAGATCCCTACGATGTAACGGGGAACCTGATCCTGCGATCAGACCCGCTAAAGTCCTCGGCTAGTCTGAACGCAGACCTATAGATGTGGGGGAGGGATCCCTACAAGATCTAGGGACTGGGATAAGTTGGACACCTCCTAGCAGAAATAGTAGCAGTCAAAGACAAACACACAACAAAAAGTAAAGAGGTCAGAAGACCTAGCAAAACTAACAGAGAACGGCAACAGAGCACCAAGCTAGCTCAACAGTAGTAAATACAAATGAAGTCCAGCAAAGCCAGGAGGGCGGAGCCGGATAAAAAAGGCAAAAATGGTCATGTGACCAGCAAACTAAAAAAAACCTAACAGGAGAGTTGTAACAACTACTCTCTACTTCTTTTCTCTCTACTCTCAACAAGATGGCTCCCACCTTTTATCTGCTTCTCTGTGTCTGAGCTCAGGTGACCTGCACCCAATGAGCTCCTTCCTGTGCTCCAGAAACTGTCCCCTTTTGCTCCCACACCACTGGGTTCTCTCCTCCCTCCCCACTCCAGCCAGGGACATAGTCAGTTGTGCCTGCAATATGGGAGCACCGGCGAGCTGTCCCCCGGAAATGGGGAGTGTATGTGTGTGCAGCTAACTGAGCCCTGGTCCACACTCCATCCTTACCTGGAAGTGGAATATCACACCTCTGGTTGAGGTGCAATACCCCTGAAGCAACTGAACCCTCGGGGCGCTACATTTCCGTAGCTCCGTGAACATGATTTGCGACTGTTTGACAGCTTTAATACATGTGTGGAATGCTGGAAAAACAGGCATTCGTCACATGTATTAAAGCTGTCAAACAGTCGCAAATCACGTTCCCAGAGTGACGAAAACTTAAAGCCCGAGCACACTGAAGATAATAGGTGCTCGCCTGAGCATGCTCGTAAATCTCGAGCAATGAGCATGCTCGATCATCACTACTTGCTATGTGTAGCACAAGTGATCAGACGATGGCAGCTTCAACTCTCCCAAGGAGACTATTAAAGCAGGTAAAAAGTAAAAAAAATGTTTTAAAAAATATTTAAAAAATGTAACAGTTCAAACCACCCTCCTTTTGCCCCATTCAAAATAAAACAATTAAAAATAAAAAATACACATATTTGGTATCGGCGAGTTCAGAATCACCCGATCTGTCAAAATATAAAGAGAATTAATCAGATCGGTAATGAGTAAAAAAAAGCAAAACTGTAGAATTTTGGTTGCTGCAACATTGCAATAAAACGAAATAATGGGCAATAAAACATCGTATCTACCCCAAAATGGCATCAATAAAAACGTCAGCTCAGCGCGCAAGAAATAAGCCCTCACACGGCCCCAGATCCCAAAAAAGGAGATTCCATGGGTCTTGGAAAATGGCTCCATTATTTTTTTTTTTACAAACTTTGGAATTTTTTTTCACCACTTAAATAAAAAAGAACCTATACATGTTTGGTGTCTACAAACTCGTAATGACACGGAGAATCATAATGGCAGGTCACTTTTAGCATTTACTGAATATGTTAAAAAAAACAATTGTCAAATTGCACTTTTTTTGCAATTTCACCACACTTGGAATTTTTTTCCCGTTTTCCAGTACACAATATGGTAAAATCAATGGTGTCGTTCAAAAGTACAACTCGTCCGCGAGAAACAAGCCCTCACACGGCCATATTGACTGAAAAAAAAAGTTATGGCTCTGGGTAGAAGGGGATCAAAAAATGAAAATGCAAAAACAAAAAATCCCAGGATGGTACAGGGGTTAAATGAGCAATGTATATATGTGATTTGTTTTTTGAAATCTATGTCTTAATCCACAGTTTTTAATACACCGTATTTTACAGACCATAAGGTTTTAGAGGAGGAAAATAGAAAAAAAATGTGAAGAAAAAAATGTCATGCCGCATTGTTATGGGGAAGGGTCTCCTGCTGGCACTGTTTATGGCCCCCACACGCCGATGTCAGCTGCCGGAATATTCACTGCTCCCCATGCCCGGGGGTGTGGAGAAAGTTTTAAGAAAATTATACAAACAACCTTTTCACCTATCTAGATTAGTGCCCTTATGGGAAAATCCTAGATTTATTCAGGGTAAACAGAACAAGCTTTGCAAGCAATGGAACCAGAAGGGGATTTATTAAATGTTAATGAAGGAAGGCTGCTCACCTGGCAGGAATTCTCAGGGATGTATGATATGGGAGATCATCAATGTCTACAGTACCACCAAACAGTTACTTTCCACAGCTCTATGGTGAGAGATTTCGAGAAGGTGGAAAGGAGGGGTGATTTTGACATATTGATGTGGTCTAGCTCATGGGTAAATTCCCTATCCACAATATACCAAAGGATTAAGAGACAAATTCTGCACACTGTGGTACCTGATTTATTTATCCATTGGAGTATAGCGCTAAATGACACTTAGATAGATGGTAAACTTTTGACGGGCTTGGATAAAGTAAAAATAACAATGAACAATGGAGAGAAATGCAGAACAAACTGATTCATAATGCCATTTATGCTTTCAATTTTTCCTACAAAGATGCTTCATCACATTATTTATGAAAATGCCCAAAATGTAACCTAAAACCAGTTTGTTTGATAGCATCAGGCGATGCCCTTCCACCCAAATGGTGTGGGAAGAGACCCTTCTCTATTTAGATAATGGTTGGAGAATTAAAGTCCCACAGTCTCCTCAGGCATGTTTATTTCATCATATTGTAACAGAACATCGGGAGGATGGGGACAGAGTTCTGTCTATACAGATAATACATGTAGTTCTTTTGGTGGTTAAAAAATGTATACTTAGATATTGGTTGAAGAAAGAGACACCTCAATTATCTGAAATAATCAAAACTCTGAAAACCTTATTAGTTTATGACAAACTTGAGTAAGAAAGACAAAAAGAAAAGTCGACGACAGCGTTTTTTCACAAACTGAGATCTTTTAATGAATATAGCAATACACAATCTGATATGTCACAGCTGATGAAAGTATTCTGACACACATCCTGGTATCAAACGGAGGAACATAGGGGGACAACAGTATTACTTAAAGTCTAATGGATTCACTTATTTTTACATCTATTCATATAAGGATTTTAGAAAAGTGTTTTTTTTGCTGTTTTGCATGCGGAGTTAAAAATTGAATCTGTTAAAATTGTGGAAAAAAAATGATTGGATGGATTTCACACTTATTTATAAAGATGTGGTCTGTGTTGGTAAATGTCATGGAGATTCTAGGATTATAACCTGATTTGTTTGTCTATTTTGTCTCATTAAATAAAGTTTGTTTAAAAAAAAAAAGATGAGAACACTAGATTCCATCATGACATCATAATTAACCATCACTACTTACAGAAGTGTTTACACCCATATAGTCACTTTGACATTCCGGTGTCATTGCTGTCAGTGAGAAGCTACATAGCTAATCATATACTGATTGCGCTTGGATTTACTTTGGATTTACTTGAAATGTCTGAAATTCCTTCAGACAGACTTCAGGTGTTAGCACTGCTCCAGGGGATTCTTACCACCTACGCCCCTGACATTGTGCTACCACTACCCGATGGCGTCCTCAGCTTCACTTACCGGCTGGTTATGAAGCTTGTGATAGACTGCCTGACCAAATACCACAAAGGTCGTATTAGCTCAGAATATCTTGAGCATTTACAGCAAAACATCTGGACACTCGTACAGCAGGTAAATAGCAGGCAATCTGCACAAATCTTATAATAATAATAATAGAATATGATAAGGGATTACAAGTTTAAGTTTAACCTGTTCCAAATACTAAGATAAGAATAGCCGGGGCCAAAAATGGGGCATACAGGCTACATGACAAGGGAAATTGAGGTATCTAAAGGGTTAATTGAAATAGGGACAGGAAGGTTGTTACCGTGGGGTGAATGGGATTGGTTAACCTTGTAAGGACCAGGAAATTTGACATTTTTTGCTGTCATTTTTTCATCACTTTCTTTTAAGAGCCATAACTTTCTTATTTTTCTGTTGGCGTTTGTGAGAAGAGTTGTAGCTTTGAGTGGCTCCATTCTTTTTACCATAAAATAGTTTTTTGGGGTTTTTGTTTTTACGGTGTTTGTTATGCATTAAAATTGACCTGGAAATATGATTTTCCACGTCAGTTTGATTAAGGCGATACCGAATATGCAAAGAAAATTCAGAATATTGCGAAAACATTTTTTTGCTTTGAGTTGCTAAATTCTGAGACCCAAAACAATTCTTATTTTTCTGTTGATGGGGCCCAGTGAAGACTTGTTTTTTACGCTGTAAGATATGGAGGAAAGGAAGGAGGATTTAAAAGGCGGTGCTTGATAAGTAGAGGGTTTGGGGAGATGTGATTTTTAATTGTCACAGGCAGATTTACACAAGTCGTAAGCAGTCATGTGTCTTTCTTACATGCCCTAGGTGTGGAGGGTGGACGTGGAGATATAAAAGGAACCTGTCGCCTAAAATAATGCTATTAACCTGCACCTCAATTTGCAGGTTAATAGCGTTCTGACATCATGCAGCCGCCACACTGAAATAAACTGTATCCCCCCTGGCAGCCTCACTCTTTCAGTCATGTCGGTGGCGCCGGCAGGCTTTCAGTCACCGTTCTCTGCATAGTGAGCGGCGGCTGTAACCGCACCCGGCACTGACTGACAGCCGGTGCTAATATGGCCGCACAATGTCAGAATGCTACTAACCTGCATATCAACTCCATATCTGCAGGTTAATAGCATTACTTTACATGACAGGTTCCCTTTAGAGGTTTACAAATGACCGGATCCCTCGTCAGCTGTCATGTAGTATTTGTAGTGCCGATATCAGGAGTAACATGGCGACATAAATGGTGTCCTCCATTCTGCACTTTCTCTCATGATTTTCCTTTCTTGTTTATTTCCATCTCTATAGGCTGAAGAAAAATCCCATAGTGGAGAATTGGCCTTTATTAAACAACTGGCCCAGAATGTCCTGCTTGTACTGGAGTATCCGGCCTACTCCCTGGATCGCCTGGTAAGGAGCCATCGTCTTCTATATCTCATGTCCTTGTTGTCTGATCTTCTCCAGATTACCGTCATATAGCAGAAACTCAGATTTATGGTGGTAGAGGCCTCCCTGTCCGCTCCAGGCAGACGCAGGACATTTTATGGCCGCCTGTCTCTGCGGCTCTATCATCTGTGAGGCCAGTCTGTACTCAGCGGTGCGGAGTTAGTATTTCCGCTTCTGTCTGTCTCGATCATCACAATCTTCCTTCTTATAAATGCTGCAGTCCTGATAGAAGATATTGGAGATCAGTTGTAGATACAAGTCCCTTATACAACCCCTGGCAAAAATTATGGAATCACCGGGCTCGGAGGATATTCATTCAGTTGTTTAATGTTGTTGAAAAAAAAGCAGATCACAGACATGGCACAAAACTAAAGTCATTTCAAATGGCAACTTTAGGGCTTTAAGATACACTAAAAGAAATCAAGATTAAAAATGTGGTACTCAGTAAGGGTAATTTTTTTCATACCAAGCAGAGAGAAAAAAATATGGAATCACTCAATTCTGAGGAAAAAATTATGGAATCATGAAAAACAAACACACAAAAGAACACTACAATACATCACTAGTATTTTGTTGCACCACCTCTGGCTTTAATAACAGCTTGAAGTCTCTGAGGCATGGACTTAATGAGTGACAAACAGTACTCTTCATCAATCTGGCTCCAACTTTCTCTGATTGCTGTTGCCAGATCAGCTTTGCAGGTTGGAGCTTTGTCATGCACCATTTTCTTCAACTTCCACCAAAGATTTTCAATTGGATTCAGATCCGGACTATTTGCAGGCCATGACATTGACCTTATGTGTCTTCTTTCAAGGAATGTTTTCACAGTTTTTGCTCTATGGCAGGATACATTATCATCTTGAAAAATTATGTCATCATCCCCAAACATCGTTTCAATTGATGGGATAAGAAGACTGTCCAAAATATCAATGTAAACTTGCGCATTTATTGAAGATGTAATGACAGCCATCTCCCCAGTGCCTTTACCTGACATGCAGCCTCATATCATCAATGACTGTGGAAATTTGCATGTTCTCTTCATGCAGTCATCTTTATAAATCTCATTGGAACTGCACCAAACAAAAGTTCCAGCATCATCACCTTGCCCAATGCAGATTCGCGATTCATCACTGAATATGACTTTCATCCAGTCATCCACAGTCCACAATTGCTTTTCCTTAGCCCATTGTAACCTTGTTTTTTTGTGTTTAGGTGTTAATGATGGCTTATGTTTAGCTTTTCTGTATGTAAATCCCATTTCCTTTAGGCGGTTTCTTACAGATCGGTCACAGACATTGACTCCAGTTTCCTCCAATTCATTCCTCATTTGTTTTGTTGTGCATTTCCTGTTTTGAAGAAATATTGGATTAAGTTTCCCGTCTTGACGCTTTGATGTCTTCCTTGGGCAACATTGTGTGATGATTTACCTTCTTTTAAGAGTTTGATAATCCTCTAATTTGTTTCAATTGACATCTCTCGTGTTGGAGCCATGAGTCATGTCAGTCCACTTGGTGCAACAGCTCTCCAAGGTGTGATCACTCCTTTTTAGATGCAGACTAACTAGCAGATCTAATTTGATGCAGGTGTTAGTTTGGAAATGAAAATTTACAGTGTGATTCCATAATTTTTTCTTCATAATTTAGTGATTCCATAATTTTTTCCCTCTGCTTGGTCTAAAATAAATTACCCTTACTGAGTACCACATTTTTAATATTGATTTCTTTTAGTGTTTCTTAAAGCCCTAAAGTTGCCATTGGAAATGACTTTAGTTTTGTGTCATGTCTGTGATCTGCTTTTTTTTCAACAACATTAAACAACTGAATGAACATCCTCCGAGCCCAGTGATTCCATAATTTTTGCCAGGGGTTGTATATTAATGTGGATTTACTGGGGGGAGCGGCTTTGTACAGTTCGTCCAATATTGAAATTATCCAGGAAATCCAACGTTTAGTCCTTCCTGTCTATTGTATGTGGTAATGTAGTATTTGTGAAATGTTATATTAATTGTATATATTATATCCATCAGGAAACATCTGAAGGCGACTCCAAAGAGGGGCAAAACGGAAATATTGCTGACCCTGATATCAGTCAGCCGGGGCCGAACCCTGATCTGATGGAAGGTAAGCCGGTCATCTAATATTCTACATACAAATATCAAGTTATAGAGAACGACAGAGAACATGGAGATTTACTCTTCATCCAATGTATGAGGAAGCTGGTGGCTCATGAGCCCCCATGGACTATAATGGAGGGGGTCACAAATGTACAAAGAGGCTCATTGGTCCCCAATCATGTAATTGTTGAGGATTCGGTCAGATCCTGAGCAATGACATGTTCATAGTACAGTATATATATATAGATATGCCATAAATATATACAGTGTGTGCAGAATATCCTTATATCTAGTATATTCCATGTACAGCGGTCTTATCATTTCCATTATTATATGGATGTGTTATATAAGTGGTGATATAGACTAATACATGTCGTCTCTTCATTATTTTATCATTATTATAGGAATAACTGTGCCGACAAATACTGATGGTGGAACATCTGAGCCACCAGAGATCATCCAGGAATCTGCCAGTGTAAGTATCATGGGACGTCTGTATATCATCAGATGACGGGTGGGAATTACACATCCCATATGACAATGGGATATCTCTGCTCTTATGTAGATCAGACCTATTATGTGTGACGGTGGTGTTATTATTCTGTCTCCTCCGTGTGATGTCCCTTATCCTCCCCTGCAGTACAATGATTTATGTGTATGGGGAATATCCACTTATAATATAATAGTGTCTGTGGGTGGTCCGGCTTTTATCACGTCCTCTACTTCGGTTGCAGTGTAATCAGGGGGGATATAATATAGACGGGAGATCTGGAGCTTTTATCCTCCTGCAGCTTCGTTGTCTTAATGTAATTTCTTATTCCTTTTAGGCCTTGATCGGATCAGTGAATCCTTGTAAGGACGACTTTAATCCTATCAAACTGATCAGCTGTGGAGGATTTGGGTGAGCTTTACTTGGTATAATATTTATTTCTCAGAGCTCCTTATAGTGATGCCTATGTCTCTATGTCCTGCCCGCGCAATGCTACCATAGAGAAATTATGGTTCCACATCACGGTCCACATCTAATTGTCTCTCTTCAGGTCAGTTAGGATGTGACGTGAATGAGGACTTTCCATAGGTGATCATTTATGGAGTGTTATGTTATGGATTTCTAGTGATGGCCACACATCTAGTATTAACCATTAGTACAGGAGATCACTTGATCAGGTCTATGGATGGACTGTTAGTAAGAATTCATAATAAATCATGGATTTTCTTCCTCCTCAGATCCGTCCACCTAGTTCGCCATACAGACACAAACAAGATATGTGCTATGAAGAAAATGGACAAGCAGAACCTGAGAAAGCCAAAGACCCTTAAATGGGCCTTTCAGGAGAGGGACATCTCTACATTCGCTGATTGTCCCTTTGTGGCCTCCATGTTCTGCTCCTTTCCTACTAAATTTCATCTGTGTATGGTCATGGAGTATGCACCAGGTAGGACACATCCATTGTATTTATATCCAGCCCACGTCTGCCTAATCCTAGCACCTTATATATAACCTGAACATGTCCACATGGACGGTTACATGTCCACACCGCATTTACTATAATGTTACTAAGATGCCTTGTGTGTCCTCACTGAGCATGGCGGCAATATCTGCTATGGAGGAAAGGAAGATTTCTCTGTATTTGAACAGTTTTTATAGATGAGAAGTTTCACAGAGAAATAAATGAGAGGCTTGTAGATGAGGCCTGGCTCTGTCTCTATGTACAGGGTTCCTCTGCAGTATACGCTCTACATTACACAGTGTATCTCTATATATACCATCCAGTCCCAATATCACCGCTTGTTTCACATTCACACTCATCATGTGTAATTTACTCTGTAACAGACCCTCACCTGTCATATTTGCTTTTTCCTGTAGGAGGAGACTGTGGCAATCTTCTACAGCACAGGGGTCCTTTACCTATCACCTTGGCCCGTCTGTACATTGCAGAAACAGTCCTTGCTGTGGAATATCTGCACAGCTATGGTGTGGTGCACAGAGACCTGAAGCCTGTAAAGTAAGTGACCCTTGAGCTATAATAAAGGGGATGAAAGTTAGTTTGTTATACAGTCTATGGGTTATTACTTGGGGCTGACAACATCTTTTCTTTTACAGCCTCCTGATAACATCAACAGGACATATTAAAGTGACCGATTTTGGAGTTTCAAAACTTGGCCTCATGAGACCAACATCAAACATCTATAAGGCTCAAACTAAGGACATCACCAAAGAGTTCTGTGATAAAGAGGTCGGCTTTACTTACAGGATCTTCTACTTTCCATATCTCATCTCTTTCTCCTTCTCTGATCATTTCTCATCACATTTCCACTGATGTTATTTGTCGTATGTATTGATCATCATCTCATTCTTCTGTTGTTTTCCAGACTGCTGGCACGTCTAGTTACATGGCCCCAGAAGTTATCCTAAGGAAAGGCTATGGAAGACCTGTTGACTGGTGGTCAGTAGGCATCATCCTATATGAATTTCTCTTTGGATATACACCATTTTATAGGGCTTCCCAAAAGGAGAAATTACGCAGTATCCTCAGTGGTAAGTAAAATAATCTGACTGCTTGTCATGTCGCTGTTATTTGGTTTGATTTGTTCCTTGGTTCAGTTTCTAGCTTTTTTAAGGAAAATGCTTTTTTATGTAAATAAATGAAGAGGTTTTATTTCCTGTAATATTTTCTTTTTATATCACAGATGACATTGTTTGGAGATGTAATTCCTTTCCTCCACCAAATGCTCGGGGCATCATCACTCAGCTACTCAGAAAAAATCCAGAACAAAGACTTGGGACAGGTAATATGATAATAGTATTAATAATGACTTATTACACCTCTGGGCAAATGAAGGTGTCCATGAGGATGAGCACTGAAGGTCTCTACCAACGTGTCCATTCCCCATTCTTCATGCTCTAATGTTCAGTACATTTCCTTCATGTTGACTCTTTTAAATCTCCAGTTCAGATTAACATAAACTGTATAGATACGGAGTAGTTTCTCTGACAATAACTGTATCGAATTTTTTCTTGTCTTCCTTTTGCAGGAGGGGCACACGAGATCAAAATTCATCCATTTCTGCGTGCCTTAAACTTTAACAACCTTCTAAGTCAGAAGCCTCTGTTCGTTCCTGATCTAAAATCAGATGAGGACACCCGCTATTTTAGCAGTAAGTAAAATGAGACGTTATCGGCAGAAAACTGCTGAGTGTCTTTTCTTTCATTATGTGTGACAATCAGTTCCCATCATAATGAGTAATAACATGGTGACTGTCTGACCGGCTCTTATACTAATAATTTCTCATAACACTTTTACTTTTCAGATCGCTCTGTGGGTTATAAATTTAGGAATTCAGATGATGGGGACACAAGTGAGGACAATGACTGTCCAGAAATCAAAAACTTTGAATCATCTTCTCAAAGGTTTTCCAAAGTAAGTATGTCTAAAGCATGTAGGTCAATAAAATGAATAAAACCTATGATTAGAAAAAAAGTTTAAAAATATATCTATTTATATTTTATATTTCTTTGTGTTTTTTTAGCTATATACCACCAGTACCAAGATGGTGACCATTGAAGAACCTATGTCACCTCCAGAGTGTACCCCTGAGAACAACAAAAAACACCCAGACTTGTGAGTAGATTATTATTATTATGAGATTTACCTCTGATATATGCTCAGACACGAGTAACACAAATCTAAATCCAGCATCCACCACCCCATGATAACTGATTGCTGTGGATCTGGCTTGTGATTACACAGCAATATCAGTTGATCATTGCAACGAGCCATTCATTCCCAGCTCTTTATAGGCCAATATTACTAGTTAGACTCCATTCTTGCTGGTAGAATGGGGTCCTGAGCAGAGTATCCCCTTTATGATGTCCCAAATGGCCTTACAGGCAGGTGTTCTTCCTTTTTGTATTGTTTTCACTTGTAATTTACTTGACTTTCTTCTACCAAACAGGCAGAAAGAATCTCCCCCTTCCAAAACTGATGATGGTGACAATCAGTGTGTCACTGCTAAAAAGTGTGAGTCATCCTCGCCCTCATTGTCAGGTATGTACAGATTTATAGACCATCCCATTATAGGCTATGATAGAAAAGTGTAATGTGAATCTGCACATGAAGGCTCAGATAATGACATACTTTATTCCCGCTGCCCCTGAGTATTCAATTTTTTGTTTTGGTAAAATCCACCATACGGTTCCAGAGTTACTGGCAGTTTTATTTAGTGCTCATTTTTATGGTCTTTACAAGGGGGTGGTGCTAACAGGATTATCTGGGGGGGGTGTCTTCAGCCTCTTCTTCAGTATTATAGCGTGGTAAAGACCATAAAAATGACCACTAAATAAAAAGGCCCCTGTCTGTGGAACTGTAAGGCGGTGTGCTCACAATGCGTTTTTAATCGTTTCCGCAGCAGCAATTCCGCCGCAGAAACGCTTAAAAAACGCTTGGTAGAAGGCCTGCCATGTTCCCCAATGATAATCCGCATCTGCTGTGCACATGCTGCAGAAATTTCCGCTGCGGATTATCATTGAGGAAAAATCCGCAGCACTACCAATTATTTTGCAGAAGTCCTGCGTTTTCACCGCCATTGACTTGCATTGGAACGCATGGAATCCGCATCACTGCATCTGTACATGCGGAATCCATGTGTTTCAATGTGCGGATGGTACTCGGGTCTGGAGAAGAGGAGACTCTCCTCCAGACCCTCCCCCCCCCTACCATAGAACCTGTAAAAAAAAAAGAATAAAATAAAAAATAAATATTATACTTACCTTCTGATGGCCTCCGGTTCCTTGTCTCGGCTTGCCGGCTGCTCGCGGTAGACTAAAGGACCTGCGCTGACGTCATTTAGTCATGTGACGGGTCATGCGACCAATGATGTCGGCAGGTCCTTAAATCTACCGCGAGCTGCCGGCAAGCCAAGACAAGGACTCCGGGGGCATCAGAAGTTAAGTATATTTATTTTTTATTTTTTACCATTCTTTCGGTCACACTATATAAATCCATGCCGGTTGCATGAATTTATATAGTGTGACCAAGTTGTCAAGCACTTTCCAAGTGATGCTAAAATCGCTTGGAAAGTGCTTGACAATCCGCATGCGAAATCGCATGATCAAAACGCTTCACATCCGCATGTCCCTGGCAGGAAAAACGCATGTACAATCCGCATGTACAATCCGCATGTACAATCCGCATGTACAATCCGCATGCGTTTTTTGTGCCAGGGAGATGCAGAAATGCTCAGGAAAAAATCCGGAGCATTTCTGCATCGTGGGCACATAGCCTAAGGGGGATTTTAATAAAAACCAAAAACAGAGTCCTCAGGGGAGCAGGGGGAATAAAGTAAGAGTGAATTCTGGACACTTAAGACCTGGTGATGAGTCTTCTTTAATCTTACGCTTAAGTGTTATCTGACGGATTATATAAAAACACTTTGGCTTGCTGCAAGTAATGTCATGTTAATAAGGGAGACACCACATGGCCGCACACAGAAAAGCTACAAGTGCAGATTAACCAGTTTGAGTAACTCTATAAACATATAAAATGAATCTTTGAGGAGTTTATAATCAACATCTTTTTCTGACTTTTTATTAGAACCTCCAGTTCAGGAGAGAAAGAAATCTGCACTAAATCTGAGAAAACAGCAAAGAACAGATAAAGTGGAAGAGGGGGAAAGTAGTAGGCGAGGTAAGTGTGAGGATAATCTCCATGTTGTATGATGTCAGTGAGATAAGTCATGTGGAGCAGATGTCATCTGTCAGTGGTGGCATTGTCACATGTATGATGGCTGACAATGATCAAGCACCTCTGTATGGAGAAGATTCCTCTACCGGCCTCCCACAGAGACACCACAGTAGTGTCCTCTAATATGGAGTCCCATTACTTACATCAGTTTTACATCTTTTTTGTAGGTTCTATCTTCCGCCGGATGATATCATCCTGCCGGCGTGGATTATCCAGGGCTGCTCGCACTATCAGACAAAGCTGCATTTTTGCCCACTGTCACCAGGGCACCAGAAACATCTCAAGGGCAGAAAACCCTCACATCTAGTGCCCTGAAGAAAGTACAGCACATCCACCATCAATGCTGTACCTGCATGGAAAGAGTTGTACCATCTACTGTACCTGTGGCCGTCTGACCAGCAAGAAATATCTGCAAAAGTCAAAGGCCTCCAAGAACATCTTTTCAACCTTCCATGTAATTCTTAATTTAAAAAAAATAAATTGATTAATGTCCTTTTGAATTTAATTGAATATTACTGACATTTATGGCATATCAATGCTACACATGTTATATCCACCTCACGCTCTCCCTCTCCCCATTCATTGGGACCGCACGGGGTGAATGTTGGGTGTGACGCGGGGGGTGATCGCGCCCACAATCCAGCTGTCACGCCTCACTTGTCGTGACGTCAGCGCGGGGTCACGTGAAGCCTGTGAGCGGCGCTATCCTTGGCTGCAACGTAAGCTAATTACAAAAATCCTTAGGGGCCCCGTGGGGATACATTGTGGGGGTGGGGGGTAATCTAAAGTACTGGACAACTTCTTTAAGAAACATTTTTTTCCTGTATAATGACTTAAACCAAAATTTTATATTTTATTAACAAATAGGTAATTTCAGTGTAATTTATGAAGGAAAAAAAGAACTGCCAAAAATTAGGGATTCTGATACATCCTGTATTAGAATAAAGGAGGGTCTCATACACATTCTGGTCAAGTTGACATATAGTAGTACTTCTAGACTCATAAAGGCTATGCACTAAGTGCAAATCCTGCCAAAAAATGCAAGTAGGGTCATCCATACACCATGGAAGGCACCAACTGTAGTGCCTCATTCAAATATTGTGAACAAAGTATACACTGTGTGCAGAATTATTAGGCAAGTTGTATTTTAGAGGATTATTTTTATTATTGATCAACAACTATGTTCTCAATCAACCCAAAAGACTCCTAAATATCCAAGCTTAATATTTTTGGAAGTTGGAGTGGGGTGTTTTTAGATTTGGCTATCTTAGGAGGATATCTGTTTGTGCAGGTAACTATTACTGTGCAGAATTATTAGGCAACTTATTAAAAACCAAATATAATCCCATGTCACTTGTTTATTTTCACCAGGTAAACCAATATCAGTGCACAAAATACAGAAATAAACATTTCTGACATGCTAAAACAAAAACCAAAAAAATTAGTGATCAATATAGCTGCCTTTCTTTATGATGACACTCAGCAGCCTCCATCCACAGATTGCGTCAGTTACTTGACCTGTTTTCGATCAACATTGCGTGCAGCAGCCACCACAGTCTTCCAGACACTGTTCCGAGAGGTGTACTGTTTTCCCTCCCTGTAGATCTCCCATTTGGCCAACACACTTTTTGCAACCCTGTTGGCTATTTGACATGTAACGCTTGATTGTTCGCTGATCACGCTTCAAAAGTTTGGAAATTTCAAGACTGCTGCATCCCTCTGCAAGACATCTCACAATTTTGGACTTTTCAGAGCCCGTCAAACCTCTCTTTTGACCCATTTTGCCAAAGGAAAGGAAGTTGCCTAATGATTAAGCACACCTTCTATAGGGTGTTGATGTCATTAGTCAACACCCCGCCTCATAACAGAGATGCACATCACCAGATTTACTTAATTGGTAGTTGGCTCTCAAGCCTATGCAGCTTGGAGTAGGACAACATGTATAAAAAGTATCATGTGATCAAAATACTCATTTGCCTAATAATTCTGCACACAGTGTAGTTGTGGTACACCTACAATAGTGTTCAAACTAATAGCAGTGGGTTAAATAACATGAGTTAAGCACAAAACCTTTATACTAGTTTTTATTTCCATGCATTGGGAACATTGCACACTGTTTTCTAATTCTAAACATGAAGAGAAATGTATATAATTTTTAACTATTTTACAGAAAATAGCAAAAAATGAACAATGGGCTGTTCTAAAAAAATAGCAGTGTCTGCATTTGTCTTTACAAACTCAAAATATGTACTCTTTTTTAGGATTTGGCATTCCTGTGAATCATTAACCTAATACTTAGTTGTATACTCAGTTTTTAAGAACTGCTTCACATGTATGTTGCATAGAGTCAACCAACTTCTGGCACCTGTCAACTGTTATTCCAGCCCAGGATGCTTTGACTACATCCCACAATTTTTTGGTATCTGTTGGCTTTGCCTCAGAAACAGTATTTTTGATGTCACCCCACAAGTGTTCTATCGGATTAAGATCCGGTCATTGGGCTGGTCACTCCATAACCTCAATTATGTTGGACTGCAACCAATAATTTGATCGTTTACTGGTGTGTTTAGGGCAGTTGTCTTGTTGAAACACCCATTTCAAGGGCATATCCTCTTCAGCGTAAGGCAACATGACCTCTTCAAGTATTTTAATATATGCAAACTGGTCCATAATCTCTGGTATGCGGTAAATAGGTCCGGCACCATAGTAAGAGAAACGTGCCCATATCTTGATGCTTGCTCCACCATGCTTCACTGTCTTCAGAGTGTACTGTGGCTTGAATGCAGAGTTTAGGGGTCATCTGACAAACTGTCTGTGGCCCTTGGACCCGAAAAGAACAATTTTACTTTCATCAGTCCACAAAATGTTTCTCCACTTCTCTTTAGGCCAGTTGATGTGTTCTTTGACAAATTGTATCCGCTTCAGTACATGTCTTTTTTTAACAGTGGGACTTTGCGGGGACTTCTTGCTAAGAGATTAGCTTCACACAGGCATCTTCTTCTACAGTACTCACAGGTAACTTGAGACTGTCTTTGATCATCCTGGAGCTGATCATTGGCTGAACCTTTTCCATTCTGGATATTCTTCGATCCATTTGAATGGTAGTCTTCTGTTTTTTTCCACGTCTCTCTGGTTTCACTTTCCATTTTAAAGCATTGGAGATCATTATAGCTGAACAGCCTATCATAGTCTGCACTTCTATATAATTTTACCCTCTCCAAACAACTTTTTAATCAAAGTACGCTGTTCTTCTGAACAATGTCTCGAATGACCCATATTTCTCAGGCTTTCAAGGAGAAATGCATGTACAACATGTGCTGGCTTCATCCTTAAATAAGGGCCACCTGATTCACACCTGTGTCTTCACAGAATGATTGACCTCACTATTGAACTCCACACTGCTATTATTTTGAACACACCCCCTAACAATTAATTATTCGAATACACAGACTCATAAACATGCAGATCATGAATGCGGAATTTGTTGGTTTTCTTAGAATCTACTGCACCAACCGGTAAATTGTTTGACATGTGGTGGTAATATAATATATACCAAAAACAGTGATTAATCTAATTAGTCATATTGGACTGCTATTATTTGGAATACTACTGTACATACTATGCACCTCCACTATGGCATCCATGCAGCAAAAAGGAGTCAAACAATTCTCCTGTGACTTTTCACACACAACACTAACAAGAATGGCAAATGCCTGTAGTGAATCGACCAACGTTTGTGGTATCAGACGCCTCTTACGCTTTTTCTCTTCCTCTTTTGCGTTGTCATGAGGGAGAAGAGAAAATATCCCGGCATAATGATCCCGCGAATACAGCACATAGCCTATCTAAACATTGTACACTTTTCCATCCTAATCACAACAATCCAATATCCATAACACCCACATATATACCAGAACTTACACAAAACAGATTTAAAGCCTAGAAAAATTGGAGTAGGACGCCCAACATGTCAAAAAAGGAGCAAAAAATGAAGTATTAAAAACACTTTTATTAGTAGAAACATTAAAAAAAAATATATGTCTATATAACAATAGTAGAAAAGGTCGTGCAGGGTAGGAAATACACAAACAGCAGATACAGCAGTTTATACGTGGGTCCCCCAGGAGCAGGGTGAAACGAATCCCATCAATAGATAAATAGTTCATAGAGCAGGTAAAATGGTATATACTCAATGTAAACAGCTGTAGGGCATGTATACAAGCTCAGAATCTAGGTGGGAAGAGTACAATGAAATATAAAGGGAAACCACTGCTCAGAGTGGAGGGAAGAAGAATGACCAGAGCAGGAAAAAGGTGCAAAGTCAGAGACTCACCCATGGGGACTAAAGTAACCACGTCACCGTACTGCAGCCCCGATGCGCGTTTCGCGTGGCTTCCTCAGGGGGCTGTGGTTGTGGATAGAGTGGCCGCCTTTAAATATCCTCCCAGATGAATCGCTGATTGATGCAGCGCATGCGAAGCGGCAGCGTCCCCCCGCCCCGCGTCACGTCCGGCCAGTTTCCCGGGGGGACTGTGGGCAGCGACGTACACGATGGCGTCACTACCCATAATCCCCACGTACGGAAGCCCGACGGGACGCGGCCAAAGGAGGACGGCACTGCGCATGCGCGGCTCAGCGACAGCCATACCAAGTGAGGACAAGGGTAAGGGCAAAGATATCTCTTAGACAAAGAGGGTACTAGCTGTCAGAAACCAAGGTGCAGGTAGAGTAAATGCCCCATTCGTGCTACAAGTATAATAGTGTCATCATAGATATATATTAAGGAGTAAATGTAAGTAAGTATGCATTTTTAGAGTCTAACAGGGACACCATTGCATATACATAATGCGATAATGACTACGGCAGCTAGAGAGAGAAGCATATTCAAATGTATGGAACAATACATAAGTTGCCACAGAAAACAAGTGCAAATTATACAGAAGTCCAATGCATGCCCAATTATAAATATTGGGAAGAATAAATATATCCAGGGGCAGAGAGCATTGTAAGTAGCAGAAGGTCAACTCATAGAGATAATTTGTGACATTAGGTATTCATAATAACTGTAAATGTCCGTCCCATATGCGTCCAGAAGTATCCTAGATGGTATGGAGATATAGGTGATGGCGCCTAAATATAGAGGAATAATAGAAGAAACAGAGAAAAAATTAGACAATAAGAAAAATAAAAAATCCACATTAAAAACAAATGAGAAGAAAACCTACAAGAATGAAGAGAAACTATTGTGTTCATTAAGACCACCAGGGGTCACCGTGTCCAGTACTGCAATCCAGCGGCATTCCAGCTGCGCCAAAATGCGCTTATAGTTACCTCCCCTGGTAATACAGCACATAGCCTATCTAAACATTGTACACTTTTCCATCCTAATCACAACAATCCAATATCCATAACACCCACATATATACCAGAACTTACACAAAACAGATTTAATTCACGCAAAAGAAAAGAAATCTTTTGGATATATAAATTACAAACCATTTGTTCTCTTGGTTTAAATGAAATGACGAAGAAGACCCTATGTTGATAGAAGATGTACAACAATTAACCTCAAAGGACTCTTCAGGATGGACATAATTGTTTCTTTTATTGGAAAAAAACCCTCTCTCCTGAACTGCCCTATTGTGGCCTGTTACGTCATCTACTGGTGGAATACTGAACTGCACCTCATTCATGTGTTTTACTAGAAATTAACAAGGTAATATTAGTAACAGTAACCCCTTTGCGACTTCTCTTTATGACCTCCCCCTCTTTGATGTGGGCTCCGGCTCTGAGCCCGCATCGTTTCAGGCACATGACAGCTGATTTGATCAGATGTGCCCCTAACAGCCACAAGTGGAATTACCCCTGCCATGTGATCGCGAGGTGCTGATTGGTTGACATGACAACCCGGGGTCTGCAGGAGACCCCTATGGTTGTCATTGTCGACCTGCTATGAGCGTCGCCCTGCGGTCGGTGTTCATAGCAGATGAGCATTTCTGCTACACATAGCAGGGCTGAAGACTTGCTATTAGTGATGATTGAGCATGCTCATTGCTCAAGATTTACGAGCATGCTCGGACGAGCACCTATTATTATTATTATTTATTATTATAGCGCCATTTATTCCATGGCACTTTACATGTGAAAAGGGGTATACATAGCAAAAACAAGTACAATAATCTTGAACACAATGTGACAGCGACTGGTACAGGAGGAGCGAGGACCCTGCCCGCGAGGGCTCACAATCTACAAGGGATGGGTGAGGATACATTAGGTGAGGGTGGAGCTGGTCATGCGGCGGTGGTTACTGCAGGTTGTAGGCTTGTGGGAAGAAGTGGGTCTTCAGGCTCCTTTTGAAGGTTTCCACGGTCGACGAGAGTCTGATGTGTTGGGGTAGAGAGTTCCAGAGTAGGGGGGAAGCACGGGAGAAATCTTGTATGCGATTGTGGGAGGAGGAGATAAGAGGGGAGTAGAGAAGGAGATCTTGTGAGGATCGGAGATTGCGTGCGGGTATGTAACGGGAGACTAGGTCACAGATATATGGAGGACACAGGTTGTGAATGGCTTTGTATGCCATGGTTAGGGTTTTGAACTGGAGTCTCTGGGCAATGGGGAACCAGTGAAGAGATTGACAGAGAGGAGAGGCCGGGGAATAGCGGGGGGACAGGTGGATTAGTCAGGCAGCAGAGTTTAGGATAGATTGGAGGGGTGCAAGAGTGGTAGAAGGGAGGTCACAGAGCAGGAGGTTGCAGTAGTCGAGGCGGGAGATGATGAGGGTGTGCACTAGTGTTTTTGCAGATTCATGGTTGAGGAATGTGAAGATCCGGGAGCTATTCTTGAGTTGGAGTCAGCAGGAAGTGGAAAGGGCTTGGATATGTGGTTTGAAGAAGAGATCAGAGTCCGGGGTTACTCCAAGGCAGCGAGCTTGATTGACTGGGGAGAGTGGACAGCCATTGACATTGATAGATAGGTCAGTTGGGGGGGTGAATGGGATGGCGGAAAGATGATGAATTCTTTTTTGTCCATGTTAAGTTTTAGAAATCTAGCAGAGAAGAAGGATGAAATAGCAGACAGACATTGTGGGATTTTGGTTAGTAGGGAGGAGATATCGGGTCCAGAGAGTTAGATCTGTGTGTTATCAGCATAGAGGTGATAATGAAAGCCATGGGACTCTATGAGCTGTCCCAGGCCTAAGGTGTAGATGGAGAAGAGCAGAGGTCCTAGGACTGAACCTTGGGGGACACCGACAGATAGGGGGCGAGATGAGGAGGTGGTGCATGAGTGGGAGACACTGAATGTCCTGCCTGTTAGGTATGAGCAGTTCCAGGATAGGGTCAAGTCTGTGATGCTGAGAGATGAGAGAGTTTGTAGTAAGAGGGAATGGTCCACTGTGTTGAAGGCAGATGACAGGTCTAGGAGGAGGGGGACGGAGTAGTGTCGCTTAGATTTGGCCGTTAGTAGGTCGTTGGTGACTTTAGTTAGTGCCGTTTCAGTAGAATGGTGTGATCTGAAACCAGATTGTAGGCGGTTGAAGAGGGAGCAGTAGGAGAGGTGGGAGGACAGTTCAGAATGGACATGTTGTTCCAGTAGTTTTGAGGCATAGGGGAGATGTGATATGGGGCGATAGCTAGACAGAGAGGATGGGTCAAGGGAGGGCTTTTTGAGGATGGGTGTGTTAGAGGCATGTTTGAAGCATGAGAGGAAGACACCAGTTGTTAGTGACAGGTTAAAGAGGTGGGCTAGGGTTGGGATGAAGATAGTGGTAAGCTTTGGGATGAGGTGGGATGGGATTGGGTCAAGTTTACAGGTGGTGAGGTGTGATTTGGAGAGCAAAGAGGAAAGTTGATCTTCCGTAATGGTGGAGAAGGTGGTTTTGAAGGAGGAGGGTTGAGTAGGTGTGGGGAGGGGCTGTGGGGGCTTTAGGCAAAAGCTTTGTCTGATGGTGTCAACCTTCTGCTTGAAGAATGAGGCAAAGTCTTCGGCTGAAATAAGAGGAGAGGGAGGAGGCACTGGGGGACGGAGGAGAGAATTGAAGGTGTTGAATAGTTGTTTGGGGTTGTGAGACAGGGAGGATATGAGGGATGCGAAGTATGTTTGTTTTGCGAAGTATTATCTTCAGCATGCTCGGGCTTTAAGTTTTTGACTTGCCCCCCTGGGCCGTGGGGTACCCAGAACCGGGCCTTCTGGTGTACGCTGCTGATGGGGGTAGTAGTGGCAACCCGATCCCGTGGCTCAGGGTGGTCAGACCAAAAGGTGGCAGTCTATTTATCAGTGTTTTGAATGTCCAACTACGCCACCCATTGATTGCGGTCAGAGATAACCGCCGCTGCGAGGTTGACCGCTACGGCTGGTGTTGGTGTGCAGCACAGGGATAGGGTAACTCCCCAAGGGAAGAGTGTAACCTCAGGGCAGTGTAGGTGGATGCTGGGGGTGATGGTGCAGGCGCAGCAAAGATCACACTGAGTCCAGTGGTGCAGTCCAGGGTTTTTACTCTCAGTTGTTATCCAAGTCACTTCTGTCAGCAATGACTGCCCAAGTTGTGCTGCGTCCACCAGGTGAGGAGCTCGGTCAACCCCCAGGCAATTCAGGAGTATGGCACAGGACCCCCTTCTGTCCTTTCTCTGGCCTCTCGTGCCCCACCAGTGACCAAACTTCTGTCCAGCTACCGCGGACCGTGTCAGGTAAGCGTTGGCCTCCGCTTCCCGCTATCCTATATGGCGCCTTCCTAGGAGGTTTGGCGGCTTCAACTCTCCCATGGAGGCTATTAAAGCAGGTAAAAAGTAAAAAAAATGTTTTTAAAAATATTTAAAAAATGTAACAGTTCAAATCACGCTCCTTTTGCCCCATTCAAAATAAAACAATTAAAAATAAAAAATACACATATTTGGTATCAGCGAGTTCAGAATCACCCGATCTGTCAAAATATAAAGAGAATTAATCAGATCGGTAATGAGGAAAAAAAACAAAACTAGAATTTTGGTTGCTGCAACATTGCAATAAAACAAAATAACGGGCAATAAAACATCGTATCTACCCCAAAATGGCATCAATAAAAACGTCAGCTCAGCGCGCAAGAAATAAGCCCTCACCCGGCCCCAGATCCCAAAAAAGGAGATTCCATGGGTCTTGGAAAATGGCTCCATTATTTTTTTTTTTACAAACTTTGGAATTTTTTTTCACCACTTAAATAAAAAAGAACCTATACATGTTTGGTGTCTACAAACTCGTAATGACCTGGAGAATAATAATGGCAGGTCACTTTTAGCATTTACTGAATATGTTAAAAAAAACAATTGTCAAATTGCACTTTTTTTGCAATTTCACCACATTTGGAATTTTTTTCCCGTTTTCCAGTACACAATATGGTAAAATCAATGGTGTCGTTCAAAAGTACAACTCGTCCGCGAGAAACAAGCCCTCACACGGCCATATTGACTGAAAAAAAAAAGTTATGGCTCTGGGTAGAAGGGGATCAAAAAATGAAAATGCAAAAACAAAAAATCCCAGGATGGTAAAGGGGTTAAATGAGCAATGTATATATGTGATTTGTTTTTTGAAATCTATGTCTTAATCCACAGTTTTTAATACACCGTATTTTACAGACCATAAGGTTTTAGAGGAGGAAAATAGAAAAAAAATGTGAAGAAAAAAATGTCATGCCGCATTGTTATGGGGAAGGGTCTCCTGCTGGCACTGTTTATGGCCCCCACACGCCGATGTCAGCTGCCGGAATATTCACTGCTCCCCATGCCCGGTGGTGTGGAGAAAGTTTTAAGAAAATTATACAAACAACCTTTTCACCTATCTAGATTAGTGCCCTTATGGGAAAATCCTAGATTTATTCAGGGTAAACAGAACAAGCTTTGCAAGCAATGGAACCAGAAAGGGATTTATTAAATGATAATGAAGGAAGGCTGCTCACCTGGCAGGAATTCTCAGGGATGTATGATATGGGAGATCATCAATGTCTACAGTACCACCAAACAGTTACTTTCTACAGCTCTATGGTGAGAGATTTTGGGAAGGTGGAAAGGAGGGGTGATTTTGACATATTGATTTGGTCTAGCTCATGGGTAAATTCCCTATCCACAATATACCAAAGGATTAGGAGACAAATTCTGCACACTGCGGTACCTGATTTATTTATCCATTGGAGTATAGCGCTAAATGACACTTAGATAGATGGTAAACTTTTGACGGGCTTGGATAAAGTAAAAATAGCAATGAACAATGGAGAGAAATGCAGTACAAACTGATTCATAATGCCATTTATGCTTTCAATTTTTTCTACAAAGATGCTTCATCACATTATTTATGAAAATGCCCAAAATGTAACCTAAAACCAATTTGTTTGATAGCATCAGGCGATGCCCTTCCACCCAAATGGTGTGGGAAGAGACCCTTCTCTATTTAGATAATGTTTGGAGAATTAAAGTACCACAGTCTCCTCGGGCATGTTTATTTCATCATATTGTAACAGAACATCGGGAGGATGGGGACAGAGTTCTGTCTATACCAGGGGTGTCCAAACTTTTTTCTAAGAGTGCCAAATTTGATGAAGTGAACATGTGCGAGGGCCGATCATTTTGCTTGACATTCTTTGGACCATTAAAATGAATGCAAATAAACTTTTTTTGCAAAGTTTATTGAAAACGGCATACTTTTTATTTTGTGACTTGGATGACAAATCTAAACAGGTGTTTAATCAATCTGCCTTAAAGGGGTTAACCCAGACATACCCCCATTCTCACCCAGGAAGCCCCTCCCCGACTTGAGCATCGAAGCAGTTTATGCTCCAATGTCCTACTTTTGCCCTGCACTAAATTGCGCAGAGGAAAGGCATTTTCTGGAGTTCTAGTGACATACCCGGCTCTCCACGGGGCTGGCAGAAAGCCCAGTGACGTCACCGGCACTGATGGGCGGGCTTTATCACCAGTAAACCAGCTAGAGCAGCGCTAAAGCCTGCACATTAGAGCCGGTGAAGCCTCCTACCGGCAGTGTGTCATTGTAAATAGCACAGGGCAAGGGAGCACATCGGAGCATGAGATGCTTTGATGCCCATGGCAGGGGGGCTGCCTGGGTGAAAAAGGGGGTATGTCTGGGTTCTGAACTTGGACAACCCCTTTAATATAATAAAAACAGGAAACTGAGATATCTCAGGAACATTTTAAAGTACATTACACAAAGTAATGTAAGGTTGTCTGTCAACTTATAAGTTCAAAAAATGTGAACAGGAACATAACAGCAAGTATACATGTGTTCAAATATATAACTGTCTATCCAACTGACATTAATTGAGATTTTACAACATATTAATCTCAATTAAAAAAAAGAAACTAGCCTGCACTAATGTGAAGGGTGAAACTGGGATCTGGACTGCAGCACATAGACTAGGTCTGGTTCAATGGCCGTGGTTTTGATGCGCAAAATGTCACGCAGGTGAGAGTCACTTAGTCTTGTCCTCACGCGGTTCTTGTTAAAGTTCATAACAGAGAATGTCTTCTCACACAAATATGTTGAGCCAAACAAGCTCAGGGTTTTCTTAGCCAATGTTCGAATCTCTTGAAACCGGCTCTTATCCAGTTGGCGGTAAAAGTTAACAAGAGAGAGCTGTTGATGGCGACTGCGTAACTCGCTGTCACAATGTAGCTCAATGAGCTCGAGCTGCAACTGATCAGGAGCATTGTCGGGGTCAACAGAGAATGGAGAGGAGAAAATGCTGATCTCCTTTTCAATAGCTGCAAAATCTTGAAAGCGCCGTTGAAACTCCCCAGCCAGAGATGTGATGTCTGCTGCATACCTGCTTATTTGAACATGGATATCATCCTGTGGAAAACTGTTAATTATTTCCTGTAGCGCTGAAAAATGGATGGTATTGGGCGGTGTTTGTGACAACTGCCTTAGGAAAAGTTGCAGCTTTGTTCCAAAGGCTTTGAGGTGTGAATAAAGTTGGTTCACCGCTGCATCTTTGCCCTGAAGATTCATGTTCAGTACATTCAGATGCTTTGTTAGGTCGACTAGAAACCCCAAATCAGCCAGCCAAATTGGATCAGATAGTTCTCGCATCGTTTGTCCCTTTGTTTCCAAGAATTCTCCTATTTCCTTTCTGAGAGAGTAGAAACGTTGCAGTGCAGACCCCCGACTGAGCCATCTTACATCGTTATGATATGAAACATCTTCATATTCAGCCTGGATATCCAGTAGAAACTGTTTAAACTGGCGGTGGCACAGGGCTTTAGAGCGGATAAAATTAATGGTCTTTAGTACCGGTTTCATAACATGATCATATTGGAGATGTTTAGCACAGAGAACTTGTTGATGAATGATGCAATGAAGTTTAATAGCTTTGCCTCCTTCTTCGCTCACCTTGTTACAGATTAGGGTTGATAATCCACTTCGTTCACCAGTCATGGCAGGTGCCCCATCAGTAATAATCCCAGTAACTTTGTTCCAAGGCAGTTTCATGTCATCTATGGCAGAACTAACAGAATCAAATAAATCTTTCCCTCTTGTTTGATCCTTGAGGCTCTGGAGGTCAAGTAGCTCTTCAGTCACATTCATTTCATCGTCCACCCCTCTTAAAAAAATCAGCAACTGAGCCGTGTCAGATAGGTCCGTGCTTTCATCACAGGCTATTGAAAAGAAGTCAAAATCAGCTCCTTTTGACATTAACTGTCTCTTAATATCCGATGAAATTTCTTCAATTCTCCGTGCTACAGTGTTACGAGCCAGGCAAATGTTGGAAAACTCTTGCTTCTTCTCGGGACAGACATTCTCTACCATTTTCATAACACATTCTTTGATAAAGTCACCCTCTGCAAAAGATTTGCAATTTTTAGCAATTAACGCTGCCACCTCATAGCTCGCCTTTGTGGCATTTTCATTTGACTCACGGGCTCTTGTAAAAAATCGCTGTTGTGACAATAAAACAGCTTCAAGTTGCTTATACTTTTCACTTCGGTCGTGCCCTGTTAGCTTGTCGTATGTGCTATGTCTCGTCTGATAGTGTCGCTTGACATTAAATTCTTTATAAACAGCAACGGTCTCTTGGCATATCAGACAAACACAGTGATTCTTTATTTCAGTGAAAAAATATTCTACTTTCCACTTGTCCTGGAAGCGGCGGCCCTCACTGTCAACTTTTCGTTTCTTATTTGTAGTTGCCATTATAAAAATTGGCCAGAAGGGGAGAGATTAAAAGGCGCAGAGGGTGGAACAGCAAAAATAAGATACTGCTATATGCTTTATAACACAGGCAGAGAATAGCAAGCTGTGCAACAGTCGCACATCAGATAATGGAATTATAGCACAGTGACAGGCAGTCAGGGGTTAATGAAGGGTATGACAGCTTGCTACCACAAGCTTGTGTGAGAGCCCTGCTGGCCTAACCTTTCTGGAGGTGTAAGGTGGCGCAGGGACTTATATATAACTTAATATATATATTATTTATATAATTTTACACAACTAAGCTGAGGTCTTCAGCCTATCTGACCTCTGAACGTCTTACAACCCCTGGGGGCTGGAGATCTCGCACGTCGCGAGATCTTGGCTGGCCGGTTGCCGCCGCTCAGTACTCCGGCGCAGGGAGAAGGAAAGCCGAAATCTCGCGATGTCCGAGATTTCGGCTCTTCTCCCTGCGCCGGAGTACTGAGCGGCGGTGGCGACGAGAGCGGCGGTGGCGACGAGAGCGGCAGCGGCCGCAAGGTACATGCTGCTGGATACCTGGGGGCCTTATTAGTCCGGACCGCGGGCCGCAAATGGCCCGCGGGCCGGACTTTGGACATGCCTGGTCTATACAGATAATACATGTAGTTCTATTGATGGTTAAAAAATGTATACTTAGATATTGGTTGAAGAACGAGACACCTCAATTATCTGAAATAATCAAAACTCTGAAAACCTTATTAGTTTATGACAAACTTGAGTAAGAAAGACAAAAAGAAAAGTCGACGACAGCGTTTTTTCACAAACTGAGATCTTTTAATGAATATAGCAATACACAATCTGATATGTCACAGCTGATGAAAGTATTCTGACACACATCCTGGTATCATACGGAGGAACATAGGGGGACAACAGGATTACTTAAAGTCTAATGGATTCACTTATTTTTACATCTATTCATATAAGGATTTTGGAAAAGTGTTTTTTTGTTGTTTTGCATGCAGAGTTAAAAATTGAATCTGTTAAAATTGTGGAAAAAAATGATTGGATGGATTTCACACTTATTTATAAAGATGCGGTCTGTGTTGGTAAATGTCATGGAGATTCTAGGATTATAACCTGATTTGTTTGTCTATTTTGTCTCATTAAATAAAGTTTGTTTAAAAAAAAAAGATGAGAACACTAGATTCCATCATGACATCATAATTAACCATCACTACTTACAGAAGTGTTTACACCCATGTAGTCACTTTGACATTCCGGTGTCATTGCTGTCAGTGAGAAGCTACATAGCTAATCTTATACTGATTGCGCTTGGATTTACTTTGGATTTACTTGAAATGTCTGAAATTCCTTCAGACAGACTTCAGGTGTTAGCACTGCTCCAGGGGATTCTTACCACCTACGCCCCTGACATTGTGCTACCACTACCCGATGGTGTCCTCAGCTTCACTTACCGGCTGGTTATGAAGCTTGTGATAGACTGCCTGACCAAATACCACAAAGGTCGTATTAGCTCAGAATATCTTGAGCATTTACAGCAAAACATCTGGACACTCGTACAGCAGGTAAATAGCAGGCAATCTGCACAAATCTTATAATAATAATAGAATATGATAAGGGATTACAAGTTTAAGTTTAACCTGTTCCAAATACTAAGATAAGAATAGCCGGGGCCAAAAATGGGGCATGCAGGCTACATGACAAGGGAAATTGAGGTATCTAAAGGGTTAATTGAAATAGGGACAGGAAGGTTGTTACCGTGGGGTGAATGGGATTGGTTAACCTTGTAAGGACCAGGAAATTTGACATTTTTTGCTGTCATTTTTTCATCACTTTCTTTTAAGAGCCATAACTTTCTTATTTTTCTGTTGGCGTTTGTGAGAAGAGTTGTAGCTTTGAGTGGCTCCATTCTTTTTACCATAAAATATACAGTAGTTTTTTGGGGGTTTTGTTTTTACGGCGTTTGTTATGCATTAAAAATGAATTGGAAATATGATTTTCCACGTCATTTCGATTAAGGCGATACCGAATATGCAAAGAAAATTCAGAATATTGCTTTGAGTCGCTAAATTCTGAGACCCATAACATTTCTTATTTTTCTGTTGATGGGGCCCAGTGAAGACTTGTTTTTTCACGCTGTAAGATATGGAGGAGAGGAAGGAGGATTTAAAAGGCGGTACTTGATAAATAGAGGGTTTGGGGAGATGTGATTTTTAATTGTCACAGGCCGATTTACACAAGTCGTAAGCAGTCATGTGTCTTACTTACATGCCTTAGGTGTGGAGGGTGGATGTGGAGATATAAAGGGAACCTGTCGCCTAAAATAATGCTATTAACCTGCACCTCAATTTGCAGGTTAATAGCGTTCTGACATCATGCAGCCGCCACACTGAAATAAACTGTATCCCCCCTGGCAGCCTCGCTCTTTCAGTCATATCGGTGGCGCCGGCAGGCTTTCAGTCACCGTTCTCTGCATAGTGAGCGGCGGCTGTAACCGCACCCGGCACTGACTGACAGCCGGTGCTAATATGGCCGCACAATGTCAGAATGCTACTAACCTGCATATCAACTCCATATCTGCAGGTTAATAGCATTACTTTACATGACAGGTTCCCTTTAGAGGTTTACAAATGATCGGATCCCTCGTTAGCTGTCATGTAGTATATGTAGTGCCGATATCAGGAGTAACATGGCGACATAAATGGTGTCCTCCATTCTGCACTTTCTCTCATGATTTTCCTTTCTTGTTTATTTCCATCTCTATAGGCTGAAGAAAAATCCCATAGTGGAGAATTGGCATTTATTAAACAACTGGCCCAGAATGTCCTGCTTGTACTGGAGTATCCGGCCTACTCCCTGGAGCGCCTGGTAAGGAGCCATCGTCTTCTATATCTCATGTCCTTGTTGTCTGATCTTCTCCAGATTACCGTCATATAGCAGAAACTCAGATTTATGGTGGTAGAGGCCTCCCTGTCCGCTCCAGGCAGACACAGGACATTTTATGCCCGCCTGTCTCTGCGGCTCCATCATATGTGAGGACAGTCTGTACTCAGCGGTGCGGAGTTAGTATTTCCGCTTCTGTCTCTCTCGATCATCACAATCTTCCTTCTTATAAATGTTGCAGTCCTGATAGAAGATATTGTAGATCAGTTGTAGATACAAGTCCCTTATACAACCCCTGGCAAAAATTATGGAATCACTGGGCTCGGAGGATGTTCATTCAGTTGTTTAATGTTGTTGAAAAAAAAGCAGATCACAGACATGGCACAAAACTAAAGTCATTTCAAATGGCAACTTTAGGGCTTTAAGATACACTAAAAGAAATCAAGATTAAAATGTGGTACTCAGTAAGGGTAATTTTTTTCATACCAAGCAGAGGGAAAAAAATATGGAATCACTCAATTCTGAGGAAAAAATTATGGAATCATGAAAAACAAACACACAAAAGAACACTACAATACATCACTAGTATTTCGTTGCACCACCTCTGGCTTTAATAACAGCTTGAAGTCTCTGAGGCATGGACTTAATGAGTGACAAACAGTACTCTTCATCAATCTGGCTCCAACTTTCTCTGATTGCTGTTGCCAGATCAGCTTTGCAGGTTGGAGCTTTGTCATGCACCATTTTCTTCAACTTCCACCAAAGATTTTCAATTGGATTCAGATCCGGACTATTTGCAGGCCATGACATTGACCTTATGTGTCTTCTTTCAAGGAATGTTTTCACAGTTTTTGCTCTATGGCAGGATGCATTATCATCTTGAAGAATGATGTCATCATCCCCAAACATCGTTTCAATTGATGGGATAAGAAGACTGTCCAAAATATCAATGTAAACTTGCGCATTTATTGAAGATGTAATGACAGCCATCTCCCCAGTGCCTTTACCTGACATGCAGCCTCATATCATCAATGACTGTGAAAATTTGCATGTTCTCTTCATGAAGTCATCTTTATAAATCTCATTGGAACGGCACCAAACAAAAGTTCCAGCATCATCACCTTGCCCAATGCAGATTCGCGATTCATCACTGAATATGACTTTCATCCAGTCATCCACAGTCCACAATTGCTTTTCCTTAGCCCATTGTAACCTTGTTTTTTTGTGTTTATGTGTTAATGATGGCTTATGTTTAGCTTTTCTGTATGTAAATCCCATTTCCTTTAGGCGGTTTCTTACAGTTCGGCCACAGACATTGACTCCAGTTTCCTCCAAATCATTCCTCATTTGTTTTGTTGTGCATTTCCTGTTTTGAAGACATATTGGATTAAGTTTCCGGTCTTGACGCTTTGATGTCTTCCTTGGGCAACATTGTGTGATGATTTACCTTCTTTTAAGAGTTTGATAATCCTCGAATTTGTTTCAATTGACATCTCTGGTGTTGGAGCCATGAGTCATGTCAGTCCACTTGGTGCAACAGCTCTCCAAGGTGTGAACACTCCTTTTTAGATGCAGATTAACTAGCAGATCTAATTTGATGCAGGTGTTAGATTGGAAATGAAAATTTACAGTGTGATTCCATAATTTTTTCTTCAGAATTTAGTGATTCCATAATTTTTTTCCCTCTGCTTGGTCTAAAATAAATTACCTTTACTGAGTACCTCATTTTTAATATTGATTTCTTTTAGTGTTTCTTAAAGCCCTAAAGTTGCCATTGGAAATTACTTTAGTTTTGTGCCATGTCTGTGATCTGCTTTTTTTTCAACAACATTAAACAACTGAATGAACATCCTCCGAGCCCGGTGATTCCATAATTTTTGCCAGGGGTTGTATATTAATGTGGATTTACTGGGGGAGCGGCTTTGTATAGTTCGTCCAATACTGAAATTATCCAGGAAATCCAATGATTAGTCCTTCCTGTCTATTGTATGTGGTAATGTAGTATTTGTGAAATGTTATATTAATTGTATATATTATATCCATCAGGAAACATCCGAAGGCGACTCCAAAGAGGGGCAAAACGGAAATATTGCTGACCCTGATATCAGTCAGCCGGGGCCGAACCCTGATCTGATGGAAGGTAAGCCGGTCATCTAATATTTTACATACAAATATCAAGTTATAGAGAACGACAGAGAACATGGAGATTTACTCTTCATCCAATGTATGAGGAAGCTGGTGGCTCATGAGCCCCCATGGACTATAATGGAGGGGGTCACAAATGTACAAAGAGGCTCATTGGTCCCCAATCATGAAATTGTTGAGGATTCGGTCAGATCCTGAGCAATGACACGTTCATAGTACAGTATATATATATATATAGATATGCCATAAATATATACAGTGTGTGCAGAATATCCTTATATCTAGTATATTCCATGTACAGGGGTCTTATCATTTCCATTATTATATGGATGTGTTATATAAGTGGTGATATAGACTAATACATGTCGTCTCTTCATTATTTTATCATTATTATAGGAATAACTGTGCCGACAAATACTGATGGTGGAACATCTGAGCCACCAGAGATCATCCAGGAATCTGCCAGTGTAAGTATCATGGGACGTCTGTATATTATCAGATGACGGGTGGGAATTACACATCCAATATGATAATGGGATATCTCTGCTCTTATGTAGATCAGACCTATTATGTGTGACGTTGGTGTTATTATTCTGTCTCCTCCATGTGATGTCCCTTATCCTCCCCTGCAGTACAATGATTTATGTGTATGGGGAATATCCACTTATAATATAATAGTGTCAGTGGGGGGTCCGGCTTTTATCACGTCCTCTACTTCGGTTGCAGTGTAATCAGGGGGGATATAATATAGACGGGAGATCTGGAGCTTTTATCCTCCTGCAGCTTCGTTGTCTTAATGTCATTTCTTATTCCTTTTTAGGCCTTGATCGGATCAGTGAATCCTTGTAAGGAAGACTTTAATCCTATCAAACTGATCAGCTGTGGAGGATTTGGGTGAGCTTTACTTGGTATAATATTTATTTCTCAGAGCTCCTTATAGTGATGCCTATGTCTCTATGTCCTGCCCGCGCAATGCTACCATAGAGAAATTATGGTTCCACATCACTGTCCACATCTAATTGTCTCTCTTCAGGTCAGTTAGGATGTGATGTGGAAGAGGACTTTCCATAGGTGATCATTTATGGAGTGTTATGTTATGGATTTCTAGTGATGGCCACACATCTAGTATTAACCATTAGTACAGGAGATCACTTGATCAGGTCTATGGATGGACTGTTAGTAAGAATTCATAATAAATCATGGATTTTCTTCCTCCTCAGATCCGTCCACCTAGTTCGCCATACAGACACAAACAAGATATGTGCTATGAAGAAAATGGACAAGCAGAATCTGAGAAAGCCAAAGACCCTTAAATGGGCCTTTCAGGAGAGGGACATCTCTACATTCGCTGATTGTCCCTTTGTGGCCTCCATGTTCTGCTCCTTTCCTACTAAACTTCATCTGTGTATGGTCATGGAGTATGCACCAGGTAGGACACATCCATTGTATTTATATCCAGCCCACGTCTGCCTAATCCTAGCACCTTATATATAACCTGAACATGTCCACATGGACGGTTACATGTCCACACCGCATTTACTATAATGTTACTAAGATGCCTTGTGTGTCCTCACTGAGCATGTCGGCAATATCTGCTATGGAGGAAAGGAAGATTTCTCTGTATTTGAACAGTTTTTATAGATGAGAATTTTTCACAGAGAAATAAATGAGAGGCTTGTAGATGAGGCCTGGCTCTGTCTCTATGTACAGGGTTCCTCTGCAGTATACGCTCTACATTACACAGTGTATCTCTATATATACCATCCTGTCCCAATATCTCCGCTTGTTTCACATTCACACTCATCATGTGTAATTTACTCTGTAACAGACCCTCACCTGTCATATTTGCTTTTTCCTGTAGGAGGAGACTGTGGCAATCTTCTACAGCACAGGGGTCCTTTACCTATCACCTTGGCCCGTCTGTACATTGCAGAAACAGTACTTGCTGTGGAATATCTGCACAGCTATGGTGTGGTGCACAGAGACCTGAAGCCTGTAAAGTAAGTGACCCTTGAGCTATAATAAAGGGGATGAAAGTTAGTTTGTTATACAGTCTATGGGTTATTACTTGGGGCTGACACCATCTTTTCTTTTACAGCCTCCTGATAACATCAACAGGACATATTAAAGTGACCGATTTTGGAGTTTCAAAACTTGGCCTCATGAGACCAACATCAAACATCTATAAGGCTCAAACTATGGACATCACCAAAGAGTTCTGTGATAAAGAGGTCGGCTTTACTTACAGGATTTTCTACTTTACATATCTCATCTCTTTCTCCTTCTCTGATCATTTCTCATCACATTTCCACTGATGTTATTTGTCGTATGTATTGATCATCATCTCATTCTTCTGTTGTTTTCCAGACTGCTGGCACGTCTAGTTACATGGCCCCAGAAGTTATCCTAAGGAAAGGCTATGGAAGACCTGTTGACTGGTGGTCAGTAGGCATCATCCTATATGAATTTCTCTTTGGATATACACCATTTTATAGGGCTTCCCAAAAGGAGAAATTACGCAGTATCCTCAGTGGTAAGTAAAATAATCTGACTGCTTGTCATGTCGCTGTTATTTGGTTTGATTTGTTCCTTGGTTCAGTTTCTAGCTTTTTTAAGGAAAATGCTTTTTTATGTAAATAAATGAAGAGGTTTTATTTCCTGTAATATTTTCTTTTTATATCACAGATGACATTGTTTGGAGATGTAATTCCTTTCCTCCACCAAATGCTCGGGGCATCATCACTCAGCTACTCAGAAAAAATCCAGAACAAAGACTTGGGACAGGTAATATGATAATAGTATTAATAATGACTTATTACACCTCTGGGCAAATGAAGGTGTCCATGAGGATGAGCACTGAAGGTCTCTACCAACGTGTCCATTCCCCATTCTTCATGCTCTAATGTTCAGTACATTTCCTTCATGTTGACTCTTTTAAATCTCCAGTTCAGATTAACATAAACTGTATAGATACGGAGTAGTTTCTCTGACAATAACTGTATCGAATTTTTTCTTGTCTTCCTTTTGCAGGAGGGGCACACGAGATCAAAATTCATCCATTTCTGCGTGCCTTAAACTTTAACAACCTTCTAAGTCAGAAGCCTCTGTTCGTTCCTGATCTAAAATCAGATGAGGACACCCGCTATTTTAGCAGTAAGTAAAATGAGACGTTATCGGCAGAAAACTGCTGAGTGTCTTTTCTTTCATTATGTGTGACAATCAGTTCCCATCATAATGAGTAATAACATGGTGACTGTCTGACCGGCTCTTATACTAATAATTTCTCATAACACTTTTACTTTTCAGATCGCTCTGTGGGTTATAAATTTAGGAATTCAGATGATGGGGACACAAGTGAGGACAATGACTGTCCAGAAATCAAAAACTTTGAATCATCTTCTCAAAGGTTTTCCAAAGTAAGTATGTCTAAAGCATGTAGGTCAATAAAATGAATAAAACCTATGATTAGAAAAAAAGTTTAAAAATATATCTATTTATATTTTATATTTCTTTGTGTTTTTTTAGCTATATACCACCAGTACCAAGATGGTGACCATTGAAGAACCTATGTCACCTCCAGAGTGTACCCCTGAGAACAGCAAAAAACACCCAGACTTGTGAGTAGATTATTATTATTATGAGATTTACCTCTGATATATGCTCAGACACGAGTAACACAAATCTAAATCCAGCATCCACCACCCCATGATAACTGATTGCTGTGGATCTGGCTTGTGATTACACAGCAATATCAGTTGATCATTGCAACGAGCCATTCATTCCCAGCTCTTTATAGGCCAATATTACTAGTTAGACTCCATTCTTGCTGGTAGAATGGGGTCCTGAGCAGAGTATCCCCTTTATGATGTCCCAAATGGCCTTACAGGCAGGTGTTCTTCCTTTTTGTATTGTTTTCACTTGTAATTTACTTGACTTTCTTCTACCAAACAGGCATAAAGAATCTCCCCCTTCCAAAACTGATGATGGTGAAAATCAGTGTGTCACTGCTAAAAAGTGTGAGTCATCCTCGCCCTCATTGTCAGGTATGTACAGATTTATAGACCATCCCATTATAGGCTATGATAGAAAAGTGTAATGTGAATCTGCACATGAAGGCTCAGATAATGACTTACTTTATTCCTGCTGCCCCTGAGTATTCAATTTTTTGTTTTGGTAAAATCCACCATACGGTTCCAGAGTTACTGGCAGTTTTATTTAGTGCTCATTTTTATGGTCTTTACAAGGGGGTGGTGCTAACAGGATTATCTGGGGGGGGTGTCTTCAGCCTCTTCTTCAGTATTATAGCGTGGTAAAGACCATAAAAATGACCACTAAATAAAAAGGCCCCTGTCTGTGGAACTGTAAGGCGGTGTGCTCACAATGCGTTTTTAATCGTTTCCGCAGCAGCAATTCCGCCGCAGAAACGCTTAAAAAACGCTTGGTAGAAGGCCTGCCATGTTCCCCAATGATAATCCGCATCTGCTGTGCACATGCTGCAGAAATTTCCGCTGCGGATTATCATTGAGGAAAAATCCGCAGCACTACCAATTATTTTGCAGAAGTCCTGAGTTTTCACCGCCATTGACTTGCATTGGAACGCATGGAATCCGCATCACTGCATCTGTACATGCGGAATCCATGTGTTTCAATGTGCGGATGGTACTCGGGTCTGGAGAAGAGGAGACTCTCCTCCAGACCCTCCCCCCCCTACCATAGAACCTGTAAAAAAAAAAGAATAAAATAAAAAATAAATATTATACTTACCTTCTGATGGCCTCCGGTTCCTTGTCTCGGCTTGCCGGCTGCTCGCGGTAGACTAAAGGACCTGCGCTGACGTCATTTAGTCATGTGACGGGTCATGCGACCAATGATGTCGGCAGGTCCTTAAATCTACCGCGAGCTGCCGGCAAGCCAAGACAAGGACTCCGTGGGCATCAGAAGGTAAGTATATTTATTTTTTATTTTTTACCATTCTTTCGGTCACACTATATAAATCCATGCCGGTTGCATGAATTTATATAGTGTGACCAAGTTGTCAAGCACTTTCCAAGTGATGCTAAAATCGCTTGGAAAGTGCTTGACAACCCGCATGCGAAATCGCATGATCAAAACGCTTCACATCCGCATGTACAATCCGCATGTACAATCCGCAGGTACAATCCGCATGTACAATCCGCATGTACAATCCGCATGTACAATCCGCATGCGTTTTTTGTGCCAGGGAGATGCAGAAATGCTCAGGAAAAAATCCGGAGCATTTCTGCATCGTGGGCACATAGCCTAAGGGGGATTTTAATAAAAACCAAAAACAGAGTCCTCAGGGGAGCAGGGGGAATAAAGTAAGAGTGAATTCTGGACACTTAAGACCTGGTGATGAGCCTTCTTTAAACTTACGCTTAAGTGTTATCTGACGGATTATATAAAAACACTTTGGCTTGCTGCAAGTAATGTCATGTTAATAAGGGAGACACCACACGGCCGCACACAGAAAAGCTACAAGTGCAGATTAACCAGTTTGAGTAACTCTATACACATATAAAATGAATCTTTGAGGAGTTTATAATCAACATCTTTTTCTGACTTTTTATTAGAACCTCCAGTTCAGGAGAGAAAGAAATCTGCACTAAATCTGAGAAAACAGCAAAGAACAGATAAAGTGGAAGAGGGGGAAAGTAGTAGGCGAGGTAAGTGTGAGGATAACCTCCATGTTGTATGATGTCAGTGAGATAAGTCATGTGGAGCAGATGTCATCTGTCAGTGGTGGGATTGTCACATGTATGATGGCTGACAATGATCAAGCACCTCTGTATGGAGAAGATTCCTCTACCAGCCTCCCACAGAGACACCACAGTAGTGTCCTCTAATATGGAGTCCCATTACTTACATCGGTTTTGCATCTTTTTTACAGGTTCTATCTTCCGCCGGATGATATCATCCTGCCGGCGTGGATTATCCAGGGCTGCTCGCACTATCAGACAAAGCTGCATTTTTGCCCACTGTCACCAGGGCACCAGAAACATCTCAAGGGCAGAAAACCCTCACATCTAGTGCCCTGAAGAAAGTACAGCACATCCACCATCAATGCTGTACCTGCATGGAAAGAGTTGTACCATCTACTGTACCTGTGGCCGTCTGACCAGCAAGAAATATCTGCAAAAGTCAAAGGCCTCCAAGAACATCTTTTCAACCTTCCATGTAATTCTTAATTTAAAAAAAATAAATTGATTAATGTCCTTTTGAATTTAATTGAATATTACTGACATTTAAGACATATCAATGCTACACATGTTATATCCACCTCACGTTCTCCCTCTCCCCATTCATTGAGAACGCACGGGGTGAATGCTGGGTGTGACGCGGGGGGTGATCGCGCCCACAATCCAGCTGTCACGCCTCACTTGTCGTGACATCAGCGCGGGGTCACGTGATGCCTGTGAGCGGCGCTATCCTTGGCTGCAACGTAAGCTAATTACAAAAATCCTTATGGGCCCGTGGGGATACATTGGGGGGGGGGGTAATCTAAAGTACTGGACAACTTCTTTAAGAAACATTTTTTTCCTGTATAATGACTTAAACCAAAATTTTATTTTTTATTAACAAATAGGTAATTTCAGTGTAATTTACGAAGGAAAAAAAGAACTGCCAAAAATTAGGGATTCTGATACATCCTGTATTAGAATAAAGGAGGGTCTCATACACATTCTGGTCAATTTGACATATAGTAGTACTTCTAGACTTATAAAGGCTATGCACTAAGTGCAAATCCTGCCAAAAAATGCAAGTAGGGTCATCCATACACCATGGAAGGCACCAACTGTAGTGCCTCATTCAAATATTGTGAACAAAGTATACACTGTGTGCAGAATTATTAGGCAAGTTGTATTTTAGAGGATTATTTTTATTATTGATCAACAACTATGTTCTCAATCAACCCAAAAGACTCTTAAATATCCAAGCTTAATATTTTTGGAAGTTGGAGTGGGGTGTTTTTAGATTTGGCTATCTTAGGAGGATATCTGTTTGTGCAGGTAACTATTACTGTGCAGAATTATTAGGCAACTTATTAAAACCAAATATAATCCCATGTCACTTGTTTATTTTCACCAGGTAAACCAATATCAGTGCACAAAATACAGAAATAAACATTTCTGACATGCTAAAACAAAAACCAAAAGAATTAGTGATCAATATAGCCGCCTTTCTTTATGATGACACTCAGCAGCCTCCATCCACAGATTGCGTCAGTTACTTGACCTGTTTTCGATCAACATTGCGTGCACCAGCCACCACAGTCTCCCAGACACTGTTCCGAGAGGTGTACTGTTTTCCCTCCCTGTAGATCTCACATTTGGCCAACACACTTTTTGCAACCCTGTTGGCTATTTGACATGGGTTTTGATTGTTCGGTGATCACGCTTCAAAGGTTTGGAAATTTCAAGACTGCTGCATCCCTCTGCAAGACATCTCACAATTTTGGACTTTTCAGAGCCCATCAAACCTCTCTTTTGACCCATTTTGCCAAAGGAAAGGAAGTTGCCTAATGATTAAGCACACCTTCTATAGGGTGTTGATGTCATTAGTCAACACCCCGCCTCATAACAGAGATGCACATCACCAGATTTACTTAATTGGTAGTTGGCTCTCAAGCCTATGCAGCTTGGAGTAGGACAACACGTATAAAAAGTATCATGTGATCAAAATAGTCATTTGCCTAATAATTCTGCACACAGTGTAGTTGTGGTACACCTACAATAGTGTTCAAACTAATAGCAGTGGGTTAAATAACATGAGTTAAGCACAAAACCTTTATACTAGTTTTTATTTCCATGCATTGGGAACACTGCACACTGTTTTCTAATTCTAAACATGAAGAGAAATGTATATAATTTTTAACTATTTTACAGAAAATAGCAAAAAATGAACAATGGGCTGTTCTAAAAAAATAGCAGTGTCTGCATTTGTCTTTACAAACTCAAAATATGTACTCTTTTTTAGGATTTGGCATTCCTGTGAATCATTAACCTAATACTTAGTTGTATACTCAGTTTTTAAGAACTGCTTCACATGTATGTTGCATAGAGTCAACCAACTTCTGCCACCTGTCAACTGTTATTCCAGCCCAGGATGCTTTGACTACATCCCACAATTTTTTGGCATCTGTTGGCTTTGCCTCAGAAACAGTATTTTTGATGTCACCCCACAAATGTTCTATTGGATTAAGATCCGGTCATTGGGCTGGTCACTCCATAACCTCAATTATGTTGGACTGCAACCAATAATTTGATCGTTTACTGGTGTGTTTAGGGCAGTTGTCTTGTTGAAACACCCATTTCAAGGGCATATCCTCTTCAGCGTAAGGCAACATGACCTCTTCAAGTATTTTAATATATGCAAACTGGTCCATAATCTCTGGTATGCGGTAAATAGGTTCGGCACCATAGTAAGAGAAACGTGCCCATATCTTGATGCTTGCTCCACAATGCTTCACTGTCTTCAGAGTGTACTGTGGCTTGAATGCAGAGTTTAGGGGTCATCTGACAAACTGTCTGTGGCCCTTGGACCCGAAAAGAACAATTTTACTTTCATCAGTCCACAAAATGTTTCTCCACTTCTCTTTAGGCCAGTTGATGTGTTCTTTGACAAATTGTATCCGCTTCAGTACATGTCTTTTTTTAACAGTGGGACTTTGCGGGGACTTCTTGCTAAGAGATTAGCTTCACACAGGCATCTTCTTCTACAGTACTCACAGGTAACTTGAGACTGTCTTTGATCATCCTGGAGATGATCATTGGCTGAACCTTTTCCATTCTGGATATTCTTCGATCCATTCGAATGGTAGTCTTCTGTTTTTTTCCACGTCTCTCTGGTTTCACTTTCCATTTTAAAGCATTGGAGATCATTATAGCTGAACAGCCTATCATAGTCTGCACTTCTATATAAGTTTTACCCTCTCCGAACAACTTTTTAATCAAAGTACGCTGTTCTTCTGAACAATGTCTCGAATGACCCATATTTCTCAGGCTTTCAAGGAGAAATGCATGTACAACATGTGCTGGCTTCATCCTTAAATAAGGGCCACCTGATTCACACCTGTGTCTTCAGAGAATGATTGACCTCACTATTGAACTCCACACTGCTATTATTTTGAACACACCCCCTAACAATTAATTATTCGAATACACAGACTCATAAACATGCAGATCATGAATGCGGAATTTGTTGGTTTTCTTAGAATCTACTGCACCAACCGGTAAATTGTTTGTCATGTGGTGGTAATATAATATATACCAAAAACAGTGATTAATCTGGTTAGTCATATTGGACTGCTATTATTTTGAATACTACTGTACATACTATGCACCTCCACTATGGCATCCATGCAGCAAAAAGGAGTCAAACAATTCTCCTGTGACTTTTCACACACAACACTAACAAGAATGGCAAATGCCTGTAGTGAATCGACCAACGTTTGTGGTATCAGACGCCTCTTACGCTTTTTCTCTTCCTCTTTTGCGTTGTCATGAGGGAGAAGAGAAAATATCCCGGCATAATGATCCCGCGAATACAGCACATAGCCTATCTAAACATTGTACACTTTTCCATCCTAATCACAACAATCCAATATCCATAACACCCACATATACACCAGAACTTACACAAAACAGATTTAAAGCCTAGAAAAATTGGAGTAGGACGCCCAACATGTCAAAAAAGGAACAAAAAATGAAGTATTAAAAACACTTTTATTAGTAGAAACATTAAAAAAAATATATGTCTATATAACAATAGTAGAAAAGGTCGTGCAGGGTAGGAGATACACAAACAGCAGATACAGCAGTTTATACGTGGGTCCCCCAGGAGCAGGGTGAAACGAATCCCATCAATAGATAAATAGTTCATAGAGCAGGTAAAATGGTATATACTCAATGTAAACAGCTGTAGGGCATGTATACAAGCTCAGAATCTAGGTGGGAAGAGTACAATGAAATATAAAGGGAAACCACTGCTCAGAGTGGAGGGAAGAAGAATGACCAGAGCAGGAAAAAGGTGCAAAGTCAGAGACTCACCCATGGGGACTAAAGTAACCACGTCACCGTACTGCAGCCCCGACGCGCGTTTCGCGTGGCTTCCTCAGGGGGCTGTGGTTGTGGATAGAGTGGGCGCCTTTAAATATCCTCCCAGATGAATCGCTGATTGATGCAGCGCATGCGAAGCGGCAGCGTCCCCCCGCCCCGCGTCACGTCCGGCCAGTTTCCCGGGGGGACTGTGGGCAGCGACGTACACGATGACGTCACTACCCATAATCCCCACGTACGGAAGCCCGACGGGACGCGGCCAAAGGAGGACGGCACTGCGCATGCGCGGCTCAGTGACAGCCATACCAAGTGAGGACAAGGGTAAGGGCAAAGATATCTCTTAGACAAAGAGGGTACTAGCTGTCAGAAACCAAGGTGCAGGTAGAGTAAATGCCCCATTCGTGCTACAAGTATAATAGTGTCATCATAGATATATATTAAGGAGTAAATGTAAGTAAGTATGCATTTTTAGAGTCTAACAGGGACACCATTGCATATACATAATGCGATAATGAATACGGCAGCTAGAGAGAGAAGCATATTCAAATGTATGGAACAATACATAAGTTGCCACAGAAAACAAGTGCAAATTATACAGAAGTCCAATGCATGCCCAATTATAAATATTGGGAAGAATAAATATACCCAGGGGCAGAGAGCATTGTAAGTAGCAGTAGGTCGACTCATAGAGATAATTCGTGACATTAGGTATTCATAATAACTGTAAATGTCCGTCCCATATGCGTCCAGAAGTATCCTAGATGGTATGGAGATATAGGTGATGGCGCCTAAATATAGAGGAATAATAGAAGAAACAGAGAAAAAATTAGACAATAAGAAAAATAAAAAATCCACATTAAAAACAAAGGAGAAGAGAACCTACAAGAATGAAGAGAAACTATTGTGTTCATTAAGACCACCAGGGGTCACCGTGTCCAGTACTGCAATCCAGCGGCATTCCAGCTGCGCCAAAATGCGCTTATAGTTACCTCCCCTGGTAATACAGCACATAGCCTATCTAAACATTGTACACTTTTCCATCCTAATCACAACAATCCAATATCCATAACACCCACATATCGTTTCAGGCGCATGACAGCTGATTTGATCAGATGTGCCCCTAACAGCCACAAGTGGAATTACCCCTGCCATGTGATCGCGAGGTGCTGATTGGTTGACATGACAACCCGGGGTCTGCAGGAGACCCCTATGGTTGTCATTGTCGACCTGCTATGAGCGTCGCCCTGCGGTCGGTGTTCATAGCAGATGAGCATTTCTGCTACACATAGCAGGGCTGAAGACTTGCTATTAGTGATGATTGAGCATGCTCATTGCTCAAGATTTACGAGCATGCTCGGACGAGCACCTATTATTATTATTATTTATTATTATAGCGCCATTTATTCCATGGCACTTTACATGTGAAAAGGGGTATACATAGCAAAAACAAGTACAATAATCTTGAACACAATGTGACAGCGACTGGTACAGGAGGAGCGAGGACCCTGCCCGCGAGGGCTCACAATCTACAAGGGATGGGTGAGGATACATTAGGTGAGGGTGGAGCTGGTCATGCGGCGGTGGTTACTGCAGGTTGTAGGCTTGTGGGAAGAGGTGGGTCTTCAGGCTCCTTTTGAAGGTTTCCACGGTCGACGAGAATCTGATGTGTTGGGGTAGAGAGTTCCAGAGTAGGGGGGAAGCACAGGAGAAATCTTGTATGCGATTGTGGGAGGAGGAGATAAGAGGGGAGTAGAGAAGGAGATCTTGTGAGGATCGGAGGTTGCGTGCAGGTATGTAACGGGAGACTAGGTCAGAGATATATGGAGGAGACAGGTTGTGAATGGCTTTGTATGCCATGGTTAGGGTTTTGAACTGGAGTCTCTGGGCAATGGGGAACCAGTGAAGAGATTGACAGAGAGGAGAGGCCGGGGAATAGCGGGGGGACAGGTGGATTAATCAGGCAGCAGAGTTTAGGATAGATTGGAGGGGTGCAAGAGTGGTAGAAGGGAGGTCACAGAGCAGGAGGTTGCAGTAGTCGAGGCGGGAGATGATGAGGGCGTGCACTAGTGTTTTTGCAGATTCATGGTTGAGGAATGTGAAGATCCGGGAACTATTCTTGAGTTGGAGTCAGCAGGAAGTGGAAAGGGCTTGGATATGTGGTTTGAAGAAGAGATCAGAGTCCAGGGTTACTCCAAGGCAGCGAGCTTGAGGGACTGGGGAGAGTGGACAGCCATTGACATTGATAGATAGGTCAGTTGGGGGGGGTGAATGGGATGGTGGAAAGATGATGAATTCTGTTTTGTCCATGTTAAGTTTTAGAAATCTAGCAGAGAAGAAGGATGAAATAGCGGACAGACATTGAGGGATTTTGGTTAGTAGGGAGGAGATATCGGGTCCAGAGAGGTAGATCTGTGTGTTATCAGCATAGAGGTGATAATGAAAGCCATGGGACTCTATGAGCTGTCCCATGCCTAAGGTGTAGATGGAGAAGAGCAGAGGTCCTAGGACTGAACCTTGGGGGACACCGACAGATAGGGGGCGAGATGAGGAGGTGGTGCATGAGTGGGAGACACTGAATGTCCTGCCTGTTAGGTATGAGCAGTTCCAGGATAGGGTCAAGTCTGTGATGCTGAGAGATGAGAGAGTTTGTAGTAAGAGGGAATGGTCCACTGTGTTGAAGGCAGATGACAGGTCTAGGAGGAGGAGGACGGAGTAGTGTCGCTTAGATTTGGCCATCAGTAGGTCGTTGGTGACTTTAGTCAGTGCCGTTTCAGTAGAATGGTGCGATCGGAAACCAGATTGTAGGCGGTTAAAGAGGGAGCAGGAGGAGAGGTGGGAGGACAGTTCAGAATGGACATGTTGTTCCAGTAGTTTTGAGGCATAGGGGAGATGTGATATGGGGCGATAGCTAGACAGAGAGGATGGGTCAAGGGAGGGCTTTTTGAGGATGGGTGTGTTAGAGGCATGTTTGAAGCATGAGGGGAAGACACCAGTTGTTAGTGACAGGTTAAAGAGGTGGGCTAGGGTTGGGATGAAGATAGTGGTAAGCTTTGGGATGAGGTGGGATGGGATTGGGTCAAGTTTACAGGTGGTGAGGTGTGATTTGGAGAGTAAAGAGGAAAATTGATCTTCCGTAATGGTGGAGAAGGTGGTTTTGAAGGAGAAGGGTTGAGTAGGTGTGGGGAGGGGCTGTGCAGGCTTTAGGCAAAAGCTTTGTCTGATGCTGTCAACCTTCTGCTTGAAGAATGAGGCAAAGTCTTCGGCTGAAATAAGAGGAGAGGGAGGAGGCACTGGGGGACGGAGGAGAGAATTGAAGGTGTTGAATAGTTGTTTGGGGTTGTGAGACAGGGAGGATATGAGGGATGCGAAGTATGTTTGTTTTGCGAAGTATTATCTTCAGCATACTCGGGCTTTAAGTTTTTGACTTGCCCCCCTGGGCCGTGGGGTACCCAGAACCGCGCCTTCTGGTGTACGCTGCTGATGGGGGTAGTAGTGGCAACCCGATCCCGTGGCTCAGGGTGGTGAGACCAAAAGATGGCAGTCTATTTATCAGTGTTTTGAATGTCCAACTACGCCACCCATTGATTGCGGTCAGAGATAACCGCCGCTGCGAGGCAGACCGCTACGGCTGGTGTTGGTGTGCAGCACAGGGATAGGATAACTCCCCACAGGAAGAGTGTAACCTCAGGGCAGTGTAGGTGGATGCTGGGGGTGATGGTGCAGGCGCAGCAAAGATCACACTGAGTCCAATGGTGCAGTCCAGGGTTTTTACTCACAGTTGTTACGCAAGTCACTTCTGTCAGCAATGACTGCCCAAGTTATGCTGCGTCCACCAGGTGAGGAGCTCGGTCAACCCCCAGGCAATTCAGGAGTATGGCACAGGACCCCCTTCTGTCCTTTCTCTGGCCTCTCGTGCCCCACCAGTGACCAAACTTCTGTCCAGCTACCGCGGACCGTGTCGGGTAAGCGTTGGCCTCCGCTTCCCGCTATCCTATATGGCGCCTTCCTAGGAGGTTTGGCGGGGGGTCGCACCAATAAATGATCACGACCTCCGGTTCTTGGCTGAGGGATGATTTACTTCCACCAACTTGGGAATCCGGTACCCTTCCACAGCCTGACCCTTCACCCGATATAACGCGGGTTTGCAACGGTTGCTGTCCGTTCTGCTCTCTTAGGGTCCCTTCTGCCTTCTTGTTTCTGGAGCCTTTCTACTCCTCTGTCTCTTCTCCTTCCTTCCTTCTCCTTCTTCTCTTCTCCTCTCTGGCCCCGGCCTTCTCTCTAGGCCTGCCTCGTGGAGCTGAGCTCAGGCTGAGCCGCGGCTCCCTGTCAGCTCTGACTGAACTACTCTCTACTCCTTTTCTCTCTACTATCAACAAGATGGCTCCCACCTTTTATCTGCTTCTCTGTGTCTGAGCTCAGGTGACCTGCACCCAATGAGCTCCTTCCTATGCTCCAGAAACTGTCCCCTTTTGCTCCCACACCACTGGGTTCTCTCCTCCCTCCCCACTCCAGCCAGGGACATGGTCAGTTGTGCCTGCAATATGGGAGCACCGGCGAGCTGTCCCCCGGAAATGGGGAGTGTATGTGTGTGCAGCTAACTGAGCCCTGGTCCACACTCCATCCTTACCTGGAAGTGGAATATCACACCTCTGGTTGAGGTGCAATACCCCTGAAGCAACTGAACCCTCGGGGCGCTACATTTCCGTAGCTCCGTGAGCATGATTTGCGACTGTTTGACAGCTTTAATACATGTGTGGAATGCTGGAAAAACAGGCATTCCTCACATGTATTAAAGCTGTCAAACAGTCGCAAATCACGTTCCCGGAGTGACGAAAACTTAAAGCCCGAGCACACTGAAGATAATAGGTGCTCACCTGAGCATGCTCGTAAATCTCGAGCAATGTGCATGCTCGATCATCACTACTTGCTATGTGTAGCACAAGTGATCAGACGATGGCAGCTTCAACTCTCCCATGGAGGCTATTAAAGCAGGTAAAAAGTAAAAAAAATGTTTTTAAAAATATTTAAAAAATGTAACAGTTCAAATCACCCTCCTTTTGCCCCATTCAAAATAAAACAATTAAAAATAAAAAATACACATATTTGGTATCGGCGAGTTCAGAATCACCCGATCTGTCAAAATAGAAAGAGAATTAATCAGATCGGTAATGAGGAAAAAAAACAAAACTGTAGAATTTTGGTTGCTGCAACATTGCAATAAAACGAAATAACGGGCAATAAAACATCGTATCTACCCCAAAATGGCATCAATAAAAACGTCAGCTCAGCGCGCAAGAAATAAGCCCTCACCCGGCCCCAGATCCCAAAAAAGGAGATTCCATGGGTCTTGGAAAATGGCTCCATTATTTTATTTTTTACAAACTTTGGAATTTTTTTTCACCACTTAAATAAAAAAGAACCTATACTTGTTTGGTGTCTACAAACTCGTAATGACACGGAGAATCATAATGGCAGGTCACTTTTAGTATTTACTGAATATGTTAAAAAAAAACAATTGTCAAATTGCACTTTTTTTGCAATTTCACCACACTTGGAATTTTTTTCCCGTTTTCCAGTACACAATATGGTAAAATCAATGGTGTCGTTCAAAAGTACAACTCGTCCGCGAGAAACAAGCCCCCACACGGCCATATTGACTGAAAAAAAAAGTTATGGCTCTGGGTAGAAGGGGAACAAAAAATGAAAATGCAAAAACAAAAATCCCAGGATGGTAAAGGGGTTAAATGAGCAATGTATATATGTGATTTGTATTTTGAAATCTATGTCTTAATCCACAGTTTTTAATATACTGTATTTTACAGACCATAAGGTTTTAGAGGAGGAAAATAGAAAAAAAATGTGAAGAAAAAAATGTCATGCCGCATTGTTATGGGGAAGGGTCTCCTGCTGGCACTGTTTATGGCCCTCACACGCCGATGTCAGCTGCCGGAATATTCACTGCTCCCCATGCCCGGGGGTGTGGAGAAAGTTTTAAGAAAATTATACAAACAACCTTTTCACCTATCTAAATTAGTGCCCTTATGGGAAAATCCTAGATTTATTCAGGGTAAACAGAACAAGCTTTGCAAGCAATGGAACCAGAAAGGGATTTATTAAATGTTAATGAAGGAAGGCTGCTCACCTGGCAGGAATTCTCAGGGATGTATGATATGGGAGATCATCAATGTCTACAGTACCACCAAACAGTTACTTTCTACAGCTCTATGGTGAGAGATTTCGGGAAGGTGGAAAGGAGGGGTGATTTTGACATATTGATGTGGTCTAGCTCATGGGTAAATTCCCTATCCACAATATACCAAAGGATTAAGAGACAAATTCTGCACACTGCGGTACCTGATTTATTTATCCATTGGAGTATAGCGCTAAATGACACTTAGATAGATGGTAAACTTTTGACGGGCTTGGATAAAGTAAAAATAGCAATGAACAATGGAGAGAAATGCAGAACAAACTGATTCATAATGCCATTTATGCTTTCAATTTTTCCTACAAAGATGCTTCATCACATTATTTATGAAAATTCCCAAAATGTAACCTAAAACCAATTTGTTTGATAGCATCAGGCGATGCCCTTCCACCCAAATGGTGTGGGAAGAGACCCTTCTCTATTTAGATAATGGTTGGAGAATTAAAGTCCCACAGTCTCCTCGGGCATGTTTATTTCATCATATTGTAACAGAACATCAGGAGGATGGGGACAGAGTTCTGTCTATACAGATAATACATGTAGTTCTTTTGGTGGTTAAAAAATGTATACTTAGATATTGGTTGAAGAAAGAGACACCTCAATTATCTGAAATAATCAAAACTCTGAAAACCTTATTAGTTTATGACAAACTTGAGTCAGAAAAACAAAAAGAAAAGTCGACGACAACGTTTTTTCACAAACTGAGATCTTTTAATGAATATAGCAATACACAATCTGATATGTCACAGCTGATGAAAGTATTCTGACACACATCCTGGTGTCATATGGAGGAATATAGGGGGACAACAGGATTACTTAAAGTCTAATGGATTCACTTATTTTTACATCTATTCATATAAGGATTTTAGAAAAGTGTTTTTTTGTTGTTTTGCATGCGGAGTTAAAAATTGAATCTGTTAAAATTGTGGAAAAAAAATGATTGGATGGATTTCACACTTATTTATAAAGATGCGGTCTGTGTTGGTAAATGTCATGGAGATTCTAGGATTATAACCCGATTTGTTTGTCTATTTTGTCTCATTAAATAAAGTTTGTTTAAAAAAAATAGATGAGAACACTAGATTCCATCATGACATCATAATTAACCATCACTACTTACAGAAGTGTTTACACCCATATAGTCACTTTGACATTCCGGTGTCATTGCTGTCAGTGAGAAGCTACATAGCTAATCATATACTGATTGCGCTTGGATTTACTTTGGATTTACTTGAAATGTCTGAAATTCCTTCAGACAGACTTCAGGTGTTAGCACTGCTCCAGGGGATTCTTACCACCTACGCCCCTGACATTGTGCTACCACTACCCGATGGCGTCCTCAGCTTCACTTACCGCTGGTTATGAAGCTTGTGATAGACTGCCTGACCAAATACCACAAAGGTCGTATTAGCTCAGAATATCTTGAGCATTTACAGCAAAACATCTGGACACTCGTACAGCAGGTAAATAGCAGGCAATCTGCACAAATCTCATAATAATAATAATAATAGAATATGGTAAGGGATTACAAGTTTAAGTTTAACCTGTTCCAAATACTAAGATAAGAATAGCCGGGGCCAAAAATGGGGCATACAGGCTACATGACAAGGGAAATTGAGGTATCTAAAGGGTTAATTGAAATAGGGACAGGAAGGTTGTTACCGTGGGGTGAATGGGATTGGTTAACCTTGTAAGGACCAGGAAATTTGACATTTTTTGCTTTCATTTTTTCATCACTTTCTTTTAAGAGCCATAACTTTCTTATTTTTCTGTTGGCGTTTGTGAGAAGAGTTGTAGCTTTGAGTGGCTCCATTCTTTTTACCATAAAATATACAGTAGTTTTTTGGGGGTTTTGTTTTTACGGCGTTTGTTATGCATTAAAAATGACCTGGAAATATGATTTTCCACGTCATTTCGATTAAGGCGATACCGAATATGCAAAGAAAATTCAGAATATTGCGAAAACATTTTTTTGCTTTGAGTCGCTAAATTCTGAGACCCAAAACAATTCTTATTTTTCTGTTGATGGGGCCCAGTGAAGACTTGTTTTTTTACGCTGTAAGATATGGAGGAGAGGAAGGAGGATTTAAAAGGCGGTGCTTGATAAATAGAGGGTTTGGGGAGATGTGATTTTTAATTGTCACAGGCCGATTTACACAAGTCGTAAGCAGTCATGTGTCTTACTTACACGCCCTAGGTGTAGAGGGTGGACGTGGAGATATAAAGGGAACCTGTCGCCTAAAATAATGCTATTAACCTGCAGGTTAATAGCGTTCTGACACCATGCAGCCGCCACACTGAAATAAACTGTATCCCCCCTGGCAGCCTCGCTCTTTCAGTCATATCGGTGGCGGCGGCAGGCTTTCAGTCACCGTTCTCTGCATAGTGAGCGGCGGCTGTAACTGCACCCGGCACTGACTGACAGCCGGTGCTAATATGGCCGCACAATGTCAGAATGCTACTAACCTGCATATCAACTCCATATCTGCAGGTTAATAGCATTACTTTACATGACAGGTTCCCTTTAGAGGTTTACAAATGACCGGATCCCTCGTCAGCTGTCATGTAGTAATGTAGTGCCGATATCAGGAGTAACATGGCGACATAAATGGTGTCCTCCATTCTGCACTTTCTCTCATGATTTTCCTTTCTTGTTTATTTCCATCTCTATAGGCTGAAGAAAAATCCCATAGTGGAGAATTGGCCTTTATTAAACAACTGGCCCAGAATGTCCTGCTTGTACTGGAGTATCCGGCCTACTCCCTGGAGCGCCTGGTAAGGAGCCATCGTCTTCTATATCTCATGTAGAGATGAGCGTTGTTCTACTCGAACTGTTCGCCAATCTCAAATTCGAGCTGTTTTGGGCGGTGTTCGAGCCGGTCGGCGAACACGAACAATTTGAGAAAAATTCGGCTGTTCGAGGTTATGTTCGATAACTGTACGTGCACCAAAATCATAACTGGATTTTTTCTCAGTAATGATGAAAATTAATGTTAATACGCAGTTTGAGTGTACAGCGGGGCGGGGGGAGGGGCAGGGGATGGATCTCTGCAGGAACAATGAAGATCTCCATTTTTTTTTCTCTTTCCCGCATTTGCAGTGGGGAGGTGCAATCTGTCAGCCTATCAGCAGCGCACACACGGAGCGAAGTGCTTTTTTTCACACAAGCAAGGGCATGTGTGATTGGCAGTGTATGTCACATGTCCTTGCCCTATAAGACCAAGCCATTTTCCCCGTCGCCACCATTTTCTCACTGCTGCAGCTGCGTGTTAGACGGCACCGCTGTTGCTGTGTGCGCTATACCTTGTTAATTTCAAGCCAATTTTCGCACAAATATACAGATAGCTTGGTAGTAGGGAATAGTTGTGATTGCAGTCCTTTTAAGGACTAGGTTACAGCATTTCCTACGACTTTTATCAGGCAGGTCTGTGCTCTTAAATAGATAGATTGTGGGAGTAAAGACTAATTGTAATTGGAGTCCTTTTCAGGACTAGGTTACATCAGTTCCTATCAGTTTTTGCCAGGCAGGTCTGTGCCAGTGCTGTGCAAGTTTTTTTCACAGCATTTGGCTGAATCTAGCAAAGCTAATCCTTTTTGGCCTATTGCAGAGTGTGTTAGTCAGTGGAGTAGCCTATCTGTGTTGCAAGATATACCACCTGTGTATAGAATACCAATTTTTTTACTGCACCTAGTGAAGTAAAATCTTTTGGGCATAGCATCATTCTATTAGTCCATCTATACTGACCTCCATCAGGTTGCAAACTGAATATAATTTTTTTCTGCATCTAGCTCTGAAAAAATATTTGGGCTTCTAGCAGTGTGTGGGACTTGGTCTATTAGTCCATCTATACTGACCTCCATCAGGTTGCAAATTAAAAATAATTTTTTTCTTCATTTAGCTCTGAAAAAATATTTGGGCTTCTAGCAGTGTGTGGGACTTGTTCTATTAGTCCTTCTATACTGACCTCCAGCAGGTTGCAAATTGAATATAATTTTTTTCTGCATCTAGCTCTGAAAAAATATTTGGGCTTCTAGCGGTGTGTGGGACTTGGTCTATTAGTCCATCTATACTGACCTCCATCAGGTTGCAAATTAAAAATATTTTTTTTCTGCATCTAGCTCTGAAAAAATATTTGGGCTTCTAGCAGTGTGTGGGACTTGGTCTATTAGTCCATCTATACTGACCTCCATCAGGTTGCAAATTAAAAATAATTTTTTTCTTCATTTATCTCTGAAAAAATATTTGGGCTTCTAGCAGTGTGTGGGACATGGTCTATTAGTCCATCTATACTGACCTCCATCAGGTTGCAAATTAAAAATATTTTTTTTCTGCATCTAGCTCTGAAAAAATATTTGGGCTTCTAGCAGTGTGTGGGACTTGGTCTATTAGTCCATCTATACTGACCTCCATCAGGTTGCAAATTAAAAATAATTTTTTTCTGCATCTAGCTCTAAAAAAATATTTGGGCTTCTAGCAGTGTGTGGGACATGGTCTATTAGTCCATCTATACTGACCTCCATCAGGTTGCAAATTGAATAAAAAAATTTTCTGCATCTAGCTCTGAAAAAATATTTGAGCTTCTAGCGGTGTGTGGGACTTGGTCTATTAGTCCATCTATACTGACCTCCATCAGGTTGCAAATTAAAAATAATTTTTTTCTGCATCTAGCTCTGAAAAAATATTTGGGCTTCTAGCAGTGTGTGGGACTTGGTCTATTAGTCCATCTATACTGACCTCCATCAGGTTGCAAATTAAAAATAATTTTTTTCTTCATTTAGCTCTGAAAAAATATTTGGGCTTCTAGCAGTGTGTGGGACTTGTTCTATTAGTCCTTCTATACTGACGTCCAGCAGGTTGCAAATTGAATATAATTTTTTTCTGCATCTAGCTCTGAAAAAATATTTGGGCTTCTAGCGGTGTGTGGGACTTGGTCTATTAGTCCATCTATACTGACCTCCATCAGGTTGCAAATTAAAAATATTTTTTTTCTTCATTTAGCTCTGAAAAAATATTTGGGCTTCTAGCAGTGTGTGGGACTTGTTCTATTAGTCCTTCTATACTGACCTCCAGCAGGTTGCAAATTGAATATAATTTTTTTCTGCATCTAGCTCTGAAAAAATATTTGGGCTTCTAGCGGTGTGTGGGACTTGGTCTATTAGTCCATCTATACTGACCTCCATCAGGTTGCAAATTAAAAATAATTTTTTTCTGCATCTAACCCAGCCAATAGTTTTGGCCTAATACCACAGTTTGGCCACTCAGCTCTGCTCGGCTACCATCCATTGTTTTTTTGTGCAAACAACTCCAGAGTTGTGAATTAGTTAACCACCAAAATGAGTGGAAAAAGGCCTGCTGCTGGTGGAAAGGGGAATAGGCGTGTTGGGAAGGGGAAAAAAGGTTGTGTCTGTGGGGTAGGTGCAGAAGAAAGACCATCTTCCAGCCAAACTAAAATGTCTACTTCTTTTAGCGGACAATGTGATAAGATCCCTTTCTTACGGCCACGCCAATCGCTACAAATTCCAGATGAGGCACAAAAACAGCAGGTGCTTCAACGGATATCAAGTGCTCCTTTAAGTGGGCTCTCCTCCACATCAACTTCAACATCACAAATACTCCAGTCCTCAAAGGTGTCACCCAAATCGCACTTGCTTCCTCACAGCTCCCAAATCTCCAGCTGCCCGTCTGAGTATGAGGTAGAACAGATGGTTGAGTCTGCAGAGCTGTTTACTCATACTATAGCCTGGGAATCAGAGGTCGACTCCAGCGCTTCTGTGAATCCAGACGAGGAAATGATCTGCACTGATGCCCAGAATCTTTATGAGTCGGATCCAGGACCAGACGCAGAAGGTTCTGACCATAATGTAGACCCTCATTCCCAAACTGTAACTCCTGTTGGTGGAGACAATGAGGAAGACGATGATAAGACTCAAATACCTGATTGGAGCGACAACTTTAGTTTTTTGTCAGGGCAGGAACAGGTTGGCTCTGAGGACGACGGGTGTGATAACGCACAGGGTGATGATGATGAGGTCGGAGATCCCACTTACTGTCAACCCACAGTCAGCCAAGAGATGAGGTCAGCAGAGGAGGTGGAGGAAGATGCTAGTGACGACGAGGTCAGGTTGCGCCTTCCTGGACAGAGACGTAGTACTGGAAGCACGTCAACAACTGCATCCTCAAACACAACTCTGCCTCTCACCACAAGTCGTGGTGGCTCTTCAGGTCGCATGGGTGCTAAGCCTTGCATAGCCTGGGCATTTTTTCAGATCAATAAAGATGACCCAACTCGTGTTATCTGTAACATTTGTCAGCAAAAGCTAAGTAGAGGCCAAAAAATACATAGTTTGAGTACTTCATGCATGAACCGGCACATGGACATGAAGCATAAGTTGCAGTGGGAAGCTCAGTGTGCTACAATGCGGTCTAGCCGGCCGGGCCAACCACCGTCTGCCATATCTTGTGCATCCGCGGCCTCTTCATCCTCTGTGACTGGGGGGACAGCAGTCACACCTGTTTTGGGGCGCAGACCTGCCACCTCTTTACCCGCAACAGCCAGCGTGATTGGCAGGTCATCATTTTCTTTGGAGGTGGTAACACCAGCTGGTCTTGAGCGCTGTCCGACATCGATAGCACCACCTTTGGATCAAGGCAACCTAACATGTCCGCCTGCATCTTCCTCACAGACCGGCAGTTTGCCGGGGACACCCTTATCAACCCCGTCTAAGCACAATAGCCAGCCCTCGGTCCCTCAGATGTGGACAAGTAAAAGACCATTTCCTCCTAGCCATGAGAAAGCTAAGAGGTTGAATTTCACCATCTGCAAGCTCTTGGCTACAGAAATGCTGCCTTTCCGCCTGGTGGACACAGAGGATTTTCGAGACCTTATGTCCGTCGCAGTGCCCCAGTACCAGATGCCCAGTCGGCACTACTTCTCAAAGAAAGGTGTGCCTGCGCTCCACCAGCATGTCGCACACAGCATCACCGCTTCTTTGAGAAACTCTGTGTGTGACAGGGTGCATTTCACCACAGACACTTGGACGAGTAGGCATGGACAGGGGCGTTACATGTCGCTGACTGGGCACTGGGTAACTATGGTGACAGCAGGACAAGGGGCTGCTGTCCAAGTCTTGCCGTCCCCACGAGTTGTGCGTCAATCCTCTTTATGTCATTTTTCCTCCACTGCTTCTGCCTCCTCAACCTCCTCTCGGTCTTCCACCTGCACCCAAAGCCTGTCTGGTCATGCCACAAGCTTTCTAACTGCGCAGAAGGGATCCTGCACACCTCCTTACTATGCTGGCAGTAGGGCTCAACGTCATCAGGCGGTTTTTACATTGAAATGTCTGGGAAATGTGAGTCACACAGCTGAGGAGTTGTGGTCAGCTCTGGAGAACCAATTTCATGAATGGTTGTCTCCACTGGACCTGAAACCAGGGAAGGCCGTGTGCGACAATGCTGCAAACCTGGGTGCGGCCCTTCGCCGGGGCAATGTCACACACGTGCCTTGTATGGCTCACGTGTTGAACCTGGTTGTCCAGCAATTTTTAGCCCACTATCCCAGACTAGATGGCCTTCTGCAGAGGGCACGGTCGCTGTGTGCTCACTTCCGCCGTTCGCATCCCGCAGCTCAGCGACTTACATCTCTACAGAAGTCGTTGGGCCTGCCACTTCACCGGCTAAAATGCGATGTGCCTACCCGGTGGAATTCAACTCTGCACATGTTGCAGCGACTGTGGCAGCACCGACAAGCCCTGGTGCAATACGTTCTGACGTATAGCCTGGGCCAACGAGATTCAGAGGTGGGGCAAATCACGCTGGAGGAGTGGTCTCAGATCAGGGACCTATGCACCCTTCTGCACAGTTTTGAAATGGCGACGAAGATGTTTAGTGCTGACGATGCCATTATCAGCATGACTATTCCGGTGATTTACATGCTGGAGCACATGTTAAACAGAATTCGGAGTCAGGTGGTGGCACAAGAGGAGGTGGAGGAAGTAGAGGAGGAGGAGTTGTATGCGGAAGGGCTAACATCTGCAAGGTCCAGACGGTCGGCAGCACCAGGGCGGCAGGCATGTGAGGGTGGGGGAGATGATTTTACCAGGGCGCATGGTAGCAGCCAAACTAGTGAGGAAGGTGCAGGAGCCCAGGAAGAAGTGGAGGACGAACTGATGGAAGACTCATCAGATGAGGGAGACCTTGATCACATTTCTGTTGTGCGAGGTTGGGGGGAGAGGACAGAGGAAGGAAGCATGATTGTTACCTCGCCACCAACACAACAGGGACTTGGTGCTCCTGGATGCGCAACACACATGAGTGCCTTCTTGCTGCACTACCTGCAACATGACCCTCGAATTGTGAGAATTAGAAATAATCCTGACTACTGGGTTGCCACACTGTTAGATCCCCGGTACAAAAGTAAATTTGCAGAAATTATTCCTGCCATAGAAAGGGATGCACGCATGCAGGAGTATCAGCAGAGACTGTTGCAGAATCTTACATGTGCTTTTCCACAAAATACCAGTGGTGCACGTAGTGAATCTCACAGTTCCAACTTGCCAACCGTGGGACCGTCAAGTGTTCAGCACTCAAACCGTAACAGAACCACAGTATCTGCTGGTAACATCAATTTTGCGGAATCATTTCACCACTTTTTTAGCCCATCCTTTGCAAGGCCACAGGAGACAAGAAGTCTGACACATAGTCAACGCCTAGAGACGATGGTACAGGAGTATCTCCAAGTAAACATTGAAGCCACGACTGTGTCACTGGACCCTTGCTCTTTTTGGGCTTCCAATCTGGATAAATGGCCGGAGCTAGCCACTTATGCCTTGGAGATCTTGTCATGCCCCGCAGCCAGCGTTCTGTCTGAACGTGTGTTCAGCGCTGCTGGTGGTGTGCTGACAGATAAGCGCACGCGGCTCTCCACTGATAATGTAGACAGACTCACGTTCATAAAGATGAACAAATCATGGATCCGAAACGACTTTTCTACCCCTGTGTCATCCTGGGGAGAGTAAAAGCTTGATGATTGGTTAAAATCACCCTAGCAACCGTTTTAAGCTTTGAAATTACTAATCATGTTTATCTGTATCTTGACTGGAAAATAATTTGGGCTTTGTAGCAGTGTGCAGCACTGATCCTATTAGGCCATCTATAATAAGCTTCACCAGATTTAAAATTAAAAATAATTTTTAGCTGCATCTAGCCCGGAAAATAATTTTGGGGCTCCGAGATGCGCAAGACACATAAGTGCCTTCTTGCTGCACTACCTGCAGCATGACCCTCATATTGTCAGAATTCGAAGTAATCATGACTACTGGGTTGCCACACTCTTAGATCCCCCAAACTTTTCGATCAACCTTTTCATTTTAATAAAGACCAAAAAAATGGTCATTTTTGAAATTATAAGCATTAGCAGGTTGTTAGAAACTGAAATCAAACAGTTTTCAACTCAAAACTTTATTCTAGGTGATGTTACATTTTCACATAGGACCCCTTGTTCGAAAGGAGCTTCTGAACTCTCTCGTCCATTGAATTTGTCAGGTTTTGGATTTTTTCTGCTTCAATTGTTTTGCATGAGGACAGAATACCCTCCCAGAGCTGTTGCTTAGATGTGAACTGCCTCCCGCCATCATAGACACTCCTTTTAATGATGCTCCAAAGGTTCTGAATGGGGTAGAGGTCAGGGGAGCATGGGGGTCACACCATAAGTTTGTCCCCTTTTATGCCCATATCAGCCAGAGATGCAGATGTTTTATGTGCAGCATGAGATGGTGCATTATCATGCAGAAAAATGATCTTGCTGTGAAATACATGGTTCTTCTTCTTGAACCATGGCAGGAAGTGCTGTTTGAGAAAATCCACATACATTATGGAGTTCATCTTTAGCGCCTTCAGGGATCCTAAAGGGGCCGACAATCTCTCTCCCCATGATTCCAGCCCAAAACATTACTCCACCTCCTCCTTGTTGGCGCTGTAGCCGTGTTTGCGTGGGGTGTCCATCAACCAGCCATCCTCCACTCCATTCATCTGGACCATCGAGCGCTGCACGGCACTCATCCGTGAACAAAACAGTTTTGAAATCAGTCTTCATGTAATGTTTGGCCCACTGGAGCCGTTTCTGCTTGTGTGAAGTGGATAGAGGAGGTCGACAGGATGGCGTATGCACAGCTGCAAACCTCTGAAGGACCCTGCATCTTGTTGTTCGGGGGACGTTGGAGGCACAAGCAGCTTCAAAAACTTGTCTGCTGCTATGACAAGGCTTTTTTGCCGCTGCTCTTTCAACCTGACGTAATTGCCTGTAGGAAAGAGTCCTCAATTTGCCCTTATCAGCACGCACACGTGTGTACTGTGAATCAGCTACATACTTCTTGATTGCCAAGACACTTCATCCTGATCATCGCACAATGTTGATTGTAGTCATGCCTTGACCTAAACACTCCACAATTTGTTGCTTCTCAGCAGCCGACACATCCTTTTTCTTTCCCATTTTGGCAGAAAATGTAGGCTGCTTAATAATGTGAGAGAGCCTTCTTAAGTAGTCTTGCCTTTCATTGGACACACCTGCCAAACTAATTAGCACAGGTGTCTGCAATTGCTTACAGTGATATAAAGAGCCCTGACACACATCACCATCAATGAGTTTAACTGACAAACAAACAAATTCTTCCCTTATCACTCCTAAACACTTTTTGCATAATAATTTGGAACGCGGTGTACATGTGCTTTTCCACAAAACACCAGTGGTTCACGTAGTGAATCTTACAGTTCTAACTTGCCAACCGTGGTCTGTATGGAATTGTTCAATAAAGGGCCCAAAATTAAGATAACATAGATGGGAGAGGTCTCTATGAATAGGAATTCCTAAGTATTTGATACCCTGTGAGGGCCAGGCAAAGGGAAAGTTGGACTGGATGGAATCCTATATGGATTTAGGGAGGGAGACATCGAGGGCCTCAGACTTCGCTGCATTGATTTTAAAATTTTACCATGTAACAAAGTGATCTATTTCAGCCATAACAGCAGGGATGGATATATGTGATTGAGTGATATATACTAGGACATCATCAGCAAATAGAGAGCACTTGTACTCGGTGCCTCCCACCTCAATCCACCTAATATTGGGGTTATGGCGAATTGATGAGAGCAGGTGCTCCGTCACTAGGATGTATAAGAGAGGGGACAGAGGACATCCCTGCCTTGTCCCATTGGTGATTGTGAAAGGTGATGAAAATGTTCTGACGCACCCCCTGGGCCTTGGGACACCCGGAGCCGGACCCTTTTTGGTGGATGCTGGTGGTTATAGTCTTCGTGGCGGCGATCCGGTTCCGTGGCTCAGGGCGGTCAAACCAGTGGCGGAACTATTTATGTGGTTTTGATGTTTAAATGTCCGACTACGCCACCCGTGGATTGCGGTCAGAGTGAACCGCCGCTACAGGGCAGACCGCTAAGGCTGGTGTTGTGGGTGCAGCAGAGCGTAGCATAACTCCCCACGGGAGGAGTATAGCCTCAGGGCAGTGTATGCGGAGGATGGGGGTGATGGTGCAGGGCAGCAGCAGTAACGACACGGAGTCAGTGATGCAGTTCAGGGCCTTTACTCACAGTTCTTATTATCCAGACCACGTCTGCAGGTAACGGCTGCCCACGTCGTACTGTGCTCACCAGGTGAGGGGCTCAGACAACTCCCAGATAACTTTGGAGCGCTTCACAGGACCCCCTTTGTGTGTCCTTTGTCTGGCCTTTCTTACCAACACTTCTGTCCGGCTGCCTCGGGCCTCCTCTTGGTAAACTTGGCGCCAGTTTCCCTGACCCTATGTGGTGCCTTCCTAGCGGGTGGAGCAAGGGGCTGCGCCACATAAAATGTCAGAGCCTCCGGTTTCTAGCTGAGGGTCGTTTCCTGCCTCCACTAGTTCGGGGACCAGTCTCCCCCTTTGGCCTGACCCCTCCACGCAGGTGGATTCGGGCGTGCGGTGGCGACTCGCCCGTCCGCACCCCTGGGATCCCTTCATTCCTCGTTCCTGGAGCCTTCTCCGCTCCTCTTCCTTCCTTCTCCCTCTTGCAGGCCTGGGCCTCTGTTACTAGGCCCGCCTCCGGAGCAGAGCTCATGCAGAGCCCCTGCTCCCTGCCACTTCTGCTCAGACTTCTCTGCACTGAACTAAGATGGTGCCCACCTTTTATACTCCCTTCTCAATGCACCCAGGAACTGCTTCCTCCCTGCTCCTGCACTGCAGGGTTCCCCTTCCTCAGTGTTCCCTCCCCCCACTCCAGCCAGGGACAGGGACTGTCGTGCCCATCTCAGGGGCATATTGGTCGCCCTGCCCCACGGCAATGTGGTGTAATGCATGCAGGTGTCGGGTCCTGATCCACACTCCATCCTTATCTGAGAGTGAGATATCACACCTCTGGGTGAGGTGCAATACGTCTGTAGCAACCGAGCCCTCGGTGCTACAGTTCCATTTATCTTCAGCCTAGGTGACGTATTGTGATACAGGGCCGTGATTTTGGCTATAAAAGGGTCCCCTAGACCCCTACCCCAAGCTTTTTAAGAGAATCATATATGGCGTGCCAGGAGACTCTATGGAATGCTTTCTCAGCATCCAACGAGAGTATCTACTTACAAATTTTTAACTGCATCTAGCCCAGGAAATACTTTGTGCCTAGTAGCAGTGTCTGCTAGTCAGCGGATTATCCCGGCTGTTAAGCAAGCTACACCACCTGTAGTTTGGACACTTAATTTTTTCAAAGGAAATGCTTCGGGACCACGGGATACTCAGTGAAGAGCATCAGGAGGCACCCCAAGGCATAGGGGCTGGGACTGGCACTAGGATGCCTTGCGGTGGACAGCCGAGCTCGATCCTTATAAAAGCTTTTTAACTGCAGCAGCTTTAGTGGACGCTACTGGAGCTGGAATTACGCGGCTGCTGGCATGAGACTTGCCCTCCAATAGATCCTTGTAAATGGATTTAAAGTGTATTCATTCAAATTAGAGGGACAATTTAAATTAAAAAGCTTAGAGCTGCCTCCACCACAGGGGGGCTCTCTCGACCCACCAGCGGACAGGCACCAGTATTGGGAGAGGGGGGCTGGCCGTCAGGGTTCACCGCGGCTCTGGCACAAACCCGGCGACACGGAGGTGGCACGGGCAGGAGCGGACTGGCCGTCTCGGCTTCTCACTTTTTGGATTTTAGAAGGGCATGACATGCCTATATCTGTGTCTCCCCCTCCTTTTACTCCTCCACCTCTTTTCTTTTCGCATGACTATATGTACTTGTCACTTTTCCATGTGTTAGTTGTGTCTTCTGAGCAGTTTGTCAGCTTTTGGACACCTTTGAAGGTGTTTTCTATGTGTTTCTATGTGTTTTTGTTTGCCTGCCATTGGTTTTAACGGTGTTCGAAGGTGTTCGACGAACAGTTCGACGAACAGTTCGGCGAACACACGGGTGTTCGACGAACCGAACCGAACTCGAACACTACGGGGGTGGCTCAACACTAATCTCATGTCCTTGTTGTCTGATCTTCTCCAGATTACCGTCATATAGCAGAAACTCAGATTTATGGTGGTAGAGGCCTCCCTGTCCGCTCCAGGCAGACACAGGACATTTTATGCCCGTCTGTCTCTGCGGCTCCATCATACGTGAGGACAGTCTGTACTCAGCGGTGCGGAGTTAGTATTTCCGCTTCTGTCTCTCTCGATCATCACAATCTTCCTTCTTATAAATGCTGCAGTCCTGATAGAAGATATTGTAGATCAGTTGTAGATACAAGTCCCTTATACAACCCCTGGCAAAAATTATGGAATCACCGGGCTCGGAGGATGTTCATTCAGTTGTTTAATGTTGTTGAAAAAAAAGCAGATCACAGACATGGCACAAAACTAAAGTCATTTCAAATGGCAACTTTAGGGCTTTAAGATACACTAAAAGAAATCAAGATTAAAAATGTGGTACTCAGTAAGGGTAATTTTTTTCATACCAAGCAGAGGGAAAAAAATATGGAATCACTCAATTCTGAGGAAAAAATTATGGAATCATGAAAAACAAACACACAAAAGAACACTACAATACATCACTAGTATTTCGTTGCACCACCTCTGGCTTTAATAACAGCTTGAAGTCTCTGAGGCATGGACTTAATGAGTGACAAACAGTACTCTTCATCAATCTGGCTCCAACTTTCTCTGATTGCTGTTGCCAGATCAGCTTTGCAGGTTGGAGCTTTGTCATGCACCATTTTCTTCAACTTCCACCAAAGATTTTCAATTGGATTCAGATCCGGACTATTTGCAGGCCATGACATTGACCTTATGTGTCTTCTTTCAAGGAATGTTTTCACAGTTTTTGCTCTATGGCAGGATGCATTATCATCTTGAAGAATGATGTCATCATCCCCAAACATCGTTTCAATTGATGGGATAAGAAGACTGTCCAAAATATCAATGTAAACTTGCGCATTTATTGAAGATGTAATGACAGCCATCTCCCCAGTGCCTTTACCTGACATGCAGCGTCATATCATCAATGACTGTGAAAATTTGCATGTTCTCTTCATGCAGTCATCTTTATAAATCTCATTGGAACGGCACCAAACAAAAGTTCCAGCATCATCACCTTGCCCAATGCAGATTCGCGATTCATCACTGAATATGACTTTCATCCAGTCATCCACAGTCCACAATTGCTTTTCCTTAGCCCATTGTAACCTTGTTTTTTTGTGTTTATGTGTTAATGATGGCTTATGTTTAGCTTTTCTGTATGTAAATCCCATTTCCTTTAGGCGGTTTCTTACAGTTCGGCCACAGACATTGACTCCAGTTTCCTCCAATTCATTCCTCATTTGTTTTGTTGTGCATTTCCTGTTTTGAAAACATATTGGATTAAGTTTCCGGTCTTGACGCTTTGATGTCTTCCTTGGGCAACATTGTGTGATGATTTACCTTCTTTTAAGAGTTTGATAATCCTCTAATTTGTTTCAATTGACATCTCTCGTGTTGGAGCCATGAGTCATGTCAGTCCACTTGGTGCAACAGCTCTCCAAGGTGTGATCACTCCTTTTTAGATGCAGATTAACTAGCAGATCTAATTTGATGCAGGTGTTAGATTGGAAATGAAAATTTACAGTGTGATTCCATAATTTTTTCTTCAGAATTTAGTGATTCCATATTTTTTTTCCCTCTGCTTGGTCTAAAATAAATTACCTTTACTGAGTACCTCATTTTTAATATTGATTTCTTTTAGTGTTTCTTAAAGCCCTAAAGTTGCCATTGGAAATTACTTTAGTTTTGTGCCATGTCTGTGATCTGCTTTTTTTTCAACAACATTAAACAACTGAATGAACATCCTCCGAGCCCGGTGATTCCATAATTTTTGCCAGGGGTTGTATATTAATGTGGATTTACTGGGGGAGCGGCTTTGTATAGTTCGTCCAATACTGAAATTATCCAGGAAATCCAATGATTAGTCCTTCCTGTCTATTGTATGTGGTAATGTAGTATTTGTGAAATGTTATATTAATTGTATATATTATATCCATCAGGAAACATCCGAAGGCGACTCCAAAGAGGGGCAAAATGGAAATATTGCTGACCCTGATATCAGTCAGCCGGGGCCGAACCCTGATCTGATGGAAGGTAAGCCGGTCATCTAATATTTTACATTCAAATATCAAGTTATAGAGAACGACAGAGAACATGGAGATTTACTCTTCATCCAATGTATGAGGAAGCTGGTGGCTCATGAGCCCCCATGGACTATAATGAGGGGGTCACAAATGTACAAAGAGGCTCATTGGTCCCCAATCATGTAATTGTTGAGGATTCGGTCAGATCCTGAGCAATGACACGTTCATAGTACAGTATATATATATAGATATGCCATAAATATATACAGTGTGTGCAGAATATCCTTATATCTAGTATATTCCATGTACAGGGGTCTTATCATTTCCATTATTATATGGATGTGTTATATAAGTGGTGATATAGACTAATACATGTCGTCTCTTCATTATTTTATCATTATTATAGGAATAACTGTGCCAACAAATACTGATGGTGGAACATCTGAGCCAGCAGAGATCATCCAGGAATCTGCCAGTGTAAGTATCATGGGACGTCTGTATATCATCAGATGACGGGTGGGAATTACACATCCCATATGACAATGGGATATCTCTGCTCTTATGTAGATCAGACCTATTATGTGTGACGGTGGTGTTATTATTCTGTCTCCTCCGTGTGATGTCCCTTATCCTCCCCTGCAGTACAATGATTTATGTGTATGGGGAATATCCACTTATAATATAATAGTGTCTGTGGGGGGTCCGGCTTTTATCACGTCCTCTACTTCGGTTGCAGTGTAATCAGGGGGGATATAATATAGACGGGAGATCTGGAGCTTTTATACTCCTGCAGCTTCGTTGTCTTAATGTCATTTCTTATTCTTTTTTAGGCCTTGATCAGATCAGTGAATCCTTGTAAGGACGACTTTAATCCTATCAAACTGATCAGCTGTGGAGGATTTGGGTGAGCTTTACTTGGTATAATATTTATTTCTCAGGGCTCCTTATAGTGATGCCTATGTCTCTATGTCCTGCCCGCGCAATGCTACCATAGAGAAATTATGGTTCCACATCACTGTCCACATCTAATTGTCTCTCTTCAGGTCAGTTAGGATGTGACGTGGAAGAGGACTTTCCATAGGTGATCATTTATGGAGTGTTATGTTATGGATTTCTAGTGATGGCCACACATCTAGTATTAACCATTAGTACAGGAGATCACTTGATCAGGTCTATGGATGGACTGTTAGTAAGAATTCATAATAAATCATGGCTTTTCTTCCTCCTCAGATCCGTCCACCTAGTTCGCCATACAGACACAAACAAGATATGTGCTATGAAGAAAATGGACACGCAGAACCTGAGAAAGCCAAAGACCCTTAAATGGGCCTTTCAGGAGAGGGACATCTCTACATTCGCTGATTGTCCCTTTGTGGCCTCCATGTTCTGCTCCTTTCCTACTAAATTTCATCTGTGTATGGTCATGGAGTATGCACCAGGTAGGACACATCCATTGTATTTATATCCAGCCCACGTCTGCCTAATCCTAGCACCTTATATATAACCTGAACATGTCCACATGGACGGTTACATGTCCACACCGCATTTACTATAATGTTACTAAGATGCCTTGTGTGTCCTCACTGAGCATGGCGGCAATATCTGCTATGGAGGAAAGGAAGATTTCTCTGTATTTGAACAGTTTTTATAGATGAGAAGTTTCACAGAGAAATAAATGAGAGGCTTGTAGATGAGGCCTGGCTCTGTCTCTATGTACAGGGTTCCTCTGCAGTAGACGCTCTACATTACACAGTGTATCTCTATACATACAGTACAGACCAAAAGTTTGGACACACCTTCTCATTTAAAGATTTTTCTGCATTTTCAGGACTATGATAATTGTACATTCACACTGAAGGCATCAAAACTATGAATTAACACATGTGGAATTATATACTTAACAAAAACATGTGAAACAACTGAAAATATGTCTTATATTCTAGGTTCTTCAAAGTAGCCACCTTTTGCTTTGATGACTGCATTGCACACTCTTGGCATTCTCTTGATGAGCTTCAAGAGGTAGTCACCGGAAATGGTTTTCACTTCACAGGTGTGCCCTGTCAGGTTTAATAAGTGGGATTTCTTGCCTGATAAATGGGGTTGGGACCATCAGTTGTGTTGTGCAGAAGTCTGGTGGATACACAGCTGATAGTCCTACTGAATAGACTGTTAGAATTTGCATTATGGTAAGAAAAAAGCAGCTAAGTAAAGAAAAACGAGTGGCCATCATTACTTCAAGAAATGAAGGTCAGTCAGTGCGAAAAATTGGGAAAACTTTGAAAGTGTCCCCAAGTGCAGTTGCAAAAACCATCAAGCGCTACAAAGAAACTGGCACATATGAGGACCGCCCCAGGAAAGGAAGACCAACAGTCACCTCTGCTTCTGAGGATAAGTTTATCCGAGTCACCAGCCTCAGAAATCGCAGGTTAACAGCAGCTCAGATTAGAGACCAGGTCAATGCCACACAGAGTTTTAGCAGCAGACACATCTCTTCAACAACTGTTAAGAGGAGACTTTGTGCAGCAGGCCTTCATGGTAAAATAGCTGATAGGAAACCACTGCTAAGGACAGGCAACAAGCAGAAGAGACTTGTTTGGGCTAAAGAACACAAGGAATGGACATTAGACCAGTGGAAATCTGTGCTTTGGTCTGATGAGTCCAAATTTGAGATCTTTGGTTCCAACCACCATGTCTTTGTGCGACACAGAAAAGGAGAACGGATGGACTCTACATGCCTGGTTCCCACTGTGAAGAATGGAGGAAGAGGTGTGATGGTGTGGGGGTGCTTTGCTGGTGACACTGTTGGGGATTTATTCAAAATTGAAGGCATAATGAACCAGCATGGCTACCACAGCATCTTGCAGTGGCATGCTATTCCATCCGGTTTGCGTTTAGTTGGGCCATCATTTATTTTCCAATAGGACAATGACCCCAAACACACCTCCAGGCTGTGTAAGGGCTATTTGACCAAGAAGGAGAGTGATGGGTTTCTACGCCAGATGACCTGGCCTCCACAGTCACCAGACCTGAACCCAATCGAGATGGTTTGGGGTGAGCTGGACCGCAGAGTGAAAGCAAAAGGGCCAACAAGTGCTAAGCATCTCTGGGAACTCCTTCAACATTGTTGGAAGACCATTTCCGGTGACTACCTCTTGAAGCTCATCAAGAGAATGCCAAGAGTGTACAAAGCAGTCATCAAAGCAAAAGGTGGTTACTTTGAAGAACCTAGAATATGACATATTTTCAGTTGTTTCACCATTTTTGTTAAGTATATAATTCTACATGTGTTAATTCATAGTTTTGATGCCTTCAGTGTGAAAGTACAATTTTCATAGTCATGAAAATACAGAAAAATCTTTAAATGAGAAAGTGTGTCCAAACTTTTGGTCTGTACTGTACCATCCTGTCCCAATATCTCCGCTTGTTTCACATTCACACTCATCATGTGTAATTTACTCTGTAACAGACCCTCACCTGTCATATTTGCTTTTTCCTGTAGGAGGAGACTGTGGCAATCTTCTACAGCACAGGGGTCCTTTACCTATCACCTTGGCCCGTCTGTACATTGCAGAAACAGTCCTTGCTGTGGAATATCTGCACAGCTATGGTGTGGTGCACAGAGACCTGAAGCCTGTAAAGTAAGTGACCCTTGAGCTATAATAAAGGGGATGAAAGTTAGTTTGTTATACAGTCTATGGGTTATTACTTGGGGCTGACAACATCTTTTCTTTTACAGCCTCCTGATAACATCAACAGGACATATTAAAGTGACCGATTTTGGAGTTTCAAAACTTGGCCTCATGAGACCAACATCAAACATCTATAAGGCTCAAACTATGGACATCACCAAAGAGTTCTGTGATAAAGAGGTCGGCTTTACTTACAGGATTTTCTACTTTACATATCTCATCTCTTTCTCCTTCTCTGATCATTTCTCATCACATTTCCACTGATGTTATTTGTCGTATGTATTGATCATCATCTCATTCTTCTGTTGTTTTCCAGACTGCTGGCACGTCTAGTTACATGGCCCCAGAAGTTATCCTAAGGAAAGGCTATGGAAGACCTGTTGACTGGTGGTCAGTAGGCATCATCCTATATGAATTTCTCTTTGGATATACACCATTTTATAGGGCTTCCCAAAAGGAGAAATTACGCAGTATCCTCAGTGGTAAGTAAAATAATCTGACTGCTTGTCATGTCGCTGTTATTTGGTTTGATTTGTTCCTTGGTTCAGTTTCTAGCTTTTTTAAGGAAAATGCTTTTTTATGTAAATAAATGAAGAGGTTTTATTTCCTGTAATATTTTCTTTTTATATCACAGATGACATTGTTTGGAGATGTAATTCCTTTCCTCCACCAAATGCTCGGGGCATCATCACTCAGCTACTCAGAAAAAATCCAGAACAAAGACTTGGGACAGGTAATATGATTATAGTATTAATAATGACTTATTACACCTCTGGGCAAATGAAGGTGTCCATGAGGATGAGCACTGAAGGTCTCTACCAACGTGTCCATTCCCCATTCTTCATGCTATAATGTTCAGTTCAGTTCCTTCATGTTGGCTCTTTTAAATCTCCAGTTCAGATTAACATAAACTGTATAGATACGGAGTAGTTTCTCTGACAATAACTGTATCAATTTTTTTCTTGTCTTCCTTTTCCAGGAGGGGCACACGAGATCAAAATTCATCCATTTCTGCGTGCCTTAAACTTTAACAACCTTCTAAGTCAGAAGCCTCTGTTCGTTCCTGATCTAAAATCAGATGAGGACACCCGCTATTTTAGCAGTAAGTAAAATGAGACGTTATCGGCAGAAAACTGCTGAGTGTCTTTTCTTTCATTATGTGTGACAATCAGTTCCCATCATAAAGTGTAATAACATGGTGACTGTCTGACTGGCTCTTATACTAATAATTTCTCATAACACTTTTACTTTTCAGATCGCTCTGTGGGTTATAAATTTAGGAATTCAGATGATGGGGACACAAGTGAGGACAATGACTGTTCAGAAATCAAAAACTTTGAATCATCTTCTCAAAGGTTTTCCAAAGTAAGTATATCTAAATCATGTAGGTCAATAAAATGAATAAAACCTATGATTAGAAAAAAAGTTTCAAAATATATCTATTTATATTTTATATTTCTTTGTGTTTTTTTAGCTATATACCACCAGTACCAAGATGGTGACCATTGAAGAACCTATGTCACCTCCAGAGTGTACCCCTGAGAACAGCAAAAAACACCAAGACTTGTGAGTAGATTATTATTATTATTATGAGATTTAGCTCTGATATATGCTCAGACACGAGTAACACAAATCTAAATCCAGCATCCACCACCCCATGATAACTGATTGCTGTGGATCTGGCTTGTGATTACACAGCAATATCAGTTGATCATTGCAACGAGCCATTCATTCCCAGCTCTTTATAGGCCAATATTACTAGTTAGACTCCATTCTTGCTGGTAGAATGGGGTCCTGAGCAGAATATCCCCTTTATGATGTCCCAAATGGCCTTACAGACAGGTGTTCTTCCTTTTTGTATTGTTTTCCCTTGTAATTTACTTGACTTTCTTCTACCAAACAGGCATAAAGAATCTCCCCCTTCCAAAACTGATGATGGTGACAATCAGTGTGTCACTGCTAAAAAGTGTGAGTCATCCTCGCCCTCATTGTCAGGTATGTACAGATTTATAGACCATCCCATTATAGGCTATGATACAAAAGTGTAATGTGAATCTGCACATGAAGGCTCAGATAATGACTTACTTTATTCCCGCTGCCCCTGAGTATTCAATTTTTTGTTTTGGTAAAATCCACCATACGGTTCCAGAGTTATTGGCAGTTTTATTTAGTGCTCATTTTTATGGTCTTTACAAGGGGGTGGTGCTAACAGGATTATCTGGGGGGGGGTGTCTTCAGCCTCTTCTTCAGTATTATAGTGTGGTAAAGACCATAAAAATGACCACTAAATAAAAAGGCCCCTGTCTGTGGAACTGTAAGGCGGTGTGCTCACAATGCGTTTTTAATTGTTTCCGCAGCAGCAATTCCGCCGCAGAAACGCTTAAAAAACGCTTGGTAGAAGGCCTGCCATGTTCCCCAATGATAATCCGCATGTGCTGTGCACATGCTGCAGAAATTTCCGCTGCGGATTATCATTGCGGAAAAATCCGCAGCACTACCAATTATTTTGCAGAAGTCCTGCGTTTTCACCGCCATTGACTTGCATTGGAACGCATGGAATCCGCATCACTGCATCTGTACATGCGGAATCCATGTGTTTCAATGTACGGATGGTACTCGGGTCTGGAGAAGAGGAGACTCTCCTCCAGACCCCCCCTACCATAGAACCTGTAAAAAAAAAAGAATAAAATAAAAAATAAATATGATACTTACCTTCTGATGGCCTCCGGTTCCTTGTCTCGGCTTGCCGGCAGCTCGCGGTAGACTAAAGGACCTGCGCTGACGTCATTTAGTCATGTGACGGGTCATGCGACCAATGATGTCGGCAGGTCCTTAAATCTACCGCGAGCTGCCGGCAAGCCAAGAAAAGGACTCCGGGGGCATCAGAAAGTAAGTATATTTATTTTTTACCATTCTTTCGGTCACACTATATAAATCCATGCCGGCTGCCGGTTGCATGGATTTATATAGTGTGACCAAGTTGTCAAGCACTTTCCAAGTGATGCTAAAATCGCTTGGAAAGTGCTTGACAACCCGCATGCGAAATCGCATGATCCGCATGTCCCTGGCAGGAAAAACACATGTACAATCCGCATGTACAATCCCCATGTACAATCCGCATGTACAATCCGCATGTTCAATCCGCATGCCTTTTTTGTGCCAGGGAGATGCAGAAACGCTCAGGAAAAAATCCGGAGCATTTCTGCATCGTGGGCACATAGCCTAAGGGGGATTTTAATAAAAACCAAAAACAGAGTCCTCAGGGGAGCAGGGGGAATAAAGTAAGAGTGAATTCTGGACACTTAAGACCTGGTGATGAGTCTTCTTTAAACTTACGCTTAAGTGTTATCTGACGGATTATATAAAAACACTTTGGCTTGCTGCAAGTAATGTCGTGTTAATAAGGGAGACACCACACGGCCGCACACAGAAAAGCTACAAGTGCAGATTAACCAGTTTGAGTAACTCTATAAACATATAAAATGAATCTTTGAGGAGTTTATAATCAACATCTTTTTCTGACTTCTTATTAGAACCTCCAGTTAAGGAGAGAAAGAAATCTGCACTAAATCTGAGAAAACAGCAAAGAACAGATAAAGTGGAAGAGGGGGAAAGTAGTAGGCGAGGTAAGTGTGAGGATAACCTCCATGTTGTATGATGTCAGTGAGATAAGTCATGTGGAGCAGATGTCATCTGTCAGTGGTGGGATTGTCACATGTATGATGGCTGACAATGATCCCGCACCTATGTATGGAGAAGATTCCTCTACCGGCCTCCCACAGAGACACCACAGTAGTGTCCTCTAATATGGAGTCCCATTACTTACATCGGTTTTCATCTTTTTTATAGGTTCTATCTTCCGCCGGATGATATCATCCTGCCGGCGTGGATTATCCAGGGCTGCTCGCACTATCAGACAAAGCTGCATTTTTGCCCACTGTCACCAGGGCACCAGAAACATCTTAAGGGCAGAAAACCCCTCACATCTAGTGCCCTGAAGAAAGTACAGCACATCCACCATCAATTCTGTACCTGCATGGAAAGAGTTGTACCATCTACTGTACCTGTGGCCATCTGACCAGCGAGAAATATCTGCAAAAGTCAAAGGCCTCCAAGAACATCTTTTCAACCTTCCATTTAATTCTTAATTAAAAAAAAATAAATTGGTTAATGTCCTTTTGAATTGAATTGAATATTACTGACATTTATGGCATATCAATGCTACACATGTTATATCTGTCCAATGGTTTGGACACCAAACAGAAGATTAGACAAGACTGAAACATACAGTTTGCACAGCAAGTTGTTTTTACATTGCAGTGTTTGTTCAATTAAATTTTATTGAGTGCTTTTCATAAGGGAACCAGGCAGAAACCACCTGAAATAGACATTGTGTGCACAAAAAGTGGCAACCAAGCTAGGGGGAAACATGCCCTGATCCACTGATTTTACAAGAACTCAGATACTTTTACCTTAGTAGCGCTCTATTTCAGATTCAGGCACAAGAACAAGTTGGATTCTGTGCTGTGCATCCTGGAGGTCCCAGCAGCCACAATCCACCAGAAGCGTAGCTAAGACTTCAAGCACAGGGGAGGCGAAACATCCGAGTGGGTCACTAACCGATATTACCACTATTTGGTGACCATATAGTGGTAGATAACAGCACATATTAAGACTATAGATGAGTGAGCACTAAACTGCTCAGATGCTTGTTACTCGAACCGAACAATTCCTAATGTTCGTGTGCTCATTTCAAGTAACAAGTATAATGGAAGTCAATGAGAAATCCGAGCATTTTTCTGGAAGACCCTACAAGGAGGTCTGGGCGGCAGTGAAAATGTTCAAATGGATGGAAAAAGTGCTGAATGGAAGGAGAACAGCATGGGGAAGACCCCTGGAGGCATCTCTGACTCCCAGATCTCTGCTGAGAACAATGGTGTGACACTTTTTCTCCACTTTAAGGACTGAGAATAAAACATTCCCAATCAATGAGAAATTGCATTTAACAGGAACAAAAATGTTAAAGCGGTTGCCCAGTACTTTAGATTACCCCCACAATGTATCCCCCCTGGGCCCCTAAGGACTTTTGTAATTACCTTACGTTGCAGATAATGCCTGTGAGCGGCTCTATCACTGGCCGCTCACAGGCATCACGTGACCCCCGGCTGCAGCCGGCTCTGATATCCCCTGATGTCACGACAAGTGCTGGCAGCAGCCGGGGGTCTCTCTCTTCCACATTCCACGGTGAATGCCAGGCTGTATTCGGGGTTACCCCCCGCGTCACACCCGGCATCCATCTCACGCTCTCCCTCTCCCCATTCATTGGGAACGCACGGGGTGAATGCTGGGTGTGACGCGGGGGGTGATCGCGCCCACAATCCAGCTGTCACGCCTCACTTGTCGTGACGTCAGCGCGGGGTCACGTGATGCCTGTGAGCGGCGCTATCCTTGGCTGCAACGTAAGCTAATTACAAAAATTCTTAGGGGCCCCGTGGGGATACATTGGAGGGGTAATCTAAAGTACTGGACAACTTCTTTAAGAATCATTTTTTTCCTGTATAATGACTTAAACCAAAATTTTATTTTTGATTAACAAATAGATAATTTCAGTGTAATTTATGAAGGGAAAAAAAAACTGCCAAAAATTAGGGATTCTGATACATCCTGTATTAGAATAAAGGAGGGTCTCATGCACATTCTGGTCAATTTGACATATAGTAGTACTTCTAGACTCATAAAGGCTATGCACTAAGTGCAAATCCTGCCAAAAAATGCAAGTAGGGTCATCCATACACCATGGAAGGCACCAACTGTAGTGCCTCATTCAAATATTGTGAACAAAGTATACACTGTGTGCAGAATTATTAGGCAAGTTGTATTTTAGAGGATTATTTTTATTATTGATCAACAACTATGTTCTCAATCAACCCAAAAGACTCTTAAATATCCAAGCTTAATATTTTTGGAAGTTGGAGTGGGGTGTTTTTAGATTTGGCTATCTTAGGAGGATATCTGTTTGTGCAGGTAACTATTACTGTGCAGAATTATTAGGCAACTTATTAAAAACCAAATATAATCCCATGTCACTTGTTTATTTTCACCAGGTAAACCAATATCAGTGCACAAAATACAGAAATAAACATTTCTGACATGCTAAAACAAAAACCAAAAAAATTAGTGATCAATATAGCCGCCTTTCTTTATGATGACACTCAACAGGCTTCCATCCACAGATTGTGGCCAACACACTTTCTGCAACCCTGTTGGCTATTTGACATGTAACGCTTGATTGTTCGGTGATCACGCTTCAAAAGTTTGGAAATTTCAAGACTGCTGCATCCCTCTGCAAGACATCTCACAATTTTGGACTTTTCAGAGCCCGTCAAACCTCTCTTTTGACCCATTTTGCCAAAGGAAAGGAAGTTGCCTAATAAATAAGCACACCTTCTATAGGGTGTTGATGTCATTAGTCAACACCCCGCCTCATAACAGAGATGCACATCACCAGATTTACTTAATTGGTAGTTGGCTTTCAAGCCTATGCAGCTTGGAGTAGGACAACATGTATAAAAAGTATCATGTGATCAAAATACTCATTTGCCTAATAATTCTGCACACAGTGTAGTTGTGGTACACCTACAATAGTGTTCAAACTAATAGCAGTGGGTTAAATAACATGAGTTAAGCACAAAACCTTTATACTAGTTTTTATTTCCATGCATTGGGAACATTGCACACTGTTTTCTAATTCTAAACATGAAGAGAAATGTATATAATTTTTAACTATTTTACAGAAAATAGCAAAAAATGAACAATGGGCTGTTCTAAAAAAATAGCAGTGTCTGCATTTGTCTTTACAAACTCAAAATATGTACTCTTTTTTAGGATTTGGCATTCCTGTGAATCATTAACCTAATACTTAGTTGTATACTCAGTTTTTTAGAACTGCTTCACATGTATGTTGCATAGAGTCAACCAACTTCTGGCACCTGTGAACTGTTATTCCAGCCCAGGATGCTTTGACTACATCCCACAATTTTTTGGCATCTGTTGGCTTTGCCTCAGAAACAGTATTTTTGATGTCACCCCACAAGTGTTCTATCGGATTAAGATCCGGTCATTGGGCTGGTCACTCCATAACCTCAATTATGTTGGACTGCAACCAATAATTTGATCATTTACTGGTGTGTTTAGGGTAGTTGTCTTGTTGAAACACCCATTTCAAGGGCATATCCTCTTCAGCGTAAGGCAACATGACCTCTTCAAGTATTTTAATATATGCAAACTGGTCCATAATCTCTGGTATGCGGTAGATAGGTCCGGCACCATAGTAAGAGAAACGTGCCCATATCATGATGCTTGCTCCACCATGCTTCACTGTCTTCAGAGTGTACTGTGGCTTGAATGCAGAGTTTAGGGGTCATCTGACAAACTGTCTGTGGCCCTTGGACCCAAAAATAACAATTTTACTTTCATCAGTCCACAAAATGTTTCTCCACTTTTCTTTAGGCCAGTTGATGTGTTCTTTGACAAATTGTATCCGCTTCAGTACATGTCTTTTTTTAACAGTGGGACTTTGCGGGGACTTCTTGCTAAGAGATGAGCTTCACACAGGCATCTTCTGTCACAGTACTCACAGGTAACTTGAGACTGTCTTTGATCATCCTGGAGCTGATCATTGGCTGAACCTTTTCCATTCTGGATAATCTTCGATCCATTCGAATGGTATTCCTCTGTTTTTTTCCACGTCTCTCTGGTTTCACTTTCCATTTTAAAGCATTGGAGATCATTATAGCTGAACAGCCTATCAAGTCTGCACTTCTATATAAGTTTTACCCTCTCCAAACAACTTTTTAATCAAAGTACGCTGTTCTTCTGAACAATGTCTCGAATGACCCATATTTCTCAGGCTTTCAAGGAGAAATGCATGTACAACATGTGCTGGCTTCATCCTTAAATAAGGGCCACCTGATTCACACCTGTGTCTTCACAGAATGATTGACCTCACTATTGAACTCCACACTGCTATTATTTTGAACACATCCCCTAACAATTAATTATTCGAATACACAGACTCATAAACATGCAGATCATGAATGCGGAGTTTGTTGGTTTTCTTAGAATCTACTGCACCAACTGGTAAATTGTTTGTCATGTGGTGGTAATATAATATATACCAAAAACAGTGATTAATCTCGTTAGTCATATTGGACTGCTATTATTTTGAATACTACTGTACATACTATGCACCTCCACTGTGGCATCCATGCAGCAAAAAGGAGTCAAACAATTCTCCTGTGACTTTTCACACACAACACTAACAAGAATGGCAAATGCCTGAAGTGAATCGACCAACGTTTGTGGTATCAGACACCTCTTACGCTTTTTCTCTTCCTCTTTTGCGTTGTCATGAGGGAGAAGAGAAAATATCCTGGCATAATGATCCCGCGAATACAGCACATAGCCTATCTAAACATTGTACACTTTTCCATCCTAATCACAACAATCCAATATCCATAACACCCACATATATACCAGAACTTACACAAAACAGATTTAATTCACACAAAAGAAAAGAAATCTTTTGGATATATAAATTACAAACCATTTGTTCTCTTGGTTTAAATGAAATGACGAAGAAGACCCTATGTTGATAGAAGATGTACAACAATTAACCTCAAAGGACTCTTCAGGATGGACATAATTGTTTCTTTTATTGGAAAAAAAACCTCTCTCCTGAACTGCCCTATTGTGGCCTGTTACGTCATCTACTGGTGGAATACTGAACTGCACCTCATTCATGTGTTTTACTAGAAATTAACAAGGTAATATTAGTAACAGTAACCCCTTTGCGACTTCTCTTTATGACCTCCCCCTCTTTGATGTGGGCTCCGGCGCTGAGCCCGCATCGTTTCAGGCACATGACAGCTGATTTGATCAGATGTGCCCCTAACAGCCACAAGTGGAATTACCCCTGCCATGTGATCGCGAGGTGCTGATTGGTTGACATGACAACCCGGGGTCTGCAGGAGACCCCTATGGTTGTCATTGTCGACCTGCTATGAGCGTCGCCCTGCGGTCGGTGTTCATAGCAGATGAGCATTTCTGCTACACATAGCAGGGCTGAAGACTTGCTATTAGTGATGATTGAGCATGCTCATTGCTCAAGATTTACGAGCATGCTCGGACGAGCACCTATTATTATTATTATTATTTATTATTATAGCGCTATTTATTCCATGGCACTTTACATGTGAAAAGGGGTATACATAGCAAAAATAAGTACAATAATCTTGAACACAATGTGACAGCGACTGGTACAGGAGGAGCGAGGACCCTGCCCGCGAGGGCTCACAATCTACAAGGGATGGGTGAGGATACATTAGGTGAGGGTGGAGCTGGTCATGCGGCGGTGGTTACTGCAGGTTGTAGGCTTGTGGGAAGAGGTGGGTCTTCAGGCTCCTTTTGAAGGTTTCCACGGTCGACGAGAGTCTGATGTGTTGGGGTACAGAGTTCCAGAGTAGGGGGGAAGCACGGGAGAAATCTTGTATGCGATTGTGGGAGGAGGAGATAAGAGGGGAGTAGAGAAGGAGATCTTGTGAGGATCGGAGGTTGCGTGCGGGTATGTAACGGGAGACTAGGTCACAGATATATGGAGGACACAGGTTGTGAATGGCTTTGTATGCCATGGTTAGGGTTTTGAACTGGAGTCTCTGGGCAATGGGGAACCAGTGAAGAGATTGACAGAGAGGAGAGGCCGGGGAATAGCGGGGGGACAGGTGGATTAGTCAGGCAGCAGAGTTTAGGATAGATTGGAGGGGTGCAAGAGTGGTAGAAGGGAGGTCACAGAGCAGGAGGTTGCAGTAGTCGAGGCGGGAGATGATGAGGGCGTGCACTAGTGTTTTTGCAGATTCATGGTTGAGGAATGTGAAGATCCGGGAGCTATTCTTGAGTTGGAGTCAGCAGGAAGTGGAAAGGGCTTGGATATGTGGTTTGAAGAAGAGATCAGAGTCCAGGGTTACTCCAAGGCAGCGAGCTTGAGGGACTGGGGAGAGTGGACAGCCATTGACATTGATAGATAGGTCAGTTGGGGGGGTGAATGGGATGGTGGAAAGATGATGAATTCTGTTTTGTCCATGTTAAGTTTTAGAAATCTAGCAGAGAAGAAGGATGAAATAGCAGACAGACATTGTGGGATTTTGGTTAGTAGGGAGGAGATATCGGGTCCAGAGAGGTAGATCTGTGTGTTATCAGCATAGAGGTGATAATGAAAGCCATGGGACTCTATGAGCTGTCCCAGGCCTAAGGTGTAGATGGAGAAGAGCAGAGGTCCTAGGACTGAACCTTGGGGGACACCGACAGATAGGGGGCGAGATGAGGAGGTGGTGCATGAGTGGGAGACACTGAATGTCCTGCCTGTTAGGTATGAGCAGTTCCAGGATAGGGTCAAGTCTGTGATGCTGAGAGATGAGAGAGTTTGTAGTAAGAGGGAATGGTCCACTGTGTTGAAGGCAGATGACAGGTCTAGGAGGAGGAAGACGGAGTAGTGTCGCTTAGATTTGGCCGTTAGTAGGTCGTTGGTGACTTTAGTCAGTGCCGTTTCAGTAGAATGGTGCGATCGGAAACCAGATTGTAGGCGGTTGAAGAGGGAGCAGGAGGAGAGGTGGGAGGACAGTTCAGAATGGACATGTTGTTCCAGTAGTTTTGAGGCATAGGGGAGATGTGATATGGGGCGATAGCTAGACAGAGAGGATGGGTCAAGGGAGGGCTTTTTGAGGATGGGTGTGTTAGAGGCATGTTTGAAGCATGAGGGGAAGACACCAGTTGTTAGTGACAGGTTAAAGAGGTAGGCTAGGGTTGGGATGAAGATAGTGGTAAGCTTTGGGATGAGGTGGGATGGGATTGGGTCAAGTTTACAGGTGGTGAGGTGTGATTTGGAGAGTAAAGAGGAAAGTTGATCTTCCGTAATGGTGGAGAAGGTGGTTTTGAAGGAGGAGGGTTGAGTAGGTGTGGGGAGGGGCTGTGGGGGCTTTAGGCAAAAGCTTTGTCTGATGGTGTCAACCTTCTGCTTGAAGAATGAGGCAAAGTCTTCGGCTGAAATAAGAGGAGAGGGAGGAGGCACTGGGGGACGGAGGAGAGAATTGAAGGTGTTGAATAGTTGTTTGGGGTTGTGAGACAGGGAGGATATGAGGGATGCGAAGTATGTTTGTTTTGCGAAGTATTATCTTCAGCATGCTCGGGCTTTAAGTTTTTGACTTGCCCCCCTGGGCCGTGGGGTACCCAGAACCGGGCCTTCTGGTGTACGCTGCTGATGGGGGTAGTAGTGTCAACCCGATCCCGTGGCTCAGGGTGGTGAGACCAAAAGGTGGCAGTCTATTTATCAGTGTTTTGAATGTCCAACTACGCCACCCATTGATTGCGGTCAGAGATAACCGCCGCTGCGAGGCAGACCGCTACGGCTGGTGTTGGTGTGCAGCACAGGGATAGGATAACTCCCCACGGGAAGAGTGTAACCTCAGGGCAGTGTAGGTGGATGCTGGGGGTGATGGTGCAGGCGCAGCAAAGATCACACTGAGTCCAATGGTGCAGTCCAGGGTTTTTACTCACAGTTGTTATCCAAGTCACTTCTGTCAGCAATGACTGCCCAAGTTGTGCTGCGTCCACCAGCTGAGGAGCTCGGTCAACCCCCAGGCAATTCAGGAGTATGGCACAGGACCCCCTTCTGTCCTTTCTCTGGCCTCTCGTGCCCCACCAGTGACCAAACTTCTGTCCAGCTACCGCGGACCGTGTCGGGTAAGCGTTGGCCTCCGCTTCCCGCTATCCTATATGGCGCCTTCCTAGGAGGTTTGGCGGGGGGTCGCACCAATAAATGATCACGACCTCCGGTTCTTGGCTGAGGGATGATTTACCTCCACTAACTTGGGAATCCGGTACCCTTCCACAGCCTGACCCTTCACCCGATATAACGCGGGTTTGCAACGGTTGCTGTCCGTTCTGCTCTCTTAGGGTCCCTTCTGCGTTCTTGTTTCTGGAGCCTTTCTACTCCTCTGTCTCTTCTCCTTCCTTCCTTCTCCTTCTTCTCTTCTCCTCTCTGGCCCCGGCCTTCTCTCTAGGCCTGCCTCGTGGAGCTGAGCTCAGGCTGAGCCGCGGCTCCCTGTCAGCTCTGACTGAACTACTCTCTACTCCTTTTCTCTCTACTATCAACAAGATGGCTCCCACCTTTTATCTGCTTCTCTGTGTCTGAGCTCAGGTGACCTGCACCCAATGAGCTCCTTCCTATGCTGCAAAAACTGTCCCCTTTTGCTCCCACACCACTGGGTTCTCTCCTCCCTCCCCACTCCAGCCAGGGACATGGTCAGTTGTGCCTGCAATATGGGAGCACCGGCGAGCTGTCCCCCGGAAATGGGGAGTGTATGTGTGTGCAGCTAACTGACCCCTGGTCCACACTCCATCCTTACCTGGAAGTGGAATATCACACCTCTGGTTGAGGTGCAATACCCCTGAAGCAACTGAACCCTCGGGGCGCTACATTTCCGTAGCTCCGTGAACATGATTTGCGACTGTTTGACAGCTTTAATACATGTGTGGAATGCTGGAAAAACAGGCATTCCTCACATGTATTAAAGCTGTCAAACAGTCGCAAATCACGTTCCCGGAGTGACGAAAACTTAAAGCCCGAGCACACTGAAGATAATAGGTGCTCACCTGAGCATGCTCGTAAATCTCGAGCAATGAGCATGCTCGATCATCACTACTTGCTATGTGTAGCACAAGTGATCAGACGATGGCAGCTTCAACTCTCCCATGGAGGGTATTAAAGCAGGTAAAAAGTAAAAAAATGTTTTTAAAAATATTTAAAAAATGTAACAGTTCAAATCACCCTCCTTTTGCCCCATTCAAAATAAAACAATTAAAAATAAAAAATACACATATTTGGTATCGGCGAGTTCAGAATCACCCGATCTGTCAAAATATAAAGAGAATTAATCAGATCGGTAATGAGGAAAAAAAACAAAACTGTAGAATTTTGGTTGCTGCAACATTGCAATAAAACGAAATAACGGGCAATAAAACATCGTATCTACCCCAAAATGGCATTAATAAAAACGTCAGCTCAGCGCGCAAGAAATAAGCCCTCACCCGGCCCCAGATCCCAAAAAAGGAGATTCCATGGGTCTTGAAAAATGGCTCCATTATTTTTTTTTTTACAAACTTTGGAATTTTTTTTCACCACTTAAATAAAAAAGAACCTATACATGTTTGGTGTCTACAAACTCGTAATGACACGGAGAATCATAATGGCAGGTCACTTTTAGCATTTACTGAATATGTTAAAAAAAACAATTGTCAAATTGCACTTTTTTTGCAATTTCACCACACTTGGAATTTTTTTCCCGTTTTCCAGTACACAATATGGTAAAATCAATGGTGTCGTTCAAAAGTACAAATCGTCCGCGAGAAACAAGCCCTCACACGGCCATATTGACTGAAAAAAAAAGTTATGGCTCTGGGTAGAAGGGGAACAAAAAATGAAAATGCAAAAACAAAAAATCCCAGGATGGTAAAGGGGTTAAATGAGCAATGTATATATGTGATTTGTTTTTTGAAATCTATGTCTTAATCCACAGTTTTTAATACACCGTATTTTACAGACATTAAAGGTTTTAGAGGAGGAAAATAGAAAAAAAATGTGAAGAAAAAAATGTCATGCCGCATTGTTATGGGGAAGGGTCTCCTGCTGGCACTGTTTATGGCCCCCACACGCCGATGTCAGCTGCCGGAATATTCACTGCTCCCCATGCCCGGGGGTGTGTAGAAAGTTTTAAGAAAATTATACAAACAACCTTTTCACCTATCTAGATTAGTGCCCTTATGGGAAAATCCTAGATTTATTCAGGGTAAACAGAACAAGCTTTGCAAGCAATGGAACCAGAAAGGGATTTATTAAATGTTAATGAAGGAAGGCTGCTCACCTGGCTGGAATTCTCAGGGATGTATGATATGGGAGATCATCAATGTCTACAGTACCACCAAACAGTTACTTTCTACAGCTCTATGGTGAGAGATTTCGGGAAGGTGGAAAGGAGGGGTGATTTTGGCATATTGATGTGGTCTAGCTCATGGGTAAATTCCCTATCCACAATATACCAAAGGATTAGGAGACAAATTCTGCACACTGCGGTACCTGATTTATTTATCCATTGGAGTATAGCGCTAAATGACACTTAGAGAGATGGTAAACTTTTGACGGGCTTGGATAAAGTAAAAATAGCAATGAACAATGGAGAGAAATGCAGAACAAACTGATTCATAATGCCATTTATGCTTTAAATTTTTCCTACAAAGATGCTTCATCACATTATTTATGAAAATGCCCAAAATGTAACCTAAAACCAATTTGTTTGATAGCATCAGGCGATGCCCTTCCACCCAAATGGTGTGGGAAGAGACCCTTCTCTATTTAGATAACGGTTGGAGAATTAAAGTCCCACAGTCTCCTCGGGCATGTTTATTTCATCATATTGTAACAGAACATCGGGAGGATGGGGACAGAGTTCTGTCTATACAGATAATACATGTAGTTCTATTGGTGGTTAAAAAATGTATACTTAGATATTGGTTGAAGAAAGAGACACCTCAATTACCTGAAATAATCAAAACTCTGAAAACCTTATTAGTTTATGACAAACTTGAGTAAGAAAGACAAAAAGAAAAGTCGACGACAGCGTTTTTTCACAAACTGAGATCTTTTAATGAATATAGCAATACACAATCTGATATGTCACAGCTGATGAAAGTATTCTGACACACATCCTGGTATCATACGGAGGAACATAGGGGGACAACAGGATTACTTAAAGTCTAATGGATTCACTTATTGTTACATCTATTCATATAAGGATTTTGGAAAAGTATTTTTTTGTTGTTTTGCATGCGGAGTTAAAAATTGAATCTGTTAAAATTGTGGAAAAAAAATGATTGGATGGATTTCACACTTATTTATAAAGATGTGGTCTGTGTTGGTAAATGTCATGGAGATTCTAGGATTATAACCCGATTTGTTTGTCTATTTTGTCTCATTAAATAAAGTTTGTTTAAAAAAAATAGATGAGAACACTAGATTCCATCATGACATCATAATTAACCATCACTACTTACAGAAGTGTTTACACCCATATAGTCACTTTGACATTCCGGTGTCATTGCTGTCAGTGAGAAGCTACATAGCTAATCATATACTGATTGCGCTTGGATTTACTTTGGATTTACTTGAAATGTCTGAAATTCCTTCAGACAGACTTCAGGTGTTAGCACTGCTCCAGGGGATTCTTACCACCTACGCCCCTGACATTGTGCTACCACTACCCGATGGCGTCCTCAGCTTCACTTACCGGCTGGTTATGAAGCTTGTGATAGACTGCCTGACCAAATACCACAAAGGTCGTATTAGCTCAGAATATCTTGAGCATTTACAGCAAAACATCTGGACACTCGTACAGCAGGTAAATAGCAGGCAATCTGCACACATCTTATAATAATAATAGAATATGATAAGGGATTACAAGTTTAAGTTTAACCTGTTCCAAATACTAAGATAAGAATAGCCGGGGCCAAAAATGGGGCATACAGGCTACATGACAAGGGAAATTGAGGTATCTAAAGGGTTAATTGAAATAGGGACAGGAAGGTTGTTACCGTGGGGTGAATGGGATTGGTTAACCTTGTAAGGACCAGGAAATTTGACATTTTTTGCTGTCATTTTTTCATCACTTTCTTTTAAGAGCCATAACTTTTTTATTTTTCTGTTGGCGTTTGTGAGAAGAGTTGTAGCTTTGAGTGGCTCCATTCTTTTTACCATAAAATATACAGTAGTTTTTTGGGGTTTTTTTTTTTACGGCGTTTGTTATGCATTAAAAATGACCTGGAAATATGATTTTCCACGTCATTTCGATTAAGGCGATACCGAATATGCAAAGAAAATTCAGAATATTGCGAAAACATTTTTTTGCTTTGAGTCGCTAAATTCTGAGACCCATAACAATTCTTATTTTTCTGTTGATGGGGCCCAGTGAAGACTTGTTTTTTTACGCTGTAAGATATGGAGGAGAGGAAGGAGGATTTAAAAGGCGGTGCTTGATAAATAGAGGGTTTGGGGAGATGTGATTTTTAATTGTCACAGGCCGATTTACACAAGTCGTAAGCAGTCATGTGTCTTACTTACATGCCTTAGGTGTGGAGGGTGGATGTGGAGATATAAAGGGAACCTGTCGCCTAAAATAATGCTATTAACCTGCACCTCAATTTGCAGGTTAATAGCGTTCTGACATCATGCAGCCGCCACACTGAAATAAACTGTATCTCCCCTGGCAGCCTCGCTCTTTCAGTCATATCGGTGGCGGCGGCAGGCTTTCAGTCACCGTTCTCTGCATAGTGAGCGGCGGCTGTAACCGCACCCGGCACTGACTGACAGCCGGTGCTAATATGGCCGCACAATGTCAGAATGCTACTAACCTGCATATCAACTCCATATCTGCAGGTTAATAGCATTACTTTACATGACAGGTTCCCTTTAGAGGTTTACAAATGACCGGATCCCTCGTTAGCTCTCATGTAGTATTTGTAGTGCCGATATCAGGAGTAACATGGCGACATAAATGGTGTCCTCCATTCTGCACTTTCTCTCATGATTTTCCTTTCTTGTTTATTTCCATCTCTATAGGCTGAAGAAAAATCCCATAGTGGAGAATTGGCCTTTATTAAACAACTGGCCCAGAATGTCCTGCTTGTACTGGAGTATCCGGCCTACTCCCTGGAGCGCCTGGTAAGGAGCCATCGTCTTCTATATCTCATGTCCTTGTTGTCTGATCTTCTCCAGATTACCGTCATATAGCAGAAACTCAGATTTATGGTGGTAGAGGCCTCCCTGTCCGCTCCAGGCAGACACAGGACATTTTATGCCCGCCTGTCTCTGCGGCTCCATCATATGTGAGGACAGTCTGTACTCAGCGGTGCGGAGTTAGTATTTCCGCTTCTGTCTCTCTCGATCATCACAATCTTCCTTCTTATAAATGTTGCAGTCCTGACCTTATACAACCCCTGGCAAAATTTATGGAATCACTGGGCTCGGAGGATGTTCATTCAGTTGTTTAATGTTGTTGAAAAAAAAGCAGATCACAGACATGGCACAAAACTAAAGTCATTTCAAATGGCAACTTTAGGGCTTTAAGATACACTAAAAGAAATCAAGATTAAAAATGTGGTACTCAGTAAGGGTAATTTTTTTCATACCAAGCAGAGGGAAAAAAATATGGAATCACTCAATTCTGAGGAAAAAATTATGGAATCATGAAAAACAAACACACAAAAGAACACTACAATACATCACTAGTATTTCGTTGCACCACCTCTGGCTTTAATAACAGCTTGAAGTCTCTGAGGCATGGACTTAATGAGTGACAAGCAGTACTCTTCATCAATCTGGCTCCAACTTTCTCTGATTGCTGTTGCCAGATCAGCTTTGCAGGTTGGAGCTTTGTCATGCACCATTTTCTTCAACTTCCACCAAAGATTTTCAATTGGATTCAGATCCGGACTATTTGCAGGCCATGACATTGACCTTATGTGTCTTCTTTCAAGGAATGTTTTCACAGTTTTTGCTCTATGGCAGGATGCATTATCATCTTGAAGAATGATGTCATCATCCCCAAACATCGTTTCAATTGATGGGATAAGAAGACTTTCCAAAATATCAATGTAAACTTGCGCATTTATTGAAGATGTAATGACAGCCTTCTCCCCAGTGCCTTTACCTGACATGCAGCCTCATATCATCAATGACTGTGAAAATTTGCATGTTCTCTTTATGCAGTCATCTTTATAAATCTCATTGGAACGGCACCAAACAAAAGTTCCAGCATCATCACCTTGCCCAATGCAGATTCGCGATTCATCACTGAATATGACTTTCATCCAGTCATCCACAGTCCACAATTGCTTTTCCTTAGCCCATTGTAACCTTGTTTTTTTGTGTTTATGTGTTAATGATGGCTTATGTTTAGCTTTTCTGTATGTAAATCCCATTTCCTTTAGGCGGTTTCTTACAGTTCGGCCACAGACATTAACTCCAGTTTCCTCCAATTCATTCCTCATTTGTTTTGTTGTGCATTTCCTGTTTTGAAGACATATTGGATTAAGTTTCCGGTCTTGACGCTTTGATGTCTTCCTTGGGCAACATTGTGTGATGATTTACCTTCTTTTAAGAGTTTGATAATCCTCTAATTTGTTTCAATTGACATCTCTCCTGTTGGAGCCATGAGTCATGTCAGTCCACTTGGTGCAACAGCTCTCCAAGGTGTGATCACTCCTTTTTAGATGCAGATTAACTAGCAGATCTAATTTGATGCAGGTGTTAGATTGGAAATGAAAATTTACAGTGTGATTCCATAATTTTTTCTTCAGAATTTAGTGATTCCATAATTTTTTTCCCTCTGCTTGGTCTAAAATAAATTACTTTTACAGAGTACCTCATTTTTAATATTGATTTCTTTTAGTGTTTCTTAAAGCCCTAAAGTTGCCATTGAAAATTACTTTAGTTTTGTGCCATGTCTGTGATCTGCTTTTTTTTCAACAACATTAAACAACTGAATGAACATCCTCCGAGCCCGGTGATTCCATAATTTTTGCCAGGGGTTGTATATTAATGTGGATTTACTGGGGGAGCGGCTTTGTATAGTTCGTCCAATACTGAAATTATCCAGGAAATCCAATGATTAGTCCTTCCTGTCTATTGTATGTGGTAATGTAGTATTTGTGAAATGTTATATTAATTGTATATATTATATCCATCAGGAAACATCCGAAGGCGACTCCAAAGAGGGGCAAAACGGAAATATTGCTGACCCTGATATCAGTCAGCCGGGGCCGAACCCTGATCTGATGGAAGGTAAGCCGGTCATCTAATATTTTACATACAAATATCAAGTTATAGAGAACGACAGAGAACATGGAGATTTACTCTTCATCCAATGTATGAGGAAGCTGGTGGCTCATGAGCCCCCATGGACTATAATGGAGGGGGTCACAAATGTACAAAGAGGCTCATTGGTCCCCAATCATGTAATTGTTGAGGATTCGGTCAGATCCTGAGCAATGACACGTTCATAGTACAGTATATATATATATAGATATGCCATAAATATATACAGTGTCTGCAGAATATCCTTATATCTAGTATATTCCATGTACAGGGGTCTTATCATTTCCATTATTATATGGATGTGTTATATAAGTGGTGATATAGACTAATACATATCGTCTCTTCATTATTTTATCATTATTATAGGAATAACTGTGCCGACAAATACTGATGGTGGAACATCTGAGCCACCAGAGATCATCCAGGAATCTGCCAGTGTAAGTATCATGGGACGTCTGTATATCATCATATGACGAGTGGGAATTACACATCCCATATGACAATGGGATATCTCTGCTCTTATGTAGATCAGACCTATTATGTGTGACGTTGGTGTTATTATTCTGTCTCCTCCATGTGATGTCCCTTATCCTCCCCTGCAGTACAATGATTTATGTGTATGGGGAATATCCACTTATAATATAATAGTGTCAGTGGGGGGTCCGGCTTTTATCACGTCCTCTACTTCGGTTGCAGTGTAATCAGGGGGGATATAATATAGACGGGAGATCTGGAGCTTTTATACTCCTGCAGCTTCGTTGTCTTAATGTCATTTCTTATTCCTTTTAGGCCTTGATCGGATCAGTGAATCCTTGTAAGGACGACTTTAATCCTATCAAACTGATCAGCTGTGGAGGATTTGGGTGAGCTTTACTTGGTATAATATTTATTTCTCAGGGCTCCTCATAGTGATGCCTATGTCTCTATGTCCTGCCCGCGCAATTCTACCATAGAGAAATTATGGTTCCACATCACTGTCCACATCTAATTGTCTCTCTTCAGGTCAGTTAGGATGTGACGTGGAAGAGGACTTTCCATAGGTGATCATTTATGGAGTGTTATGTTATGGATTTCTAGTGATGGCCGCACATCTAGTATTAACCATTAGTACAGGAGATCACTTGATCAGGTCTATGGATGGACTGTTAGTAAGAATTCATAATAAATCATGGATTTTCTTCCTCCTCAGATCCGTCCACCTAGTTCGCCATACAGACACAAACAAGATATGTGCTATGAAGAAAATGGACAAGCAGAACCTGAGAAAGCCAAAGACCCTTAAATGGGCCTTTCAGGAGAGGGACATCTCTACATTCGCTGATTGTCCCTTTGTGGCCTCCATGTTCTGCTCCTTTCCTACTAAATTTCATCTGTGTATGGTCATGAAGTATGCACCAGGTAGGACACATCCATTGTATTTATATCCAGCCCACGTCTGCCTAATCCTAGCACCTTATATATAACCTGAACATGTCCACATGGACGGTTACATGTCCACACCGCATTTACTATAATGTTACTAAGATGCCTTGTGTGTCCTCACTGAGCATGGCGGCAATATCTGCTATGGAGGAAAGGAAGATTTCTCTGTATTTGAACAGTTTTTATAGATGAGAAGTTTCACAGAGAAATAAATGAGAGGCTTGTAGATGAGGCCTGGCTCTGTCTCTATGTACAGGGCTCCTCTGCAGTATACGCTCTACATTACACAGTGTATCTCTATATATACCATCCAGTCCCAATATCACCGCTTGTTTCACATTCACACTCATCATGTGTAATTTACTCTGTAACAGACCCTCACCTGTCATATTTGCTTTTTCCTGTAGGAGGAGACTGTGGCAATCTTCTACAGCACAGGGGTCCTTTACCTATCACCTTGGCCCGTCTGTACATTGCAGAAACAGTCCTTGCTGTGGAATATCTGCACAGCTATGGTGTGGTGCACAGAGACCTGAAGCCTGTAAAGTAAGTGACCCTTGAGCTATAATAAAGGGGATGAAAGTTAGTTTGTTATACAGTCTATGGGTTATTACTTGGGGCTGACAACATCTTTTCTTTTACAGCCTCCTGATAACATCAACAGGACATATTAAAGTGACCGATTTTGGAGTTTCAAAACTTGGCCTCATGAGACCAACATCAAACATCTATAAGGCTCAAACTATGGACATCACCAAAGAGTTCTGTGATAAAGAGGTCGGCTTTACTTACAGGATCTTCTACTTTACATATCTCATCTCTTTCTCCTTCTCTGATCATTTCTCATCACATTTCCACTGATGTTATTTGTCGTATGTATTGATCATCATCTCATTCTTCTGTTGTTTTCCAGACTGCTGGCACGTCTAGTTACATGGCCCCAGAAGTTATCCTAAGGAAAGGCTATGGAAGACCTGTTGACTGGTGGTCAGTAGGCATCATCTTATATGAATTTCTCTTTGGATATACACCATTTTATAGGGCTTCCCAAAAGGAGAAATTACGCAGTATCCTCAGTGGTAAGTAAAATAATCTGACTGCTTGTCATGTCGCTGTTATTTGGTTTGATTGGTTCCTTGGTTCAGTTTCTAGCTTTTTTAAGGAAAATGCTTTTTTATGTAAATAAATGAAGAGGTTTTATTTCCTGTAATATTTTCTTTTTATATCACAGATGACATTGTTTGGAGATGTAATTCCTTTCCTCCACCAAATGCTCGGGGCATCATCACTCAGCTACTCAGAAAAAATCCAGAACAAAGACTTGGGACAGGTAATATGATTATAGTATTAATAATGACTTATTACACATCTGGGCAAATGAAGGTGTCCATGAGGATGAGCACTGAAGGTCTCTACCAACGTGTCCATTCCCCATTCTTCATGCTCTAATGTTCAGTTCAGTTCCTTCATGTTGGCTCTTTTAAATCTCCAGTTCAGATTAACATAAACTGTATAGATACGGAGTAGTTTCTCTGACAATAACTGTATCGATTTTTTTCTTGTCTTCCTTTTCCAGGAGGGGCACACGAGATCAAAATTCATCCATTTCTGCGTGCCTTAAACTTTAACAACCTTCTAAGTCAGAAGCCTCTGTTCGTTCCTGATCTAAAATCAGATGAGGACACCCGCTATTTTAGCAGTAAGTAAAATGAGATGTTATCGGCAGAAAACTGCTGAGTGTCTTTTCTTTCATTATGTGTGACAATCAGTTCCCATCATAATGAGTAATAACATGGTGACTGTCTGACTGGCTCTTATACTAATAATTTCTCATAACACTTTTACTTTTCAGATCGCTCTGTGGGTTATAAATTTAGGAATTCAGATGATGGGGACACAAGTGAGGACAATGACTGTCCAGAAATCAAAAACTTTGAATCATCTTCTCAAAGGTTTTCCAAAGTAAGTATATCTAAATCATGTAGGTCAATAAAATGAATAAAACCTATGATTAGAAAAAAAGTTTCAAAATATATCTATTTATATTTTATATTTCTTTGTGTTTTTTTAGCTATATACCACCAGTACCAAGATGGTGACCATTGAAGAACCTATGTCACCTCCAGAGTGTACCCCTGAGAACAGCAAAAAACACCCAGACTTGTGAGTAGATTATTATTATTATGAGATTTAGCTCTGATTTATGCTCAGACACGAGTAACACAAATCTAAATCCAGCATCCACCACCCCATGATAACTGATTGCTGTGGATCTGGCTTGTGATTACACAGCAATATCAGTTGATCATTGCAACGAGCCATTCATTCCCAGCTCTTTATAGGCCAATATTACTAGTTAGACTCCATTCTTGCTGGTAGAATGGGGTCCTAAGCAGAGTATCCCCTTTATGATGTCCCAAATGGCCTTACAGGCAGGTGTTCTTCCTTTTTGTATTGTTTTCACTTGTAATTTACTTGACTTTCTTCTACCAAACAGGCAGAAAGAATCTCCCCCTTCCAAAACTGATGATGGTGACAATCAGTGTGTCACTGCTAAAAAGTGTGAGTGTGAGTCATCCTCGCCCTAATTGTCAGGTATGTACAGATTTATAGACCATCCCATTATAGGCTATGATAGAAAAGTGTAATGTGAATCTGCACATGAAGGCTCAGATAATGACTTACTTTATTCCTGCTGCCCCTGAGTATTCAATTTTTTGTTTTGGTAAAATCCACCATAAGGTTCCAGAGTTATTGGCAGTTTTAATTAGTGCTAATTTTTATGGTCTTTACAAGGGGGTGGTGCTAACAGGATTATCTGGGGGGGGGTGTCTTCAGCCTCTTCTTCAGTATTATAGTGTGGTAAAGACCATAAAAATGACCACTAAATAAAAAGGCCCCTGTCTGTGGAACTGTAAGGCGGTGTGCTCACAATGCGTTTTTAATCGTTTCCGCAGCAGCAATTCCGCCGCAAAAACGCTTAAAAAACGCTTGGTAGAAGGCCTGCCATGTTCCCCAATGATAATCCGCATGTGCTGTGCACATGCTGCAGAAATTTCCGCTGCGGATTATCATTGCGGAAAAATCCGCAGCACTACCAATTATTTTGCAGAAGTCCTGCGTTTTCACCGCCATTGACTTGCATTGGAACGCATGGAATCCGCATCACTGCATCTGTACATGTGGAATCCATGTGTTTCAATGTACGGATGGTACTCCTCCAGACCCCCCCTACCATAGAACCTGTAAAAAAAAAAAGAATAAAATAAAAAATAAATATGATACTTACCTTCTGATGGCCTCCGGTTCCTTGTCTCGGCTTGCCGGCAGCTCGCGGTAGACTAAAGGACCTGCGCTGACGTCATTTAGTCATGTGACGGGTCATGCGACCAATGATGTCGGCAGGTCCTTAAATCTACCGCGAGCTGCCGGCAAGCCAAGACAAGGACTCCGGGGGCATCAGAAAGTAAGTATATTTATTTTTTACCATTCTTTCGGTCACACTATATAAATCCATGCCGGCTGCATGGATTTATATAGTGTGACCAAGTTGTCAAGCACTTTCCAAGTGATGCTAAAATCGCTTGGAAAGTGCTTGACAACCCGCATGCGAAATCGCATGATCCGCATGTCCCTGGCAGGAAAAACACATGTACAATCCGCATGTACAATCCCCAAGTACAATCCGCATGTACAATCCGCATGCCTTTTTTGTGCCAGGGAGATGCAGAAACGCTCAGGAAAAAATCCGGAGCATTTCTGCATCGTGGGCACATAGCCTAAGGGGGATTTTAATAAAAACCAAAAACAGAGTCCTCAGGGGAGCAGGGGGAATAAAGTAAGAGTGAATTCTGGACACTTAAGACCTGGTGATGAGTCTTCTTTAAACTTACGCTTAAGTGTTATCTGTCGGATTATATAAAAACACTTTGGTTGCTGCAAGTAATGTCATGTTAATAAGGGAGACACCACATGGCCGCACACAGAAAAGCTACAAGTGCAGATTAACCAGTTTGAGTAACTCTATAAACATATAAAATGAATCTTTGAGGAGTTTATAATCAACATCTTTTTCTGACTTTTTATTAGAACCTCCAGTTCAGGAGAGAAAGAAATCTGCACTAAATCTGAGAAAACAGCAAAGAACAGATAAAGTGGAAGAGGGGGAAAGTAGTAGGCGAGGTAAGTGTGAGGATAACCTCCATGTTGTATGATGTCAGTGAGATAAGTCATGTGGAGCAGATGTCATCTGTCAGTGGTGGGATTGTCACATGTATGATGGCTGACAATGATCCCGCACCTCTGTATGGAGAAGATTCCTCTACCGGCCTCCCACAGAGACACCACAGTAGTGTCCTCTAATATGGAGTCCCATTACTTACATCGGTTTTACATCTTTTTTATAGGTTCTATCTTCCGCCGGATGATATCATCCTGCCGGCGTGGATTATCCAGGGCTGCTCGCACTATCAGACAAAGCTGCATTTTTGCCCACTGTCACCAGGGCACCAGAAACATCTCAAGGGCAGAAAACCCTCACATCTAGTGCCCTGAAGAAAGTACAGCACATCCACCATCAATGCTGTACCTGCATGGAAAGAGTTGTACCATCTACTGTACCTGTGGCCGTCTGACCAGCAAGAAATATCTGCAAAAGTCAAAGGCCTCCAAGAACATCTTTTCAACCTTCCATGTAATTCTTAATTTAAAAAAAAATAAATTGATTAATGTCCTTTTGAATTTAATTGAATATTACTGACATTTATGGCATATCAATGCTACACATGTTATATCCACCTCACGTTCTCGCTCTCCCCATTCATTGGGAACGCACGGGGTGAATGCTGGGTGTGACGCGGGGGGTGATCGTGTCCACAATCCAGCTGTCACGCCTCACTTGTCGTGATGTCAGCGCGGGGTTATGTGATGCCTGTGAGCGGCGCTATCCTTGGCTGCAACGTAAGCTAATTACAAGAATCCTTAGGGGCCCCGTGGGGATACATTGGGGGGGGGTAATCTAAAGTACTGGACAACTTCTTTAAGAAACATTTTTTTCCTGTATAATGACTTAAACCAAAATTTTATTTTTTATTAACAAATAGGTAATTTCAGTGCATTTTATGAAGGAAGAAAGAACTGCCAAAAATTAGGGATTCTGATACATCCTGTATTAGAATAAAGGAGGGTCTCATACACATTCTGGTCAATTTGACATATAGTAGTACTTCTAGACTCATAAAGGCTATGCACTAAGTGCAAATCCTGCCAAAAAATGCAAGTAGGGTCATCCATACACCATGGAAGGCACCAACTGTAGTGCCTCATTCAAATATTGTGAACAAAGTGTAGTTGTGGTACACCTACAATAGTGTTCAAACTAATAGCAGTGGGTTAAAAAACATGAGTTAAGCACAAAACCTTTATACTACTTTTTATTTCCATGCATTGCGAACACTGCACACTGTTTTCTAATTCTAAAAATGAAGAGAAATGTATATAATTTTTAACTATTTTACAGAAAATAACAAAAAATGAACAATGGGCTGTTCTAAAAAAAATAGCAGTGTCTGCATTTGTCTTTACAAACTCAAAATATGTACTCTTTTTTAGCATTTAGCATTCCTGTAAATCATTAACCTAATACTTAGTTGTATACTCTGTTTTTTAGAACTGCTTCACATGTATGTTGCATAGAGTCAACCAACTTTTGGCCCCTGTCAACTGTTTTTCCAGCCCAGGATGATTCGACTACATCCCACAATTTTTTGGCTTTGCCTCAGAAACAGTATTTTGATGTCACCCCAAAAGTGTTCTATCAGATTAAGATCCGGGGATTGGGCTTGTCACTCCATAACCTCTATTTTGTTGGACTGGGACCAATAATTTGACCGTTTACTGGTGTGTTTAGGGCCGTTGTCTTGTTGAAACACCCATTTCAAGGGCATATCCTCTTCAGCGTAAGGCAACATGACCTCTTCAAGATTTTAATATATGCAAACTGGTCCATAATCTCTGGTATGCGGTAAAGAGATCCGGCACCATAGTAAGAGAAACGTGCCCATATCATGATGCTTGCTCCACCATGCTTCACTGTCTTCAGAGTGTACTGTGGCTTGAATGCAGAGTTTAGGGGTCATCTGAGAAACTGTCTGTGGCCCTTGGACCCAAAAAGAACAATTTTACTTTCATCAGTCCACAAAATGTTTCTCCACTTCTCTTTAGGCCAGTTGATGTGTTGAAAAATTGTATCCGCTTCAGTACATGTCTTTTTTTAATAGTGGGACTTTGCGGGGACTTCTTGCTAAGAGATTAGCTTCACACAGGCATCTTCTGTCACAGTGCTCACAGGTAACTTGAGACTGTCTTTGATCATCCTGGAGCTGATCATTGGCTGAACCTTTTCCATTCTGGATATTCTTCGATCCATTCGAATGGTAGTCTTCTGTTTTTTTCCACGTCTCTCTGGTTTCACTTTCCATTTTAAAGCATTGGAGATTATTATAGCTGAACAGCCTATCATAGTCTGCACTTCTCTATAAGTTTTACCCTCTCCAAACAACTTTTTAATCAAAGTACGCTGTTCTTCTGAACAATGTCTCGAATGACCCATATTTCTCAGGCTTTCAAGGAGAAATGCATGTACAACATGTGCTGGCTTCATCCTTAAATAAGGGCCACCTTATTCACACCTGTGTCTTCACAGAATGATTGACCTCACTATTGAACTCCACACTGCTATTATTTTGAACACACCCCCTAACAATTAATTATTCAAATACACAGATTCAAAAACATGCAGATCATGAATGCGGAGTCTGTTGGTTTTCTTAGAATCTACTGCACCAACTGGTAAATTGTTTGACATGTGGTAATATAATCTAAACCAAAAACAGTGATTAATCTGGTTAGTCATATTGGACTGCTATTATTTTGAATACTACTGTACATACTATGCACCTCCACTATGCCATCCAGGCAGCAAAAAGGAGTCAAACAATTCTCCTGTGACTTTTCACACACAACACTAACAAGAATGGCAAATGCCTGAAGTGAATCGACCAACGTTTGTGGTATCAGACGCCTCTTACGCTTTTTGTCTTCCTCCTTAATACCAGGCACACGTGATCACCCAGCCGCTGTAGGAAGCCGGTGGCTTGCGGCTAACACGTGTGCCCGCTATTAAAGATAATTAATATTCACTGCTCCCCACGTCCATAGTCCTGCCCACCTTTTGGCGCCGACTTAAGTGCAGAGAGGTGGGCAAGATTATGGGCGTGGGTAGCAGTGAATATTCATTTTCTTTAATATCGGGCGTACGTGTTAGCCGCAGCGCCCGCTCCTGTCTCATGTGACCAGGTACATCTGTGGGTTCAGTCGCCACAGAGGTACTGCATCTCAGCCAGAGGTGGGGTCACTCTCAGGGAAGGATGGAGTACTACACCCACATCCAATACACTCCACTTCAGTAGGGAAGGGTGAGATTGCTCCTAAGGGAGAGCACAGTCCCTGGTCCCTAGCTGAAGGGTGGAACTAGGTAGAGGAGGTGGATGTAGGAAGAAGTTCAGACACACAGACAGAAAGGGTATAAGAAGAAGGGGAACCATCTAGAAGCAGTCAGTTGTGAGGAGACAGTACAGAGGAGAGAGAGCTGAGAGCAGGAGCTCAGGAGGAGTGGAGAAAGGAGCATGGCCCAGTGAGAGAGGCCCAGGAGAAGGAGAGAGAAAGAAGAGAGGAGCAGTGAGAAGGGCTCCAGGAGGAACAGAGGGAATCCCAGGGGCACGGCGAGTGCGGAAGCCACCCGTGCGCCCGAATTCACGCTGACGAGGAAGGATCAGGCCGCAGAAGGGGACCGGCCCCTAACTAGTGGAGAACAACCAGGCTCAGCTAGACAACCAGAGGCTGCTGCATTTTCAAGGTGCTGCAGCCAACATCCACAATTACATCGCCGAAAAGGTGGACGCATAGGGTCCAGGGGACTGCACGTCGCCCGACAAGGCCCGAGGCCACTGGCTTGGGACACTGCTTGTGAGGCGTAGGGCAGGAGGGCGAGAGCCAGCGCAGGAAGACGACCGGGAAAGCCATATAGAACGGGGTCCCGTTTAAATATTCTTGAGATACTTGAGAGATTGCTGAACCCCTTCTCTGGAGGACACAGGATGCCGTGGGAGATTACACACTGGCCCTGGTAACCTGGAGAATTGAACAACCGTGAGTAAAACCTGAAGACTGCACCCCCCTGTGTCCTAGAATTATTGCTGCGCCATCACCAGTCCTGCACTACACAGCACCAGAAACATCTACCTCATACAATTTATAATTTCCTGCCCTGGAGCTAAGCTCTGCCTGTGGAGAGCTGAACCAACTCTGCTGCGTAACCATCAGCTCCAGAGGATCTGCACCGCAGTGGCGGCTCCATATAGCCGCATACCACAGGTGGCGTCACGAACATTATCTCTAAAAACTTTATTCCCCTTTTACTTTCCCTTTAATTGACCGTCCTGAGTCACGGACTATGTCACTGCCACCGTGACATCCCGCAGCACTGACCGGCCCGGCTACTGAGTACCTCACGGCCCAGGGGACGCGTCACACCCCCCACATTTTCCCACAAAATTTGGGAAAAACGTGCGTCTTATAGTCCGGAAAATACGGTAAATCATTTTTTAATTTCCCAATGCTTTTACCTTTCCCTTTATTTCTTTTTTTATCAATTTTTTCTTTTTGGATTTGCTAATATGTTTTCACTTACACACTTTATAGAGTTTATTAATGATTTTAATATGGTATGTTTGATATTTTAATGAATTAATATGAATTGACCATATTTAAAATGTCATTCACGCCAAATTGAGCATTTAACCAGCGCTTTGCGCGCTCACTGCTTATTAGAGATGAGCGTTGTTCGACTCGAACTGTTCGCCAATCTCAAATTCGAGCTGTTTTGCATGGTGTTCGAGCCGTTCGGCGAACACGAACGATTTGAGAAAAATTCGGCTGTTCGAGGTTATGTTCGATAACTGTTCGTGCACCAAAATCATAACTGGATTTTTTCTCAGTAATGATGAAAATTAATGTTAATACGTAGTTTGAGTGTACAGCGGGGTGGGGGGAGGGGCAGGGGATGGATCTCTGCAGGAATAATGAAGATCTCCATTTTTTTTTTTCTTTCCCGCATTTACAGTGGGGAGGTGCAATCTGTCAGCCTATCAGCAGCGCACACACGGAGCGAAGTGCTTTTTTTCACACAAGCAAGGGCATGTGTCATTGGCAGTGTATGTCACATGTCCTTGCCCTATAAGACCAAGCCATTTTCCCCGTCGCCACCATTTTCTCACTGCTGCAGCTGCGTGTTAGACAGCACCGCTGTTGCTGTGTGCGCTATACCTTGTTAATTTCAAGCCAATTTTCGCACAAATCTACAGATAGCTTGGGAGTAGGGAATAGTTGTTGACGCGCCCCCTGGGCCAGTGTTGTTTGGGGGATACCCGGAGCCGGATCAGATGGGGGTTGTAGTCTCCGAGTGGCGGTGACCCGGTCCGTGCCCAGGGTGTCAAGCTCAGTGTGTGGCAGTCCTACAGATGTTACTAGATGTTCTTTTATGTCGACTACGCCACCCGTTGAATTGCGGTCAATACGGCCGCCGCTGCAGCAGGGTCCGCTGAGGCTGGTGATGTGTGTGCAGCTCAGGTAGTATAACCCCCAACGGGAGGGGTATAGCCTCAGGGGGTCAGGTGTAGAGGATGGTGGTTGTGGAGGTGCAGTGAGGATGGTAATGAGACTCAGAGTCGGGCTGTGCAGTTCAGGGTCTTTACTTACTGCTGTTATGCTGGTCACTCCGGCCTTGAGTGACCGCCCGAGCCGTGCTGCGTCCACCAGGTCCTGGACTCGGCCAACTCCCAAGTAATTCTGGAGCGTGATCCTGAGCTCCCTTTCTGACATTCCTTCTCTCTCTGGCCTTCCCCACCAGGGATCCACCTAAGTCCGGCTCCCTCGGGCCTCTTGTTGGTAAACCCTTGTCTCTGGGTTCCCTGACCCTATTCTTGGTGTGCCTTCCGGGTGGATTTAGTGGGTGGTCGTGGCAGATCCTGCCCACGACCTCCGGTCTCTGGCTAAGGATTAATGCCCTCCACCAGCTTGGGATCCGGTACCCTTGTGCCAACTCTTCACCCTCTGATCTAATCTTGGGTTCTTGGAGTTCTCTCTTCTCCCCCTCTGGGTCTTTCTTTCTCCTCTCTCTCTCTGGGCCTTGGAGCTGCTCTTTTCCTCTGCTCTCTTACTCAACTCTGACAGACTGACTGACCCTGATCTAAGATGGTTCCCACCTTATATACTCCCTCTATGTGTGAGCTCAGGTGACCAGCACCCAATGAGCTCCTATCTTTACCCAGACTGCTCCCCCTATCTGCCCCTACACTACTGGGATGTTCCAACCCCCTCCCACTCCAGCCAGGGACAGACACTGTCGTACCTGCACATTTCTCTAGTGGGAGTACCATTGGTCTGTCCCTCGGAAATGGGATGTGTGTAGTGCATGCAGCCTACTGAGCTCAGTTCCACACTCCATCCTTACCCGGGAGTGGAATACCACACCTCTGGCTTGAGGTGTAATACCCCTGTAGCAGCCGAATCCTCAGGGTGCTACATTCCCCCCTGGTAAATCACAGCACGTCCTCGGGCTGTAAGATATAAAAACATCCAAAACATACAATTTTTTTCATAAACATAAACATATAAAACATCATAGATATATCAGCAATAAAACGTTTTCATAAATAACATTCCTGTAAACATTCCTGTCTCTGGTTCCTCCGGTCACGGTGCAACTTGTGACCGGGTAAAGTGCGACAGTCTCTTAAAGAAAATGGTTTCCTATAAAACCAGTAGGGGGCGCTTTAAGAAGCGCAACTATGTACAAGGGGATATGGCCGCTCTCAGTCCTCGGCCAGGTATAAGGAAGGAATGACCGCTCTCAGTCCTCGGTCAGTTGGATTAAGGGAAATACGGGTAACAGTTTACACTTGTCCCAACGGGGACATATTTAAAGCAGCAACAGTTCACTGTACCCCGACAGGTAACTATATACAGTCTCTTTACCGTACTTTAACGACAGCGTCCTCCTGCTCTTTCTTGTTGGTTGGTTTCAGTTTCAGACCCGTCCGGGTCCTCTTGCTCCTCCTCACACCGCAGCTCCTCTTCCGTCAGGCGATGCACATGGAGGGCGTAGGGTCCTTTGGCACACTTGTGCCGGGTGAAGGTGACCTCGTCCCCTACATACAGGTCACGACCTCTGTGTCCCTCCGGCAGATGGCTTTCTACGTCTCTGCGGGTCACAAAGACGTCGCCGGGGGTATGATGGTCTCTAATGAAGCCCCACCCATGCTGCATGTTGAATTTTATCACAGTCCCGGTGGAAGGGGGACCATGAGCTGCACGGGGATTCCTCCTGGTCCGGCTCTTCTGCTCCGCGCTTCTTAACTGCATCTGCTGTTCCCGGACCCGCCTCTCTCTCCGCTCCCTCTCGAAGACCTCGAGCTGCTGCCGGCAGCACTCTGCACGCTCCGCTGCGGCCGCCCGAGTCTCCTGAGTGAACCCCATGAGGTCTTCTCCAGTGGGGTCCCACTCAAACTGTGCCTCCTCCAGCGGGGGCGAGGTCCTCTTTACGGGCTTCGGAGCCAGAATCAGGGGCTCGCACATGGGCCTTGCTCTCTGGAGTTCCAGCTGAATGTACTCCTGGGGCCATATGAAGGGCTGCCCATCCGGGCACGTATGCTGGGCAAATAGATTTTCACCCAGGTGCGGCACTCTAGATGTTGAGGGCGCGTTGATGGTAGCGGCGCCCGGGTTAACCAGGCCTTGCAACCAGGCCTGGGGCACCTTAAAGGCAAAGGGCACCGTAAGAACGGCGGCGCCCTGGGTTATTCGGCCCTGCGACCAGGCCGGTGGCTCCGCGGAGGTAGGGGGCGCTGTTGGAATTGCGGCGCCCGGGTGTACTAGGCCTTGCGACCAGGCCGGTGGTATTTCCTGCTTGGCCACGCTCGAGGTCGAGGCATGTGACGTCACAGGGGTCGCGGCCGCGGTTTCCGGTTGAGGCCTAGTCGGCGGCGGTGACGATGCAGCGACGGGCATGGCAGGGGGAACTTCGGGCTCTGCGACGGGGAGCTGGGGCAGGCACGCGGTTTCCCGGCTCGGGGTAGAGACGTCCCCTTTACCTGCCTCCGTCCGTTCAGCTCCCTTCTCGGCGCCGTCTCCGGCCTTGAGTCCTCCTGCACCATCCTCAGAGGCGGTCTGTCTCCTCGTCTCGGGTGGCGTGCTCCGCTGACGGGTTTCGGTCTGCTGGGCCATCTCTCGGCTCCACTCCGCCAACGTCTCTCGCTGCACCCGGGCCATCCTCCGTGCGAGGCCCTCCAGCGCAGTCTGTGCACACTCCCGGTCTCGGGGGAGCTGTTCCAGGACCTCCACTAGGCCTAGTGGGGTTGTGGCTTGTAGCAGGCTCCTGACCACTGGGTCGGTGCTGCCTGACTCTCCCTCCATCTCCGGGTAGGCTCTCTCTGGACTCCTCTCCAGACTTCTTGTCTCCGGGTGCGCTCTCTCCAGACTGCTCCAGGCGACACCCATCTTCGTTCTCTTGTTCTGTCTCCGCCCACATTGAGGGTGGTCCCGGGGCAACTTTGTGATTGTCAGTTCCAGGGGCAGTTCTCTCACGCTGATGGACACTTCCAGCATCACAGTCTCTGTTGGTGGGCGCGGTTTCCGCTTTTGGCGCCATTCTTCGACCTGGCCCACGATGGGAGGTGGCCTCTTGCCACCCTCTGGCACGCCCATAATGGCGTCCGCTCTTCCAAGGCGGGAAATCTTTGGAAATGGCGGGAATCGTCTCCCAGTGGCGGGAAACTCCACGGATGGCGGGAAAAAGCTGCAAATGGCGGACAACCGGCGGGAAACGACCTGTGATGGGGTCCGTTGGCGGGGACCCTCCGGAACCGGCGGGAGACTTCTTTTTAAGGTAACGGTGAACTTTTCTTCAGGCACGCAGTACCAGGTTGTTGCGGGCACGTAATCCTGCCGACTACGCCAAAGTTGACGCGCCCCCTGGGCCAGTGTTGTTTGGGGGATACCCGGAGCCGGATCAGATGGGGGTTGTAGTCTCCGAGTGGCGGTGACCCGGTCCGTGCCCAGGGTGTCAAGCTCAGTGTGTGGCAGTCCTACAGATGTTACTAGATGTTCTTTTATGTCGACTACGCCACCCGTTGAATTGCGGTCAATACGGCCGCCGCTGCAGCAGGGTCCGCTGAGGCTGGTGATGTGTGTGCAGCTCAGGTAGTATAACCCCCAACGGGAGGGGTATAGCCTCAGGGGGTCAGGTGTAGAGGATGGTGGTTGTGGAGGTGCAGTGATGATGGTAATGAGACTCAGAGTCGGGCTGTGCAGTTCAGGGTCTTTACTTACTGCTGTTATGCTGGTCACTCCGGCCTTGAGTGACCGCCCGAGCCGTGCTGCGTCCACCAGGTCCTGGACTCGGCCAACTCCCAAGTAATTCTGGAGCGTGATCCTGAGCTCCCTTTCTGACGTTCCTTCTCTCTCTGGCCTTCCCCACCAGGGATCCACCTAAGTCCGGCTCCCTCGGGCCTCTTGTTGGTAAACCCTTGTCTCTGGGTTCCCTGACCCTATTCTTGGTGTGCCTTCCAGGTGGATTTAGTGGGTGGTCGTGGCAGATCCTGCCCACGACCTCCGGTCTCTGGCTAAGGATTAATGCCCTCCACCAGCTTGGGATCCGGTACCCTTGTGCCAACTCTTCACCCTCTGATCTAATCTTGGGTTCTTGGAGTTCTCTCTTCTCCCCCTCTGGGTCTTTCTTTCTCCTCTCTCTCTCTGGGCCTTGGAGCTGCTCTTCTCCTCTGCTCTCTTACTCAACTCTGACAGACTGACTGACCCTGATCTAAGATGGTTCCCACCTTATATACTCCCTCTATGTGTGAGCTCAGGTGACCAGCACCCAATGAGCTCCTATCTTTACCCAGACTGCTCCCCCTATCTGCCCCTACACTACTGGGATGTTCCAACCCCCTCCCACTCCAGCCAGGGACAGACACTGTCGTACCTGCACATTTCTCTAGTGGGAGTACCATTGGTCTGTCCCTCGGAAATGGGATGTGTGTAGTGCATGCAGCCTACTGAGCTCAGTTCCACACTCCATCCTTACCCGGGAGTGGAATACCACACCTCTGGCTTGAGGTGTAATACCCCTGTAGCAGCCGAATCCTCAGGGTGCTACATTGTGATTGCAGTCCTTTTAAGGACTAGGTTACAGCATTTCCTACGACTTTTATCAGGCAGGTCTGTGCTCTTAAATAGATAGATTGTGGGAGTAAAGACTAATTGTAATTGCAGTCCTTTTCAGGACTAGGTTACATCAGTTCCTATCAGTTTTTGCCAGGCAGGTCTGTGCCAGTGCTGTGCAAGTTTTTTTCACAGCATTTGGCTGAATCTAGCAAAGCTAATCCTTTTTGGCCTATTGCAGAGTGTGTTAGTCAGTGGAGTAGCCTATCTGTGTTGCAAGATATACCACCTGTGTATAGAATACCAATTTTTTTACTGCACCTAGTGAAGTAAAATCTTTTGGGCATAGCATCATTCTATTAGTCCATCTATACTGACCTCCATCAGGTTGCAAATTGAATATCATTTTTTTCTGCATCTAGCTCTGAAAAAATATTTGGGCTTCTAGCAGTGTGTGGGACTTGTTCTATTAGTCCATCTATACTGACCTCCATCAGGTTGCAAACTGAATATAATTTTTTTCTGCATCTAGCTCTGAAAAAATATTTGGGCTTCTAGCAGTGTGTGGGACTTGTTCTATTAGTCCATCTATACTGACCTCCATCACGCTGCAAATTCAAATTAATTTTTTGTCTGCATCTAGCTCTGAAAAAATATTTGGCCTTCTAGCAGTGTGTGGGACTTTCTCTATTAGTCCATCTATACTGACCTCCATCAGGTTGCAAATTAAAAATAATTTTTATCTGCATCTACCTCTGAAAAAATATTTGGGCTTCTAGCTGTGTGTGGGACTTGTTCTATTAGTCCATCTATACTGACCTCCATCAGGTTGCAAACTGAATATAATTTTTTTCTGCATCTAGCTCTGAAAAAATATTTGGCCTTCTAGCAGTGTGTGGGACTTTCTCTATTAGTCCATCTATACTGACCTCCATCAGGTTGCAAATTAAAAATAATTTTTATCTGCATCTAGCTCTGAAAAAATATTTGGCCTTCTAGCAGTGTGTGGGACTTTCTCTATTAGTCCATCTATACTGACCTCCATCAGGTTGCAAATTCAAAATAATTTTTTGTCTGCATCTAGCTCTGAAAAAATATTTGGGCTTCTAGCAGTGTGTGGGACTTGTTCTATTAGTCCATCTATACTGACCTCCATCACGCTGCAAATTCAAAATAATTTTTTGTCTGCATCTAGCTCTGAAAAAATATTTGGCCTTCTAGCAGTGTGTGGGACTTTCTCTATTAGTCCATCTATACTGACCTCCATCAGGTTGCAAATTAAAAATAATTTTTATCTGCATCTACCTCTGAAAAAATATTTGGGCTTCTAGCTGTGTGTGGGACTTGTTCTATTAGTCCATCTATACTGACCTCCATCAGGTTGCAAACTGAATATAATTTTTTTCTGCATCTAGCTCTGAAAAAATATTTGGCCTTCTAGCAGTGTGTGGGACTTTCTCTATTAGTCCATCTATACTGACCTCCATCAGGTTGCAAATTAAAAATAATTTTTATCTGCATCTAGCTCTGAAAAAATATTTGGCCTTCTAGCAGTGTGTGGGACTTTCTCTATTAGTCCATCTATACTGACCTCCATCAGGTTGCAAATTCAAAATAATTTTTTGTCTGCATCTAGCTCTGAAAAAATATTTGGCCTTCTAGCAGTGTGTGGGACTTTCTCTATTAGTCCATCTATACTGACCTCCATCAGGTTGCAAATTCAAAATAATTTTTTGTCTGCATCTAGCTCTGAAAAAATATTTGGCCTTCTAGCAGTGTGTGGGACTTTCTCTATTAGTCCATCTATACTGACCTCCATCAGGCTGCAAATTAAAAATAATTTTTATATGCATCTACCTCTGAAAAAATATTTGGCCTTCTAGCTGTGTGTGGGACTTGTTCTATTAGTCCATCTATACTGACCTCCATCAGGTTGCAAACTGAATATAATTTTTTTCTGCATCTAGCTCTGAAAAAATATTTGGCCTTCTAGCAGTGTGTGGGACTTTCTCTATTAGTCCATCTATACTGACCTCCATCAGGTTGCAAATTAAAAATAATTTATATCTGCATCGAGCTCTGAAAAAATATTTGGCCTTCTAGCAGTGTGTGGGACTTTCTCTATTAGTCCATCTATACTGACCTCCATCAGGTTGCAAATTAAAAATAATTTTTTGTCTGCATCTAGCTCTGAAAAAATATTTGGCCTTCTAGCAGTGTGTGGGACTTTCTCTATTAGTCCATCTATACTGACCTCCATCAGGCTGCAAATTAAAAATAATTTTTATCTGCATCTAGCTCTGAAAAAATATTTGGCCTTCTAGCAGTGTGTGGGACTTGTTCTATTAGTCCATCTATACTGACCTCCATCAGGTTGCAAATTGAATATAATTTTTTTCTGCATCTACCTCTGAAAAAAAATTTGGGCTTCTAGCAGTGTGTGGGACTTGTTCTATTAGTCCATCTATACTGACCTCCATCAGGTTGCAAATTGAATATAATTTTTTTCTGCATCTACTTCTGAAAAAATGTTTGGGCTTCTAGCAGTGTGTGGGACTTGGTCTATTAGTCCATCTATACTGACCTCCATCAGGCTGCAAATTAAAAATAATTTTTATCTGCATTTAGCTCTGGAAAAATATTTGGGCTTCTAGCAGTGTGTGGGACTTGTTCTATTAGTCCATCTATACTGATCTCCATCAGGTTGCAAATTGAATATAATTTTTTTCTGCATCTAGCTCTGAAAAAATATTTGGGCTTCTAGCAGTGTGTGGGACTTGTTCTATTAGTCCATCTATACTGACCTCCATCAGGTTGCAAATTGAATATAATTTTTTTCTGCATCTACTTCTGAAAAAATATTTGGGCTTCTAGCAGTGTGTGGGACTTGGTCTATTAGTCCATCCATACTGACCTCCATCAGGTTGCAAACTGAATATCATTTTTTTCTGCATCTACCTCTGAAAAAATATTTGGGCTTCTAGCAGTGTGTGGGACTTGTTCTAGTAGTCCATCTATACTGACCTCCATCAGGTTGCAAATTAAAAATATTTGTTATCTGCATCTAGCTCTGAAAAAATATTTGGGCTTCTAGCAGTGTGTGGGACTTGGTCTATTAGTCCATCTATATCACACGTTCAGAGAGAACGCTGGCTGCATGGCATGACAAGATCTCCAAGGCGTGAGTGGCGAGCTCCGGCGATTTTTCCAGATTGGAATACCAAAATGAGCAAGGGTCCAGTGACACAGTCATGGCTTCGATGTTCACTTGGAGATTCTCCTGTACCATCCTCTCTAGGCATTGACTATGTGTCAGACTTCTTGTCTCCTGTGGCCTTGCAAAGGATGGTCTAAAAAAGTGGTGAAACGATTCCACACAATTGCTGTTACCAGCAGACACTGTGTTACTGTTACTGTTTGAGTGATGAAGACTCGACAGTCCCACCGTTGGCAAGTTAGAACTGTGAGATTCACTACGTGCACCACTGGTGTTTTGTGGAAAAGCACATGTAAGATTCTGCAACAGCGTCTGCAGATACTCCTGCATTCGTCAATACCTTTTTATGGCAGGAATTATTTCGGCAAATATACTTTTGTACCGGGGATCTAAGAGTGTGGCAACCCAGTAGTCGGGATTACTTCAAATTCTGACAATCCGGGGGTCATGTTGCAGGTAGTGCAGCAAGAAGGCACTGATGTGTCTTGCGCATCCAGAAGGACCAAGTCCTTGTTGTGTTGGTAGCGAGGTAAGAATCATGCTTCCTTCCTCTGCCCTCTCCCTCCAACCTCGCACAACAGAAATGTGATCAAGGTCTCCCTCATCTGATGAGTCTTCCATGCCCATCGCCAGTTCGTCCTCCACTTCTTCCTCGGCTCCTGCACCTTCCTCAACAGTTTGACTGCTACCATGCGCCCTGGTTAATCCCTCTCCCCCACCCTCCCATGCCTGCCGCCTTGGTGCTGCCAACCGTCTGGACCTTGGAGATGTTATCCCTCCCGCATACGACTCCTCCTCTACTTCCTCCACCTCCTCTTGTCCCACCACCTGACTCTGAATTCTGTTTAATGTGTGCTCCAGCATGTAAATCACCGGAATAGTCATGCTGATAATGGCATCGTCGTCAGCACTAAACATCTTCGTCGCCATTTCAAAACTGTGCAGAAGGGTGTGTGGCGCCCCTGAGGGTTCAGTCGCCACAGAGTTACTGCATCTCACCCAGAGGTGTGGTATCTCACCCTCAGGTAAGGAAGGCGTATGGCTCGGGACCCTAACTCCTGCATCCAACACATACCCGCAGTGGGGGTAGGACGAGATTGCTCCTAAGGGAGAGCACAGTCCCAGGTCCCTAGCTGGTTTCAGGGTCCTATGTAGTGGGTGCTTAGGGGAGCAGCTTAGGGGAGCACATGACAAGGAGAGTATAAATAGGAAGCCATCTTAGAAAGAGCAAGCCAGACAGAGGAGGAAAAGTGACAGGAGCAGAGACTAGGCATGAGCTCTGCTCCGGAGGCGGGCCTAGCCTGGGAGGCCCAGGACTGAAGGAGAGAAGAGAGGAGTGGGAGCTGGAAGGCTCCAGGAACCGAAGGGACCCTACGGCTACGGGCCGTGCAGAAGGCCACCCGTACTCCCGCTGCTACCAGGAGGTAGAGGGGTCAGGCCAGATAAGGGGAACCGGTACCTCAACTAGCGGAGAAACAGCAAGGCTCAACTAGAAACCGGAGGCTGCTGCATTTCATGTACTGCAGGCCAAAGTCCACACCAGTCTCACTAAGAAGGTAGCCACATAGGACCCAGGGGACGGAACACACGTCACCCGCCAAGGCCCGAGGATACCGGATAGAAGTGTCACTGGGTGTGAGGTGCAGGGAGAAGGCCAGAGAAAGGACACACAGAAGGGGGTCCTGCTAAGTACTCCGGAGCTATCTGGGGGTGGACTGAGCCCCTCACTGAGTATGCACAGCACGACGGGGGAGATTGCTCTGGTACCTGTAATCTGGACTACAACAACTGTGAGTAATATCTTGAGACGGCATCACACGGACTCTGTGTTCATTACTGACTCCCTGCACTACAACCACCATCATCCACCCACACTGCCCTGAAGCTACACTCTTCCTGTGGTGAGTAATAATACCGTTGCTGCAAAACCACCAGCTTCAGAGGACTGTTCCGCAGCGGCGGCCCCTTTGGCCGCACTCCACAGGTGGCGTAGTCAGACATTATAAAATCCATATATACAAATTACCCTTGGATTAACCGCCCTGGGTCACGGACTGGGTCACCGCCACAGTGACTACAACCCCCAGCGTCTACCGGCCCGGCTCAGGGTACCCCATGGCCCAGGGGGCGCGTCAACTTCATAGGTCCCTGATCTGAGACCACTCCTGCAGCGTGATTTGCCCCACCTCTGGATCTCGTTGGCCCAGGCTATACGTCAGAACGTATTGCACCAGGGCTTGTCAGACGGTGGTTGGCCCAGCCGGCTAGGCCGCATTGTAGCACAGTGAGCTTCCCACTGCAACTTATGCTTCATATCCATGTGACGGTACATGCATGAAGTACTCAAACTATGGATTTTTTGGCCTCTACTTAGCTTTTGCTGACAAATATTACAGATAACACGAGTTGGGTCATCCTTATCGATCTGAATAAATGCCCAGGCTATGCAAGGCTTAGAGCCCATGTGACCTGAAGAGCCACTACGACTTGTGGTCAGAGGCAGAGTTGTGGTTGAGGATGCAGTTGTTGACGTGCTTCCAGTACTCCGTCTCTGTTCAGGAAGGCGCAACCTAACCTCGTCTTCAATAGCATCTGTGATGCCCCGCTGCGCTTGGTATCACAGATCCTAGAAGAGTGCATTGATGGAATCCTCCACAAGAGGCCCCCATAAACATTCACACATCTCCACCTTCCACCTCAGACCAGCAGAGGGAGCCCGTTAGGGATATAAATAGGGAAGGTGGAGCTAGGCAGTTCAGTTCCTCTGAAGAGTTCCTGCAGTAGAGAAGCCTAAGAGAGGTCAGTCTGCAGTGGAGCTCAGTCTAGTCTAGAGAACGCAGTTAATAGTTCAGCAGTGGAGCACGAGGCTCCTGCTTGCTAGATTCAGGGAGCCCAGATAGAGCTTAAGGTGTGCCGGTGCCGTAAGATCAGTGAAGCGCGGCAAGCTGCCGTTAGTGTGTATAGCCTAGTGAGGGCCCGAGTAGGCCGAAGGCGAGTGGCGAGTTAGTACATAAGGGGCAGAGGAGCTTAACCAGCTCACCCCGAAGCATTTACCGGACACAGGATCCGAGCTTACCGGTATCTCTATGACCCAGTAAGGCATAACCGGAATCCCTGGAGAACTACAAGTCCCAGGATCGCTAAGGTGCTAATATGTAACAGAGCCAGGAGACGCTTAGGCCCCGCATACTGGGAGCGTGAACTCCAAGAGAAGGCCCTACCACAAGGTCAGCCAGCGCAGGACAGAGACAAAGTTAGACCTAGCTCCAGGCAGGTCAGAAACTTACTACGCAGAGGCAAGAAACAGGAGGCCCTACACCCGCTCATTGGGGAGGATCCTGATATGCACCCTTCACCCTACAGTGCTCCGGGATGTGCCTGAATTTCCACCAGTAAAAGGTACTGAAGTGACTACCGTGTCCGTTCCCGTTCTTGCTCTGACCCAGCTGGGTCTTGCCTGTCCTGCATTCCCCCTGCATACGCTGCCCTGAGACCTAGCTCCACCTGTGGGGAGCTATACCATCGAGCTGCCTTATCACCGGCCTCAGTGGACTGCTGCAGCGCTGGTGCTTGTCACCAGATACCACAGGTGGCGTCATGAACTCTTATAAAATTAACAATTATCCACCCTTTTAAAGAGAGACCCCAGGGTACGGGCCAGGGAGCCGACCACCGCGACATCCCCAAGGCCAGGCAAATGCCCGGGTACCGAGTCATCCCCATCCCCAGGGCTAGTCACATCCTCCTCCACCTCCTCTGCTGACCTCATCGACTGGCTGACTGTGGGTTGACAGTAAGTGGGATCTCCAACCTCGTCATCATCACCCTGTGTGTTATCACACCCGTCGTCCTCAGAGCCAACCTCTTCCTGCCCTGACCGAAAAGTCAAGTTGTCGCTCCAATCAGGTATTTGAGTCTCATCATCATCTTCATCATTGTCTCCACCAACAGGAGTTACAGTTTGGGAACAAGGGTCTACATTATGCTCAGAACCTTCTTCATCTGGTCCTGGATCCGACTTATAAAGATTCTGGGCATCAGATCAGATCATTTCCTCATCTGGATTAACAGAAGCTCTGGAGCAGACCTCCGTTTCCCAGGCTATAGTATGAGTAAACAGCTGTGCAGACTCAACCATCTGTGTTACCCCATACTCAGACGGGCAGCTGGAGACTTGGGAGCTGTGAGGAAGCAAGTGCGATTGGGGTGACACCTCTGAGGACTGGAGTATTTGTGATGTTGAAATTGAGGTGATGGAGAGCCCACTTGAAGGAGCACTTGATATCCGTTGAAGCACCTGCTGTTTTTGTGCCTCATCTAGAATTTGTAGCGATGGGCGTGTCCGTAAGAATGGGATCGTATCACATTGTCCACGAAAAGAAGTCGACATCTTAGTTTGGCTGGAAGATGGTCTTTCTTCTGCAGATGTTACCCCCCCCCCCACCGTGGGGGGCCTCGACCCACCGGCGGACAGGCACCAGTATTGGGATAGGGGGGCTGGCCGTCAGGGTCCACCGCGGCTCTGGCACAAACCCGGCGACACAGAGGTGGCACGGGCAGGAACGGACTGGCCGTGTCGGCTTCTCACTTTTTGGATTTTAGAAGGGCATGACATGCCTATATCTGTGTCTCCCCCTCCTTTTACTCCTCCACCTCTTTTCTTTTCGCATGACTATATGTACTTGTCACTTTTCCATGTGTTAGTTGTGTCTTCTGAGCAGTTTGTCAGCTTTTGGACACCTTTGAAGGTGTTTTCTATGTGTTTCTATGTGTTTTTGTTTGCCTGCCATTGGTTTTAACGGTGTTCGAAGGTGTTCGACGAACAGTTCGACGAACAGTTCGGCGAACACACGGGTGTTCGACGAACCGAACCGAACTCGAACACTACGGGGGTGGCTCAACACTACTGCTTATCACCTGGTGAAAGCTCAGATTTGGAGCTGAAAACCAGTTTGTGATTTTAAAATCCCTAAATAAAAGGTATTTACTTGTAACTACCGCATCCTCACTACTTCCAGTGGCAGCGCACCAACATAAACTTTCATTGTTTTTTCTCCCACGGTTCAATCCTGTTGTACCATGGACTCTGTTCGGTGCTGCGCCTTACTCCTTCACTGTCCAGTGCCATATACCGTACCATTAGACTTATTAGCCACCTTAGTGCCACCACTCTATCAATTGTATTGCTCTTCATGACCGTCAGCGCTCCTGACACAGTACTGGACTCAGCACCAGAATGCACTAGAGACCTGTTTGTTTGACTTAGGACCACTGACAACATTTTTGGGGGAGCAATGATATTTGTGCTCATACCTTAAGAACAGATGTTTTCAGATCCTTTATGTACCGGCTGTATCTCAGCATGGCTTCTGTCCTAATCTCTGGTCATCAGCAGCTGTACACAGATCTTAGAAGATGGAGGGGTGTTCCCTCTCAGACTAGTTCGGGGCACCTAAAGGAGACATGGTGATGGGTGCCCGGTTGTCTCCCAGGACTTTGTTCCCTTTCTTGGCTGCTATGTCACATGGTATGAAGCAATGCTCAAAATGAGGGATGATTGACCTGATACACCATCATTGGTCACTCCTGGGTTCTCCTCAGTTGTAGTCACCTATTGTCAGACCTGTCTAATGTGTATAAAATTCAACGCTGGAAAAACTTGTAAAAGCTCCTCAGAGATATTCCCCAGAAGCACTGTTACTGATTGATTTCTTATAAAGTGTGTATTTGTGTGGACGTGTTACCAGGCTGGGTACAAGTTAGGAGCCCGAGCCACTGCTGAAGTTAGTGTCTGAAGTAGTTTGTAGATTTGGGGTACCAGAGGTAATTGACAAAGACAGGTCTGCGTATTCACAGGGCAGGTAATGGAGACATGGTTATGGGAGAGTTGGATGTTTTCATGTCTTCAACCCACAGCAAACAATAAGGTTAAAAGTTATAATTTCATTCTGAAAAACAAATTTACTAAAGTCTGTGAACAAGCAGGGTTAAAAAAAATGGACTCAAAAGTATGGCACTGATGTCTATGCGGTACACACTCCAGGAACTTGTCCCCATCTAAGAAACTTTTTGGGGAGGTTTCTAAGACTGGATTGTATCCTCCTCATGACTCTCAACTGTCTTTGGCACATGGAACTGTGAAATGTTGTGCAGCTACACCGGACACTAACTGATTTGTATAAGCCGGTGTTTGATTTACTTAGACATACAAAAATTACAGCCAGCATTCACACGCTGTCTGTGCCAAGGGAAAAGACAGAGACTTTCATACAAGAAAATGGCCTTATCTAAAATGGATCAGGGAATTCAACTACCTCTTATAAGAGCTGATAATTTAGCTGCTTTAACAAGACGCATGAGAGACTGGATCCATGAAACTAGTAGTTTTTCAAATACCATGTTGGAGAAGGACTTGGCCGCGCCTAGTGATCTCCGGGTGCTTTTACATCTATGGTTTGGAGAACTACATTCTCAAGTCATATAACATCCTTTTGTCAAACATTATAGGTGTGTAGAAAGTTTTAAGAAAATTATACAAACAACCTTTTCACCTATCTAGATTAGTGCCCTTATGGGAAAATCCTAGATTTATTCAGGGTAAACAGAACAAGCTTTGTAAGCAATGGAACCAGAAAGGGATTTATTAAATGTTAATGAAGGAAGGCTGCTCACCTGGCAGGAATTCTCAGGGATGTATGATATGGGAGATCATCAATGTCTACAGTACCACCAAACAGTTACTTTCCACAGCTCTATGGTGAGAAATTTCGGGAAGGTGGAAAGGAGGGGTGATTTTGGCATATTGATGTGGTCTAGCTCATGGGTAAATTCCCTATCCACAATATATCAAAGGATTAGGAGACAAATTCTGCACACTGTGGTACCTGATTTATTTATCCATTGGAGTATAGCGCTAAATGACACTTAGATAGATGGTAAATTTTGACGGGCTTGGATAAAGTAAAAATAGCAATGAACAATGGAGAGAAATGCAGAACAAACTGATTCATAATGCCATTTATGCTTTCAATTTTTCCTACAAAGATGCTTCATCACATTATTTATGAAAATGCCCAAAATGTAACCTAAAACCAATTTGTTTGATAGCATCAGGCGATGCCCTTCCACCCAAATGGTGTGGGAAGAGACCCTTCTCTATTTAGATAATGTTTGGAGAATTAAAGTCCCACAGTCTCCTCGGGCATGTTTATTTCATCATATTGTAACAGAACATCGGGAGGATGGGGACAGAGTTCTGTCTATACAGATAATACATGTAGTTCTTTTGGTGGTTAAAAAATGTATACTTAGATATTGGTTGAAGAAAGAGACACCTCAATTATCTGAAATAATCAAAACTCTGAAAACCTTATTAGTTTATGACAAACTTGAGTAAGAAAGACAAAAAGAAAAGGCGACGACAGCGTTTTTTCACAAACTGAGATCTTTTAATGAATATAGCAATACACAATCTGATATGTCACAGCTGATGAAAGTATTCTGACACACATCCTGGTATCATACGGAGGAACATAGGGGGACAACAGGATTACTTAAAGTCTAATGGATTCACTTATTTTTACATCTATTCAAATAAGGATTTTGGAAAAGTGTTTTTTTTGCTGTTTTGCATGCAGAGTTAATAATTGAATCTGTTAAAATTGTGAAAAAAAAATGATTGGATGGATTTCACACTTATTTATGAAGATGTGGTCTGTGTTGGTAAATGTCATGGAGATTCTAGGATTATAACCTGATTTGTTTGTCTATTTTGTCTCATTAAATAAAGTTTGTTTAAAAAAAAAAAGATGAGAACACTAGATTCCATCATGACATCATAATTAACCATCACTACTTACAGAAGTGTTTACACTCATATAGTCACTTTGACATTCCGGTGTCACTGCTGTCAGTGAGAAGCTACATAGCTAATCTTATACTGATTGCGCTTGGATTTACTTTGGATTTACTTGAAATGTCTGAAATTCCTTCAGACAGACTTCAGGTGTTAGCACTGCTCCAGGGGATTCTTACCACCTACGCCCCTGACATTGTGCTACCACTACCCGATGGCGTCCTCAGCTTCACTTACCGGCTGGTTATGAAGCTTGTGATAGACTGCCTGACCAAATACCACAAAGGTCGTATTAGCTCAGAATATCTTGAGCATTTACAGCAAAACATCTGGACACTCGTACAGCAGGTAAATAGCAGGCAATCTGCACAAATCTTATAATAATAATAATAATAATAGAATATGGTAAGGGATTACAAGTTTATGTTTAACCTGTTCCAAATACTAAGATAAGAATAGCCGGGGACCAAAAATAGGGCATACAGGCTACATGACAAGGGAAATTGAGGTATCTAAAGGGTTAATTGAAATAGGGACAGGACGGTTGTTACCGTGGGGTGAATGGGATTGGTTAACCTTGTAAGGACCAGGAAAGTTGAAGTTTTTTTGCTGTCATTTTTTCATCACTTTCTTTAAAGAGCCATAACTTTCTTATTTTTCTGTTGGCGTTTGTGAGAAGAGTTGTAGCTTTGAGTGGCTCCATTCTTTTTACCATAAAATATACAGTAGTTTTTTTGGGGTTTTGTTTTTACGGCGTTTGTTATACAGTAAAAATGACCTGGAAAAATGATTTTCCACGTCAGTCCGATTAAGGCGATACCGAATATGCAAAGAAAATTCAGAATATTGCGAAAACATTTTTTTGCTTTGTGTCGCTAAATTCTGAGACCCGTAACATTTCTTATTTTTCTGTTGATGGGGCCCAGTGAAGACTTGTTTTTTTACGCTGTAAGATATGGAGGAGAGGAAGGAGGATTTAAAAGGCGGTACTTGATAAATAGAGGGTTTGGGGGGATGTGATTTTTAATTGTCACAGGCCGATTTACATAAGTCGTAAACAGTCATGTGTCTTACTTACACGCCCTAGGTGTGGAGGGCGGACGTGGAGATATAAAGGGAACCTGTCGCCTAAAATAATGCTATTAACCTGCAGGTTAATAGCGTTCTGACACCATGCAGCCGCCACACTCAAATAAACTGTATCCCCCCTGGCAGCCTCGCTCTTTCAGTCATATCGGTGGCGCCGGCAGGCTTTCAGTCACCGTTCTCTGCATAGTGAGCGGCGGCTGTAACCACACCCGGCACTGACAGACAGCCGGTGCTAATATGGCCGCACAGTGTCAGAATGCTACTAACCTGCATATCAACTCCATATCTGCAGGTTAATAACATTACTTTACATGACAGGTTCCCTTTAGAGGTTTACAAATGACCGGATCCCTCGTCAGCTGTCATGTAGTATTTGTAGTGCCGATATCAGGAGTAACATGGTGACATAAATGGCTTCCTCCATTCTGCACTTTCTCTCATGATTTTCCTTTCTTGTTTATTTCCATCTCTATAGGCTGAAGAAAAATCCCATAGTGGAGAATTGGCCTTTATTAAACAACTGGCCCAGAATGTCCTGCTTGTACTGGAGTATCCGGCCTACTCCCTGGAGCACCTGGTAAGGAGCCATCGTCTTCTATATCTCATGTCCTTGTTGTCTGATCTTCTCCAGATTACCGTCATATAGCGGAAGCTCAGATTTATGGTGGTAGAGGCCTCCCTGTCTGCTCCAGGCAGACACAGGACATTTTATGGCCGCCTGTCTCTGCAGCTCTATCATCTGTGAGGCCAGTCTGTACTCAGCGGTGCGGAGTTAGTATTTCCGCTTCTGTCTCTCTCGATCATCACAATCTTCCTTCTTATAAATGCTGCAGTCCTGATAGAAGATATTAGAGATCAGTTGTAGATACAAGTCCCTTATACAACCCCTGGCAAAAATTATGGAATCACCGGGCTCGGAGGATGTTCATTCAGTTGTTTAATGTTGTTGAAAAAAAAGCAAATAACAGACATGGCACAAAACTAAAGTCATTTCAAATGGCAACTTTAGGGCTTTAAGATACACTAAAAGAAATCAAGATTAAAAATGTGGTACTCAGTAAGGGTAATTTTTTTCATACCAAGCAGAGGGAAAAAAATATAGAATCACTCAATTCTGAGGAAAAAAATATGGAATCATGAAAAACAAACACACAAAAGAACACTACAATACATCACTAGTATTTCGTTGCACCACCTCTGGCTTTAATAACAGCTTGAAGTCTCTGAGGCATGGACTTAATGAGTGACAAACAGTACTCTTCATCAATCTGGCTCCAACTTTCTCTGATTGCTGTTGCCAGATTAGCTTTGCAGGTTGGAGCTTTGTCATGCACCATTTGCTTCAACGTCCACCAAAGATTTTCAATTGGATTCAGATCCGGACTATTTGCAGGCCATGACATTGACCTTATGTGTCTTCTTTCAAGGAATGTTTTCACAGATTTTGCTCTATGGCAGGATGCATTATCATCTTGAAAAATGATGTCATCATCTCCAAACATCGTTTCAATTGATGGGATAAGAAGACTGTCCAAAATATCAATGTAAACTTGCGCATTTATTGAAGATGTAATGACAGCCATCTCCCCAGTGCCTTTAGCTGACATGCAGCCTCATATCATCAATGACTGTGGAAATTTGCATGTTCTCTTCATGCAGTCATCTTTATAAATCTCATTGGAACGGCACCAAACAAAAGTTCTAGCATCATCACCTTGCCCAATGCAGATTCGCGATTCATCACTGAATATGACTTTCATCCAGTCATCCACAGTCCACAATTGCTTTTCCTTAGCCCATTGTAACCTTGTTTTTTTGTGTTTAGGTGTTAATGATGGCTTATGTTTAGCTTTTCTGTATGTAAATCCCATTTCCTTTAGGCAGTTTCTTACAGATCGGTAACAGACATTGACTCCAGTTTCCTCCAATTCATTCCTCATTTGTTTTGTTGTGCATTTCCTGTTTTGAAGACATATTGGATTAAGTTTCCAGTCTTGACGCTTTGATGTCTTCCTTGGGCAACATTGTGTGATGATTTACCTTCTTTTAAGAGTTTGATAATCCTCGAATTTGTTTCAATTGACATCTCTCGTGTTGGAGCCATGAGTCATGTCAGTCCATTTGGTGCAACAGCTCTCCAAGGTGTGATCACTCCTTTTTAGATGCAGACTAACTAGCAGATCTAATTTGATGCAGGTGTTAGTCTGGAAATGGAAATTTACAGTGTGATTCCATAATTTTTTCTTCAGAATTTAGTGATTCCATAATTTTTTTCCCTCTGCTTGGTCTAAAATAAATTACCCTTACTGAGTACCTCATTTTTAATATTGATTTCTTTTAGTGTTTCTTAAAGCCCTAAAGTTGCCATTGGAAATGACTTTAGTTTTGTGCCATGTCCGTGATCTGCTTTTTTTTCAACAACATTAAACAACTGAATGAACATCCTCCGAGCCCGGTGATTCCATAATTTTTGCCAGGGTTGTATATTAATGTGGATTTACTGGGGGGAGCGGCTTTGTACAGTTCGTCCAATACTGAAATTATCCAGGAAATCCTATGTTTAGTCCTTCCTGTCTATTGTATGTGGTAATGTAGTATTTGTGAAATGTTATATTAATTGTATATATTATATCCATCAGGAAACATCTGAAGGCGACTCCAAAGAGGGGCAAAACGGAAATATTGCTGACCCTGATATCAGTCAGCCGGGGCCGAACCCTGATCTGATGGAAGGTAAGCCGGTCATCTAATATTCTACATACAAATATCAAGTTATAGAGAACGACAGAGAACATGGAGATTTACTCTTCATCCAATGTATGAGGCCGCTGGCGGCTCATGAGCCCCCATGGACTATAATGGAGGGGGTCACAAATTTACAAAGAGGCTCATTGGTCCCCAATCATGTAATTGTTGAGGATTCGGTCAGATCCTGAGCAATGACACGTTCATAGTACAGTATATATATATATAGATATGCTATAAATATATACAGTGTGTGCAGAATATCCTTATATCTAGTATATTCCATGTACAGCGGTCTTATCATTTCCATTATTATATGGATGTGTTATATAAGTGGTGATATAGACTAATACATGTCGTCTCTTCATTATTTTATCATTATTATAGGAATAACTGTGCCGACAAATACTGATGGTGGAACATCTGAGCCACCAGAGATCATCCAGGAATCTGCCAGTGTAAGTATCATGGGACGTCTGTATATCATCAGATGACGGGTGGGAATTACACATCCCATATGACAATGGGATATCTCTGCTCTTATGTAGATCAGACCTATTATGTGTGACGGTGGTGTTATTATTCTGTCTCCTCCGTGTGATGTCCCTTATCCTCCCCTGCAGTACAATGATTTATGTGTATGGGGAATATCCACTTATAATATAATAGTGTCTGTGGGGGGTCCGGCTTTTATCACGTCCTCTACTTCGGTTGCAGTGTAATCAGGGGGGATATAATATAGACGGGAGATCTGGAGCTTTTATCCTCCTGCAGCTTCGTTGTCTTAATGTCATTTCTTATTCCTTTTAGGCCTTGATCGGATCAGTGAATCCTTGTAAGGACGACTTTAATCCTATCAAACTGATCAGCTGTGGAGGATTTGGGTGAGCTTTACTTGGTATAATATTTATTTCTCAGAGCTCCTTATAGTGATGCCTATGTCTCTATGTCCTGCCCGTGCAATTCTACCATAGAGAAATTATGGTTCCACATCACGGTCCACATCTAATTGTCTCTCTTCAGGTCAGTTAGGATGTGACATGGATGAGGACTTTCCATAGGTGATCATTTATGGAGTGTTATTTTATGGATTTCTAGTGATGGCCGCACATCTAGTATTAACCATTAGTACAGGAGATCACTTGATCAGGTCTATGGATGGACTGTTAGTAAGAGTTCATAATAAATCATGGATTTTCTTCCTCCTCAGATCCGTCCACCTAGTTCGCCATACAGACACAAACAAGATATGTGCTATGAAGAAAATGGACAAGCAGAACCTGAGAAAGCCAAAGACCCTTAAATGGGCCTTTCAGGAGAGGGACATCTCTACATTCGCTGACTGTCCCTTTGTGGCCTCCATGTTCTGCTCCTTTCCTACTAAACTTCATCTGTGTATGGTCATGGAGTATGCACCAGGTAGGACACATCCATTGCATTGATATCCAGCCCACGTCTGCCTAATCCTAGCACCTTATATATAACCTGAACATGTCCACATGGACGGTTACATGTCCACACCGCATTTACTATAATGTTACTAAGATGCCTTGTGTGTCCTCACTGAGCATGGCGGCAATATCTGCTATGGAGGAAAGGAAGATTTCTCTGTATTTGAACAGTTTTTATAGATGAGAATTTTTCACAGAGAAATAAATGAGAGGCTTGTAGATGAGGCCTGGCTCTGTCTCTATGTACAGGGTTCCTCTGCAGTATACGCTCTACATTACACAGTGTATCTCTATATATACCATCCTGTCCCAATATCTCCGCTTGTTTCACATTCACACTCATCATGTGTAATTTACTCTGTAACAGACCCTCACCTGTCATATTTGCTTTTTCCTGTAGGAGGAGACTGTGGCAATCTTCTACAGCACAGGGGTCCTTTACCTATCACCTTGGCCCGTCTGTACATTGCAGAAACAGTCCTTGCTGTGGAATATCTGCACAGCTATGGTGTGGTGCACAGAGACCTGAAGCCTGTAAAGTAAGTGACCCTTGAGCTATAATAAAGGGGATGAAAGTTAGTTTGTTATACAGTCTATGGGTTATTACTTGGGGCTGACAACATCTTTTCTTTTACAGCCTCCTGATAACATCAACAGGACATATTAAAGTGACCGATTTTGGAGTTTCAAAACTTAGCCTCATGAGACCAACATCAAACATCTATAAGGCTCCAACTAAGGACATCACCAAAGAGTTCCGTGATAAAGAGGTCGGCTTTACTTACAGGATCTTCTACTTTACATATTTCATCTCTTTCTCCTTCTCTGATCATTTCTCATCACATTTCCACTGATGTTATTTGTCTTATGTATTGATCATCATCATCTCATTCTTCTGTTGTTTTCCAGACTGCTGGCACGTCTAGTTACATGGCCCCAGAAGTTATCCTAAGGAAAGGCTATGGAAGACCTGTTGACTGGTGGTCAGTAGGCATCATCCTATATGAATTTCTCTTTGGATATACACCATTTTATAGGGCTTCCCAAAAGGAGAAATTACGCAGTATCCTCAGTGGTAAGTAAAATAATCTGACTGCTTGTCATGTCGCTGTTATTTGGTTTGATTTGTTCCTTGGTTCAGTTTCTAGCTTTTTTAAGGAAAATGCTTTTTTATGTAAATAAATGAAGAGGTTTTATTTCCTGTAATATTTTCTTTTTATATCACAGATGACATTGTTTGGAGATGTAATTCCTTTCCTCCACCAAATGCTCGGGGCATCATCACTCAGCTACTCAGAAAAAATCCAGAACAAAGACTTGGGACAGGTAATATGATAATAGTATTAATAATGACTTATTACACCTCTGGGCAAATGAAGGTGTCCATGAGGATGAGCACTGAAGGTCTCTACCAACGTGTCCATTCCCCATTCTTCATGCTCTAATGTTCAGTACAGTTCCTTCATGTTGGCTCTTTTAAATCTCCAGTTCAGATTAACATAAACTGTATAGATACGGAGTAGTTTCTCTGACAATAACTGTATCGAATTTTTTCTTGTCTTCCTTTTCCAGGAGGGGCACACGAGATCAAAATTCATCCATTTCTGCGTGCTTTAAACTTTAACAACCTTCTAAGTCAGAAGCCTCTGTTCGTTCCTGATCTAAAATCAGATGAGGACACCCGCTATTTTAGCAGTAAGTAAAATGAGACGTTATCGGCAGAAAACTGCTGAGTGTCTTTTCTTTCATTATGTGTGACAATAAGTTCCCATCATAATGAGTAATAACATGGTGACTGTCTGACCGGCTCTTATACTAATAATTTCTCATAACACTTTTACTTTTCAGATCGCTCTGTGGGTTATAAATTTAGGAATTCAGATGATGGGGACACAAGTGAGGACAATGACTGTCCAGAAATCAAAAACTTTGAATCATCTTCTCAAAGGTTTTCCAAAGTAAGTATGTCTAAAGCATGTAGGTCAATAAAATGAATAAAACCTATGATTAGAAAAATTTTTTAAAAATATATCTATTTATATTTTATATTTCTTTGTGTTTTTTTTAGCTATATACCACCAGTACCAAGATGGTGACCATTGAAGAACCTATGTCACCTCCAGAGTGTACCCCTGAGAACAGCAAAAAACACCCAGACTTGTGAGTAGATTATTATTATTATGAGATTTAGCTCTGATATATGCTCAGACACGAGTAACACAAATCTAAATCCAGCATCCACCACCCCATGATAACTGATTGCTGTGGATCTGGCTTGTGATTACACAGCAATATCAGTTGATCATTGCAACGAGCCATTCATTCCCAGTTCTTTATAGGCCAATATTTCTAGTTAGACTCCATTCTTGCTGATAGAATGGGGTCCTGAGCAGAGTATCCCCTTTATGATGTCCCAAATGGCCTTACAGGCAGGTGTTCTTCCTTTTTGTATTGTTTTCACTTGTAATTTACTTGACTTTCTTCTACCAAACAGGCATAAAGAATCTCCCCCTTCCAAAACTGATGATGGTGACAATCAGTGTGTCACTGCTAAAAAGTGTGAGTCATCCTCGCCCTCATTGTCAGGTATGTACAGATTTATAGACCATCCCATTATAGGCTATGATACAAAAGTGTAATGTGAATCTGCACATGAAGGCTCAGATAATGACTTACTTTATTCCCGCTGCCCCTGAGTATTCAATTTTTTGTTTTGGTAAAATCCACCATAAGGTTCCAGAGTTATTGGCAGTTTTATTTAGTGCTAATTTTTATGGTCTTTACAAGGGGGTGGTGCTAACAGGATTATCTTGGGGGGGGGGTGTCTTCAGCCTCTTCTTCAGTATTATAGCGTGGTAAAGACCATAAAAATGACCACTAAATAAAAAGGCCCCTGTCTGTGGAACTGTAAGGCGGTGTGCTCACAATGCGTTTTTAATCGTTTCCGCAGCAGCAATTCCGCCGCAGAAACGCTTAAAAAATGCTTGGTAGAAGGCCTGCCATGTTCCCCAATGATAATTCTCATGTGCTGTGCACATGCTGCAGAAATTTCCGCTGCGGATTATCATTGCGGAAAAATCCGCAGCACTACCAATTATTTTGCAGAAGTCCTGCGTTTTCACCGCCATTGACTTGCATTGGAACGCATGGAATCCGCATCACTGCATCTGTACATGCGGAATCCATGTGTTTCAATGTGCGGATGGTACTCGGGTCTGGAGAAGAGGAGACTCTCCTCCAGACCCCCCTACCATAGAACCTGTAAAAAAAAAGAATAAAATAAAAAATAAATATTATACTTACCTTCTGATGGCCTCCGGTTCCTTGTCTCTTCTTGCCGGCAGCTCGCGGTAGACTAAGGGACCTGCGCTGACATCATTTAGTCATGTGACGGGTCATGCGACCAATGATGTCGGCAGGTCCTTAAATCTACCGCGAGCTGCCGGCAAGCCAAGACAAGGACTCTGGGGGCATCAGAAGGTAAGTATATTTATTTTTTATTTTTTACCATTCTTTGGGTCACACTATATAAATCCATGCCGGTTGCATGGATTTATATAGTGTGACTAAGTTGTCAAGCACTTTCCAAGTGATGCTAAAATCGCTTGGAAAGTGCTTGACAACCCGCATGCGAAATCGCATGATCAAAACGCTTCACATCCGCATGTCCCTGGCAGGAAAAACGCATGTACAATCCACATGCGAAATCACATGATCAAAACGCTTCACATCCGCATGTACAATCCGCATGTACAATCCGCAGGTACAATCCGCATGTACAATCCGCATGTACAATCCGCATGCGTTTTTTGTGCCAGGGAGATGCAGAAATGCTCAGGAAAAAATCCGGAGCATTTCTGCATCGTGGGCACATAGCCTAAGGGGGATTTTAATAAAAAACAAAAACAGAGTCCTCAGGGGAGCAGGGGGAATAAAGTAAGAGTGAATTCTGGACACTTAAGACCTGGTGATGAGCCTTCTTTAAACTTACGCTTAAGTGTTATCTGACGGATTATATAAAAACACTTTGGCTTGCTGCAAGTAATGTCATGTTAATAAGGGAGACACCACATGGCCGCACACAGAAAAGCTACAAGTGCAGATTAACCAGTTTGAGTAACTCTATAAACATATAAAATGAATCTTTGAGGAGTTTATAATCAACATCTTTTTCTGACTTTTTATTAGAACCTCCAGTTCAGGAGAGAAAGAAATCTGCACTAAATCTGAGACAACAGCAAAGAACAGATAAAGTGGAAGAGGGGGAAAGTAGTAGGCGAGGTAAGTGTGAGGATAACCTCCATGTTGTATGATGTCAGTGAGATAAGTCATGTGGAGCAGATGTCATCTGTCAGTGGTGGGATTGTCACATGTATGATGGCTGACAATGATCAAGCACCACTGTATGGAGAAGATTCCTCTACCGGCCTCCCACAGAGACACCACAGTAGTGTCCTCTAATATGGAGTCCCATTACTTACATCGGTTTTGCATCTTTTTTATAGGTTCTATCTTCCGCCGGATGATATCATCCTGCCGGCGTGGATTATCCAGGGCTGCTCGCACTATCAGACAAAGCTGCATTTTTGCCCACTGTCACCAGGGCACCAGAAACATCTCAAGGGCAGAAAACCCTCACATCTAGTGCCCTGAAGAAAGTACAGCACATCCACCATCAATGCTGTACCTGCATGGAAAGAGTTGTACCATCTACTGTACCTGTGGTCGTCTGACCAGCGAGAAATATCTGCAAAAGTCAAAGGCCTCCAAGAACATCTTTTCAACCTTCCATGTAATTCTTAATTTAAAAAAAATAAATTGATTAATGTCCTTTTGAATTTAATTGAATATTACTGACATTTATGGCATATCAATGCTACACATGTTATATCCACCTCACGCTCTCCCTCTCCCCATTCATTGAGAACGCACGGGGTGAATGCTGGGTGTGACGCGGGGGGTGATCGCGCCCACAATCCAGCTGTCACGCCTCACTTGTCGTGACATCAGCGCGGGGTCACGTGATGCCTGTGAGCGGCGCTATCCTTGGCTGCAACGTAAGCTAATTACAAAAATCCTGCCAAAAATTAGGGATTCTGATACATCCTGTATTAGAATAAAGGAGGGTCTCATACACATTCTGGTCAATTTGACATATAGTAGTACTTCTAGACTCATAAAGGCTATGCACTAAGTGCAAATCCTGCCAAAAAATGCAAGTAGGGTCATCCATACACCATGGAAGGCACCAACTGTAGTGCCTCATTCAAATATTGTGAACAAAGTATACACTGTGTGCAGAATTATTAGGCAAGTTGTATTTTAGAGGATTATTTTTATTATTGATCAACAACTATGTTCTCAATCAACCCAAAAGACTCTTAAATATCCAAGCTTAATATTTTTGGAAGTTGGAGTGGGGTGTTTTTAGATTTGGCTATCTTAGGAGGATATCTGTTTGTGCAGGTAACTATTACTGTGCAGAATTATTAGGCAACTTATTAAAAACCAAATATAATCCCATGTCACTTGTTTATTTTCACCAGGTAAACCAATATCAGTGCACAAAATACAGAAATAAACATTTCTGACATGCTAAAACAAAAACCCAAAAAATTAGTGATCAATATTTCTTTATGATGACACTCAGCAGCCTCCATCCACAGATTGCATCAGTTACTTGACCTGTTTTCGATCAACATTGCGTGCAGCAGCCACCACAGTCTCCCAGACACTGTTCCGAGAGGTGTACTGTTTTCCCTCCCTGTAGATCTCACATTTGGCCAACACACTTTTTGCAACCCTGTTGGCTATTTGACATGTAACGCTTTATTGTTCGGTGATCACGCTTCAAAAGTTTGGAAATTTCAAGACTGCTGCATCCCTCTGCAAGACATCTCACAATTTTGGACTTTTCAGAACCCGTCAAACCTCTCTTTTGACCCATTTTGCCAAAGGAAAGGAAGTTGCCTAATGATTAAGCACACCTTCTATAGGGTGTTGATGTCATTAGTCAACACCCCGCCTCATAACAGAGATGCACATCACCAGATTTACTTAATTGGTAGTTGGCTCTCAAGCCTATGCAGCTTGGAGTAGGACAACACGTATAAAAAGTATCATGTGATCAAAATAGTCATTTGCCTAATAATTCTGCACACAGTGTAGTTGTGGTACACCTACAATAGTGTTCAAACTAATAGCAGTGGGTTAAATAACATGAGTTAAGCACAAAACCTTTATACTAGTTTTTATTTCCATGCATTGGGAACATTGCACACTGTTTTCTAATTCTAAACATGAAGAGAAATGTATATAATTTTTAACTATTTTACAGAAAATAGCAAAAAATGAACAATGGGCTGTTCTAAAAAAATAGCAGTGTCTGCATTTGTCTTTACAAACTCAAAATATGTACTCTTTTTTAGGATTTGGCATTCCTGTGAATCATTAACCTAATACTTAGTTGTATACTCAGTTTTTAAGAACTGCTTCACATGTATGTTGCATAGAGTCAACCAACTTCTGGCACCTGTCAACTGTTATTCCAGCCCAGGATGCTTTGACTACATCCCACAATTTTTTGGCATCTGTTGGCTTTGCCTCAGAAACAGTATTTTTGATGTCACCCCACAAGTGTTCTATCGGATTAAGATCCGGTCATTGGGCTGGTCACTCCATAACCTCAATTATGTTGGACTGCAACCAATAATTTGATCGTTTACTGGTGTGTTTAGGGCAGTTGTCTTGTTGAAACACCCATTTCAAGGGCATATCCTCTTCAGCGTAAGGCAACATGACCTCTTCAAGTATTTTAATATATGCAAACTGGTCCATAATCTCTGGTATGCGGTAAATAGGTTCGGCACCATAGTAAGAGAAACGTGCCCATATCTTGATGCTTGTTCCACCATGCTTCACTGTCTTCAGAGTGTACTGTGGCTTGAATGCAGAGTTTAGGGGTCATCTGACAAACTGTCTGTGGCCCTTGGACCCGAAAAGAACAATTTTACTTTCATCAGTCCACAAAATGTTTCTCCACTTCTCTTTAGGCCAGTTGATGTGTTCTTTGACAAATTGTATCCGCTTCAGTACATGTCTTTTTTTAACAGTGGGACTTTGCGGGGACTTCTTGCTAAGAGATTAGCTTCACACAGGCATCTTCTTCTACAGTACTCACAGGTAACTTGAGACTGTCTTTGATCATCCTGGAGCTGATCATTGGCTGAACCTTTTCCATTCTGGATATTCTTCGATCCATTCGAATGGTAGTCTTCTATTTTTTTCCACGTCTCTCTGGTTTCACTTTCCATTTTAAAGCATTGGAGATCATTATAGCTGAACAGCCTATCATAGTCTGCACTTCTATATAAGTTTTACCCTCTCCAAACAACTTTTTAATCAAAGTACGCTGTTCTTCTGAACAATGTCTCGAATGACCCATATTTCTCAGGCTTTCAAGGAGAAATGAATGTACAACATGTGCTGGCTTCATCCTTAAATAAGGGCCACCTGATTCACACCTGTGTCTTCACAGAATGATTGACCTCACTATTGAACTCCACACTGCTATTATTTTGAACACACCCCCTAACAATTAATTATTCGAATACACAGACTCATAAACATGCAGATCATGAATGCGGAATTTGTTGGTTTTCTTAGAATCTACTGCACCAACCGGTAAATTGTTTGTCATGTGGTGGTAATATAATATATACCAAAAACAGTGATTAATCTGGTTAGTCATATTGGACTGCTATTATTTTGAATACTACTGTACATACTATGCACCTCCACTTTGCCATCCATGCAGCAAAAAGGAGTCAAACAATTCTCCTGTGACTTTTCACACACAACACTAACAAGAATGGCAAATGCCTGTAGTGAATCGACCAACGTTTGTGGTATCAGACGCCTCTTACGCTTTCTCTCTTCCTCTTTTGCGTTGTCATGAGGGAGAAGAGAAAATATCCCGGCATAATGATCCTGCGAATACAGCACATAGCCTATCTAAACATTGTACACTTTTCCATCCTAATCACAACAATCCAATATCCATAACACCCACATATATACCAGAACTTACACAAAACAGATTTAAAGCCTAGAAAAATTGGAGTAGGACGCCCAACATGTCAAAAAAGGAACAAAAAATGAAGTATTAAAAACACTTTTATTAGTAGAAACATTAAAAAAAAAAAAATGTCTATATAACAATAGTAGAAAAGGTCGTGCAGGGTAGGAGATACACAAACAGCAGATACAGCAGTTTATACGTGGGTCCCCCGGGAGCAGGGTGAAACGAATCCCATCAATAGATAAATAGTTCATAGAGCAGGTAAAATGGTATATACTCAATGTAAACAGCTGTAGGGCATATATACAAGCTCAGAATCTAGGTGGGAAGAGTACAATGAAATATAAAGGGAAACCACTGCTCAGAGTGGAGGGAAGAAGAATGACCAGAGCAGGAAAAAGGTGCAAAGTCAGAGACTCACCCATGGGGACTAAAGTAACCACGTCACCGTACTGCAGCCCCGACGCGCGTTTCGCGTGGCTTCCTCAGGGGGCTGTGGTTGTGGATAGAGTGGGCGCCTTTAAATATCCTCCCAGATGAATTGCTGATTGATGCAGCGCATGCGAAGCGGCAGCATCCCCCCGCCCCGCGTAACGTCCGGCCAGTTTCCCGGGGGGACTGTGGGCAGCGACATACACGATGACGTCACTACCCATAATCCCCACGTACGGAAGCCCGACGGGACACGGCCAAAGGAGGACGGCACTGCCCATGCGCGGCTCAGCGACAGCCATACCAAGTGAGGACAAGGGTAAGGGCAAAGATATCTCTTAGACAAAGAGGGTACTAGCTGTCAGAAACCAAGGTGCAGGTAGAGTACATGCCCCATTCGTGCTACAAGTATAATAGTGTCATCATAGATATATATTAAGGAGTAAATGTAAGTAAGTATGCATTTTTAGAGTCTAACAGGGACACCATTGCATATACATAATGCGATAATGACTACGGCAGCTAGAGAGAGAAGCATATTCAAATGTATGGAACAATACATAAGTTGCCACAGAAAACAAGTGCAAATTATACAGAAGTCCAATGCATGCCCAATTATAAATATTGGGAAGAATAAATATATCCAGGGGTAGAGAGCATTGTAAGTAGCAGTAGGTCGACTCATAGAGATAATTTGTGACATTAGGTATTCATAATAACTGTAAATGTCCGTCCCATATGCGTCCAGAAGTATCCTAGATGGTATGGAGATATAGGTGATGGCGCCTAAATATAGAGGAATAATAGAAGAAACAGAGAAAAAATTAGACAATAAGAAAAATAAAAAATCCACATTAAAAACAAAGGAGAAGAGAACCTACAAGAATGAAGAGAAACTATTGTGTTCATTAAGACTACCAGGGGTCACCGTGTCCAGTACTGCAATCCAGCGGCATTCCAGCTGCGCCAAAATGCGCTTATAGTTACCTCCCCTGGTAATACAGCACATAGCCTATCTAAACATTGTACACTTTTCCATCCTAATCACAACAATCCAATATCCATAACACCCACATATATACCAGAACTTACACAAAACAGATTTAATTCACACAAAAGAAAAGAAATCTTTTGGATATATAAATTACAAACCATTTGTTCTCTTGGTTTAAATGAAATGACGAAGAAGACCCTATGTTGATAGAAGATGTACAACAATTAACCTCAAAGGACTCTTCAGGATGGACATAATTGTTTCTTTTATTGGAAAAAAACCCTCTCTCCTGAACTGCCCTATTGTGGCCTGTTACGTCATCTACTGGTGGAATACTGAACTGCACCTCATTCATGTGTTTTACTAGAAATTAACAAGGTAATATTAGTAACAGTAACCCCTTTTGCGACTTCTCTTTATGACCTCCCCCTCTTTGATGTGGGCTCCGGCGCTGAGCCCGCATCGTTTCAGGCACATGACAGCTGATTTGATCAGATGTGCCCCTAACAGCCACAAGTGGAATTACCCCTGCCATGTGATCGCGAGGTGCTGATTGGTTGACATGACAACCCGGGGTCTGCAGGAGACCCCTATGGTTGTCATTGTCGACCTGCTATGAGCGTCGCCCTCCGGTCGGTGTTCATAGCAGATGAGCATTTCTGCTACACATAGCAGGGCTGAAGACTTGCTATTAGTGATGATTGAGCATGCTCATTGCTCAAGATTTACGAGCATGCTCGGACGAGCACCTATTATTATTATTATTTATTATTATAGCGCCATTTATTCCATGGCACTATACATGTGAAAAGGGGTATACATAGCAAAAACAAGTACAATAATCTTGAACACAATGTGACAGCGACTGGTACAGGAGGAGCGAGGACCCTGCCCGCGAGGGCTCACAATCTACAAGGGACGGGTGAGGATACATTAGGTGAGGGTGGAGCTGGTCATGCGGCGGTGGTTACTGCAGGTTGTAGGCTTGTGGGAAGAGGTGGGTCTTCAGGCTCCTTTTGAAGGTTTCCACGGTCGACGAGAGTCTGATGTGTTGGGGTAGAGAGTTCCAGAGTAGAGGGGAAGCACGGGAGAAATCTTGTATGCGATTGTGGGAGGAGGAGATAAGAGGGGAGTAGAGAAGGAGATCTTGTGAGGATCGGAGGTTGCGTGCAGGTATGTAACGGAAGACTAGGTCAGAGATATATGGAGGAGACAGGTTGTGAATGGCTTTGTATGCCATGGTTAGGGTTTTGAACTGGAGTCTCTGGGCAATGGGGAACCAGTGAAGAGATTGACAGAGAGGAGAGGCCGGGGAATAGCGGGGGGACAGGTGGATTAGTCAGGCAGCAGAGTTTAGGATAGATTGGAGGGGTGCAAGAGTGGTAGAAGGGAGGTCACAGAGCAGGAGGTTGCAGTAGTCGAGGCGGGAGATGATGAGGGCGTGCACTAGTGTTTTTGCAGATTCATGGTTGAGGAATGTGAAGATCCGGGAGCTATTCTTGAGTTGGAGTCAGCAGGAAGTGGAAAGGGCTTGGATATGTGGTTTGAAGAAGAGATCAGAGTCCAGGGTTACTCCAAGGCAGTGAGCTTGAGGGACTGGGGAGAGTGGACAGCCATTGACATTGATAGATAGGTCAGTTGGGGGGGTGAATGGGATGGTGGAAAGATGATGAATTCTGTTTTGTCCATGTTAAGTTTTAGAAATCTAGCAGAGAAGAAGGATGAAATAGCAGACAGACATTGTGGGATTTTGGTTAGTAGGGAGGAGATATCGGGTCCAGAGAGGTAGATCTGTGTGTTATCAGCATAGAGGTGATAATGAAAGCCATGGGACTCTATGAGCTGTCCCAGGCCTAAGGTGTAGATGGAGAAGAGCAGAGGTCCTAGGACTGAACCTTGGGGGACACCGACAGATAGGGGGCGAGATGAGGAGGTGGTGCATGAGTGGGAGACACTGAATGTCCTGCCTGTTAGGTATGAGCAGTTCCAGGATAGGGTCAAGTCTGTGATGCTGAGAGATGAGAGAGTTTGTAGTAAGAGGGAATGGTCCACTGTGTTGAAGGCAGAAGACAGGTCTAGGAGGAGGAGGACGGAGTAGTGTCGCTTAGATTTGGCCGTTAGTAGGTCGTTGGTGACTTTAGTCAGTGCCGTTTCAGTAGAATGGTGCGATCGGAAACCAGATTGTAGGCGGTTGAAGAGGGAGCAGGAGGAGAGGTGGGAGGACAGTTCAGAATGGACATGTTGTTCCAGTAGTTTTGAGGCATAGGGGAGATGTGATATGGGGCGATAGCTAGACAGAGAGGATGGGTCAAGGGAGGGCTTTTTGAGGATGGGTGTGTTAGAGGCATGTTTGAAGCATGAGGGGAAGACACCAGTTGTTATTGACAGGTTAAAGAGGTGGGCTAGGGTTGGGATGAAGATAGTGGTAAGCTTTGGGATGAGGTGGGATGGGATTGGGTCAAGTTTACAGTTCGTGAGGTGTGATTTGGAGAGTAAAGAGGAAAGTTGATCTTCCGTAATGGTGGAGAAGGTGGTTTTGAAGGAGGAGGGTTGAGTAGGTGTGGGGAGGGGCTGTGGGGGCTTTAGGCAAAAGCTTTGTCTGATGGTGTCAACCTTCTGCTTGAAGAATGAGGCAAAGTCTTCGGCTGAAATAAGAGGAGAGGGAGGAGGCACTGGGGGACGGAGGAGAGAATTGAAGGTGTTGAATAGTTGTTTGGGGTTGTGAGACAGGGAGGATATGAGGGATGCGAAGTATGTTTGTTTTGCGAAGTATTATCTTCAGCATGCTCGGGCTTTAAGTTTTTGACTTGCCCCCCTGGGCCGTGGGGTACCCAGAACCGGGCCTTCTGGTGTACGCTGCTGATGGGGGTAGTAGTGGCAACCCGATCCCATGGCTCAGGGTGGTGAGACCAAAAGGTGGCAGTCTATTTATCAGTGTTTTGAATGTCCAACTACGCCACCCATTGATTGCGGTCAGAGATAACCGCCGCTGCGAGGCAGACCGCTACGGCTGGTGTTGGTGTGCAGCACAGGGATAGGATAACTCCCCACGGGAAAAGTGTAACCTCAGGGCAGTGTAGGTGGATGCTGGGGGTGATGGTGCAGGCGCAGCAAAGATCACACTGAGTCCAATGGTGCAGTCCAGGGTTTTTACTCACAGTTGTTATCCAAGTCACTTCTGTCAGCAATGAATGCCCAAGTTGTGCTGCGTCCACCAGGTGAGGAGCTCGGTCAACCCCCAGGCAATTCAGGAGTATGGCACAGGACCCCCTTCTGTCCTTTCTCTGGCCTCTCGTGCCCCACCAGTGACCAAACTTCTGTCCAGCTACCGCGGACCGTGTCGGGTAAGCGTTGGCCTCCGCTTCCCGCTATCCTATATGGCGCCTTCCTAGGAGGTTTGGCGGGGGGTCGCACCAATAAATGATCACGACCTCCGGTTCTTGGCTGAGGGATGATTTACCTCCACCAACTTGGGAATCCGGTACCCTTCCACAGCCTGACCCTTCACCCGATATAACGCGGGTTTGCAACGGTTGCTGTCCGTTCTGCTCTCTTAGGGTCCCTTCTGCGTTCTTGTTTCTGGAGCCTTTCTACTCCTCTGTCTCTTCTCCTATCTTGCTTCTCCTTCTTCTCTTCTCCTCTCTGGCCCCGGCCTTCTCTCTAGGCCTGCCTCGTGGAGCTGAGCTCAGGCTGAGCCGCGGCTCCCTGTCAGCTCTGACTGAACTACTCTCTACTCCTTTTCTCTCTACTCTCAACAAGATGGCTCCCACCTTTTATCTGCTTCTCTGTGTCTGAGGTCAGGTGACCTGCACCCAATGAGCTCATTCCTATGCTCCAGAAACTGTCCCCTTTTGCTCCCACACCACTGGGTTCTCTCCTCCCTCCCCACTCCAGCCAGGGACATGGTCACTTGTGCCTGCAATATGGGAGCACCGGCGAGCTGTCCCCCGGAAATGGGGAGTGTATGTGTGTGCAGCTAACTGACCCCTGGTCCACACTCCATCCTTACCTGGAAGTGGAATATCACACCTCTGGTTGAGGTGCAATACCCCTGAAGCAACTGAACCCTCGGGGCGCTACATTTCCGTAGCTCCGTGAACATGATTTGCGACTGTTTGACAGCTTTAATACATGTGTGGAATGCTGGAAAAACAGGCATTCCTCACATGTATTAAAGCTGTCAAACAGTCGCAAATCACGTTCCCGGAGTGACGAAAACTTAAAGCCCGAGCACACTGAAGATAATAGGTGCTCACCTGAGCATGCTCGTAAATCTCGAGCAATGAGCATGCTCGATCATCACTACTTGCTATGTGTAGCACAAGTGATCAGACGATGGCAGCTTCAACTCTCCCATGGAGGGTATTAAAGCAGGTAAAAAGTAAAAAAAATGATTTAAAAAATGTAACAGTTCATATCACCCTCCTTTTGCCCCATTCAAAATAAAACAATTAAAAATAAAAATTACACATATTTAGTATCGGCGAGTTCAGAATCACCCGATCTGTCAAAATATAAAGAGAATTAATCAGATCGGTAATGAGGAAAAAAAACAAAACTGTAGAATTTTGGTTGCTGCAACATTGCAATAAAACGAAATAACGGGCAATAAAACATCGTATCTACCCCAAAATGGCATCAATAAAAACGTCAGCTCAGCGCGCAAGAAATAAGCCCTCACCCGGCCCCAGATCCCAAAAAAGGAGATTCCATGGGTCTTGGAAAATGGCTCCATTATTTTTTTTTTTACAAACTTTGGAATTTTTTTTCACCACTTAAATAAAAAAGAACCTATACATGTTTGGTGTCTACAAACTCGTAATGACACGGAGAATCATAATGGCAGGTCACTTTTAGCATTTACTGAATATGTTAAAAAAAACAATTGTCAAATTGCACTTTTTTTGCAATTTCACCACACTTGGAATTTTTTTCCCGTTTTCCAGTACACAATATGGTAAAATCAATGATGTCGTTCAAAAGTACAACTCGTCTGCGAGAAAAAAGCCCTCACACGGCCATATTGACTGAAAAAAAAAAGTTATGGCTCTGGGTAGAAGGGGATCAAAAAATGAAAATGCAAAAACAAAAAATCCCAGGATGGTAAAGGGGTTAAATGAGCAATGTATATATGTGATTTGTTTTTTGAAATCTATGTCTTAATCCACAGTTTTTAATACACCGTATTTTACAGACCATAAGGTTTTAGAGGAGGAAAATAGAAAAAAAATGTGAAGAAAAAAATGTCATGCCGCATTGTTATGGGGAAGGGTCTCCTGCTGGCACTGTTTATGGCCCCCACACGCCGATGTCAGCTGCCGGAATATTCACTGCTCCCCATGCCCGGGGGTGTGGAGAAAGTTTTAAGAAAATTATACAAACAACCTTTTCACCTATCTAGATTAGTGCCCTTATGGGAAAATCCTAGATTTATTCAGGGTAAACAGAACAAGCTTTGCAAGCAATGGAACCAGAAAGGGATTTATTAAATGATAATGAAGGAAGGCTGCTCACCTGGCAGGAATTCTCAGGGATGTATGATATGGGAGATCATCAATGTCTACAGTACCACCAAACAGTTAATTTCTACAGCTCTATGGTGAGAGATTTCGGGAAGGTGGAAAGGAGGGGTGATTTTGACATATTGATGTGGTCTAGCTCATGGGTAAATTCCCTATCCACAATATACCAAAGGATTAAGAGACAAATTCTGCACACTGCGGTACCTGATTTTTTTATCCATTGGAGTATAGCGCTAAATGACACTTAGATAGATGGTAAACTTTTGACGGGCTTGGATAAAGTAAAAATAGCAATGAACAATGGAGAGAAATGCAGAACAAACTGATTCATAATGCCATTTATGCTTTCAATTTTTCCTACAAAGATGCTTCATCACATTATTTATGAAAATGCCCAAAATGTAACCTAAAACCAATTTGTTTGATAGCATCAGGCGATGCCCTTCCACCCAAATGGTGTGGGAAGAGACCCTTCTCTATTTAGATAACGGTTGGAGAATTAAAGTCCCACAGTCTCCTCGGGCATGTTTATTTCATCATATTGTAACAGAACATCGGGAGGATGGGGACAGCGTTCTGTCTATACAGATAATACATGTAGTTCTTTTGGTGGTTAAAAAATGTATACTTAGATATTGGTTGAAGAAAGAGACACCTCAATTATCTGAAATAATCAAAACTCTGAAAACCTTATTAGTTTATGACAAACTTGAGTAAGAAAGACAAAAAGAAAAGGCGACGACAGCGTTTATTCACAAACTGAGATCTTTTAATGAATATAGCAATACACAATCTGATATGTCACAGCTGATGAAAGTATTCTGACACACATCCTGGTATCATACGGAGGAACATAGGGGGACAACAGGATTACTTAAAGTCTAATGGATTCACTTATTTTTACATCTATTCATATAAGGATTTTGGAAAAGTGTTTTTTTGTTGTTTTGCTTGCGGAGTTAAAAATTGAATCTGTTAAAATTGTGGAAAAAAAATGATTGGATGGATTTCACACTTATTTATAAAGATGCGGTCTGTGTTGGTAAATGTCATGGAGATTCTAGGATTATAACCTGATTTGTTTGTCTATTTTGTCTCATTAAATAAAGTTTGTTTAAAAAAAAAAAGATGAGGACACTAGATTCCATCATGACATCATAATTAACCATCACTACTTACAGAAGTGTTTACACCCATATAGTCACTTTGACATTCCGGTGTCATTGCTGTCAGTGAGAAGCTACATAGCTAATCATATACTGATTGCGCTTGGATTTACTTTGGATTTACTTGAAATGTCTGAAATTCCTTCAGACAGACTTCAGGTGTTAGCACTGCTCCAGGGGATTCTTACCACCTACGCCCCTGACATTGTGCTACCACTACCCGATGGCGTCCTCAGCTTCACTTACCGGCTGGTTATGAAGCTTGTGATAGACTGCCTGACCAAATACCACAAAGGTCGTATTAGCTCAGAATATCTTGAGCATTTACAGCAAAACATCTGGATACTCGTACAGCAGGTAAATAGCAGGCAATCTGCACAAATCTTATAATAATAATAATAGAATATGGTAAGGGATTACAAGTTTAAGTTTAACCTGTTCCAAATACTAAGATAAGAATAGCCGGGGACCAAAAATAGGGCATACAGGCTACATGACAAGGGAAATTGAGGTATCTAAAGGGTTAATTGAAATAGGGACAGGAAGGTTGTTACCGTGGGGTGAATGGGATTGGTTAACCTTGTAAGGACCAGGAAATTTGACATTTTTTGCTGTCATTTTTTCATCACTTTCTTTTAAGAGCCATAACTTTCTTATTTTTCTGTTGGCGTTTGTGAGAAGAGTTGTAGCTTTGAGTGGCTCCATTCTTTTTACCATAAAATATACAGTAGTTTTTTGGGGTTTTTGTTTTTACGGCGTTTATTATGCATTAAAAATCACCTGGAAATATGATTTTCCACGTCAGTTTGATTAAGGCGATACCGAATATGCAAAGAAAATTCAGAATATTGCGAAAACATTTTTTTGCTTTGAGTCGCTAAATTCTGAGACCCAAAACTATTCTTATTTTTCTGTTGATGGGGCCCAGTGAAGACTTGTTTTTTACGCTGTAAGATATGGAGGAAAGGAAGGAGGATTTAAAAGGCGGTGCTTGATAAATAGAGGGTTTGGGGAGATGTGATTTTTAATTGTCACAGGCCGATTTACACAAGTCGTAAGCAGTCATGTGTCTTACTTACATGCCCTAGGTGTGGAGGGTGGACGTGGAGATATAAAAGGAACCTGTCGCCTAAAATAATGCTATTAACCTGCACCTCAATTTGCAGGTTAATAGCGTTCTGACACCATGCAGCCGCCACACTGAAATAAACTGTATCCCCCCTGGCAGCCTCGCTCTTTCAGTCATATCGGTGGCGCCGGCAGGCTTTCAGTCACCGTTCTCTGCATAGTGAGCGGCGGCTGTAACCACACCCGGCACTGACTGACAGCCGGTGCTAATATGGCCGCACAATGTCAGAATGCTACTAACCTGCATATCAACTCCATATCTGCAGGTTAATAGCATTACTTTACATGACAGGTTCCCTTTAGAGGTTTACAAATGACCGGATCCCTCGTCAGCTGTCATGTAGTATTTGTAGTGCCGATATCAGGAGTAACATGGCGACATAAATGGTGTCCTCCATTCTGCACTTTCTCTCATGATTTTCCTTTCTTGTTTATTTCCATCTCTATAGGCTGAAGAAAAATCCCATAGTGGAGAATTGACCTTTATTAAACAACTGGCCCAGAATGTCCTCCTTGTACTGGAGTATCCGGCCTACTCCCTGGAGCGCCTGGTAAGGAGCCATCGTCTTCTATATCTCATGTCCTTGTTGTCTGATCTTCTCCAGATTACCGTCATATAGCAGAAACTCAGATTTATGGTGGTAGAGGCCTCCCTGTCCGCTCCAGGCAGACACAGGACATTTTATGGCTGCCTGTCTCTGCGGCTCCATCATATGTGAGGACAGTCTGTACTCAGCGGTGCGGAGTTAGTATTTCCGCTTCTGTCTCTCTCGATCATCACAATCTTCCTTCTTATAAATGCTGCAGTCCTGATAGAAGATATTGGAGATCAGTTGTAGATACAAGTCCCTTATACAACCCCTGGCAAAAATTATAGAATCACCGGGCTCGGAGGATGTTCATTCAGTTCTTTAATGTTGCTGAAAAAAAAGCAGATCACAGACATGGCACAAAACTAAAGTAATTTCAAATGGCAACTTTAGGGCTTTAAGATACACTAAAAGAAATCAAGATTAAAATGTGGTACTCAGTAAGGGTAATTTTTTTCATACCAAGCAGAGGGAAAAAAATATGGAATCACTCAATTCTGAGGAAAAAATTATGGAATCATGAAAAACAAACACACAAAAGAACACTCCAATACATCATTAGTATTTCGTTGCACCACCTCTGGCTTTAATAACAGCTTGAAGTCTCTGAGGCATGGACTTAATGAGTGACAAAGAGTACTCTACATCAATCTGGCTCCAACTTTCTCTGATTGCTGTTGCCAGATCAGCTTTGCAGGTTGGAGCTTTGTCATGCACCATTTTCTTCAACTTTCACCAAAGATTTTCAATTGGATTCAGATCTGGACTATTTGCAGGCCATGACATTGACCTTATGTGTCTTCTTTCAAGGAATGTTTTCACAGTTTTTGCTCTATGGCAGGATGCATTATCATCTTGAAAAATGATGTCATCATCCCCAAACATCGTTTCAATTGATGGGATAAGAAGACTGTCCAAAATATCAATGTAAACTTGGGCATTTATTGAAGATGTAATGACAGCCATCTCCCCAGTGCCTTTACCTGACATGCAGCCCCATATCATCAATGACTGTGGAAATTTGCATGTTCTCTTCATGCAGTCATCTTTATAAATCTCGTTGGAACGGCACCAAACAAAAGTTCCAGCATCATCACCTTGCCCAATGCAGATTCGCGATTCATCACTGAATATGACTTTCATCCAGTCATCCACAGTCCACAATTGCTTTTCCTTAGCCCATTGTAACCTTGTTTTTTTGTGTTTAGGTGTTAATGGTGGCTTATGTTTAGCTTTTCTGTATGTAAATCCCATTTCCTTTAGGCGGTTTCTTACAGTTCGGTCACAGACATTGACTCCAGTTTCCTCCAATTCATTCCTCATTTGTTTTGTTGTGCATTTCCTGTTTTGAAGACATATTGGATTAAGTTTCCGGTCTTGACGCTTTGATGTCTTCCTTGGGCAACATTGTGTGATGATTTACCTTCTTTTAAGAGTTTGATAATCCTCTAATTTGTTTCAATTGACATCTCTCGTGTTGGAGCCATGAGTCATGTCAGTCCACTTGGTGCAACAGCTTTCCAAGGTGTGATCACTCCTTTTTAGATGCAGACTAACTAGCAGATCTAATTTGATGCAGGTGTTAGTTTGGAAATGAAAATTTACAGTGTGATTCCATAATTTTTTCTTCATAATTTAGTGATTCCATAATTTTTTTCCCTCTGCTTGGTCTAAAATAAATTACCCTTACTGAGTACCACATTTTTAATATTGATTTCTTTTAGTGTTTCTTAAAGCCCTAAAGTTGCCATTGGAAATGACTTTAGTTTTGTGCCATGTCTGTGATCTGCTTTTTTTTCAACAACATTAAACAACTGAATGAACATCCTCCGAGCCCAGTGATTCCATAATTTTTGCCAGGGGTTGTATATTAATGTGGATTTACTGGGGGGAGCGGCTTTGTACAGTTCGTCCTATATTGAAATTATCCAGGAAATCCAATGTTTAGTCCTTCCTGTCTATTGTATGTGGTAATGTAGTATTTGTGAAATGTTATATTAATTGTATATATTATATCCATCAGGAAACATCTGAAGGCGACTCCAAAGAGGGGCAAAACGGAAATATTGCTGACCCTGATATCTGTCAGCCGGGGCCGAACCCTGATCTGATGGAAGGTAAGCCGGTCATCTAATATTCTACATACAAATATCAAGTTATAGAGAACGACAGAGAACATGGAGATTTACTCTTCATCCAATGTATGAGGCCGCTGGCGGCTCATGAGCCCCCATGGACTATAATGGAGGGGGTCACAAATGTACAAAGAGGCTCATTGGTCCCCAATCATGTAATTGTTGAGGATTCGGTGAGATCCTGAGCAATGACACGTTCATAGTACAGTATATATATATAGATATGCCATAAATATATACAGTGTGTGCAGAATATCCTTATATCTAGTATATTCCATGTACAGCGGTCTTATCATTTCCATTATTATATGGATGTGTTATATAAGTGGTGATATAGACTAATACATGTCGTCTCTTCATTATTTTATCATTATTATAGGAATAACTGTGCCGACAAATACTGATGGTGGAACATCTGAGCCACCAGAGATCATCCAGGAATCTGCCAGTGTAAGTATCATGGGACGTCTGTATATCATCAGATGACGGGTGGGAATTACACATCCCATATGACAATGGGATATCTCTGCTCTTATGTAGATCAGACCTATTATGTGTGACGGTGGTGTTATTATTCTGTCTCCTCCGTGTGATGTCCCTTATCCTCCCCTGCAGTACAATGATGTATGTGACGCGCCCCCTGGGCCAGTGTTGTTGGGGATACCCGGAGCCGGATCAGATGGGGGTTGTAGTCTCCGAGTGGCTGTGACCCGGTCCGTGCCCAGGGTGTCAAACTCAGTGTGTGGCAGTCCTTACTGATGTTACTAAAGTTCTTAATGTCGACTACGCCACCCGTTGAATTGCGGTCACTACGGCCGCCGCTGCAGCAGGGTCCGCTGAGGCTGATGGTGTTTGTGCAGCTTTGGTAGTATAACCCCCAACGGGAGGGGTATAGCCTCAGGGGGTCAGGTGCAGAGGATGGTGGTTGTGGAAGTGCAGGGATGATGGTAATGAGAGTCAGAGTCGGGTTGTGCAGTTCAGGGTTCTTTACTTACTGCAGATGTTCCGGTCACTCCGGCCTTGAGTGACCACCCGAGCCGTGCTGCGTCCACCAGGTCCTGGACTCGGCCAACCCCCAAGTAGTTCTGGAGCGTGGTTCTGAGCTCCCGTTCTGTCCTGTCCTCGTCTCTGGCCTTCCCCACCAGGGATCCACCTATGTCCGGCTCCCTCGGGCCTTCTGTTGGTAACCCTTGACTCTGGGTTCCCTGACCCTACGCGTGGTCTGCCTTCCGAGTGGATATGGCAGGTGGCCGTGGCAGATGCTGCCCACGGCCTCCGGTCTCTGGCTGAGGTATGTTGTAGCCCCCCACCAGTTTGGGATCCGGTACCCTGTTGCCAACTCTTCACCCTGTGATTATATTTGGGCTCTCAGAGTTCCTTCTTTCTCCCCCTCTGGGTCTTTCTTTCTCCTCTCTCACTCTTGGGCTGGGGCTGCTCTGCTCTTCTGCTCTCTTCCACTCCTCTGCAAAGGCTTACTGACTGTCTTCTCACAGACTGACTGTGGCTGACTGACTGACTGACCCTGATCTTAGATGGTGCCCACCTTAAATACTCCCTCTATGTGTGAGCTCAGGTGACCAGCACCCAATGAGCTCCTATCTTTACCCAGGCTGCTCCCCCTATCTGCCCCTACACTACTGGGATGTACCACCCCCCTCCCACTCCAGCCAGGAACAGACTCTGTCGTACCTGCACATTTCTAAGTGGGAGTACCGTTGGTCTGTTCCTCAGAAATGGGATGTGTGTAGTGCATGCAGCTTTCTGAGCTCAGTTCCACACTCCATCCTTACCCGGGAGTGGAATATCACACCTCTGGGTTGAGGTGCAATACCCCTGTAGCAGCCGAATCCTCAGGGTGCTACATATGTGTATGGGGAATATCCACTTATAATATAATAGTGTCTGTGGGGGGTCCGGCTTTTATCACGTCCTCTACTTCGGTTGCAGTGTAATCAGGGGGGATATAATATAGACGGGAGATCTGGAGCTTTTATCCTCCTGCAGCTTCGTTGTCTTAATGTCATTTCTTATTCCTTTTAGGCCTTGATCGGATCAGTGAATCCTTGTAAGGACGACTTTAATCCTATCAAACTGATCAGCTGTGGAGGATTTGGGTGAGCTTTACTTGGTATAATATTTTTTTCTCAGAGCTCATTATAGTGATGCCTATGTCTCTATGTCCTGCCCGCGCAATGCTACCATAGAGAAATTATGGTTCCACATCACTGTCCACATCTAATTGTCTCTCTTCAGGTCAGTTAGGATGTGACGTGGATGAGGACTTTCCATAGGTGATCATTTATGGAGTGTTATTTTATGGATTTCTAGTGATGGCCGCACATCTAGTATTAACCATTAGTACAGGAGATCACTTGATCAGGTCTATGGATGGACTGTTAGTAAGAATTCATAATAAATCATGGATTTTCTTCCTCCTCAGATCCGTCCACCTAGTTCGCCATACAGACACAAACAAGATATGTGCTATGAAGAAAATGGACAAGCAGAACCTGAGAAAGCCAAAGACCCTTAAATGGGCCTTTCAGGAGAGGGACATCTCTACATTCGCTGATTGTCCCTTTGTGGCCTCCATGTTCTGCTCCTTTCCTACTAAATTTCATCTGTGTATGGTCATGGAGTATGCACCAGGTAGGACACATCCATTGTATTTATATCCAGCCCACGTCTGCCTAATCCTAGCACCTTATATATAACCTGAACATGTCCACATGGACGGTTACATGTCCACACCGCATTTACTATAATGTTACTAAGATGCCTTGTGTGTCCTCACTGAGCATGGCGGCAATATCTGCTATGGAGGAAAGGAAGATTTCTCTGTATTTGAACAGTTTTTATAGATGAGAATTTTTCACAGAGAAATAAATGAGAGGCTTGTAGATGAGGCCTGGCTCTGTCTCTATGTACAGGGCTCCTCTGCAGTATACGCTCTACATTACACAGTGTATCTCTATATATACCATCCTGTCCCAATATCTCTGCTTGTTTCACATTCACACTCATCATGTGTAATTTACTCTGTAACAGACTCTCACCTGTCATATTTGCTTTTTCCTGTAGGAGGAGACTGTGGCAATCTTCTACAGCACAGGGGTCCTTTACCTATCACCTTGGCCCGTCTGTACATTGCAGAAACAGTCCTTGCTGTGGAATATCTGCACAGCTATGGTGTGGTGCACAGAGACCTTAAGCCTGTAAAGTAAGTGACCCTTGAGCTATAATAAAGGGTATGAAAGTTAGTTTGTTATACAGTCTATGGGTTATTACTTGGGGCTGACAACATCTTTTGTTTTACAGCCTCCTGATAACATCAACAGGACATATTAAAGTGACCGATTTTGGAGTTTCAAAACTTGGCCTCATGAGACCAACATCAAACATCTATAAGGCTCCAACTAAGGACATCACCAAAGAGTTCCGTGATAAAGAGGTCGGCTTTACTTACAGGATCTTCTACTTTACATATCTCATCTCTTTCTCCTTCTCTGATCATTTCTCATCACATTTCCACTGATGTTATTAGTCTTATGTATTGATCATCATCTCATTCTTCTGTTGTTTTCCAGACTGCTGGCACGTCTAGTTACATGGCCCCAGAAGTTATCCTAAGGAAAGGCTATGGAAGACCTGTTGACTGGTGGTCAGTAGGCATCATCCTATATGAATTTCTCTTTGGATATACACCATTTTATAGGGCTTCCCAAAAGGAGAAATTACGCAGTATCCTCAGTGGTAAGTAAAATAATCTGACTGCTTGTCATGTCGCTGTTATGTGGTTTGATTTGTTCCTTGGTTCAGCTTCTAGCTTTTTTAAGGAAAATGCTTTTTAATGTAAATAAATGAAGGGGTTTTATTTCCTGTAATATTTTCTTTTTATATCACAGATGACATTGTTTGGAGATGTAATTCCTTTCCTCCACCAAATGCTCGGGGCATCATCACTCAGCTACTCAGAAAAAATCCAGAACAAAGACTTGGGACAGGTAATATGATAATAGTATTAATATTGACTTATTACACCCCTGGGCAAATGAAGGTGTCCATGAGGATGAGCACTGAAGGTCTCTACCAACGTGTCCATTCCCCATTCTTCATGCTCTAATGTTCAGTTCAGTTCCTTTATGTTGGCTGTTTTAAATCTCCAGTTCAGATTAACATAAACTGTATAGATACGGAGTAGTTTCTCTGACAATAACTGTATCGATTTTTTTCTTGTCTTCCTTTTCCAGGAGGGGCACACGAGATCAAAATTCATCCATTTCTGCGTGCCTTAAACTTTAACAACCTTCTAAGTCAGAAGCCTCTGTTCGTTCCTGATCTAAAATCAGATGAGGACACCCGCTATTTTAGCAGTAAGTAAAATGAGACATCATCGGCAGAAAACTGCTGAGTGTCTTTTCTTTCATTATGTGTGACAATCAGTTCCCATCATAATGAGTAATAACATGGTGACTGTCTGACCGGCTCTTGTACTAATAATTTCTCATAACACTTTTACTTTTCAGATCGCTCTGTGGGTTATAAATTTAGGAATTCAGATGATGGGGACACAAGTGAGGACAATGACTGTCCAGAAATCAAAAACTTTGAATCATCTTCTCAAAGGTTTTCCAAAGTAAGTATGTCTAAAGCATGTAGGTCAATAAAATGAATAAAACCTATGATTAGAAAAAAAGTTTCAAAATATATCTATTTATATTTTATATTTCTTTGTGTTTTTTTTAGCTATATACCACCAGTACCAAGATGGTGACCATTGAAGAACCTATGTCACCTCCAGAGTGTACCCCTGAGAACAGCAAAAAACACCCAGACTTGTGAGTAGATTATTATTATTATGAGATTTAGCTCTGATATATGCTCAGACACGAGTAACACAAATCTAAATCCAGCATCCACCACCCCATGATAACTGATTGCTGTGGATCTGGCTTGTGATTACACAGCAATATCAGTTGATCATTGCAACGAGCCATTCATTCCCAGCTCTTTATAGGCCAATATTACTAGTTAGACTCCATTCTTGCTGGTAGAATGGGGTCCTGAGCAGAGTATCCCCTTTATGATGTCCCAAATGGCCTTACAGACAGGTGTTCTTCCTTTTTGTATTGTTTTCACTTGTAATTTACTTGACTTTCTTCTACCAAACAGTCATAAAGAATCTCCCCCTTCCAAAACTGATGATGGTGACAATCAGTGTGTCACTGCTAAAAAGTGTGAGTGTGAGTCATCCTCGCCCTCATTGTCAGGTATGTACAGATTTATAGACCATCTCATTATAGGCTATGATACAAAAGTGTAATGTGAATCTGCACATGAAGGCTCAGATAATGACTTACTTTATTCCCGCTGCCCCTGAGTATTCAATTTTTTGTTTTGGTAAAATCCACCATACGGTTCCAGAGTTATTGGCAGTTTTATTTAGTGCTAATTTTTATGGTCTTTACAAGGGGGTGGTGCTAACAGGATTATCTGGGGGGGGGGGTGTCTTCAGCCTCTTCTTCAGTATTATAGTGTGGTAAAGACCATAAAAATGACCACTAAATAAAAAGGCCCCTGTCTGTGGAACTGTAAGGCGGTGTGCTCACAATGCGTTTTTAATCGTTTCCGCAGCAGCAATTCCGCCGCAGAAACGCTTAAAAAACGCTTGGTAGAAGGCCTGCCATGTTTCCCAATGATAATCCGCATGTGCTGTGCACATGCTGCGGAAATTTCCGCTGCGGATTATCATTGCGGAAAAATCCGCAGCGCTAACAATTATTTTGCAGAAGTCCTGCGTTTTCACCGCCATTGACTTGCATTGGAACGCATGGAATCCGCATCACTGCATCTGTACATGCGGAATCCATGTGTTTCAATGTGTGGATGGTACTCGGGTCTGGAGAAGAGGAGACTCTCCTCCAGACCCCCCTACCATAGAACCTGTAAAAAAAAAGAATAAAATAAAAAATAAATATGATACTTACCTTCTGATGGCCTCCGGTTCCTTGTCTCGGCTTGCTGGCAGCTCGCGGTAGACTAAAGGACCTGCGCTGACGTCATTTAGTCATGTGACGGGTCATGCGACCAATGATGTCGGCAGGTCCTTAAATCTACCGCGAGCTGCCGGCAAGCCAAGACAAGGACTCCGTGGGCATCAGAAGGTAAGTATATTTATTTTTTATTTTTTACCATTCTTTCGGTCACATTATATAAATCCATGCCGGTTGCATGGATTTATATAGTGCGACCAAGTTGTCAAGCACTTTCCAAGTGATGCTAAAATCGCTTGGAAAGTGCTTGACAACCCGCATGCGAAATCGCATGATCAAAACGCTTCACATCCGCATGTCCCTGGTAGAAAAAACACATGTACAATCGGCATGTACAATCCGCATGTACAATCGGCATGTACAATCCGCATGCGTTTTTTGTGCCAGGGAGATGCAGAAACGCTCAGGAAAAAATCCGGAGCATTTCTGCATCGTGGGCACATAGCCTAAGGGGGATTTTAATAAAAAACAAAAACAGAGTCCTCAGGGGAGCAGGGGAATAAAGTAAGAGTGAATTCTGGACACTTAAGACCTGGTGATGAGTCTTCTTTAACCTTACACTTAAGTGTTATCTGACGGATTATATAAAAACACTTTGGCTTGCTGCAAGTAATGTCATGTTAATAAGGGAGACACCACATGGCCGCACACAGAAAAGCTACAAGTGCATATTAACCAGTTTGAGTAACTCTATAAACATATAAAATGAATCTTTGAGGAGTTTATAATCAACATCTTTTTCTGACTTTTTATTAGAACCTCCAGTTCAGGAGAGAAAGAAATCTGCACTAAATCTGAGAAAACAGCAAAGAACAGATAAAGTGGAAGAGGGGGAAAGTAGTAGGCGAGGTAAGTGTGAGGATAATCTCCATGTTGTATGATGTCAGTGAGATAAGTCATGTGGAGCAGATGTCATCTGTCAGTGGTGGGATTGTCACATGTATGATGGCTGACAATGATCCCGCACCTCTGTATGGAGAAGATTCCTCTACCGGCCTCCCACAGAGACACCACAGTAGTGTCCTCTAACATGGAGAACCATTACTTACATCGGTTTTGCATCTTTTTTATAGGTTCTATCTTCCGCCGGATGATATCATCCTGTCGGCGTGGATTATCCAGGGCTGCTCGCACTATCAGACAAAGCTGCATTTTTGCCCACTGTCACCAGGGCACCAGAAACATCTCAAGGGCAGAAAACCCTCACATCTAGTGCCCTGAAGAAAGTACAGCACATCCACCATCAATGCTGTACCTGCATGGAAAGAGTTGTACCATCTACTGTACCTGTGGCCATCTGACCAGCAAGAAATATCTGCAAAAGTCAAAGGCCTCCAAGAACATCTTTTCAACCTTCCATGTAATTCTTAATTAAAAAAAAAATAAATTGATTAATGTCCTTTTGAATTTAATTGAATATTACTGACATTTATGGCGTATCAATGCTACACATGTTATATCCACCTCATGCTCTCCCTCTCCCCATTCATTGGGAACGTGTGGCACCCCAGGGGTCTGGTTACCACAGTAATAGAAATATTATGTCTGAGAGCAAGTGGGAGGTTTCTCTGGTCAGGAGCCCTTAAGCATGCAACACCTCCTGCCCAGACCTGGGAGGGTAAGAATCTGCCCTTATAAACTGGGTCTGGGGCGGGATTAGTCAGTCAGAGTCAAAGGGAGAACAATCATACACAGGGAAAGAAACAGCAGGAGCTCTGTAGGAGCAGGAGCTGAGTGCCAGGGACTGGAAGCAGATATATTGCTCGTCCTGGCTGAAGAGACTACAACCGGACAACGGAGTCCGAGGCTGCAAGGATCTTCAAGTCCAGCAGCAGAAACCAGCCGGCAGGGGATTCCATGTCTTCTGGCCATAGAAGCCCGGAGGCTCAGTCACAAGGAAGGGACCAGCACCGCCATCGAGGAGCGGAGGCTATCAAAAGGCCCCAAGTCACCAGCCATACGTGTGAGCACCACACGGTATACTCAGGGACGTGGGCTACTTCCACTCGCTTACAGCAAGGTAGCCAGGAAGAGTGCAGATAGACGGGGAGGCCTACAACTCCAACTGGCCAGGGGAACTCCTGCTTGCTCGCAGACTGACCAGGCCCCTTATGCTAGCCAGTACTCCCGAGAGGGTCTGCCTTAATATCATCAGTAAAGACCCTGAACTGCACTGCAAAGACTCTGAGTCATTCCTGCTTTCTCACCGCATTCAGCACTACTAGTACTGGGACTCCCGTGCACCATCACTCCCATCATCCACATTCCCTGCCCCGAGGCTATACACTTCCCGTAGGGAGTTATCCCATCTTTTGCTGCGTACACCACACCAGCCTCAGCGGACTGCCTCGCAGCGGCGGTACACTCTGACCGCAATCCACGGGTGGCGTAGTTGGACAATTAACCTAAAACCTATAAAAGACTGCCACTGGTTTGACCACCCTGAGCCATGGGAAAGGGTCACCGCCACGGAGACTACAACCCCCAGAGACCCGGCTCCGGGTATCCCACACACGTCCACACTAGGCCCAGGGGGCGCGTCAAATGCACGGGGTGAATGCTGGGTGTGACGCGGGGGGTGGTTGACCCCACAATCCAGCTGTCAAGCCTCACTTGTCGTGACGTCAGCGCGGGGTCACGTGATGCCTGTGAGCGGCGCTATCCTTGGCTGCAATGTAAGCTAATTACAAAAATCCTTAGGGGCCCTGTGGGGATACACTGGGGGGGGGGTTAATCTAAAGTCCTGGACAACTTCTTTAAGAAACATTTTTTTCCTGTATAATGACTTAAACCAAAATTTTATTTTTTATTAACAAATAGGTAATTTCAGTGTAATTTATGAAGGAAGGAAGAACTGCCAAAAATTAGGGATTCTGATACATCCTGTATTAGAATAAAGGAGGGTCTCATACACATTCTGGTCAATTTGACATATAGTAGTACTTTTAGACTATAAAGGCTATGCACTAAGTGCAAATCCTGCCAAAAAATGCAAGTAGGGTCATCCATACACAATGGAAGGCACCAACTGTAGTGCCTCATTCAAATATTGTGAACAAAGTGTAGTTGTGGTACACCTACAATAGTGTTCAAACTAATAGCAGTGGGTTAAAAAACATGAGTTAAGCACAAAACCTTTATACTAGTTTTTATTTCCATGCATTGGGAACATTGCACACTGTTTTCTAATTCTAAACATGAAGAGAAATGTATATAATTTTTAACTATTTTACAGAAAATAACAAAAAATGAACAATGGGCTGTTCTAAAAAAATAGTGTCTGCATTTGTCTTTACAAACTCAAAATATGTACTCTTTTTTAGCATTTAGCATTACTGTGAATCATTAACCTAATACTTAGTTGTATACTCTGTTTTTTAGAACTGCTTCAGATGTATGTTGCATAGAGTCAACCAACTTTTGGCACCTGTCAACTGTTATTCCAGCCCAGGATGCTTTGACTACATCCCACAATTTTTTGTCATCTGTTGGCTTTGCCTCAGAAACAGTATTTTGATGTCACCCCACAAGTGTTCTATCGGATTAAGATCCGGGGATTGGGCTGGTCACTCCATAACCTCTATTTTGTTGGACTGGAACCAATAATTTGATCGTTTACTGGTGTGTTGAGTGCCTTTGTCTTGTTGAAACACCCATTTCAAGGGCATATCCTCTTCAGCGTAAGGCAACATGACCTCTTCAAGCATTTTAATATATGCAAACTGGTCCATAATCTCTGGTATGCGGTAAATAGGTCAGGCACCATAGTAAGAGAAACGTGCCCATATCATGATGCTTGCTCCACCATGCTTCACTGTCTTCAGAGTGTACTGTGGCTTGAATGCAGAGTTTAGGGGTCATCTGACAAACTGTCTGTGGCCCTTAAACTGGTCCATAATCTCTGGTATGCGGTAAATAGGTCCGGCACCATAGTAAGAGAAACGTGCCCATATCATGGTGCTTTCTCCACCATGCTTCACTGTCTTCAGAGTGTACTGTGACTTGAATGCAGAGTTTAGGGGTCATCTGACAAACTGTCTGTGGCCCTTGGACCCAAAAATAACAATTTTACTTTCATCAGTCCACAAAATGTTTCTCCACTTTTCTTTAGGCCAGTTGATGTGTTCTTTGACAAATTGTATCCGCTTCAGTACATGTAGTTTTTTAACAGTGGGACTTTGCGGGGACTTCTTGCTAAGAGATTAGCTTCACACAGGCATCTTCTGTCACAGTACTCACAGGTAACTTGAGACTGTCTTTGATCATCCTGGAGCTGATCATTGGCTGAACCTTTTCCATTCTGGATATTCTTCGATCCATTCGAATGGTAGTCTTCTGTTTTTTTCCTCGTCTCTCTGGTTTCACTTTCCATTTTAAAGCATTGGAGATCATTATAGCTGAACAGCCTATCATAGTCTGCACTTCTATATAAGTTTTACCCTCTCCAAACAACTTTTTAATCAAAGTACGCTGTTCTTCTGAACAATGTCTCGAATGACCCATATTTCTCAGGCTTTCAAGGAGAAATGCATGTACAACATGTGCTGGCTTCATCCTTAAATAAGGGCCACCTGATTCACACCTGTGTCTTCACAGAATGATTGACCTCACTATTGAACTCCACACTGCTATTATTTTGAACACTCCCCCTAACAATTAATTATTCAAATACACAGACTCAAAAACATGCAGATCATGAATGCGGAGTCTGTTGGTTTTCTTAGAATCTACTGCACCAACTGGTAAATTGTTTGACACGTGGTAATATAATCTAAACCAAAAACAGTGATTAATCTGGTTAGTCATATTGGACTGCTATTATTTTGAATACTACTGTACATACTATGCACCTCCACTATGGCATCCATGCAGCAAAAAGGAGTCAAACAATTCTCCTGTGACTTTTCACACACAACACTAACAAGAATGGCAAATGCCTGAAGTGAATCGACCAACGTTTGTGGTATTAGACGCCTCTTACGCTTTTTATCTTCCTCCTTAATACCAGGCACACATGATCACCCAGCCGCTGTAGGAAGCCGGCGGCTTGCGGCTAACACGTGTGCCCGCTATTAAAGATAATTAATATTCACTGCTCCCCACGTCTATAGTCCTGCCCACCTTTTGGCGCCGACTTAAGTGCAGAGAGGTGGGCAAGATTATGGGCGTTGGTAGCAGTGCGTATTCATTTTCTTTAATATCGGGCGTACTTGTTAGCCGCATCGCCCGCTCCTGTCTCATGTGACCAGGTACATCAGTCGCCACAGAGGTACTGCATCTCACCCAGAGGTGGCGTACTCTCAGGTAAGGATGGAGTACTACACCCACATCCAATACACTCCACTTCAGTAGGGAAGGGTGAGATTGCTCCTAAGGGAGAGCACAGTCCCTGGTCCCTAGCTGGAGGGTAGAACTAGGTAGAGGAGGTGGGTGGAGGAAGAAGTTCAGGGGAGCACAGACAGAAAGGGTATAAGAAGAAGGGGAACCATCTAGAAGCAGTCAGTTGTGAGGAGACAGTACAGAGGAGATAGAGCTGAGAGCAGGAGCTCAGGAGGAGTGGAGAAAGGAGCATGGCCCAGTGAGAGAGGCCCAGGAGAAGGAGAGAGAAAGAAGAGAGGAGCAGTGAGAAGGGCTCCAGGAAGAACAGAGGGGATCCCAGGGGCACGGCGAATGCGGAAGCCACCCGTGCGCCTGAATTCACGCTGACGTGGAAGGATCAGGCCGCAGAAGGGGACCGGCCCCTAACTAGTGGAGAACAACCAGGCTCAGCTAGACAACCAGAGGCTGCTGCATTTTCAAGGTGCTGCAGCCAACATCCACAATTACATCGCCGAAAAGGTTACATAGTTACATAGTTACATAGTTAGTAAAGCCGAATAAAGACTTGCGTCCATCAAGTTCGACCTGTTAGTTCTGTAATTGCTAAAGTTGATCCAGAGGAGGGCAAAAACCCCAAATGATTTAGCCAATCTTCACCTGAGGAAAAATTCCCTCCCGACTCTGAAACCAGCAGTCAGAATAAATCCCTGTATCAACCTACTATTTTATTCTATTTTTAAGTATATGCTGAAATCTGCCTGGTATCTAGAAAAGCATCCAGTCCCCGCTTGAACTGGTTTAGTGAATCCGACATTACCGTCTCCTCACTCAGTGAATTCCATATTCTCACTGCTCTTACCGTAAAGAACCCCTTCCTATGCTGGTGCTGAAACCTTTTCTCTTCCAGTCTTAGTGAATGCCCTCTTGTTACCGTAATATCCCTCCTTTTGAACAAATCCCGGGCAAGGTCTCTATACTGTCCCCTAACATATTTGTACACATTTATTATGTCCCCCCTCAACCTTCTCTTTTCCAGGCTGAATAGTCCTAGTTTTGCCAACCTCTCTGGGTATTGCAGTCCCTCCATTCCCCTTATTAATTTTGTTGCCCTCCTTTGTACCTTTTCAAGCTCATTTATATCCTTTCTATATATTGGGGCCCATAACTGAGCACAGTATTCCAAGTGTGGTCTGACCAGTGCTTTGTACAGTGGAAGAACAATGTTCTCATCCTTTGCAGCTATACCTCTTCTGATACATCCCATTACCCTGTTTGCCCTTACAGCAGCCGCCTGACTTTGGGTACTCCAATTTATTTTGCTATCAATCAAGATGCCCAAGTCCTTCTCCATCTCTGAATTCCCCAATGATTTCCCATTCAGTGAGTACTGGTGACTTCCATTTTTCCTTCCCATATGTATGACCTTACATTTCTCCTCGTTAAACCTCATTTGCCATTTAATGCTCCACCTACCCAGCTTATCCAAATCCCTCTGTAGGTCTTCACTATCCTCTTTTGTATTAATTGTTTTACATAACTTTGTGTCATCTGCAAATATTGATATTTTACTATTTATCCCGTTGACTATGTCGTTAATAAAGATATTAAATAACATTGGGCCTAGTACAGACCCCTGTGGTACCCCACTAGTGACGCTTACCCAATCTGAGTATATTCCATTTATAACCACCCTCTGCCTTCTATCCTTTAGCCAGTTAGCTACCCACTTGCAGACATTTTCCCCCAGCCCCATCATTCTCATTTTGTATACCAACCTATTATGTGGCACGCTATCGAACGCTTTTGAGAAGTCGAGATACACGACATCCACTGGTTCCCCCTGATCTACTCGAGAGCTAACCTCCTCGTAGAAGTCAATCAGGTTTGTTTGGCAGGAGCGATTCCTCATGAATCCATGTTGGTTCGGGGTTAATAGATTATTAGCATCAAGATGCTCCGTAATTGCCTCATTAATAAAGCCTTCAAAAATTTTGCCCACAACGGACGGCAGACTCACCGGCCGATAGTTTCCGGTGTTACTTTTTGCTCCCTTTTTGAATATTGGCACTACATTCGCCTGTCGCCAATCAAGTGGCACAGACCCAGTCTCAATAGAGTCCTTCAATATAAGATATAACGGTCTGTCTATCACATTACTTAGTTCCCTTAGTACCCGTGGGTGTATGCCATCAGGTCCTGGTGATTTGTTTATTTTAATGTTACTGAGGCGTTTCTGTACCCCAGCTTGGGTTAGATTTGTCATACTTAGTGGAGGATTAAGTTTGTCACTTCTCATTTCGCCTGTTAGTTCTTTTTCCTTTGTGAAAGTTGACGAAAAAAATGTATTTAATAGATTAGCTTTATCCTCATCTTTCTCTATGATTTTGCCTTCATCACTTTTTATCGGTCCAATATTATTCGATTTAATCCTTTTACTATTTATATACGTAAAGAACAGTTTGGGATTTGATCTACTTTCCCTAGCAATACGTCTCTCTGTTTCCTCCTTTGCTATTTTTATTTGTTTTTTACAGGTTCTCGTTTTTTCCTTGTAACACATTAGTGCCTCCTTACTGTTTTCCTGTTTTAATCTCTTGAATGCCTCTTTTTTGCTATTTAACGCCCCTTTTACGTTCTTGTTCAACCATATTGGTTTCCTCTTATTTCTGGCCCTTTTATTCCCATACGGTATATACCTCTCGCACTGAGTATTCAGAATTCTTTTGAAGGTTTCCCATTTACTATTCGTATTTCCTTGATTAAGAACTTTGTCCCAGTCTATAAGTTGAAGGTTTTCTTTCAGCTGATCAAACTTCGCCCTCCTAAAGTTTAATGTTTTTGTTGTTCCCTTATTGATAACCCTACTGAAGGGCATTTTGAAATTGATAATATTATGATCGCTATTACCTAGGTACCCCCCTATCTGTACCTCAGTTATTCTATCAGGCCTATTAGTCAATATTAAGTCCAACACGGCCTTCCCTCTCGTTGGTTCCTGCACTAGTTGGGAGAGATAATTATCCTTGATATTTGTCAAGAACCTTTTTCCTTTCTGCGATCTACAGGTTTCTGTTTCCCAGTCAATATCCGGGTAGTTGAAGTCCCCCATTACAATCACCTCATTATGTTTTACTACTTTGTCTATTTGTCCTAATAGCAGTTTCTCATTCTCCTCTGTTATATTAGGTGGCTTATAGCAGACCCCCAGTAATATTTTATTATTATTTTTTGCCCCCTCTATCTCTACCCACATGGACTCGACCCCCTCTTCTCCCTCTCCTATATCTTCCCTTAGTCTGGGCTTTAGACGTGACCTTACATATAAGCAGACTCCTCCGCCCTTCCCCTGTTTCCGGTCCCTTCTAAATAAACTATAATCTGTTAAATTTACCGCCCAGTCGTAGCTATCGTCTAGCCAAGTCTCTGTTATACCTACGATGTCATACCTCTCCTCCGATATAAGCGCCCGCAGCTCATCCGCCTTATTGGTCAGGCTTCTTGCGTTGGTCAGCATGCAAGATAAAACTTTGGGGTTATTTAGCATCCTATTCTTCTCTAACGATCTAACTGTACTATCCCCACCCCCCTCTCCACCCTCATTATATTCACTTCTCCCCTTCCCCCTTGCTTGCCTCACATCCCACCTATTTCCTTGGTTTCCCCCCCCGTCTCTAGTTTAAAAACTCCTCCAACCTATTAGCCATCTTCTTCCCCAGCACCGCTGCACCCTCCCCATTGAGGTGCAGCCCGTCCCTACGGTAGAGCCTGTAGCCGACAGCGAAGTCGGCCCAGTTCTCCATGAACCCAAACCCTTCTGCCTTGCACCAACTCTTTAGCCACTTATTCACCTCCCTAACCTCCCGTTGGCGCTCCTGTGTGGCTCGCGGGATTGGTAGTATTTCTGAGAAAACTACCTTGGAGGTCCTTGCCCTAAGCTTCCTACCTAGATCCCTGAAATCATTTTTAAGGACCCTCCATCTACCACTCACTTTGTCATTGGTGCCAATGTGGACCATGACCGCTGGGTCTTCGCCAGCCCCACCCAGTAACCTGTCAACCCGATCCGCGATGTGCCGGACTCGAGCGCCAGGGAGGCAGCACACCGTTCGGCGATCCCTGTCTTTGTGACAGATTGCCCTGTCTGTCCCCCTAATAATAGAGTCACCCACTACCAGGACCTGTCTAGCCTGCCCTACACTTCCCCCCTCCCCCTCATTACTGGAGCATACACTCCCCCGGCGGTCAGAGGATCTGTCGTGCTCCAATAATGCCGGTTCTGAACCAGCCTTCCTATACTTCTTCCCTCTATCCCTTCTAACTGTTACCCAGCTCCCTGCCTGTTCAGCCTGCGCTTCCCCACTAAGCTCCACCCCCAGTGTTGACCCATTGAGTGTCTGCTCGGTGAGCAGCAAACTCCGTTCCATGTTGTCGATGCTCCTCAGTACCGCTATCTGAGCACTTAGATCCAGGATTTGGGCTTCCAAGTGCACGATATGCTCACATCTCTCGCAGCAGTATGGATCCCTGAGCGGTAGCTCAGGGAATGCATACATTGCGCAAGATGTACACTGCACGGCTCCGGCCAACATGGACGTCATTCTAAATATGGGGATACAGTCAGTATATATGTACAAGTACAAAACACAATTATTTATATATAGGTGTATGGACGGGGATCAATTAGGGATGTGCAAGTGTATCGATTAGATATCGGCGCGGGATCAGTTAAGTATGGACGGGGGATCAATTAAGTATCAATTAAGTATGGATGGGGGATCAGCTGAGTGAGTCAGGTGGATTAATTAAGTATGGACGGTGTGTCAATTAACTATGGACTGGGATCAATAAGTATGGACTGGGGAAATAATTAATTGTGGACTAGGGAATCAATCAATTAATTATGGACAGGGGGTTTAATTAAATAGGATGGGGGGTAAAGCAAATAAATAGGTATGGACGGTGGGTCAATTAACTAAGGACTGGGGATCAATAAGTATCAATAATATCAATAAATATGGACTGGGGAAATAATTAATTGTGGTTTGGGGAATCAATCAATTAATTATGGACAGGGGTTAATTAAATATGGTGGGGGATAAGGCAAATAGATAGGGACTGGGGATGAGTAAAAGTGGACAAGGGGAATCTATTAAATAGGACAAGGGGGATCAATCAATTATGGGCTGGGGGGGTCAATCATTTAAATGTGGTCAGGGGGATCACTTTAATATGGACGGGGGGTGGTCAGAGAATCAATTAAATGAGGACGGGGGGGTCAATTTAATGTGGTCAGAGGGATCAGTTAAATATGGACGGGGGTGTTCAGGGGAATCAATTTAAATATGGACGGGGTTGATCAATTAAATATGGACGGGGGGGTAATCAATTAAATATGGACTAGGGAATACAATACAATTACAATACAGATACAAATACAATACAGTACAGTACACACTTGGGTTCAGTAGGGCCGCTTATCGCGGCCTCCTGCCCCTCACTCACTTCCTCTAGGGACGCTGCACGCTATCACAGCGCGCTTGTCCCTCCGGTCGCCTCTTACCGGTCCTCCTGATCACCACCACCTGGCACCCTCCGCTGGCCGGCACTGCACGCTGCCACAGCGCTCTCTTGCGCTCGTCCCTCCGGTCGCCTCCTACTGGTCCTCCCGGTCCGCTCGGTCACCTCCGCCTGGCTCTCCTACCTTCCCAGGAGCTCTCTCCACACACAGCACAACTCTTGCAGCACACGGCAGGCTCCGCCTCCACCACTTCCAGGGGACTGCACGTCGCCCGACAAGGCCCGAGGCCACTGGCTTGGGACACTGCTTGTGAGGCGCAGGGCAGGAGGGCGAGAGCCAGCGCAGGAAGACGACCGGGAAAGCCATATAGAACGGGGTCCCGTTTAAATATTCTTGAGATACTTGAGAGATTGCTGAACCCCTTCCCTGGAGGACACAGGACGACGTGGGAGGTTACACACTGGCCCTGGTAAACTGGAGAATTGAACAACCGTGAGTAAAACCTGAAGACTGCACCCCCCTGTGTCCTAGAATTATTGCTGCGCCATCACCAGTCCTGCACTACACAGCACCAGAAACATCTACCTCATACAATTTATCATTTCCTGCCCTGGAGCTAAGCTCTGCCTGTGGAGAGCTGAACCAACTCTGCTGCGTCACCATCAGCTCCAGAGAATCTGCACCGCAGCGGCGTCTCCATATAGCCGCATACCACAGGTGGCGTCACGAACATTATCTCTAAAAACTTTATTCCCCTTTTTCTTTCCCTTTAATTGAACGCCCTGGGTCACGGACCAGGTCACTGCCACCGTGACATCCCCCAGCACCGACCGGCCCGGCTACCGAGTACCTCACGGCCCAGGGGGCGCGTCACCCCCCCCACACACTTTCCCACAAAATTTGGGAAAAACGTGCGTCTTATAGTCCGGAAAATACGGTAAATCATTTTCTAATTTCCCAATGCTTTTACCTTTCCCTTTATTTCTTTTTTTATCAATTTTTTCTTTTTGGATTTGCTAATATGTTTTCACTTACACACTTTATAGAGTTTATTAATGATTTTAATATGGTATGTTTGATATTTTAATGAATTAATATGAATTGACCATATTTAAAATGTCATTCACGCCAAATTGAGCATTTAACCAGCGCTTTGCGCGCTCACTGCTTATCACCTGGTGAAAGCTCAGATTCGGAGCTGAAAAACAGTTTGTGATTTTAAAATCCCTAAATAAAAGGTATTTACTTGTAACTACCGCATCCTCACTACTTCCAGTGGCAGCGCACCAACATAAACTTTCATTGTTTTTTCTCCCACGGTTCAATCCTGTTGTACCATGGACTCTGTTCGGTGCTGCGCCTTACTCCTTCACTGTACAGTGCCATATACCGTACCATTAGACTTATTAGCCACCTTAGTGCCACCACTCTATCAATTCTATTGCTCTTCATGACCGTCAGCGCGCCTGACACAGTACTGGACTCAGCACCAGAATGCACTAGAGACCTGTTTGTTTGACTTAAGACCACTGACAACATTTTTGGGGGAGCAATGATATTTGTGCTCATACCTTAAGAACAGACGTTTTCAGATCCTTTATGTACAGGCTGTATCTCAGCGTGGCTTCTGTCCTAATCTCTGGTCATCAGCAGCTGTACACAGATCTTAGAAGATGGAGGGGTGTTCCCTCTCAGACTAGTTCGGGGCACCTAAATGAGACATGGTGATGGGCGCCCGGTGGCTTCCAGGACTTTGTTCCCTTTCTTGGCTGCTATGTCACATGGTATGAAGCATTGCTCAAAATGAGGGATGATTGACCTGATACACCATCATTGGTCACTCCTGGGTTCTCCTCAGTTGTAGTCACCTATTGTCAGACCCGTCTAATGTGTATAAAATTCAACGCTGTAAAAACTTGTAAAAGCTCCTCAGAGATATTCCCCAGAAACACTGTTACTGATTGATTTCTTATAAAGTGTGTATTTGTGTGGACGTGTTTCCAGGCTGGGTACAAGTTAGGAGCCCGAGCCACTGCAGAAGTTAGTGTCTGAAGTTGTTTGTAGATTGGGGGTACCAGAGGTAATTGACAAAGACAGGTCTGCGTATTCACAGGGCAGGTAATGCCGACATGGTTATGGGAGAGTTGAATGTTTTCATGTCTTCAACCCACAGCAAACAATAAGGTTAAAAGTTATAATTTCATTCTGAAAAACAAATTTACTAAAGTCTGTGAACAAGCAGGGTTAAAAAAACATGGACTCAAAAGTTTGGCACTGATGTCTATGCGGTACACACTCCAGGAACTTGTCCCTATCTAAGAAACTTTTTGGGGAGGTTTCTAAGACTGCATTGTATCCTCCTCATGACTCTCAACTGTCTTTGGCACATGGAACTGTGAAATGTTGTGCAGCTACACCGAACACTAACTGATTTGTATAAGCCGGTGTTTGCTTCACTCCCGGACTCAACTCTGCCTCCTTATGGTGATTTGGTGGTGGTTAAAAGACCACCTGGATCTCAGCAGCCTTGATGGGAAGGACCATATTAGGTACACAGGCTACTCAAGCCAAAAGGGAAGACCGCCTGGATCCAAGCCTCCCACTGCAAAAAGGTTCACCCCCTCTTTACCCAGAGGTGTCCTCAGACTGAGAATCTGCTGTAAGGAAAAGTTTACTTGATTCTGGATCTAATAGATGTGGTGGTAGTGGGGCGATAATAATATTACACTTCTGTGCCAGAGTGGGACCCTCACCCCAAGCTGGAGGTACGAAGTGCTTACCCGCTGAGCAATGTTTTAATTCCCTACCCCAGCAGGCTGCCTTCCAGAGTAAAAGACTAGGACTATTTACTTAGACATACAAAAATTACAGCCAGCATTCACACGCTGTCTGTGCCAAGGGAAAAGACAGAGACTTTCATACAAGAAAATGGCCTTATCTAAAATGGATCGGGGAATTCAACTACCTCTTATAAGAGCTGATAATTTAGCTGCTTTAACAAGACGCATGAGAGACTGGATCCATGGAACTAGTAGTTTTTCAAATACCATGTTGGAGAAGGACTTGGCCGCGCCTAGTGATCTCCGGGTGCTTTTACATCTATGGTTTGGAGAACTACATTCTCAAGTCATATAACATCCTTTTGTCAAACATTATAGGTGTGTAAAAAGTTTTAAGAAAATTATACAAACAACCTTTTCACCTATCTAAATTAGTGCCCTTATGGGAAAATCCTAGATTTATTCAGGGTAAACAGAACAAGCTTTGTAAGCAATGGAACCAGAAAGGGATTTATTAAATGATAATGAAGGAAGGCTGCTCACCTGGCAGGAATTCTCAGGGATGTATGATATGGGAGATCATCAATGTCTACAGTACCACCAAACAGTTACTTTCTACAGCTCTATGGTGAGAAATTTCGGGAAGGTGGAAAGGAGGGGTGATTTTGACATATTGATGTGGTCTAGCTCATGGGTAAATTCCCTATCCACAATATACCAAAGGATTAGGAGACAAATTCTGCACACTGCGGTACCTGATTTATTTATCCATTGGAGTATAGCGCTAAATGACACTTAGATAGATGGTAAACTTTTGACGGGCTTGGATAAAGTAAAAATAGCAATGAACAATGGAGAGAAATGCAGAACAAACTGATTCATAATGCCATTTATGCTTTCAAATTTTCCTACAAAGATGCTTCATCACATTATTTATGAAAATGCCCAAAATGTAACCTAAAACCAATTTGTTTGATAGCATCAGGCGATGCCCTTCCACCCAAATGGTGTGGGAAGAGACCCTTCTCTATTTAGATAATGTTTGGAGAATTAAAGTACCACAGTCTCCTCGGGCATGTTTATTTCATCATATTGTAACAGAACATCGGGAGGATGGGGACAGAGTTCTGTCTATACAGATAATACATGTAGTTCTATTGGTGGTTAAAAAATGTATACTTAGATATTGGTTGAAGAAAGAGACACCTCAATTATCTGAAATAATCACAACTCTGAAAACCTTATTAGTTTATGACAAACTTGAGTAAGAAAGACAAAAAGAAAAGTCGACGACAGCGTTTTTTCACAAACTGAGATCTTTTAATGAATATAGCAATACACAATCTGATATGTCACAGCTGATGAAAGTATTCTGACACACATCCTGGTATCATATGGAGGAACATAGGGGGACAACAGGATTACTTAAAGTCTAATGGATTCACTTATTTTTACATCTATTCATATAAGGATTTTGGAAAAGTATTTTTTTGCTGTTTTGCTTGCGGAGTTAAAAATTGAATCTGTTAAAATTGTGGGAAAAAAATGATTGGATGGATTTCACACTTGTTTATAAAGATGCGGTCTGTGTTGGTAAATGTCATGGAGATTCTAGGATTATAACCCGATTTGTTTGTCTATTTTGTCTCATTAAATAAAGTTTGTTTAAAAAAAATAGATGAGAACACTAGATTCCATCATGACATCATAATTAACCATCACTACTTACAGAAGTGTTTACACCCATATAGTCACTTTGACATTCCGGTGTCATTGCTGTCAGTGAGAAGCTACATAGCTAATCATATACTGATTGCGCTTGGATTTACTTTGGATTTACTTGAAATGTCTGAAATTCCTTCAGAGAGACTTCAGGTGTTAGCACTGCTCCAGGGGATTCTTACCACCTACGCCCCTGACATTGTGCTACCACTACCCGATGGCGTCCTCAGCTTCACTTACCGGCTGGTTATGAAGCTTGTGATAGACTGCCTGACCAAATACCACAAAGGTCGTATTAGCTCAGAATATCTTGAGCATTTACAGCAAAACATCTGGACACTCGTACAGCAGGTAAATAGCAGGCAATCTGCACACATCTTATAATAATAATAGAATATGATAAGGGATTACAAGTTTAAGTTTAACCTGTTCCAAATACTAAGATAAGAATAGCTGGGGCCAAAAATGGGGCATACAGGCTACATGACAAGGGAAATTGAGGTATCTAAAGGGGTAATTGAAATAGGGACAGGAAGGTTGTTACCGTGGGGTGAATGGGATTGGTTAACCTTGTAAGGACCAGGAAATTTGACATTTTTTGCTGTCATTTTTTCATCACTTTCTTTTAAGAGCCATAACTTTCTTATTTTTCTGTTGGCGTTTGTGAGAAGAGTTGTAGCTTTGAGTGGCTCCATTCTTTTTACCATAAAATATACAGTAGTTTTTTGGGGGTTTTGTTTTTACGGCGTTTGTTATGCATTAAAAATGAATTGGAAATATGATTTTCCACGTCATTTCGATTAAGGCGATACCGAATATGCAAAGAAAATTCAGAATATTGCGAAAACATTTTTTTGCTTTGAGTCGCTAAATTCTGAGACCCGAAACATTTCTTATTTTTCTGTTGATGGGGCCCAGTGAAGACTTGTTTTTTTACGCTGTAAGATATGGAGGAGAGGAAGGAGGATTTAAAAGGCGGTGCTTGATAAATAGAGGGTTTGGGGAGATGTGATTTTTAATTGTCACAGGCCGATTTACACAAGTCGTAAGCAGTCATGTGTCTTACTTACATGCCTTAAGTGTGGAGGGTGGATGTGGAGATATAAAGGGAACCTGTCGCCTAAAATAATGCTATTAACCTGCACCTCAATTTGCAGGTTAATAGCGTTCTGACATCATGCAGCCGCCACACTGAAATAAACTGTATCTCCCCTGGCAGCCTCGCTCTTTCAGTCATATCGGTGGCGCCGGCAGGCTTTCAGTCACCGTTCTCTGCATAGTGAGCGGCGGCTGTAACCGCACCCGGCACTGACTGACAGCCGGTGCTAATATGGCCGCACAATGTCAGAATGCTACTAACCTGCATATCAACTCCATATCTGCAGGTTAATAGCATTACTTTACATGACAGGTTCCCTTTAGAGGTTTACAAATGACCGGATCCCTCGTTAGCTGTCATGTAGTATTTGTAGTGCCGATATCAGGAGTAACATGGCGACATAAATGGTGTCCTCCATTCTGCACTTTCTCTCATGATTTTCCTTTCTTGTTTATTTCCATCTCTATAGGCTGAAGAAAAATCCCATAGTGGAGAATTGGCCTTTATTAAACAACTGGCCCAGAATGTCCTGCTTGTACTGGAGTATCCGGCCTACTCCCTGGAGCGCCTGGTAAGGAGCCATCGTCTTCTATATCTCATGTCCTTGTTGTCTGATCTTCTCCAGATTACCGTCATATAGCAGAAACTCAGATTTATGGTGGTAGAGGCCTCCCTGTCCGCTCCAGGCAGACACAGGACATTTTATGCCCGCCTGTCTCTGCGGTTCCATCATATGTGAGGACAGTCTGTACTCAGCGGTGCGGAGTTAGTATTTCCGCTTCTGTCTCTCTCGATCATCACAATCTTCCTTCTTATAAATGTTGCAGTCCTGATAGAAGATATTGTAGATCAGTTGTAGATACAAGTCCCTTATACAACCCCTGGCAAAAATTATGGAATCACTGGGCTCGGAGGATGTTCATTCAGTTGTTTAATGTTGTTGAAAAAAAAGCAGATCACAGACATGGCACAAAACTAAAGTCATTTCAAATGGCAACTTTAGGGCTTTAAGATACACTAAAAGAAATCAAGATTAAAAATGTGGTACTCAGTAAGGGTAATTTTTTTCATACCAAGCAGAGGGAAAAAAATATGGAATCACTCAATTCTGAGGAAAAAATTATGGAATCATGAAAAACAAACACACAAAAGAACACTACAATACATCACTAGTATTTCGTTGCACCACCTCTGGCTTTAATAACAGCTTGAAGTCTCTGAGGCATGGACTTAATGAGTGACAAACAGTACTCTTCATCAATCTGGCTCCAACTTTCTCTGATTGCTGTTGCCAGATCAGCTTTGCAGGTTGGAGCTTTGTCATGCACCATTTTCTTCAACTTCCACCAAAGATTTTCAATTGGATTCAGATCCGGACTATTTGCAGGCCATGACATTGACCTTATGTGTCTTCTTTCAAGGAATGTTTTCACAGTTTTTGCTCTATGGCAGGATGCATTATCATCTTGAAGAATGATGTCATCATCCCCAAACATCGTTTCAATTGATGGGATAAGAAGACTGTCCAAAATATCAATGTAAACTTGCGCATTTATTGAAGATGTAATGACAGCCATCTCCTGAGTGCCTTTACCTGACATGCAGCCTCATATCATCAATGACTGTGGAAATTTGCATGTTCTCTTCATGCAGTCATCTTTATAAATCTCGTTGGAACGGCACCAAACAAAAGTTCCAGCATCATCACCTTGCCCAATGCAGATTCGCGATTCATCACTGAATATGACTTTCATCCAGTCATCCACAGTCCACAATTGCTTTTCCTTAGCCCATTGTAACCTTGTTTTTTTGTGTTTATGTGTTAATGATGGCTTATGTTTAGCTTTTCTGTATGTAAATCCCATTTCCTTTAGGCGGTTTCTTACAGTTCGGCCACAGACATTGACTCCAGTTTCCTCCAATTCATTCTTCATTTGTTTTGTTGTGCATTTCCTGTTTTGAAGACATATTGGATTAAGTTTCCGGTCTTGACGCTTTGATGTCTTCCTTGGGCAACATTGTGTGATGATTTACCTTCTTTTAAGAGTTTGATAATCCTCTAATTTGTTTCAATTGACATCTCTCGTGTTGGAGCCATGAGTCATGTCAGTCCACTTGGTGCAACAGCTCTCCAAGGTGTGATCACTCCTTTTTAGATGCAGATTAACTAGCAGATCTAATTTGATTCAGGTGTTAGATTGGAAATGAAAATTTACAGTGTGATTCCATAATTTTTTCTTCAGAATTTAGTGATTCCATAATTTTTTTCCCTCTGCTTGGTCTAAAATAAATTACCTTTACTGAGTACCTCATTTTTAATATTGATTTCTTTTAGTGTTTCTTAAAGCCCTAAAGTTGCCATTGGAAATTACTTTAGTTTTGTGCCATGTCTGTGATCTGCTTTTTTTTCAACAACATTAAACAACTGAATGAACATCCTCCGAGCCCGGTGATTCCATAATTTTTGCCAGGGGTTGTATATTAATGTGGATTTACTGGGGGAGCGGCTTTGTATAGTTCGTCCAATACTGAAATTATCCAGGAAATCCAATGATTAGTCCTTCCTGTCTATTGTATGTGGTAATGTAGTATTTGTGAAATGTTATATTAATTGTATATATTATATCCATCAGGAAACATCCGAAGGCGACTCCAAAGAGGGGCAAAACGGAAATATTGCTGACCCTGATATCAGTCAGCCGGGGCCGAACCCTGATCTGATGGAAGGTAAGCCGGTCATCTAATATTTTACATACAAATATCAAGTTATAGAGAACGACAGAGAACATGGAGATTTACTCTTCATCCAATGTATGAGGAAGCTGGTGGCTCATGAGCCCCCATGGACTATAATGGAGGGGGTCACAAATGTACAAAGAGGCTCATTGGTCCCCAATCATGTAATTGTTGAGGATTCGGTCAGATCCTGAGCAATGACACGTTCATAGTACAGTATATATATATATAGATATGCCATAAATATATACAGTGTCTGCAGAATATCCTTATATCTAGTATATTCCATGTACAGGGGTCTTATCATTTCCATTATTATATGGATGTGTTATATAAGTGGTGATATAGACTAATACATGTCGTCTCTTCATTAATTTATCATTATTATAGGAATAACTGTGCCGACAAATACTGATGGTGGAACATCTGAGCCACCAGAGATCATCCAGGAATCTGCCAGTGTAAGTATCATGGGACGTCTGTATATCATCAGATGACGGGTGGGAATTACACATCCCATATGACAATGGGATATCTCTGCTCTTATGTAGATCAGACCTATTATGTGTGACGTTGGTGTTATTATTCTGTCTCCTCCATGTGATGTCCCTTATCCTCCCCTGCAGTACAATGATTTATGTGTATGGGGAATATCCACTTATAATATAATAGTGTCAGTGGGGGGTCCGGCTTTTATCACGTCCTCTACTTCGGTTGCAGTGTAATCAGGGGGGATATAATATAGACGGGAGATCTGGAGCTTTTATCCTCCTGCAGCTTCGTTGTCTTAATGTCATTTCTTATTCCTTTTAGGCCTTGATCGGATCAGTGAATCCTTGTAAGGACGACTTTAATCCTATCAAACTGATCAGCTGTGGAGGATTTGGGTGAGCTTTACTTGGTATAATATTTATTTCTCAGGGCTCCTTATAGTGATGCCTATGTCTCTATGTCCTGCCCGCGCAATGCTACCATAGAGAAATTATGGTTCCACATCACTGTCCACATCTAATTGTCTCTCTTCAGGTCAGTTAGGATGTGACGTAGAAGAGGACTTTCCATAGGTGATCATTTATGGAGTGTTATGTTATGGATTTCTAGTGATGGCCACACATCTAGTATTAACCATTAGTACAGGAGATCACTTGATCAGGTCTATGGATGGACTGTTAGTAAGAATTCATAATAAATCATGGCTTTTCTTCCTCCTCAGATCCGTCCACCTAGTTCGCCATACAGACACAAACAAGATATGTGCTATGAAGAAAATGGACAAGCAGAACCTGAGAAAGCCAAAGACCCTTAAATGGGCCTTTCAGGAGAGGGACATCTCTACATTCGCTGATTGTCCCTTTGTGGCCTCCATGTTCTGCTCCTTTCCTACTAAATTTCATCTGTGTATGGTCATGGAGTATGCACCAGGTAGGACACATCCATTGTGTTTATATCCAGCCCACGTCTGCCTAATCCTAGCACCTTATATATAACCTGAACATGTCCACATGGACGGTTACATGTCCACACCGCATTTACTATAATGTTACTAAGATGCCTTGTGTGTCCTCACTGAGCATGGCGGCAATATCTGCTATGGAGGAAAGGAAGATTTCTCTGTATTTGAACAGTTTTTATAGATGAGAAGTTTCACAGAGAAATAAATGAGAGGCTTGTAGATGAGTCCTGGCTCTGTCTCTATGTACAGGGTTCCTCTGCAGTATACGCTGTACATTACACAGTGTATCTCTATATATAACATCCTGTCCCAATATCTCCGCTTGTTTCACATTCACACTCATCATGTGTAATTTACTCTGTAACAGACCCTCACCTGTCATATTTGCTTTTTCCTGTAGGAGGAGACTGTGGCAATCTTCTACAGCACAGGGGTCCTTTACCTATCACCTTGGCCCGTCTGTACATTGCAGAAACAGTCCTTGCTGTGGAATATCTGCACAGCTATGGTGTGGTGCACAGAGACCTGAAGCCTGTAAAGTAAGTGACCCTTGAGCTATAATAAAGGGGATGAAAGTTAGTTTGTTATACAGTCTATGGGTTATTACTTGGGGCTGACAACATCTTTTCTTTTACAGCCTCCTGATAACATCAACAGGACATATTAAAGTGACCGATTTTGGAGTTTCAAAACTTGGCCTCATGAGACCAACATCAAACATCTATAAGGCTCAAACTATGGACATCACCAAAGAGTTCTGTGATAAAGAGGTCGGCTTTACTTACAGGATTTTCTACTTTACATATTTCATCTCTTTCTCCTTCTCTGATCATTTCTCATCACATTTCCACTGATGTTATTTGTCTTATGTATTGATCATCATCATCTCATTATTCTGTTGTTTTCCAGACTGCTGGCACGTCTAGTTACATGGCCCCAGAAGTTATCTTAAGGAAAGGCTATGGAAGACCTGTTGACTGGTGGTCAGTAGGCATCATCTTATATGAATTTCTCTTTGGATATACACCATTTTATAGGGCTTCCCAAAAGGAGAAATTACGCAGTATCCTCAGTGGTAAGTAAAATAATCTGACTGCTTGTCATGTCGCTGTTATTTGGTTTGATTGGTTCCTTGGTTCAGCTTCTAGCTTTTTTAAGGAAAATGCTTTTTTATGTAAATAAATGAAGAGGTTTTATTTCCTGTAATATTTTCTTTTTATATCACAGATGACATTGTTTGGAGATGTAATTCCTTTCCTCCACCAAATGCTCGGGGCATCATCACTCAGCTACTCAGAAAAAATCCAGAACAAAGACTTGGGACAGGTAATATGATTATAGTATTAATAATGACTTATTACACCTCTGGGCAAATGAAGGTGTCCATGAGGATGAGCACTGAAGGTCTCTACCAACGTGTCCATTCCCCATTCTTCATGCTCTAATGTTCAGTTCAGTTCTTTTAAATCTCCAGTTCAGATTAACATAAACTGTATAGATACGGAGTAGTTTCTCTGACAATAACTGTATCGATTTTTTTCTTGTCTTCCTTTTGCAGGAGGGGCACACGAGATCAAAATTCATCCATTTCTGCGTGCCTTAAACTTTAACAACCTTCTAAGTCAGAAGCCTCTGTTCGTTCCTGATCTAAAATCAGATGAGGACACCCGCTATTTTAGCAGTAAGTAAAATGAGACGTTATCGGCAGAAAACTGCTGAGTGTCTTTTCTTTCATTATGTGTGACAATCAGTTCCCATCATAATGAGTAATAACATGGTGACTGTTGACTGGCTCTTATACTAATAATTTCTCATAACACTTTTACTTTTCAGATCGCTCTGTGGGTTATAAATTTAGGAATTCAGATGATGGGGACACAAGTGAGGACAATGACTGTCCAGAAATCAAAAACTTTGAATCATCTTCTCAAAGGTTTTCCAAAGTAAGTATATCTAAATCATGTAGGTCAATAAAATGAATAAAACCTATGATTAGAAAAAAAGTTTCAAAATATATCTATTTATATTTTATATTTCTTTGTGTTTTTTTAGCTATATACCACCAGTACCAAGATGGTGACCATTGAAGAACCTATGTCACCTCCAGAGTGTACCCCTGAGAACAGCAAAAAACACCAAGACTTGTGAGTAGATTATTATTATTATGAGATTTAGCTCTGATATATGCTCGGACACGAGTAACACAACTCTTAATCCAGCATCCACCACCCCATGATAACTGATTGCTGTGGATCTGGCTTGTGATTACACAGCAATATCAGTTGATCATTGCAACGAGCCATTCATTCCCAGCTCTTTATAGGCCAATATTACTAGTTAGACTCCATTCTTGCTGGTAGAATGGGGTCCTAAGCAGAGTATCCCCTTTATGATGTCCCAAATGGCCTTACAGGCAGGTGTTCTTCCTTTTTGTATTGTTTTCACTTGTAATTTACTTGACTTTCTTCTACCAAACAGGCAGAAAGAATCTCCCCCTTCCAAAACTGATGATGGTGACAATCAGTGTGTCACTGCTAAAAAGTGTGAGTGTGAGTCATCCTCGCCCTCATTGTCAGGTATGTACAGATTTATAGACCATCCCATTATAGGCTATGATAGAAAAGTGTAATGTGAATCTGCACATGAAGGCTCAGATAATGACTTACTTTATTCCTGCTGCCCCTGAGTATTCAATTTTTTGTTTTGGTAAAATCCACCATAAGGTTCCAGAGTTATTGGCAGTTTTAATTACTGGTAATTTTTATGGTCTTTACAAGGGGGTGGTGCTAACAGGATTATCTGGGGGGGGGGTGTCTTCAGCCTCTTCTTCAGTATTATAGTGTGGTAAAGACCATAAAAATGACCACTAAATAAAAAGGCCCCTGTCTGTGGAACTGTAAGGCGGTGTGCTCACAATGCGTTTTTAATCGTTTCCGCAGCAGCAATTCCGCCGCAGAAACGCTTAAAAAACGCTTGGTAGAAGGCCTGCCATGTTCCCCAATGATAATCCGCATGTGCTGTGCACATGCTGCAGAAATTTCCGCTGCGGATTATCATTGCGGAAAAATCCGCAGCACTACCAATTATTTTGCAGAAGTCCTGCGTTTTCACCGCCATTGACTTGCATTGGAACGCATGGAATCCGCATCACTGCATCTGTACATGCGGAATCCATGTGTTTCAATGTACGGATGGTACTCCTCCAGACCCCCCCTACCATAGAACCTGTAAAAAAAAAAAGAATAAAATAAAAAATAAATATGATACTTACCTTCTGATGGCCTCCGGTTCCTTGTCTCGGCTTGCCGGCAGCTCGCGGTAGACTAAAGGACCTGCGCTGACGTCATTTAGTCATGTGACGGGTCATGCGACCAATGATGTCGGCAGGTCCTTAAATCTACCGCGAGCTGCCGGCAAGCCAAGACAAGGACTCCGGGGGCATCAGAAAGTAAGTATATTTATTTTTTACCATTCTTTCGGTCACACTATATAAATCCATGCCGGCTGCATGGATTTATATAGTGTGACCAAGTTGTCAAGCAGTTTCCAAGTGATGCTAAAATCGCTTGGAAAGTGCTTGACAACCCGCATGCGAAATCGCATGATCCGCATGTCCCTGGCAGGAAAAACACATGTACAATCCGCATGTACAATCCCCATGTACAATCCGCATGTACAATTCGCATGTACAATCCTCATGCCTTTTTTGTGCCAGGGAGATGCAGAAACGCTCAGGAAAAAATCCGGAGCATTTCTGCATCGTGGGCACATAGCCTAAGGGGGATTTTAATAAAAACCAAAAACAGAGTCCTCAGGGGAGCAGGGGGAATAAAGTAAGAGTGAATTCTGGACACTTAAGACCTGGTGATGAGTCTTCTTTAAACTTACGCTTAAGTGTTATCTGTCGGATTATATAAAAACACTTTGGTTGCTGCAAGTAATGTCATGTTAATAAGGGAGACACCACATGGCCGCACACAGAAAAGCTACAAGTGCATATTAACCAGTTTGAGTAACTCTATAAACATATAAAATTAATCTTTGAGGAGTTTATAATCAACATCTTTTTCTGACTTCTTATTAGAACCTCCAGTTAAGGAGAGAAAGAAATCTGCACTAAATCTGAGAAAACAGCAAAGAACAGATAAAGTGGAAGAGGGGGAAAGTAGTAGGCGAGGTAAGTGTGAGGATAATCTCCATGTTGTATGATGTCAGTGAGATAAGTCATGTGGAGCAGATGTCATCTGTCAGTGGTGGAATTGTCACATGTATGATGGCTGACAATGATCCCGCACCTCTGTATGGAGAAGATTCCTCTACCGGCCTCCCACAGAGACACCACAGTAGTGTCCTCTAATATGGAGTCCCATTACTTACATCGGTTTTGCATCTTTTTTATAGGTTCTATCTTCCGCCGGATGATATCATCCTGCCGGCGTGGATTATCCAGGGCTGCTCGCACTATCAGACAAAGCTGCATTTTTGCCCACTGTCACCAGGGCACCAGAAACATCTCAAGGGCAGAAAACCCTCACATCTAGTGCCCTGAAGAAAGTACAGCACATCCACCATCAATGCTGTACCTGCATGGAAAGAGTTGTACCATCTACTGTACCTGTGGCCGTCTGACCAGCGAGAAATATCTGCAAAAGTCAAAGGCCTCCAAGAACATCTTTTCAACCTTCCATTTAATTCTTAATTAAAAAATAAATAAATTGATTAATGTCCTTTTGAATTGAATTGAATATTACTGACATTTATGGCATATCAATGCTACACATGTTATATCTGTCCAATGGTTTGGACACCAAACAGAAGATTGGACAAGACTGAAACATACAGTTTGCACAGCAAGTTGTTTTTACATTGCAGTGTTTGTTCAATTAAATTTTATTGAGTGCTTTTCATAAGGGAACCAGGCAGAAACCACCTGAAATAGACATTGTGTGCACAAAAAGTGGCAACCAAGCTAGGGGGAAACATGCCCTGATCCCCTGATTTTAAAAGAACTCAGATACTTTTACCTTAGTAGCGCTCTATTTCAGATTCAGGCACAAGAACAAGTTGGATTCTGTGCTGTGCATCCTGGAGGTCCCAGCAGCCACAATCCACCAGAAGCGTAGCTAAGACTTCAAACACAGGGGAGGCGAAACATCCGAGTGGGTCACTAACCGATATTACCACTATTTGGTGACCATATAGTGGTAGATAACAGCACATATTAAGACTATAGATGAGTGAGCACTAAACTTCTCAGATGCTTGTTACTCGAACCGAACAATTCCTAATGTTCGTGTGCTCATTTCAAGTAACAAGTATAATGGAAGTCAATGAGAAATCCGAGCATTTTTCTGGAAGACCCTACAAGGAGGTCTGGGCGGCAGTGAAAATGTTCAAATGGATGGAAAAAGTGCTGAACGGAAGGAGAACAGCATGGGGAAGACCCCTGGAAGCATCTCTAACTCCCAGTTCGCTGCTGAGAACAATGGTGTGACACTTTTTCTCCACTTTAAGGACTGAGAATAAAACATTCCCAATCAATGAGAAACAAAAATGTTAAAGGGGTTGCCCAGTACTTTAGATTACCCCCACAATGTATCCCCCCTGGGCCCCTAAGGACTTTTGTAATTACCTTACGTTGCAGATAATGCCTGTGAGCGGCGCTATCACTGGCCGCTCACAGGCATCACGTGACCCCTGGCTGCAGCCGGCTCTGATATCCCCTGATGTCACGACAAGTGCTGGCAGCAGCCGGGGGTCTCTCTCTTCCACATTCCACGGTGAATGCCAGGCTGTATTCGGGGTTACCCCCCGCGTCACACCCGGCATCCATCTCACGCTCTCCCTCTCCCCATTCATTGGGAACGCACGGGGTGAATGCTGGGTGTGACGCGGGGGGTGATCGCGCCCACAATCCAGCTGTCACGCCTCACTTGTCGTGACGTCAGCGCGGGGTCACGTGATGCCTGTGAGCGGCGCTATCCTTGGCTGCAACGTAAGCTAATTACAAAAATTCTTAGGGGCCCCGTGGGGATACATTGGAGGGGTAATCTAAAGTACTGGACAACTTCTTTAAGAATCATTTTTTTCCTGTATAATGACTTAAACCAAAATTTTATTTTTGATTAACAAATAGGTAATTTCAGTGTAATTTATGAAGGAAAAAAAGAACTGCCAAAAATTAGGGATTCTGATACATCCTGTATTAGAATAAAGGAGGGTCTCATGCACATTCTGGTCAATTTGACATATAGTAGTACTTCTAGACTCATAAAGGCTATGCACTAAGTGCAAATCCTGCCAAAAAATGCAAGTAGGGTCATCCATACACCATGGAAGGCACCAACTGTAGTGCCTCATTCAAATATTGTGAACAAAGTATACACTGTGTGCAGAATTATTAGGCAAGTTGTATTTTAGAGGATTATTTTTATTATTGATCAACAACTATGTTCTCAATCAACCCAAAAGACTCTTAAATATCCAAGCTTAATATTTTTGGAAGTTGGAGTGGGGTGTTTTTAGATTTGGCTCTCTTAGGAGGATATCTGTTTGTGCAGGTAACTATTACTGTGCAGAATTATTAGGCAACTTATTAAAAACCAAATATAATCCCATGTCACTTGTTTATTTTCACCAGGTAAACCAATATCAGTGCACAAAATACAGAAATAAACATTTCTGACATGCTAAAACAAAAACCAAAAAAATTAGTGATCAATATAGCCGCCTTTCTTTATGATGACACTCAACAGGCTTCCATCCACAGATTGTGGCCAACACACTTTCTGCAACCCTGTTGGCTATTTGACATGTAACGCTTGATTGTTCGGTGATCACGCTTCAAAAGTTTGGAAATTTCAAGACTGCTGCATCCCTCTGCAAGACATCTCACAATTTTGGACTTTTCAGAGCCCGTCAAACCTCTCTTTTGACCCATTTTGCCAAAGGAAAGGAAGTTGCCTAATAATTAAGCACACCTTCTATAGGGTGTTGATGTCATTAGTCAACACCCCGCCTCATAACAGAGATGCACATCACCAGATTTACTTAATTGGTAGTTGGCTCTCAAGCCTATGCAGCTTGGAGTAGGACAACATGTATAAAAAGTATCATGTGATCAAAATACTCATTTGCCTAATAATTCTGCACACAGTGTAGTTGTTGTACACCTACAATAGTGTTCAAATTAATAGTGTAGCACCCTGAGGATTCGGCTGCTACAGGGGTATTGCACCTCAACCCAGAGGTGTGATATTCCACTCCCGGGTAAGGATGGAGTGTGGAACTGAGCTCAGTCAGCTGCATGCACTACACACATCCCATTTCCGGAGGGCAGACCAACGGTACTCCCACTTAGAAATGTGCAGGTACGACCGAGTCTGTCCTTGGCTGGAGTGGGAGGGGGGTGGTACATCCCAGTAGTGTAGGGGCAGATAGGGGGAGCAGCCTGGGTAAAGATAGGAGCTCATTGGGTGCTGGTCACCTGAGCTCACACATAGAGGGAGTATTTAAGGTGGGCACCATCTAAGATCAGGGTCAGTCAGTCAGCCACAGTCAGTCAGTCTGTGAGAAGTCAGCCTGTTGTAGTGAAGACTTTGCAGAGCAGTGGAAGAAAGCAGAGGAGCAGAGCAGCCCCAGGCCCAGAGTGAGAGAGGAGAGAACGAAAGACCCAGAGGGGGAGAAAGAAGGAACTCTGAGAACCCAAATACAATCACAGGGTGAAGAGTTGGCAACAGGGTACCGGATCCCAAACTGGTGGGGGCTACAGCATACCTCAGCCAGAGACCGGAGGCCGTGGGCAGCATCTGCCACGGCCACCCACCAAATCCACCCGGAAGGCAGACCACGCATAGGGTCAGGGAACCCAGAGGCAAGGGTTCGCCAACAGGAGGCCCGAGGGAGCTGGACATAGGTGGATCCCTGGTGGGGAAGGCCAGAGACGAGGACAGGACAGAAAGGGAGCTCGGAACCACGCTCCGGAGCTGCTTGGGCGTTGGCCGAGTCCAGGACCTGGTGGGCGCGGCGCGGCTCGGGTGGTCACTCAAGGCCGGAGTGACCGGAACATCTGCAGTAAGTAAAGAACCCTGAACTGCACAACCCGACTCTGACTCTCATTACCATCATCCCTGCACCTCCATAACCACCATCCTCTGCACCTGACCCCCTGAGGCTATACCCCTCCCGTTGGGGGTTATACTACCTAAGCTGCACCAACACCATCAGCCTCAGCGGACCCTGCTGCAGCGGCGGCCGTAGTGACCGCAATTCAACGGGTGGCGTAGTCGACATAAAGAACTTTAGTAACATCAGTAAGGACTGCCACACACTGAGCTTGACACCCTGGGCACGGACCGGGTCACAGCCACAACCCCCATCTGATCAGGCTCCGGGTATTCCCCTAAAGAATATGGCCCAGGGGGCGCGTCAACTTTGGCGTAGTCGGCAGGATTACGTGCCCGCAACAACCGGGTACTGTGTGCCTGAAGAAAAGAACAAGTTTACCTCAAAAAGAAGTCTCCTGCCGGTTCCGGAGGGTCCCCGCCATCGGACCCCATCACAGGTCGTTTCCCGCCGGTTGTCCGCCATTAACAGCTTTTTCCCGCCATCTGCAGAGTTTCCCGCCACTGGGAGACGATTCCCGCCATTTCCAAAGGTTTCCCGCCTTGGAAGAGCAGACGCCATTATGGGCGTGCCAGAGGGTGGCAAGAGGCCGCCTCCCATCGTGGGCCAGGACCGAACATGGCGCCAAAAGTGGAAGCCGCCCCCACCAACAGAGACTGTGATGCTAGAGGTGTCTGTCAGCGTGAAAGAACTGCCCCTGGAGCTGACAATCACCAAGTGGCCCCGGGACCGCCCTCGAAGTGGGAGGACTGAGAACAAGAGAACAAAGATGGGTGTCGCCTGGAGCAGTCTGGAGAGAGCGCACCCGGAGACAAGAAGCCTGGAGCAGAGTCCAGAAAGAGCCTACCTGGAGATGGAGGGAGAGCCAGGCAGCACCGACCCAGTGGTCAGGAGCCTGATGCGGGCCGTCACTCCAGGCAGCACCGACCCAGTGGTCAGGAGCCTGTTGCCGGTCGCCACTCCAGAAGGCCTGCTGGAGACAACGGAAGGAGAGCAGAGCAGCACCGACCCGTTGGTCAGGAGCCTGCTAGAAGCAACGACCCCACTAGGCTTAGTGGAGGTCCTGGCACAGCTCCCCCGAGATCGGGAGTGTGCACAGACTGCGCTGGAGGGCCTCGCACGGAGGATGGCCCGGGTGCAACGAGAGACGTTGGCGGAGTGGAGCCGAGAGATGGCCCAGCGGACCGAGACTCGTCAGCGGAGCACGCCACCCGAGACGAGGAGACAGACCGCCTCTGAGGATGGCGCAGAAGGACTGAAGGCCGGAGACGGCGCCGAGAAGGGAGCCGAACGAAAGGAGGCAGGTAAAGGGGACGTCTCTACCCCAAACCGGGAAACCGCGTACCTGCCCCAGCTCCCCGTCGCAGAGCCCGAAGTACCCCCTGCCGTGCCCGTAACCGCAACGTCACCGCCACAGACTAGGCCTCAACCGGAAGCCGCAGCCGCGACCCCTGTGACGTCACACGCCTCGACCCCGAGCGTGACCAAGCAGGAAGTACCACCAGCCTGGTCGCAAGGCCTAGTACCCCCGGGCGCCGCAATACCAACAGCGCCCCCTACCTCCGCGGAGCCCCCGGCCTGGTCGCAGGGCCAAGTAACACAGGGCGCCGCCGTTCTTACGGTGCCCTTTACTTTCAAGGTGCCCCAGGCCTGGTCGCAAGGCCTGGTTAACCCGGGCGCCGCTACCACCACGGCGCCCATAACACCTAAAGTACCGCACCTGGGTGAGGACTTGTTCGCCCAGCATACGTGCCCGGATGGGCAGCCCTTCGTATGGCCCCAGGAATACATCCAGCTGGAGCTGCAAAAGGCAAGGGCCATGTGCGAACCCCTGATCCCGGCTCCAAAGCCCATAAAGAGGATCTCGCCCCCGCTAGAAGAGACCCAGTTTGAGTGGGATCCCACCGGAGAAGACCTCATGGGGTTCACTCAGGAGACTCGGGCAGCCGCAGCGGAGCGTGCAGAGTGCTGCCGCCAGCAGCTCGAGGTCTTTGAGAGGGAGCGGAGAGAGAGGCGGGTCCGGGAACAACAAGCCCAAATAAGGAGCGCGGAGCAGAAGAGCCGGACCAGGAGAAACCCCCGTGCAGCGCATGGTCCCCGTACCATCGGGACTGTGATAAAGTTCAATCTGCAGAATGGGTGGGGTTTCATCAGGGATCACCGCACCCCAGGCGATGTCTTCGTGACCAGGAGAGACGTTGAGTCCCACCTACCGGAGGGACACAGAGGACGTGACCTGTATTTAGGGGACGAGATCACCTTCACCCGGCACAAGTGTGCCAAAGGACCCTACGCTCTCCATGTGCATCGCCTGACGGAGGAGGAGCTGCGGTGTGAGGAGGAGCAAGAGGACCCGGACGGGTCTGAACCAGAACCTGGAACCAATCACAAAGAAAGAGCAGGAGGACGCCGTCGTTGAGTACGGTAGTATAGAGACTGTATATAGTTGCCCGTCGGGGCACAGTGAACCGTTGCTGCTAATATAGTCCCCGTTGGGACCAGAGAACTGAACTGTTAACCCGTGTGTCCCTATTCCCACTGACCGAGGACTGAGAACGGTCAATCCTCCCTAATACCTGGCCGAGGACTGAGAGCGGCCATATCCCCTTGTATATAGTTGCGCTTCCTAAAGCGCCCCCTTCCGGTTTTATAGGAAACTGTTTGATTCCAAGAGAGACTGTCGCACTTTACCCGGTCACAAGTTGCACAGTGACCGGAGGTACCAGAAGACAAGAATGTTTTTATGAAAAGTTTATATGAAAAGTTTATGCTGATATATATGGTGTTTTATATGTTTTATATGTTTATGTTTATAAAAAAAATTGTATGTTTTGGTGTTTTTTATATCTTACAGCCCGAGGACGTGCTGTGATTTACCAGGGGGGAATGTAGCACCCTGAGGATTCGGCTGCTACAGGGGTATTGCACCTCAACCCAGAGGTGTGATATTCCACTCCCGGGTAAGGATGGAGTGTGGAACTGAGCTCAGTCAGCTGCATGCACTACACACATCCCATTTCCGGAGGGCAGACCAACGGTACTCCCACTTAGAAATGTGCAGGTACGACCGAGTCTGTCCTTGGCTGGAGTGGGAGGGGGGTGGTACATCCCAGTAGTGTAGGGGCAGATAGGGGGAGCAGCCTGGGTAAAGATAGGAGCTCATTGGGTGCTGGTCACCTGAGCTCACACATAGAGGGAGTATTTAAGGTGGGCACCATCTAAGATCAGGGTCAGTCAGTCAGCCACAGTCAGTCAGTCTGTGAGAAGTCAGCCTGTTGTAGTGAAGACTTTGCAGAGCAGTGGAAGAAAGCAGAGGAGCAGAGCAGCCCCAGGCCCAGAGTGAGAGAGGAGAGAACGAAAGACCCAGAGGGGGAGAAAGAAGGAACTCTGAGAACCCAAATACAATCACAGGGTGAAGAGTTGGCAACAGGGTACCGGATCCCAAACTGGTGGGGGCTACAGCATACCTCAGCCAGAGACCGGAGGCCGTGGGCAGCATCTGCCACGGCCACCCACCAAATCCACCCGGAAGGCAGACCACGCATAGGGTCAGGGAACCCAGAGGCAAGGGTTCGCCAACAGGAGGCCCGAGGGAGCCGGACATAGGTGGATCCCTGGTGGGGAAGGCCAGAGACGAGGACAGGACAGAAAGGGAGCTCGGAACCACGCTCCAGAGCTGCTTGGGGGTTGGCCGAGTCCAGGACCTGGTGGGCGCGGCGCGGCTCGAGTGGTCACTCAAGGTCGGAGTGACCGGAACATCTGCAGTAAGTAAAGTACCCTGAACTGCACAACCCGACTCTGACTCTCATTACCATCATCCCTGCACCTCCACAACCACCATCCTCTGCACCTGACCCCCTGAGGCTATACCCCTCCCGTTGGGGGTTATACTACCTAAGCTGCACCAACACCATCAGCCTCAGCGGACCCTGCTGCAGCGGCGGCCGTAGTGACCGCAATTCAACGGGTGGCGTAGTCGACATAAAGAACTTTAGTAACATCAGTAAGGACTGCCACACACTGAGCTTGACACCCTGGGCACGGACCGGGTCACAGCCACTCGGAGACTACAACCCCCATCTGATCCGGCTCCGGGTATTCCCCTAAAGAATATGGCCCAGGGGGCGCGTCAATAGCAGTGGGTTAAATAACATGAGTTAAGCACAAAACCTTTATACTAGTTTTTATTTCCATGCATTGGGAACATTGCACACTGTTTTCTAATTCTAAACATGAAGAGAAATGTATATAATTTTTAACTATTTTACAGAAAATAGCAAAAAATGAACAATGGGCTGTTCTAAAAAAAATAGCAGTGTCTGCATTTGTCTTTACAAACTCAAAATATGTACTCTTTTTTAGGATTTGGCATTCCTGTGAATCATTAACCTAATACTTAGTTGTATACTCAGTTTTTTAGAACTGCTTCACATGTATGTTGCATAGAGTCAACCAACTTCTGGCACCTGTCAACTGTTATTCCAGCCCAGGATGCTTTGACTACATCCCTCAATTTTTTGGCATCTGTTGGCTTTGCCTCAGAAACAGTATTTTTGATGTCACCCCACAAGTGTTCTATCGGATTAAGATCCGGTCATTGGGCTGGTCACTCCATAACCTCAATTATGTTGGACTGCAACCAATAATTTGATCGTTTACTGGTGTGTTTAGGGTAGTTGTCTTGTTGAAACACCCATTTAAAGGGCATATCCTCTTCAGCGTAAGGCAACATGACCTCTTCAAGTATTTTAATATATGCAAACTGGTCCATAATCTCTGGTATGCGGTAAATAGGTCCGGCACCATAGTAAGAGAAACGTGCCCATATCATGATGCTTGCTCCACCATGCTTCACTGTCTTCAGAGTGTACTGTGGCTTGAATGCAGAGTTTAGGGGTCATCTGACAAACTGTCTGTGGCCCTTGGACCCAAAAAGAACAATTTTACTTTCATCAGTCCACAAAATGTTTCTCCACTTTTCTTTAGGCCAGTTGATGTGTTCTTTGACAAATTGTATCCGCTTCAGTACATGTCTTTTTTTAACAGTGGGACTTTGCAGGGACTTCTTGCTAAGAGATTAGCTTCACACAGGCATCTTCTGTCACAGTACTCACAGGTAACTTGAGACTGTCTTTGATCATCCTGGAGCTGATCATTGGCTGAACCTTTTCCATTCTGGATAATCTTCGATCCATTCGAATGGTATTCCTCTGTTTTTTTCCACGTCTCTCTGGTTTCACTTTCCATTTTAAAGCATTGGAGATCATTATAGCTGAACAGCCTATCATAGTCTGCACTTCTATATAAGTTTTACCCTCTCCAAACAACTTTTTAATCAAAGTACGCTGTTCTTCTGAACAATGTCTCGAATGACCCATATTTCTCAGGCTTTCAAGGAGAAATGCATGTACAACATGTGCTGGCTTCATCCTTAAATAAGGGCCACCTGATTCACACCTGTGTCTTCACAGAATGATTGACCTCACTATTGAACTCCACACTGCTATTATTTTGAACACATCCCCTAACAATTAATTATTCGAATACACAGACTCATAAACATGCAGATCATGAATGCGGAGTTTGTTGGTTTTCTTAGAATCTACTGCACCAACTGGTAAATTGTTTGTCATGTGGTGGTAATATAATATATACCAAAAACAGTGATTAATCTCGTTAGTCATATTGGACTGCTATTATTTGGAATACTACTGTACATACTATGCACCTCCACTATGGCATCCATGCAGCAAAAAGGAGTCAAACAATTCTCCTGTGACTTTTCACACACAACACTAACAAGAATGGCAAATGCCTGAAGTGAATCGACCAACGTTTGTGGTATCAGATGCCTCTTACGCTTTTTCTCTTCCTCTTTTGCGTTGTCATGAGGGAGAAGAGAAAATATCTTGGCATAATGATCCCGCGAATACAGCACATAGCCTATCTAAACTTTGTACACTTTTCCATCCTAATCACAACAATTCAATATCCATAACACCCACATATATACCAGAACTTACACAAAACAGATTTAATTCACGCAAAAGAAAATAAATCTTTTGGATATATAAATTACAAACCATTTGTTCTCTTGGTGTAAATGAAATGACGAAGAAGACCCTATGTTGATAGAAGATGTACAACAATTAACCTCAAAGGACTCTTCAGGATGGACATAATTGTTTCTTTTATTGGAAAAAAAAACTCTCTCCTGAACTGCCCTATTGTGGCCTGTTACGTCATCTACTGGTGGAATACTGAACTGCACCTCATTCATGTGTTTTACTAGAAATTAACAAGGTAATATTAGTAACAGTAACCCCTTTGCGACTTCTCTTTATGACCTCCCCCTCTTTGATGTGGGCTCCGGCGCTGAGCCCGCATCGTTTCAGGCACATGACAGCTGATTTGATCAGATGTGCCCCTAACAGCCACAAGTGGAATTACCCCTGCCACGTGATCGCGAGGTGCTGATTGGTTGACATGACAACCCGGGGTCTGCAGGAGACCCCTATGGTTGTCATTGTCGACCTGCTATGACCATCGCCCTGCGGTCGGTGTTCATAGCAGATGAGCATTTCTGCTACACATAGCAGGGCTGAAGACTTGCTATTAGTGATGATTGAGCATGCTCATTGCTCAAGATTTACGAGCATGCTCGGACGAGCACCTATTATTATTATTATTTATTATTATAGCGCCATTTATTCCATGGCGCTTTACATGTGAAAAGGGGTATACATAGCAAAAACAAGTACAATAATCTTGAACACAATGTGACAGCGACTGGTACAGGAGGAGCGAGGACCCTGCCCGCGAGGGCTCACAATCTACAAGGGATGGGTGAGGATACATTAGGTGAGGGTGGAGCTGGTCATGCGGCGGTGGTTACTGCAGGTTGTAGGCTTGTGGGAAGAGGTGGGTCTTCAGGCTCCTTTTGAAGGTTTCCACGGTCGACGAGAGTCTGATGTGTTGGGGTAGAGAGTTCCAGAGTAGGGGGGAAGCACGGGAGAAATCTTGTATGCGATTGTGGGAGGAGGAGATAAGAGGGGAGTAGAGAAGGAGATCTTGTGAGGATCGGAGGTTGCGTGCGGGTATGTAACTGGAGACTAGGTCAGAGATATATGGAGGAGACAGGTTGTGAATGGCTTTGTATGCCATGGTTAGGGTTTTGAACTGGAGTCTCTGGGCACTGGGGAGCCAGTGAAGAGATTGACAGAGAGGAGAGGCCGGGGAATAGCGGGGGGACAGGTGGATTAGTCAGGCAGCAGAGTTTAGGATAGATTGGAGGGGTGCAAGAGTGGTAGAAAGGAAGTCACAGAGCAGGAGGTTGCAGTAGTCGAGGCGGGAGATGATGAGGGCGTGCACTAGTGTTTTTGCAGATTCATGGTTGAGGAATGTGAAGATCCGGGAGCTATTCTTGAGTTGGAGTCAGCAGGAAGTGGAAAGGGCTTGGATATGTGGTTTGAAGAAGAGGTCAGAGTCCATGGTTACTCCAAGGCAGCGAGCTTGAGGGACTGGGGAGAGTGGACAGCCATTGACATTGATAGATAGGTCAGTTGGGGGGGTGAATGGGATGGCGGAAAGATGATGAATTCTGTTTTGTCCATGTTAAGTTTTAGAAATCTAGCAGAGAAGAAGGATGAAATAGCAGACAGACATTGTGGGATTTTGGTTAGTAGGGAGGAGATATCAGGTCCAGAGAGGTAGATCTGTGTGTTATCAGCATAGAGGTGATAATGAAAGCCATGGGACTCTATGAGCTGTCCCAGGCCTAAGGTGTAGATGGAGAAGAGCAGAGGTCCTAGGACTGAACCTTGGGGGACACCGACAGATAGGGGGCGAGATGAGGAGGTAGTGCATGAGTGGGAGACACTGAATGTCCTGCCTGTTAGGTATGAGCAGTTCCAGGATAGGGTCAAGTCTGTGATGCTGAGAGATGAGAGAGTTTGTAGTAAGAGGGAATGGTCCACTGTGTTGAAGGCAGATGACAGGTCTAGGAGGAGGGGGACGGAGTAGTGTCGCTTAGATTTGGCAGTTAGTAGGTCATTGGTGAGTTTAGTCAGTGCCGTTTCAGTAGAATGGTGCAATCGGAAACCAGATTGTAAGCGGTTGAAGAGGGAGCAGGAGGAGAGGTGGGAGGACAGTTCAGAATGGACATGTTGTTCCAGTAGTTTTGAGGCATAGGGAAGATGTGATATGGGGCGATAGCTAGACAGAGAGGATGGGTCAAGGGAGGGCTTTTTGAGGATGGGTGTGATAGAGGCATGTTTGAAGCATGAGGGGAAGACACCAGTTGTTAGTGACAGGTTAAAGAGGTGGGCTAGGGTTGGGATGAAGATAGTGGTAAGCTTTGGGATGAGGTGGGACGGGATTGGGTCAAGTTTACAGGTGGTGAGGTGTGATTTTGAGAGTAAAGAGGAAAGTTGATCTTCCGTAATGGTGGAGAAGGTGGTTTTGAAGGAGGAGGGTTGAGTAGGTGTGGGGAGGGGCTGTGGGGGCTTTAGGCAAAAGCTTTGTCTGATGGTGTCAACCTTCTGCTTGAAGAATGAGGCAAAGTCTTCGGCTGAAATAAGAGGAGAGGGAGGAGGCACTGGGGGACGGAGGAGAGAATTGAAGGTGTTGAATAGTTGTTTGGGGTTGTGAGACAGGGAGGATATGAGGGATGCGAAGTATGTTTCTTTTGCGAAGTATTATCTTCAGCATGCTCGGGCTTTACGTTTTTGACTTGCCCCCCTGGGCCGTGGGGTACCCAGAACCGGGCCTTCTGGTGTACGCTGCTGATGGGGGTAGTAGTGGCAACCCGATCCCGTGGCTCAGGGTGGTGAGACCAAAAGGTGGCAGTCTATTTATCAGTGTTTTGAATGTCCAACTACGCCACCCATTGATTGCGGTCAGAGATAACCGCCGCTGCAAGGCAGACCGCTGCGGCTGGTGTTGGTGTGCAGCACAGGGATAGGATAACTCCCCACGGGAAGAGTGTAGCCTCAGGGCAGTGTAGGTGGATGCTGGGGGTGATGGTGCAGGCGCAGCAAAGATCATACTGAGTCCAATGGTGCAGTCCAGGGTTTTTACTCACAGTTGTTATCCAAGTCACTTCTGTCAGCAATGACTGCCCAAGTTGTGCTGCGTTCACCAGGTGAGGAGCTCGGTCAACCCCCAGGCAATTCAGGAGTATGGCACAGGACCCCCTTCTGTCCTTTCTCTGGCCTCTCGTGCCCCACTAGTGACCAAACTTCTGTCCAGCTACCGCGGACCGTGTCGGGTAAGCGTTGGCCTCCGCTTCCCGCTATCCTATATGGCGCCTTCCTAGCAGGTTTGGCGGGGGGTCGCACCAATAAATGATCACGATCTCCGGTTCTTGGCTGAGGGATGATTTACCTCCACCAACTTGGGAATCCGGTACCCTTCCACAGCCTGACCCTTCACCCGATATAACACGGGTTTGCAACGGTTGCTGTCCGTTCTGCTCTCTTAGGGTCCCTTCTGCCTTCTTGTTTCTGGAGCCTTTCTACTCCTCTGTCTCTTCTCCTTCCTTCCTTCTCCTTCTTCTCTTCTCCTCTCTGGCCCCGGCCTTCTCTCTAGGCCTGCCTCGTGGAGCTGAGCTCAGGCTGAGCTGCGGCTCCCTGTCAGCTCTGACTGAACTACTGTTATGATCTGCTACAGAAACTAAGGAAAGGCAGGAGATCTGTCCCTACAATAGAACTAAACTAGATCCCTACGATGTAACGGGGAACCTGATCCTGCGATCAGACCCGCTAAAGTCCTCGGCTAGTCTGAACGTAGACCTATAGATGTGGGGGAGGGATCCCTACAAGATCTAGGGACTGGGATAAGTTGGACACCTCCTAGCAGAAATAGTAGCAGTCAAAGACAAACACACAACAAAAAGCATAGAGGTCAGAAGACCTAGCAAAACTAACAGAGAACGGCAATAGAGCAACAAGCTAGCTCAACAGTAGTAAATACAAATGAAGTCCAGCAAAGCCAGGAGGGCGGAGCCGGATAAAAAAGGCAAAAATGGTCATGTGACCAGCAAACTAAAAAAAACCTAACAGGAGAGTTTTTACAGTACCCCCTCTTCTAAGAGGATCCTCCGGATCCCCTAGGCCCAGGCTTACCAGGAAACCTCCTGTGAAACGCTCGGACAAGTCTGGGGGCAGAAACATCATCCGCCCTCACCCATGAGTTATCCTCAGGTCCGAAACCCTTCCAAGCGACGAGATACTGCAAACTCCCTCTATACCGTCTAGAATTTAGGATGCGGGAAATCTCATATTCCCCGTCCTCCACCACCGGAGGAACAGTGGCAGAGGCGTCACCATCCGACACATCAGCTTTTTTCAACAGAGAAACATGAAACACCGGATTAATCCTCCAGGACGTAGGAACCTCCAGCCTAACAGCAGATTGGTTAACTATCTGAAGTACCTTAAAGGGCCCTACGAACTTGGGACCCAATTTTTTAGAAGGAATCCTCAATCGCAGATTCTTAGAGGACAACCAAACCATGTCACCAACAGCAAACAAAACCTCTTGCCGTTTCCTATCAAAGTACCTCTTAGATTTTTTGTTAGCCTCCTGAAGATTACCACGCACATCCGTCCAAACTCTCTCCAAATCACCGGAAAAACTCTCCTCCTCAGGCACAGCCGAAACCAATTTGGAAAATGACCCAAAAGACGGATGTCTCCCAGAACAACAAAAAAAAGGCGAACACCCAGCAGAAGAGGATGTATGGTTGTTAAGAGCAAATTCAGCAAGTGGCAGAAACTCAGACCACCCCTCTTGATTGTCTGCCACAAAACAACGCAAGAACTGCTCAACATCCTGGTTCTTCCTTTCTGTCTGGCCATTAGACTCAGGATGATATCCGGATGAAAACGACAAATGAACTCCCAACCTGTCACAAAAGGCACGCCAAAAACGAGCCACGAACTGAGGTCCCCTATCAGAAACAGTCAGTAGGAACACCATGTAGTCTGACAATCTCCTTGACAAAGGCCTTAGCGAGTGTCTTAGCGCAAGACAGTTTGATGAAGGGAACCAAGTGACACATCTTGCTAAAACGGTCCACGACCACCCAGATGACCGTGAAACCTTCAGAGGGAGGAAGGTCAGTAATAAAGTCCATAGCCAGATGTGTCCAAGTTGCACTAGGAACCTCCAGAGGGCAAAGCAACCCCGCAGCAGGAGCATGCGAAGACTTGGATCTTGCACACACAGTACATTGGCGCACCCACTTAATGACTTCCTTCTGCCATCCAGGCCACCAAAAACTGCGACCCACAAGTCTCTTGGTCTCAGAAATTCCTGGATGACCTGCCAGCCGAGACTCATGACACTCAACAAACAAATCTCTCCTAAAGGTCCTAGGCACAAACAACCTCCCATGGGGAGTGTTAGATGGGGCATTCTCCTGTGCTTTAAGAATCTCATCCTCCAAAATGGAGTCCAAAGCAGCAATCACAACACCTTCTTGTAAAATGGTCTCCTCCTCCTCCTCAACACCGACCATGGGAGAAAAGCTGCGAGACAAAGCATCCGCTTTAACATTCTTGGTACCCGGGATGTAAGTAACGGAAAAATTAAACCGCGAGAAAAAAAGTGCCCACCTAGCCTGACGGGCATTCAAGCGCTTGGCAGCATCAAGATAGATCAGATTTTTATGATCAGTGAAAACCTGAACGGGAAATTCAGCACCTTCCAAGAGGTGACGCCAGTGTTCAAATGCGAGTTTAATAGCCAGCAATTCCCGATTACCAATATCGTAATTAAGTTCAGTCTCGGAAAATTTTTTTGAAAAAAAGGCACAGGGATGTACTCCATCTTTGTTTTCCTGAGACAACACCGCACCAACCCCCACCGAAGAAGCATCAACCTCAGCCAAAAACGGCTTAGTCACATCAGGCTGCATAAGGATGGGAGCAGAGGTGACCTCTCCTTTAAAAACACAAAAGCTTCAATGGCCTCAGAAGTCCACTGAACCGCATTAGCACCTTTCCTGGTGAGATCGGTCAGCGATTTGACAATAATAGAAAAATTTTTTATGAATTTTCTGTAATAATTGGCGAAACCCAAAAACCTCTGTATCGATTTCAAACCAATAGGCCTAGGCCATTCCTGTACAGCCTGAACTTTAACCGGGTCCATCTCAAAACCTTCACTGGAGACAATGTAGCCCAAAAAACTAATTCTCTGTACAGCGAACTCACATTTCTCCAGCTTAGCAAAAAGCGAATTGTCCATTAATAACTGTAATACCTCACGTACGCTCCGCCAATGAGACTCCAGATCCGGCGAATAAATCAAAATGTCATCCAAATACACAACCACATCTTTGCCGATTAAAGGTCTAAGGATATCATTAATAAGATTCTGAAAAAATACAGGAGCATTGGTGAGACCAAAAGACATAACCAGATTCTCAAAATGACCCACAGGAGTGTTAAAAGCAGTCTTCCATTCATCACCCTCCTTCATGCGCAACAAATTGTATGCCCCCCGGAGATCAATTTTAGAGAACCACTTGGCCCCCATTAACTGGTTAAATAAATCAGGAATCAATGGCAGTGGGTAAGGATTGCGTACAGTAATTTTATTAATCTCACGAAAGTCCAGACAAGGACGTAAACCGCCATCTTTTTTTTTTACAAAAAAAAAACCAACAGCCACAGGAGACTTGGAAGGCCTAATGTGACCAGCGGCCAAGCTTGTCTGTATGCATTCCTCCAAAGCCTTTCTCTCAGGAATAGTAAGATTAAATAAACGACTCTTAGGAAGAGTCGCTCCAGGGACAAATTCAATGGTAGAATCATAGTCTCTATGGGGAGGCAAAACCTGCGACTCCTCCTCAGAAAAAACTCTCCAAAAATCCTGAATAGGTACAGGCAATTCCCCTTTATCCACAGCAGCAATGCGCCCGTTACAACACTTGTCATAACACTTAGGGCTCCAGGACTTAATTTCATTGGTAGACCAATCCAGTACAGGATTGTGCAATTTTAACCAGGGTAACCCCAATATTACTGGAGAAGGCAAATTATCCAATACCACCAAATCCAAATTCTCTTGATGAATACCATTAATAGTGAGGGGAAATTCACAGACCTTGTGAGTAACACTCTTCAAGGGAGAGCCATCGACAGAAACCACAGCAATAGGTGATGACAAAGTTTTAGGTTCTAATCTAAGTTTTTCCAAGAATCCCCCATCAATCACATTCAGAGTAGATCCACAATCCACAAATACCCGCAATTCAATTAATTCATCCTGAGCAGCAGTAGTGGCAGATAGGAATACCCCCTTAGAATTTAAACAGGTAATACGGGCATGACTGACCATTTTTTTTTCTTTCTTCATACAAAGCACACAGCCCTTAATAAGATGACCAGAATTTCCGCAATAGAAACACAAGCCTTCAGAAAGTCGGCGGTCCTTTTCCTAAGAGCGGAGCGCCATCGCCCCAATTTCCATCGGCTCTCCATTGTCAGCACAGAACCTCTCAGGACTCAAAGCTGACATAGCAGAGGATTGGCTCTCATTAACCCTTGCACGCAGTCTCCTGTCCACCCGTATAGCTAATTGCATTGCCTCCTGCAAGTTTCCAGGTGTGGGATAAGCAATCAGTAAATGCTTAACCCTTTCACCTAGCCCTGCAAGAAACAAGCTTTTCAAAGCTGAATCGTTCCACCCCACCTGGGCAGACCACCGACGGAAGTGAGAACAATATTTTTCCACATTACCTGATCCCTGCCTCAAACGTCTTAATTCAGACTCAGCAGATGAGACACGATCAGGATCATCGTACAACAAACCCAAAGCAGAAAAAAAACTATCCACTGAACTAAAGCACGGATCACTAGGTTGGAGAGAGAAGGCCCATCCCTGAGGATCTTTGCGCAAAAGTGACATTATGAACCCTATGCGCTGTGATTCATCACCAGAGGATCCTGGTCTCAAACGAAAATATAATAGACAAGCATTTTTAAAAGAAAAAAAATCTTGTTGTTCGCCAAAAAATAGATCAGGCAGACGTACCTTTGGTTCCACAAAATGCGCTCCAGGGCAGCTACTCACGTGTTGTTGGAGCTTGGTCACCTCCAGAGAGAGTCCCTGCAAGCGTTGAGCCAAATCTTGCACCGAGATCATGTTGGAAAACTGGAGGTCTTTCCCCAGAGAAAATCCTTTCCCTTTTTTTTTTTTTTTTTTTATGGCTGGACTTACTGTTATGATCTGCTACAGAAACTAAGGAAAGGCAGGAGATCTGTCCCTACAATAGAACTAAACTAGATCCCTACGATGTAACGGGGAACCTGATCCTGCGATCAGACCCGCTAAAGTCCTCGGCTAGTCTGAACGCAGACCTATAGATGTGGGGGAGGGATCCCTACAAGAACTAGGGACTGGGATAAGTTGGACACCTCCTAGCAGAAATAGTAGCAGTCAAAGACAAACACACAACAAAAAGTAAAGAGGTCAGAAGACCTAGCAAAACTAACAGAGAACGGCAACAGAGCACCAAGCTAGCTCAACAGTAGTAAATACAAATGAAGTCCAGCAAAGCCAGGAGGGCGGAGCTGGATAAAAAAGGCAAAAATGGTCATGTGACCAGCAAACTAAAAAAAACCTAACAGGAGAGTTGTAACAACTACTCTCTACTCCTTTTCTCTCTACTCTCAACAAGATGGCTCCCACCTTTTCTCTGTGTCTGAGCTCAGGTGACCTGCACCCAATGAGCTCCTTCCTGTGCTCCAGAAACTGTCCCCTTTTGCTCCCACACCACTGGGTTCTCTCCTCCCTCCCCACTCCAGCCAGGGACATAGTCAGTTGTGCCTGCAATATGGGAGCACCGGCGAGCTGTCCCCCGGAAATGGGGAGTGTATGTGTGTGCAGCTAACTGAGCCCTGGTCCACACTCCATCCTTACCTGGAAGTGGAATATCACACCTCTGGTTGAGGTGCAATACCCCTGAAGCAACTGAACCCTCGGGGCGCTACATTTCCGTAGCTCCGTGAACATGATTTGCGACTGTTTGACAGCTTTAATACATGTGTGGAATGCTGGAAAAACAGGCATTCCTCACATGTATTAAAGCTGTCAAACAGTCGCAAATCACGTTCCCGGAGTGACGAAAACTTAAAGCCCGAGCACACTGAAGATAATAGGTGCTCGCCTGAGCATGCTCGTAAATCTCGAGCAATGAGCATGCTCGATCATCACTACTTGCTATGTGTAGCACAAGTGATCAGACGATGGCAGCTTCAACTCTCCCAAGGAGACTATTAAAGCAGGTAAAAAGTAAAATAAATGTTTTAAAAAATATTTAAAAAATGTAACAGTTCAAATCACCCTCCTTTTGCCCCATTCAAAATAAAACAATTAAAAATAAAAAATACACATATTTGGTATCGGCGAGTTCAGAATCACCCGATCTGTCAAAATATAAAGAGAATTAATCAGATCGGTAATGAGTAAAAAAAACAAAACTGTAGAATTTTGGATGCTGCAACATTGCAATAAAACAAAATAACGGGCAATAAAACATCGTATCTACCCCAAAATGGCATCAATAAAAACGTCAACTCAGCGCGCAAGAAATAAGCCCTCACCCGGCCCCAGATCCCAAAAAAGGAGATTCCATGGGTCTTGGAAAATGGCTCCATTATTTTTTTTTTTACAAACTTTGGAATTTTTTTTCACCACTTAAATAAAAAAGAACCTATACATGTTTGGTGTCTACAAACTCGTAATGACACGGAGAATCATAATGGCAGGTCACTTTTAGCATTTACTGAATATGTTAAAAAAAACAATTGTCAAATTGCACTTTTTTTGCAATTTCACCACACTTGGAATTTTTTTCCCGTTTTCCAGTACACAATATGGTAAAATCAATGGTGTCGTTCAAAAGTACAACTCATCCGCGAGAAACAAGCCCTCACACGGCCATATTGACTGAAAAAAAAAGTTATGGCTCTGGGTAGAAGGGGATCAAAAAATGAAATTGCAAAAACAAAAAATCCCAGGATGGTAAAGGGGTTAAATGAGCAATGTATATATGTGATTTGTTTTTTGAAATCTATGTCTTAATCCACAGTTTTTAATACTCCGTATTTTACAGACCATAAGGTTTTAGAGGAGGAAAATAGAAAAAAAATGTGAAGAAAAAAATGTCATGCCGCATTGTTATGGGGAAGGGTCTCCTGCTGGCACTGTTTATGGCCCCCACACGCTGATGTCAGCTGCCGGAATATTCACTGCTCCCCATGCCCGGGGGTGTGGAGAAAGTTTTAAGAAAATTATACAAACAACCTTTTCACCTATCTAGATTAGTGCCCTTATGGGAAAATCCTAGATTTATTCAGGGTAAACAGAACAAGCTTTGCAAGCAATGGAACCAGAAAGGGATTTATTAAATGTTAATGAAGGAAGGCTGCTCACCTGGCAGGAATTCTCAGGGATGTATGATATGGGAGATCATCAATGTCTACAGTACCACCAAACAGTTACTTTCTACAGCTCTATGGTGAGAGATTTCGGGAAGGTGGAAAGGAGGGGTGATTTTGGCATATTGATGTGGTCTAGCTCATGGGTAAATTCCCTATCCACAATATACCAAAGGATTAGGAGACAAATTCTGCACACTGCGGTACCTGATTTATTTATCCATTGGAGTATAGCGCTAAATGACACTTAGATAGATGGTAAACTTTTGACGGGCTTGGATAAAGTAAAAATAACAATCAACAATGGAGAGAAATGCAGAACAAACTGATTCATAATGCCATTTATGCTTTCAATTTTTCCTACAAAGATGCTTCATCACATTATTTATGAAAATGCCCAAAATGTAACCTAAAACCAATTTGTTTGATAGCATCAGGCGATGCCCTTCCACCCAAATGGTGTGGGAAGAGACCCTTCTCTATTTAGATAATGGCTGGAGAATTAAAGTACCACAGTCTCCTCGGGCATGTTTATTTCATCATATTGTAACAGAACATCGGGAGGATGGGGACAGAGTTCTGTCTATACAGATAATACATGTAGTTCTATTGGTGGTTAAAAAATGTATACTTAGATATTGGTTGAAGAAAGAGACACCTCAATTATCTGAAATAATCAAAACTCTGAAAACCTTATTAGTTTATGACAAACTTGAGTAAGAAAGACAAAAAGAAAAGTCGACGACAGCGTTTTTTCACAAACTGAGATCTTTTAATGAATATAGCAATACACAATCTGATATGTCACAGCTGATGAAAGTATTCTGACACACATCCTGGTGTCATACGGAGGAACATAGGGGGACAACAGGATTACTTAAAGTCTAATGGATTCACTTATTTTTACATCTATTCATATAAGGATTTTGGAAAAGTGTTTTTTTGTTGTTTTGCATGCGGAGTTAAAAATTGAATCTGTTAAAATTGTGGAAAAAAAATGATTGGATGGATTTCACACTTATTTATAAAGATGCGGTCTGTGTTGGTAAATGTCATGGAGATTCTAGGATTATAACCTGATTTGTATTGTCTATTTTGTCTCATTAAATAAAGTTTGTTTAAAAAAAAAAAGATGAGAACACTAGATTCCATCATGACTAGAGATGAGCGTTGTTCTACTCGAACTGTTCGCCAATCTCAAATTCGAGCTGTTTTGGGCGGTGTTCGAGCCGTTCGGCGAACACGAACAATTTGAGAAAAATTCGGCTGTTCGAGGTTATGTTCGATAACTGTTCGTGCACCAAAATCATAACTGGATTTTTTCTCAGTAATGATGAAAATTAATGTTAATACGCAATGTGAGTGTACAGCGGGGTGGGGGGAGGGGCAGGGGATGGATCTCTGCAGGAACAATGAAGATCTCCATTTTTTTTTCTCTTTCCCGCATTTGCAGTGGGGAGGTGCAATCTGTCAGCCTATCAGCAGCGCACACACGGAGCGAAGTGCTTTTTTTCACACAAGCAAGGGCATGTGTCATTGGCAGTGTATGTCACATGTCCTTGCCCTATAAGACCAAGCCATTTTCCCCGTCGCCACCATTTTCTCACTGCTGCAGCTGCGTGTTAGACGGCACCGCTGTTGCTGTGTGCACTATACCTTGTTAATTTCAAGCCAATTTTCGCACAAATCTACAGATAGCTTGGGAGTAGGGAATAGTTGTGATTGCAGTCCTTTTAAGGACTAGGTTACAGCATTTCCTACGACTTTTATCAGGCAGGTCTGTGCTCTTAAATAGATAGGTTGTGGGAGTAAAGACTAATTGTAATTGGAGTCCTTTTCAGGACTAGGTTACATGAGTTCCTATCAGTTTTTGCCAGGCAGGTCTGTGCCAGTGCTGTGCAAGTTTTTTTCACAGCATTTGGCTGAATCTAGCAAAGCTAATCCTTTTTGGCCTATTGCAGAGTGTGTTAGTCAGTGGAGTAGCCTATCTGTGTTGCAAGATATAACACCTGTGTATAGAATACCAATTTTTTTACTGCACCTAGTGAAGTAAAATCTTTTGGGCATAGCATCATTCTATTAGTCCATCTATACTGACCTCCATCAGGTTGCAAACTGAATATAATTTTTTTCTGCATCTAGCTCTGAAAAAATATTTGGGCTTCTAGCAGTGTGTGGGACTTGGTCTATTAGTCCATCTATACTGACCTCCATCAGGTTGCAAATTAAAAATAATTTTTTTCTTCATTTAGCTCTGAAAAAATATTTGGGCTTCTAGCAGTGTGTGGGACTTGTTCTATTAGTCCTTCTATACTGACCTCCAGCAGGTTGCAAATTGAATATAATTTTTTTCTGCATCTAGCTCTGAAAAAATAGTTGGGCTTCTAGCGGTGTGTGGGACTTGGTCTATTAGTCCATCTATACTGACCTCCATCAGGTTTCAAATTAAAAATAATTTTTTTCTGCATCTAGCTCTGAAAAAATATTTGGGCTTCTAGCAGTGTGTGGGACTTGGTCTATTAGTCCATCTATACTGACCTCCATCAGGTTGCAAATTAAAAATAATTTTTTTCTGCATCTAGCTCTGAAAAAATATTTGGGCTTCTAGCAGTGTGTGGGACTTGATCTATTAGTCCATCTATACTGACCTCCATCAGGTTGCAAATTAAAAATAATTTTTTTCTGCATCTAGCTCTGAAAAAATATTTGGGCTTCTAGCAGTGTGTGGGACTTGGTCTATTAGTCCATCTATACTGACCTCCATCAGGTTGCAAATTAAAAATAATTTTTTTCTTCATTTAGCTCTGAAAAAATATTTGGGCTTCTAGCAGTGTGTGGGACTTGTTCTATTAGTCCTTCTATACTGACCTCCAGCAGGTTGCAAATTGAATATAATTTTTTTCTGCATCTAGCTCTGAAAAAATAGTTGGGCTTCTAGCGGTGTGTGGGACTTGGTCTATTAGTCCATCTATACTGACCTCCATCAGGTTGCAAATTAAAAATAATTTTTTTCTGCATCTAGCTCTGAAAAAATATTTGGGCTTCTAGCAGTGTGTGGGACTTGGTCTATTAGTCCATCTATACTGACCTCCATCAGGTTGCAAATTAAAAATAATTTTTTTCTGCATCTAGCTCTGAAAAAATATTTGGGCTTCTAGCAGTGTGTGGGACTTGATCTATTAGTCCATCTATACTGACCTCCATCAGGTTGCAAATTAAAAATAATTTTTTTCTGAATCTAGCTCTGAAAAAATATTTGGGCTTCTAGCAGTGTGTGGGACTTGGTCTATTAGTCCATCTATACTGACCTCCATCAGGTTGCAAATTAAAAATAATTTTTTTCTTCATTTAGCTCTGAAAAAATATTTGGGCTTCTAGCAGTGTGTGGGACTTGTTCTATTAGTCCATCTATACTGACCTCCAGCAGGTTGCAAATTGAATATAATTTTTTTCTGCATCTAGCTCTGAAAAAATAGTTGGGCTTCTAGCGGTGTGTGGGACTTGGTCTATTAGTCCATCTATACTGACCTCCATCAGGTTGCAAATTAAAAATAATTTTTTTCTGCATCTAGCTCTGAAAAAATATTTGGGCTTCTAGCAGTGTGTGGGACTTGGTCTATTAGTCCATCTATACTGACCTCCATCAGGTTGCAAATTAAAAATAATTTTTTTCTGCATCTAGCTCTGAAAAAATATTTGGGCTTCTAGCGGTGTGTGGGACTTGGTCTATTAGTCCATCTATACTGACCTCCATCAGGTTGCAAATTAAAAATAATTTTTTTCTGCATCTAGCTCTGAAAAAATATTTGGGCTTCTAGCAGTGTGTGGGACTTGGTCTATTAGTCCATCTATACTGACCTCCATCAGGTTGCAAATTAAAAATAATTTTTTTCTGCATCTAGCTCTGAAAAAATATTTGGGCTTCTAGCAGTGTGTGGGACTTGGTCTATTAGTCCATCTATACTGACCTCCATCAGGTTGCAAATTAAAAATAATTTTTTTCTGCATCTAGCTCTGAAAAAATATTTGGGCTTCTAGCGGTGTGTGGGACTTGGTCTATTAGTCCATCTATACTGACCTCCATCAGGTTGCAAATTAAAAATATTTTTTTTCTGCATCTAGCTCTGAAAAAATATTTGGGCTTCTAGCAGTGTGTGGGACTTGGTCTATTAGTCCATCTATACTGACCTCCATCAGGTTGCAAATTAAAAATAATTTTTTTCTTCATTTAGCTCTGAAAAAATATTTGGGCTTCTAGCAGTGTGTGGGACTTGTTCTATTAGTCCTTCTATACTGACCTCCAGCAGGTTGCAAATTGAATATAATTTTTTTCTGCATCTAGCTCTGAAAAAATAGTTGGGCTTCTAGCGGTGTGTGGGACTTGGTCTATTAGTCCATCTATACTGACCTCCATCAGGTTGCAAATTAAAAATAATTTTTTTCTGCATCTAGCTCTGAAAAAATATTTGGGCTTCTAGCAGTGTGTGGGACTTGGTCTATTAGTCCATCTATACTGACCTCCATCAGGTTGCAAATTAAAAATAATTTTTATCTGCATCTACAGTACCTCTGAAAAAATATTTGGGCTTCTAGCAGTGTGTGGGACTATTTGTATTAGTCCATCTATACTGACCTCCATCAGGTTGCAAATTCAAAATATTTTTTTTCTGCATCTAACCCAGCCAATAGTTTTGGCCTAATACCACAGTTTGGCCACTCAGCTCTGCTCGGTTACCATCCATTGTTTTTTTGTGCAAACAACTCCAGAGTTGTGAATTAGTTAACCACCAAAATGAGTGGAAAAAGGCCTGCTGCTGGTGGAAAGGGGAATAGGCGTGTTGGGAAGGGGAAAAAAGGTTGTGTCCGTGGGGTAGGTGTTAAAGCAACAGTAACATCTGCAGAAGAAAGACCATCTTCCAGCCAAACTAACATGTCTACTTCTTTTAGCGGACAATGTGATAAGATCCCTTTCTTACGGCCACGCCAATCGCTACAAATTCCAGATGAGGCACAAAAACAGCAGGTGCTTCAACGGATATCAAGTGCTCCTTTAAGTGGGCTCTCCTCCACATCAATTTCAACATCACAAATACTCCAGTCCTCAAAGGTGTCACCCAAATCGCACTTGCTTCCTCACAGCTCCCAAATCTCCAGCTGCCCGTCTGAGTATGAGGTAGAACAGATGGTTGAGTCTGCAGAGCTGTTTACTCATACTATAGCCTGGGAATCAGAGGTCGACTCCAGCGCTTCTGTGAATCCAGACGAGGAAATGATCTGCACTGATGCCCAGAATCTTTATGAGTCGGATCCAGGACCAGACGCAGAAGGTTCTGACCATAATGTAGACCCTCATTCCCAAACTGTAACTCCTGTTGGTGGAGACAATGAGGAAGACGATGATAAGACTCAAATACCTGATTGGAGCGACAACTTTAGTTTTTTGTCAGGGCAGGAACAGGTTGGCTCTGAGGACGACGGGTGTGATAACACACAGGGTGATGATGATGAGGTCGGAGATCCCACTTACTGTCAACCCACAGTCAGCCAAGAGATGAGGTCAGCAGAGGAGGTGGAGGAAGATGCTAGTGACGACGAGGTCAGGTTGCGCCTTCCTGGACAGAGACGTAGTACTGGAAGCACGTCAACAACTGCATCCTCAAACACAACTCTGCCTCTCACCACAAGTCGTGGTGGCTCTTCAGGTCGCATGGGTGCTAAGCCTTGCATAGCCTGGGCATTTTTTCAGATCGATAAAGATGACCCAACTCGTGTTATCTGTAACATTTGTCAGCAAAAGCTAAGTAGAGGCCAAAAAATACATAGTTTGAGTACTTCATGCATGAACCGGCACATGGACATGAAGCATAAGTTGCAGTGGGAAGCTCAGTGTGCTACAATGCGGCCTAGCCGGCCGGGCCAATCACCGTCTGCCATATCTTGTGCATCCGCGGCCTCTTCATCCTCTGTGACTGGGGGGACAGCAGTCACACCTGTTTTGGGGCGCAGACCTGCCACCTCTTTACCCGCAACAGCCAGCGTGATTGGCAGGTCATCATTTTCTTTGGAGGTGGTAACACCAGCTGGTGTTGAGCGCTGTCCGACATCGATAGCACCACCTTTGGATCAAGGCAACCTAACATGTCCGCCTGCATCTTCCTCACAGACCGGCAGTTTGCCGGGGACACCCTTATCAACCCCGTCTAAGCACAATAGCCAGCCCTCGGTCCCTCAGATGTGGACAAGTAAAAGACCATTTCCTCCTAGCCATGAGAAAGCTAAGAGGTTGAATTTCACCATCTGCAAGCTCTTGGCTACAGAAATGCTGCCTTTCCGCCTGGTGGACACAGAGGATTTTCGAGACCTTATGTCCGTCGCAGTGCCCCAGTACCAGATGCCCAGTCGGCACTACTTCTCAAAGAAAGGTGTGCCTGCGCTCCACCAGCATGTCGCACACAACATCACCGCTTCTTTGAGAAACTCTGTGTGTGACAGGGTGCATTTCACCACAGACACTTGGACGAGTAGGCATGGACAGGGGCGTTACATGTCGCTGACTGGGCACTGGGTAACTATGGTGACAGCAGGACAAGGGGCTGCTGTCCAAGTCTTGCCGTCCCCACGAGTTGTGCGTCAATCCTCTTTATGTCAAAGTTCCTCCACTGCTTCTGCCTCCTCAACCTCCTCTCGGTCTTCCACCTGCACCCAAAGCCTGTCTGGTCATGCCACAAGCTTTCTAACTGCGCAGAAGGGATCCTGCACACCTCCTTACTATGCTGGCAGTAGGGCTCAACGTCATCAGGCGGTTTTTACATTGAAATGTCTGGGAAATGTGAGTCACACAGCTGAGGAGTTGTGGTCAGCTCTGGAGAACCAATTTCATGAATGGTTGTCTCCACTGGACCTGAAACCAGGGAAGGCCGTGTGCGACAATGCTGCAAACCTGGGTGTGGCCCTTCGCCGGGGCAATGTCACACACGTGCCTTGTATGGCTCACGTGTTGAACCTGGTTGTCCAGCAATTTTTAGCCCACTATCCCAGACTAGATGGCCTTCTGCAGAGGGCACGGTCGCTGTGTGCTCACTTCCGCCGTTCGCATCCCGCAGCTCAGCGACTTACATCTCTACAGAAGTCGTTGGGCCTGCCACTTCACCGGCTAAAATGCGATGTGCCTACCCGGTGGAATTCAACTCTGCACATGTTGCAGCGACTGTGGCAGCACCGGCAAGCCCTGGTGCAATACGTTCTGACGTATAGCCTGGGCCAACGAGATTCAGAGGTGGGGCAAATCACGCTGGAGGAGTGGTCTCAGATCAGGGACCTATGCACCCTTCTGCACAGTTTTGAAATGGCGACGAAGATGTTTAGTGCTGACGATGCCATTATCAGCATGACTATTCCGGTGATTTACATGCTGGAGCACATGTTAAACAGAATTCGGAGTCAGGTGGTGGCACAAGAGGAGGTGGAGGAAGTAGAGGAGGAGGAGTTGTATGCGGAAGGGCTAACATCTGCAAGGTCCAGACGGTCGGCAGCACCAAGGCGGCAGGCATGTGAGGGTGGGGGAGATGGTTTTACCAGGGCGCATGGTAGCAGCCAAACTAGTGAGGAAGGTGCAGGAGCCCAGGAAGAAGTGGAGGACGAACTGATGGAAGACTCATCAGATGAGGGAGACCTTGATCACATTTCTGTTGAGCGAGGTTGGGGGGAGAGGACAGAGGAAGGAAGCATGATTGTTACCTCGCCACCAACACAACAGGGACTTGGTGCTCCTGGATGCGCAACACACATGAGTGCCTTCTTGCTGCACTACCTGCAACATGACCCTCGAATTGTGAGAATTAGAAATAATCCTGACTACTGGGTTGCCACACTGTTAGATCCCCGGTACAAAAGTAAATTTGCAGAAATTATTCCTGCCATAGAAAGGGATGCACGCATGCAGGAGTATCAGCAGAGACTGTTGCAGAATCTTACATGTGCTTTTCCACAAAATACCAGTGGTGCACGTAGTGAATCTCACAGTTCCAACTTGCCAACCGTGGGACCGTCAAGTGTTCAGCACTCAAACCGTAACAGAACCACAGTATCTGCTGGTAACATCAATTTTGCGGAATCATTTCACCACTTTTTTAGCCCATCCTTTGCAAGGCCACAGGAGACAAGAAGTCTGACACATAGTCAACGCCTAGAGACGATGGTACAGGAGTATCTCCAAGTAAACATTGAAGCCACGACTGTGTCACTGGACCCTTGCTCTTTTTGGGCTTCCAATCTGGATAAATGGCCGGAGCTAGCCACTTACGCCTTGGAGATCTTGTCATGCCCCGCAGCCAGCGTTCTGTCTGAACGTGTGTTCAGCGCTGCTGGTGGTGTGCTGACAGATAAGCGCATGCAGCTCTCCACTGATAATGTAGACAGACTCACGTTCATAAAGATGAACAAATCATGGATCCGAAACGACTTTTCTACCCCTGTGTCATCCTGGGGAGAGTAAAAGCTTGATGATTGGTTAAAATCACCCTACCAACCGTTTTAAGCTTTCAAATTACTAATCATGTTTATCTGTATCTTGACTGGAAAATAATTTGGGCTTTGTAGCAGTGTGCAGCACTGATCCTATTAGGCCATCTATACTAAAGCTTCACCAGATTTAAAATTAAAAATAATTTTTAGCTGCATCTAGCCCGGAAAATAATTTTGGGGCTCCGAGATGCGCAAGGCACATAAGTGCCTTCTTGCTGCACTACCTGCAGCATGACCCTCATATTGTCAGAATTCGAAGTAATCATGACTACTGGGTTGCCACACTCTTAGATCCCCCAAACTTTTCGATCAACCTTTTCATTTTAATAAAGACCAAAAAAATGGTCATTTTTGAAATTATAAGCATTAGCAGGTTGTTAGAAACTGAAATCAAACAGTTTTCAACTCAAAACTTTATTCTAGGTGATGTTACATTTTCACATAGGACCCCTTGTTCGAAAGGAGCTTCTGAACTCTCTCGTCCATTGAATTTGTCAGGTTTTGGATGGTTTCTGCTTCAATTGTTTTGCATGAGGACAGAATACCCTCCCAGAGCTGTTGCTTAGATGTGAACTGCCTCCCGCCATCATAGACACTCCTTTTAATGATGCTCCAAAGGTTCTGAATGGGGTAGAGGTCAGGGGAGCATGGGGGTCACACCATAAGTTTGTCCCCTTTTATGCCCATATCAGCCAGAGATGCAGATGTTTTATGTGCAGCATGAGATGGTGCATTATCATGCAGAAAAATGATCTTGCTGTGAAATACACGGTTCTTCTTCTTGAACCATGGCAGGAAGTGCTGTTTGAGAAAAGCCACATACATTATGGAGTTCATCTTTAGCGCCTTCAGGGATCCTAAAGGGGCCGACAATCTCTCTCCCCATGATTCCAGCCCAAAACATTACTCCACCTCCTCCTTGTTGGCGCTGTAGCCGTGTTTGCGTGGGGTGTCCATCAACCAGCCATCCTCCACTCCATCCATCTGGACCATCGAGCGCTGCACGGCACTCATCCGTGAACAAAACAGTTTTGAAATCAGTCTTCATGTAATGTTTGGCCCACTGGAGCCGTTTCTGCTTGTGTGAAGTGGATAGAGGAGGTCGACAGGATGGCGCATGCACAGCTGCAAACCTCTGAAGGACCCTGCATCTTGTTGTTCGGGGGACGTTGGAGGCACAAGCAGCTTCAAAAACTTGTCTGCTGCTATGACAAGGCTTTTTTGCCGCTGCTCTTTCAACCTGACGTAATTGCCTGTAGGAAAGAGTCCTCAATTTGCCCTTATCAGCACGCACACGTGTGTACTGTGAATCAGCTACATACTTCTTGATTGCCAAGACACTTCATCCTGATCATCGCACAATGTTGATTGTAGTCATGCCTTGACCTAAACACTCCACAATTTGTTGCTTCTCAGCAGCCGACACATCCTTTTTCTTTCCCATTTTGGCAGAAAATGTAGGCTGCTTAATAATGTGAGAGAGCCTTCTTAAGTAGTCTTGCCTTTCATTGGACACACCTGCCAAACTAATTAGCACAGGTGTCTGCAATTGCTTACAGTGATATAAAGAGCCCTGACACACATCACCATCAATGAGTTTAACTGACAAACAAACAAATTCTTCCTTTATCACTCCTAAACACTTTTTGTATAATAATTTGGAACGCAGTGTACATGTGCTTTTCCACAAAACACCAGTGGTTCACGTAGTGAATCTTACAGTTCTATCCTGCCAACCGTGGTCTGTATGGAGTTGTTCAATAAAGGGCCCAAAATTAAGATAACATAGATGGGAGAGGTCTCTATGAATAGGAATTCCTAAGTATTTGATACCCTGTGAGGGCCAGGCAAAGAAAAAGTTGGACTGGATGGAATCCTATATGGATTTGGGGAGGGAGACATCGAGGGCCTCAGACTTCGCTGCATTGATTTTAAAATTTTACCATGTAACAAAGTGATCTATTTCAGCCATAACAGCATGGATGGATATATGTGATTGAGTGATATATACTAGGACATCATCAGCAAATAGAGAGCACTTGTACTCGGTGCCTCCCACCTCAATCCACCTAATATTGGGGTTATGGCGAATTGATGAGAGCAGGTGCTCCGTCACTAGGATGTATAAGAGAGGGGACAGAGGACATCACTGCCTTGTCCCATTGGTGATTGTGAAAGGTGATGAAAATGTTCTGACGCACCCCCTGGGCCTTGGGACACCCGGAGCCGGACCCTTTTTGGTGGATGCTGGTGGTTGTAGTCTTCGTGGCGGCGACCCAGTTCCGTGGCTCAGGGCGGTCAAACCAGTGGCGGAACTATTTATGTGGTTTTCATGTTTAAATGTCCGACTACGCCACCCGTGGATTGCGGTCAGAGTGAACCGCCGCTACAGGGCAGACCACTGAGGCTGGTGTTGTGGGTGCAGCAGAACGTAGCATAACTCCCCACGGGAGGAGTATAGCCTCAGGTCAGTGTATGCGGAGGATGGGGGTGATGGTGCAGGGCAGCAGCAGTAACGACACGGAGTCAGTGATGCAGTTCAGGGCCTTTACTCACAGTTCTTATTATCCAGACCACGTCTGCAGGTAACGGCTGCCCACGTCGTACTGTGCTCACCAGGTGAGGGGCTCAGACAACTCCCAGATAACTTTGGAGCACTTCACAGGACCCCCTTTGTGTGTCCTTTGTCTGGCCTTTCTTACCAACACTTCTGTCCGGCTGCCTCGGGCCTCCTCTTGGTAAACTTGGCGCCAGTTTCCCTGACCCTATGTGGTGCCTTCCTAGCGGGTGTAGCGAGGGGCTGCGCCACATAAAATGTCAGAACCTCCGGTTTCTAGCTGAGGGTCGTTTCCTGCCTCCACTAGTTCGGGGACCGGTCTCCCCCTTTGGCCTGACCCCTCCACACAGGTGGATTCGGGCGTACGGTGGCGACTCGCCCGTCCGCACCCCTGGGATCCCTTCATTCCTCGTTCCTGGAGCCTTCTCCGCTCCTCTTCCTTCCTTCTCCCTCTTCCAGGCCTGGGCCTCTGTTACTAGGCCCACCTCCGGAGCAGAGCTCATGCAGAGCCCCTGCTCCCTGCCACTTCTGCTCAGACTTCTCTGCACTGAACTAAGATGGTGCCCACCTTTTATACTCCCTTCTCAATGCACCCAGTAACTGCTTCCTCCCTGCTCCTGCACTACAGGGTTCCCCTTCCTCAGTGTTCCCTCCCCCCACTCCAGCCAGGGACAGGGACTGTCGTGCCCATCTCAGGGGCATATTGGTCGCCCTGCCCCACGGCAATGTGGTGTAATGCATGCAGGTGTCGGGTCCTGATCCACACTCCATCCTTACCTGAGAGTGAGATATCACACCTCTGGGTGAGGTGCAATACGTCTGTAGCAACCGAGCCCTCAGGGTGCTACAGTTCCATTTATCTTCAGCCTAGGTGACGTATTGCGATACAGGGCCGTGATTTTGGCTATAAAAGGGTCCCCTAGACACCTACCCCAAGCTTTTTAAGAGAATCATATATGGCGTGCCAGAAGACTATATGGAATGCTTTCTCAGCATCCAACGAGAGTATCTAATTACAAATTTTTAACTGCATCTAGCCCAGGAAATACTTTGTGCCTAGTAGCAGTGTCTGCTAGTGAGCGGATTATCCCGGCTGTTAAGCAAGCTGCACCACCTGTAGTTTAGACACTTAATTTTTTCAAAGGAAATGCTTCGGGACCATGGGATACTTAGTGAAGAGCATCAGGAGGCACCCCAAGGCATAGGGGCTGGGACTGGCAGTAGGATGCCTTGCGGTGGACAGCCGAGCTCGATCCTTATAAAAGCTTTTTAACTGCAGCAGCTTTAGTGGACGCTACTGGAGCTGGAATTACCGCGGCTGCTGGCATGAGACTTGCCCTCCAATAGATCCTTGTAAATGGATTTAAAGTGTATTCATTCAAATTAGAGAGACAATTTAAATTAAAAAGCTTAGAGCTGCCTCCACCACAGGGGGGCTCACTCGACCCACCAGCGGACAGGCACCAGTATTGGGAGAGGGGGGCTGGCCGTCAGGGTTCACCGCGGCTCTGGCACAAACCCGGCGACACGGAGGTGGCACGGGCAGGAGCGGACTGGCCGTGTCGGCTTCTCACTTTTTGGATTTTAGAAGGGCATGACATGCCTATATCTGTGTCTCCCCCTCCTTTTACTCCTCCACCTCTTTTATTTTCGCATGACTATATGTACTTGTCACTTTTCCATGTGTTAGTTATGTCTTCTGAGCAGTTTGTCAGCTTTTGGACACCTTTGAAGGTGTTTTCTATGTGTTTCTATGTGTTTTTGTTTGCCTGCCATTGGTTTTAACGGTGTTCGAAGGTGTTCGACGAACAGTTCGGCGAACACACGGGTGTTCGACGAACCGAACCGAACTCGAACACTACGGGGGTGGCTCAACACTAATCATGACATCATAATTAACCATCACTACTCACAGAAGTGTTTACACCCATATAGTCACTTTGACATTCCGGTGTCATTGCTGTCAGTGAGAAGCTACATAGCTAATCATATACTGATTGCGCTTGGATTTACTTTGGATTTACTTGAAATGTCTGAAATTCCTTCAGACAGACTTCAGGTGTTAGCACTGCTCCAGGGGATTCTTACCACCTACGCCCCTGACATTGTGCTACCACTACCCGATGGCGTCCTCAGCTTCACTTACCGGCTGGTTATGAAGCTTGTGATAGACTGCCTGACCAAATACCACAAAGGTCATATTAGCTCAGAATATCTTGAGCATTTACAGCAAAACATCTGGACACTCGTACAGCAGGTAAATAGCAGGCAATCTGCACAAATCTTATAATAATAATAATAGAATATGATAAGGGATTACAAGTTTAAGTTTAACCTGTTCCAAATACTAAGATAAGAATAGCCGGGGCCAAAAATAGGGCATACAGGCTACATGACAAGGGAAATTGAGGTATCTAAAGGGTTAATTGAAATAGGGACAGGAAGGTTGTTACCATGGGGTGAATGGGATTGGTTAACCTTGTAAGGACCAGGAAATTTGACATTTTTTGCTGTCATTTTTTCATCACTTTCTTTTAAGAGCCATAACTTTCTTATTTTTCTGTTGGCGTTTGTGAGAAGAGTTGTAGCTTTGAGTGGCTCCATTCTTTTTACCATAAAATAGTTTTTTGGGGTTTTTGTTTTTACGGCATTTGTTATGCATTAAAAATGACCTGGAAATATGATTTTCCACGTCAGTTTGATTAAGGCGATACCGAATATGCAAAGAAAATTCAGAATATTGCGAAAACATTTTTTTGCTTTGAGTCGCTAAATTCTGAGACCCAAAACAATTCTTATTTTTCTGTTGATGGGGCCCAGTGAAGACTTGTTTTTTACGCTGTAAGATATGGAGGAAAGGAAGGAGGATTTAAAAGGCGGTGCTTGATAAGTAGAGGGTTTGGGGAGATGTGATTTTTAATTGTCACAGGCCGATTTACACATGTCGTAAGCAGTCATGTGTCTTACTTACATGCCCTAGGTGTGGAGGGTGGACGTGGAGATATAAAAGGAACCTGTCGCCTAAAATAATGCTATTAACCTGCACCTCAATTTGCAGGTTAATAGCGTTCTGACATCATGCAGCCGCCACACTGAAATAAACTGTATCCCCCCTGGCAGCCTCACTCTTTCAGTCATATCGGTGGCGGCGGCAGGCTTTCAGTCACCGTTCTCTGCATAGTGAGCGGCGGCTGTAACCGCACCCGGCACTGACTGACAGCCGGTGCTAATATGGCCACACAATGTCAGAATGCTACTAACCTGCATATCAACTCCATATCTGCAGGTTAATAGCATTACTTTACATGACAGGTTCCCTTTAGAGGTTTACAAATGACCGGATCCCTCGTCAGCTGTCATGTAGTATTTGTAGTGCCGATATCAGGAGTAACATGGCGACATAAATGGTGTCCTCCATTCTGCACTTTCTCTCATGATTTTCCTTTCTTGTTTATTTCCATCTCTATAGGCTGAAGAAAAATCCCATAGTGGAGAATTGGCCTTTATTAAACAACTGGCCCAGAATGTCCTGCTTGTACTGGAGTATCCGGCCTACTCCCTGGAGCGCCTGGTAAGGAGCCATCGTCTTCTATATCTCATGTCCTTGTTGTCTGATCTTCTCCAGATTACCGTCATATAGCAGAAGCTCAGATTTATGGTGGTAGAGGCCTCCCTGTCCGCTCCAGGCAGACGCAGGACATTTTATGGCCGCCTGTCTCTGCGGCTCTATCATCTGTGAGGCCAGTCTGTACTCAGCGGTGCGGAGTTAGTATTTCCGCTTCTGTCTCTCTCGATCATCACAATCTTCCTTCTTATAAATGCTGCAGTCCTGATAGAAGATATTGGAGATCAGTTGTAGATACAAGTCCCTTATACAACCCCTGGCAAAAATTATGGAATCACCGGGCTCGGAGGATGTTCATTCAGTTGTTTAATGTTGTTGAAAAAAAAGCAAATAACAGACATGGCACAAAACTAAAGTCATTTCAAATGGCAACTTTAGGGCTTTAAGATACACTAAAAGAAATCAAGATTAAAAATGTGGTACTCAGTAAGGGTAATTTTTTTCATACCAAGCAGAGGGAAAAAGATATGGAATCACTCAATTCTGAGGAAAAAATTATGGAATCATGAAAAACAAACACACAAAAGAACACTACAATACATCACTAGTATTTTGTTGCACCACCTCTGGCTTTAATAACAGCTTGAAGTCTCTGAGGCATGGACTTAATGAGTGACAAACAGTACTCTTCATCAATCTGGCTCCAACTTTCTCTGATTGCTGTTGCCAGATCAGCTTTGCAGGTTGGAGCTTTGTCATGCACCATTTTCTTCAACTTCCACCAAAGATTTTCAATTGGATTCAGATCCGGACTATTTGCAGGCCATGACATTGACTTTATGTGTCTTCTTTCAAGGAATGTTTTCACAGTTTTTGCTCTATGGCAGGATACATTATCATCTTGAAAAATTATGTCATCATCCCCAAACATCGTTTCAATTGATGGGATAAGAAGACTGTCTAAAATATCAATGTAAACTTGCGCATTTATTGAAGATGTAATGACAGCCATCTGCCCAGTGCCTTTACCTGACATGCAGCCTCATATCATCAATGACTGTGGAAATTTGCATGTTCTCTTCATGCAGTCATCTTTATAAATCTCATTGGAACGGCACCAAACAAAAGTTCCAGCATCATCACCTTGCCCAATGCAGATTCGCGATTCATCACTGAATATGACTTTCATCCAGTCATCCACAGTCCACAATTGCTTTTCCTTAGCCCATTGTAACCTTGTTTTTGTGTGTTTAGGTGTTAATGATGGCTTATGTTTAGCTTTTCTGTATGTAAATCCCATTTCCTTTAGGCGGTTTCTTACAGTTCGGTCACAGACATTGACTCCAGTTTCCTCCAATTCATTCCTCATTTGTTTTGTTGTGCATTTCCTGTTTTGAAGAAATATTGGATTAAGTTTCCGGTCTTGACGCTTTGATGTCTTCCTTGGGCAACATTGTGTGATGATTTACCTTCTTTTAAGAGTTTGATAATCCTCTAATTTGTTTCAATTGACATCTCTCGTGTTGGAGCCATGAGTCATGTCAGTCCACTTGGTGCAACAGCTCTCCAAGGTGTGATCACTCCTTTTTAGATGCAGATTAACTAGCAGATCTAATTTGATGCAGGTGTTAGATTGGAAATGAAAATTTACAGTGTGATTCCATAATTTTTTCTTCAGAATTTAGTGATTCCATAATTTTTTTCCCTCTGCTTGGTCTAAAATAAATTACCTTTACTGAGTACCTCATTTTTAATATTGATTTCTTTTAGTGTTTCTTAAAGCCCTAAAGTTGCCATTGGAAATTACTTTAGTTTTTTGCCATGTCTGTGATCTGCTTTTTTTTCAACAACATTAAACAACTGAATGAACATCCTCCGAGCCCGGTGATTCCATAATTTTTGCCAGGGGTTGTATATTAATGTGGATTTACTGGGGGAGCGGCTTTGTATAGTTCGTCCAATACTGAAATTATCCAGGAAATCCAATGATTAGTCCTTCCTGTCTATTGTATGTGGTAATGTAGTATTTGTGAAATGTTATATTAATTGTATATATTATATCCATCAGGAAACATCCGAAGGCGACTCCAAAGAGGGGCAAAACGGAAATATTGCTGACCCTGATATCAGTCAGCCGGGGCCGAACCCTGATCTGATGGAAGGTAAGCCGGTCATCTAATATTTTACATACAAATATCAAGTTATAGAGAACGACAGAGAACATGGAGATTTACTCTTCATCCAATGTATGAGGAAGCTGGTGGCTCATGAGCCCCCATGGACTATAATGGAGGGGGTCAAAAATGTACAAAGAGGCTCATTGGTCCCCAATCATGTAATTGTTGAGGATTCGGTCAGATCCTGAGCAATGACACGTTCATAGTACAGTATATATATATAGATATGCCATAAATATATACAGTGTGTGCAGAATATCCTTATATCTAGTATATTCCATGTACAGTGGTCTTATCATTTCCATTATTATATGGATGTGTTATATAAGTGGTGATATAGACTAATACATGTCGTCTCTTCATTATTTTATCATTATTATAGGAATAACTGTGCCGACAAATACTGATGGTGGAACATCTGAGCCACCAGAGATCATCCAGGAATCTGCCAGTGTAAGTATCATGGGACGTCTGTATATCATCAGATGACGGGTGGGAATTACACATCCCATATGACAATGGGATATCTCTGCTCTTATGTAGATCAGACCTATTATGTGTGACGTTGGTGTTATTATTCTGTCTCCTCCATGTGATGTCCCTTATCCTCCCCTGCAGTACAATGATTTATGTGTATGGGGAATATCCACTTATAATATAATAGTGTCAGTGGGGGGTCCGGCTTTTATCACGTCCTCTACTTCGGTTGCAGTGTAATCAGGGGGGATATAATATAGACGGGAGATCTGGAGCTTTTATACTCCTGCAGCTTTGTTGTCTTAATGTCATTTCTTATTCCTTTTTAGGCCTTGATCGGATCAGTGAATCCTTGTAAGGACGACTTTAATCCTATCAAACTGATCAGCTGTGGAGGATTTGGGTGAGCTTTACTTGGTATAATATTTATTTCTCAGGGCTCCTTATAGTGATGCCTATGTCTCTATGTCCTGCCCGCGCAATGCTACCATAGAGAAATTATGGTTCCACATCACTGTCCACATCTAATTGTCTCTCTTCAGGTCAGTTAGGATGTGACGTGGAAGAGGACTTTCCATAGGTGATCATTTATGGAGTGTTATGTTATGGATTTCTAGTGATGGCCACACATCTAGTATTAACCATTAGTACAGGAGATCACTTGATCAGGTCTATGGATGGACTGTTAGTAAGAATTCATAATAAATCATGGCTTTTCTTCCTCCTCAGATCTGTCCACCTAGTTCGCCATACAGACACAAACAAGATATGTGCTATGAAGAAAATGGACAAGCAGAATCTGAGAAAGCCAAAGACCCTTAAATGGGCCTTTCAGGAGAGGGACATCTCTACATTCGCTGATTGTCCCTTTGTGGCCTCCATGTTCTGCTCCTTTCCTACTAAATTTCATCTGTGTATGGTCATGGAGTATGCACCAGGTAGGACACATCCATTGTATTTATATCCAGCCCACGTCTGCCTAATCCTAGCACCTTATATATAACCTGAACATGTCCACATGGATGGTTACATGTCAACACCGCATTTACTATAATGTTACTAAGATGCCTTGTGTGTCCTCACTGAGCATGGCGGAAATATCTGCTATGGAGGAAAGGAAGATTTCTCTGTATTCGAACAGTTTTTATAGATGAGAATTTTTCACAGAGAAATAAATGAGAGGCTTGTAGATGAGGCCTGGCTCTGTCTCTATGTACAGGCTTCCTCTGCAGTATACGCTCTACACTACACAGTGTATCTCTATATATACCATCCTGTCCCAATATCTCCGCTTGTTTCACATTCACACTCATCATGTGTAATTTACTCTGTAACAGACCCTCACCTGTCATATTTGCTTTTTCCTGTAGGAGGAGACTGCGGCAATCTTCTACAGCACAGGGGTCCTTTACCTATCACCTTGGCCCGTCTGTACATTGCAGAAACAGTCCTTGCTGTGGAATATCTGCACAGCTATGGTGTGGTGCACAGAGACCTGAAGCCTGTAAAGTAAGTGACCCTTGAGCTATAATAAAGGGGATGAAAGTTAGTTTGTTATACAGTCTATGGGTTATTACTTGGGGCTGACAACATCTTTTCTTTTACAGCCTCCTGATAACATCAACAGGACATATTAAAGTGACCGATTTTGGAGTTTCAAAACTTGGCCTCATGAGACCAACATCAAACATCTATAAGGCTCAAACTATGGACATCACCAAAAAGTTCTGTGATAAAGAGGTCGGCTTTACTTACAAGATTTTCTACTTTACATATCTCATCTCTTTCTCCTTCTCTGATCATTTCTCATCACATTTCCACTGATGTTATTTGTCGTATGTATTGATCATCATCTCATTCTTCTGTTGTTTTCCAGACTGCTGGCACGTCTAGTTATATGGCCCCAGAAGTTATCCTAAGGAAAGGCTATGGAAGACCTGTTGCCTGGTGGTCAGTAGGCATCATCTTATATGAATTTCTCTTTGGATATACACCATTTTATAGGGCTTCCCAAAAGGAGAAATTACGCAGTATCCTCAGTGGTAAGTAAAATAATCTGACTGCTTGTCATGTCGCTGTTATTTGGTTTGATTGGTTCCTTGGTTCAGCTTCTAGCTTTTTTAAGGAAAATGCTTTTTTATGTAAATAAATGAAGAGGTTTTATTTCCTGTAATATTTTCTTTTTATATCACAGATGACATTGTTTGGAGATGTAATTCCTTTCCTCCACCAAATGCTCGGGGCATCATCACTCAGCTACTCAGAAAAAATCCAGAACAAAGACTTGGGACAGGTAATATGATTATAGCATTAATAATGACTTATTACACCTCTGGGCAAATGAAGGTGTCCATGAGGATGAGCACTGAAGGTCTCTACCAACGTGTCCATTCCCCATTCTTCATGCTCTAATGTTCAGTTCAGTTCCTTCATGTTGGCTCTTTTAAATCTCCAGTTCAGATTAACATAATCTGTATAGATACAGAGTAGTTTCTCTGACAATAACTGTATCGATTTTTTTCTTGTCTTCCTTTTCCAGGAGGGGCACACGAGATCAAAATTCATCCATTTCTGCGTGCCTTAAACTTTAACAACCTTCTAAGTCAGAAGCCTCTGTTCGTTCCTGATCTAAAATCAGATGAGGACACCCGCTATTTTAGCAGTAAGTAAAATGAGACGTTATCGGCAGAAAACTGCTGAGTGTCTTTTCTTTCATTATGTGTGACAATCAGTTCCCATCATAATGAGTAATAACATGGTGACTGTCTGACTGGCTCTTATACTAATAATTTCTCATAACACTTTTACTTTTCAGATCGCTCTGTGGGTTATAAATTTAGGAATTCAGATGATGGGGACACAAGTGAGGACAATGACTGTCCAGAAATCAAAAACTTTGAATCATCTTCTCAAAGGTTTTCCAAAGTAAGTATATCTAAATCATGTAGGTCAATAAAATGAATAAAACCTATTATTAGAGAAAAAGTTTCAAAATATATCTATTTATATTTTATATTTCTTTGTGTTTTTTTAGCTATATACCACCAGTACCAAGATGGTGACCATTGAAGAACCTATGTCACCTCCAGAGTATACCCCTGAGAACAGCAAAAAACACCAAGACTTGTGAGTAGATTATTATTATTATGAGATTTAGCTCTGATATATGCTCAGACACGAGTAACACAAATCTAAATCCAGCATCCACCACCCCATGATAACTGATTGCTGTGGATCTGGCTTGTGATTACACAGCAATATCAGTAGATCATTGCAACGAGCCATTCATTCCCAGCTCTTTATAGGCCAATATTACTAGTTAGACTCCATTCTTGCTGGTAGAATGGGGTACTAAGCAGAGTATCCCCTTTATGATGTCCCAAATGGCCTTACAGGCAGGTGTTCTTCCTTTTTGTATTGTTTTCACTTGTAATTTACTTGACTTTCTTCTAGCAAACAGGCAGAAAGAATCTCCCCCTTCCAAAACTGATGATGGTGACAATCAGTGTGTCACTGCTAAAAAGTGTGAGTCATCCTCGCCCTCATTGTCAGGTATGTACAGATTTATAGACCATCCCATTATAGGCTATGATAGAAAAGTGTAATGTGAATCTGCACATGAAGGCTCAGATAATGACTTACTTTATTCCTGCTGCCCCTGAGTATTCAATTTTTTGTTCTGGTAAAATCCACCATAAGGTTCCAGAGTTATTGGCAGTTTTAATTAGTGCTAATTTTTATGGTCTTTACAAGGGGTTGGTGCTAACAGGATTATCTGGGGGGGGGGGTGTCTTCAGCCTCTTCTTCAGTATTATAGTGTGGTAAAGACCATAAAAATGACCACTAAATAAAAAGGCCCCTGTCTGTGGAACTGTAAGGCGGTGTGCTCACAATGCGTTTTTAATCGTTTCCGCAGCAGCAATTCCGCCGCAGAAACGTTTAAAAAACGCTTGGTAGAAGGCCTGCCATGTTCCCCAATGATAATCCGCATGTGCTGTGCACATGCTGCAGAAATTTCCGCTGCGGATTATCATTGCGGAAAAATCCGCAGCACTAACAATTATTTTGCAGAAGTCCTGCGTTTTCACCGCCATTGACTTGCATTGGAACGCATGGAATCCGCATCACTGCATCTGTACATGCGGAATCCATGTGTTTCAATGTGTGGATGGTACTCCTCCAGACCCCCCCTACCATAGAACCTGTAAAAAAAAAAGAATAAAATAAAAAATAAATATGATACTTACCTTCTGCTGGCCTCCGGTTCCTTGTCTCGGCTTGCCGGCAGCTCGCGGTAGACTAAAGGACCTGCGCTGACATCATTTAGTCATGTGACGGGTCATGCGACCAATGATGTCGGCAGGTCCTTAAATCTACCGCGAGCTGCCGGCAAGCCAAGACAAGGACTCCGGGGGCATCAGAAAGTAAGTATATTTATTTTTTACCATTCTTTCGGTCACACTATATAAATCCATGCCGGCTGCATGGATTTATATAGTGTGACCAAGTTGTCAAGCACTTTCCAAGTGATGCTAAAATCGCTTGGAAAGTGCTTGACAACCCGCATGCGAAATCGCATGATCCGCATGTCCCTGGCAGGAAAAACACATGTACAATCCACATGTACAATCCCCATGTACAATCCGCATGTACAATCCGCATGTACAATCCGCATGCCTTTTTTGTGCCAGGGAGATGCAGAAACGCTCAGGAAAAAATCCGGAGCATTTCTGCATCGTGGGCACATAGCCTAAGGGGGATTTTAATAAAAACCAAAAACAGAGTCCTCAGGGGAGCAGGGGGAATAAAGTAAGAGTGAATTCTGGACACTTAAGACCTGGTGATGAGTCTTCTTTAATCTTACGCTTAAGTGTTATCTGACGGATTATATAAAAACACTTTGGTTGCTGCAAGTAATGTCATGTTAATAAGGGGGACACCACACGGCCGCACACAGAAAAGCTACAAGTGCAGATTAACCAGTTTGAGTAACTCTATAAACATATAAAATTAATCTTTGAGGAGTTTATAATCAACATCTTTTTCTGACTTCTTATTAGAACCTCCGGTTAAGGAGAGAAAGAAATCTGCACTAAATCTGAGAAAACAGCAAAGAACAGATAAAGTGGAAGAGGGGGAAAGTAGTAGGCGAGGTAAGTGTGACGATAATCTCCATGTTGTATGATGTCAGTGAGATAAGTCATGTGGAGCAGATGTCATCTGTCAGTGGTGGAATTGTCACATGTATGATGGCTGACAATGATCCCGCACCTATGTATGGAGAAGATTCCTCTACCGGCCTCCCACAGAGACACCACAGTAGTGTCCTCTAATATGGAGTCCCATTACTTACATCGGTTTTGCATCTCTTTTATAGGTTCTATCTTCCGCCGGATGATATCATCCTGCCGGCGTGGATTATCCAGGGCTGCTCGCACTATCAGACAAAGCTGCATTTTTGCCCACTGTCACCAGGGCACCAGAAACATCTCAAGGGCAGAAAACCCTCACATCTAGTGCCCTGAAGAAAGTACAGCACATCCACCATCAATGCTGTACCTGCATGGAAAGAGTTGTACCATCTACTGTACCTGTGGCCGTCTGACCAGCGAGAAATATCTGCAAAAGTCAAAGGCCTCCAAGAACATCTTTTCAACCTTCCATTTAATTCTTAATTAAAAAAAAATAAATTGATTAATGTCCTTTTGAATTGAATTGAATATTACTGACATTTATGGCATATCAATGCTACACATGTTATATCTGTCCAATGGTTTGGACACCAAACAGAAGATTAGACAAGACTGAAACATACAGTTTGCACAGCAAGTTGTTTTTACATTGCAGTGTTTGTTCAATTAAATTTTATTGAGTGCTTTTCATAAGGGAACCAGGCAGAAACCACCTGAAATAGACATTGTGTGCACAAAAAGTGGCAACCAAGCTAGGGGGAAACATGCCCTGATCCACTGATTTTACAAGAACTCAGATACTTTTACCTTAGTAGCGCTCTATTTCAGATTCAGGCACAAGAACAAGTTGGATTCTGTGCTGTGCATCCTGGAGGTCCCAGCAGCCACAATCCACCAGAAGCGTAGCTAAGACTTCAAGCACAGGGGAGGCGAAACATCCGAGTGGGTCACTAACCGATATTACCACTATTTGGTGACCATATAGTGGTAGATAACAGCACATATTAAGACTATAGATGAGTGAGCACTAAACTTCTCAGATGCTTGTTACTCGAACCGAACAATTCCTAATGTTCGTGTGCTCATTTCAAGTAACAAGTATAATGGAAGTCAATGAGAAATCCGAGCATTTTTCTGGAAGACCCTACAAGGAGGTCTGGGCGGCAGTGAAAATGTTCAAATGGATGGAAAAAGTGCTGAACGGAAGGAGAACAGCATGGGGAAGACCCCTGGAGGCATCTCTAACACCCAGTTCGCTGCTGAGAACAATGGTGTGACACTTTTTCTCCACTTTAAGGACTGAGAATAAAACATTCCCAATCAATGAGAAATTGCATGTAACAGGAACAAAAATGTCAAAGGGGTTGCCCAGTACTTTAGATTACCCCCACAATGTATCCCCCCTGGGCCCCTAAGGACTTTTGTAATTACCTTACGTTGCAGATAATGCCTGTGAGTGGCGCTATCACTGGCTGCTCACAGGCATCACGTGACCCCCGGCTGCAGCCGGCTCTGATATCCCCTGATGTCACGACAAGTGCTGGCAGCAGCCGGGGGTCTCTCTCTTCCACATTCCACGGTGAATGCCAGGCTGTATTCGGGGTTACCCCCCGCGTCACACCCGGCATCCATCTCACGCTCTCCTTCTCCCCATTCATTGGGAACGCACGGGGTGAATGCTGGGTGTGACGCGGGGGGTGATCGCGCCCACAATCCAGCTGTCACGCCTCACTTGTCGTGACGTCAGCGCGGGGTCACGTGATGCCTGTGAGCGGCGCTATCCTTGGCTGCAACGTAAGCTAATTACAAAAATTCTTAGGGGCCCCGTGGGGATACATTGGAGGGGTAATCTAAAGTACTGGACAACTTCTTTAAGAATCATTTTTTTCCTGTATAATGACTTAAACCAAAATTTTATTTTTGATTAACAAATAGATAATTTCAGTGTAATTTATGAAGGAAAAAGAGAACTGCCAAAAATTAGGGATTCTGATACATCCTGTATTAGAATAAAGGAGGGTCTCATGCACATTCTGGTCAATTTGACATATAGTAGTACTTCTAGACTCAAAAAGGCTATGCACTAAGTGGAAATCCTGCCAAAAAATGCAAGTAGGGTCATCCATACACCATGGAAGGCACCAACTGTAGTGCCTCATTCAAATATTGTGAACAAAGTATACACTGTGTGCAGAATTATTAGGCAAGTTGTATTTTAGAGGATTATTTTTATTATTGATCAACAACTATGTTCTCAATCAACCCAAAAGACTCTTAAATATCCAAGCTTAATATTTTTGGAAGTTGGAGTGGGGTGTTTTTAGATTTGGCTCTCTTAGGAGGATATCTGTTTGTGCAGGTAACTATTACTGTGCAGAATTATTAGGCAACTTATTAAAAACCAAATATAATCCCATGTCACTTGTTTATTTTCACCAGGTAAACCAATATCAGTGCACAAAATACAGAAATAAACATTTCTGACATGCTAAAACAAAAACCAAAAAAATTAGTGATCAATATAGCCGCCTTTCTTTATGATGACACTCAACAGGCTTCCATCCACAGATTGTGGCCAACACACTTTCTGCAACCCTGTTGGCTATTTGACATGTAACGCTTGATTGTTCGGTGATCATGTGACACCCCAGGGGTCTGGTTGTCACAGTGATAGAGATATTACGTCTGAGAGCAGGTGGGAGGTCCTTTGGTCAGGGATCCTGTGCATGCCACACCTCCTGCCCAGCCTTGGGAGGGGAAGAACTTCCCCTGTATAAACCCGGGGCTGAGGCAGGGTTAGTGAGTCCAGGAAGAGTAGAGACAAGAGCAGCATAGGAAGCAGCAGAGTCACAAGGAGTCAGGGGCTGGCAGCTAAAGAGCTCGCCCTGACTAAGAAGATTCTTTACCGGACCCGGAGTCCGAGGCTGTGGGGACTAACTTCTACCCAGCAGCAGAATCCGTCAGGCAGGGGATTTCAGGTCCCCTGGCCCAGAAGCCCGAAGGCCCGGTCACACGCGTGGGACCAGCACCGCCATCGTGGAGCGGAAGCCATTAGAAGGCCCCGAGTCACCGGCCATACGGGTGAGCACCACACGGTACACTCAGGGACGTGGGCTACTTACATCAGCTTCTAGCAAGGTAGCCAGAAGAGTACAGTCAGCTTGGGAGGCCTACAACTACGCCTGGCCAGGGGAGATCCCATCTGCTCAAGGACTGACCAGGCCCCGTTCGCTAGCAAGTACTCCGGGAGGGTCTATCGTTGTTACCAGTAAAGACCCTGAACGCTACCATACCGTCTCTGAGTGGTTCCTGCTACCCCCATCATCCACGTCGGCTGCCCTGAGGCCATACCCCTCCCGTTGGGGGTTATACTATCACGCTGCACCATCCTTCCACCGGCCTCAGCGGTCTGCCCTGCAGCAGCAGCCCCCTGGCTGCATTCAACGGGTGGCGTAGTCATCAACCATTTTCTACCGCTAACAGACTGCCGTCCAGTTTGACTCCCTGGGCACGGACCGGGTCACCGCCACGAGTCTACAACCCTAAACAGATCCGGCTCCGGGTAAGCTCCCGCGTGCGCAACGCAGCGCGACACAGGCCCAGGGGCGCGTCAAGTTTGGCGTAGTCGGCAGGATCACGTGCCCGCAACCACCGGGTACTGCGTGCCTGAAAAGCAAAGACTGTTCAAACTTACCAGTGGTGAAGATTCCCGCCATCGGTGAAGATTCCCGCCATCCGGCGCCATCTTCAGCCTTCTTCCCGCCATCGGTGAAGTTTCCCGCCATCCGGCGCCATCTTCAGCCTTCTTCCCGCCATCCGTGGAGTTTTCCCGCCATTGGACGCCATCTTGAGGACGCCGCGCGGGAAGAAGAGGGGCGTGGACTCCGAAAGCGCGCGAGAACTGAAGCCCCGCCTCACGTCCGGACGTTGCGTAAGGTCCTGGAAGGAGCCCAGCAGACGCCGACGTCACAGGAGCGCGACGGAAGGTCCTCAACCCTGACGATCCACTGCGGAGCCGCGGCCTACGGAACAGGATCATCGCAAGGTAGGCCACGGTCCACTAGGGGGGAGGAAGATGTCGGATACGGAGGAGAGCTCCACTGCCTCAACCCCCGCCAGCGCTACCGCTGTTGCAGTTATGCCCTTCACCATGCCCTATATCCCGGGAGCAGCTTGGCTACCCCAGTACTCAGGGGAGTCACATACCCTGCATGACTTTAGAGAAAAGCTGGATAGCCTCTTCCAGGTGTACCCCCTCACAGAAGAGCAAAAAGTGAGCATCCTGGTGGCCCAACTAACTGGGGCAGCCAAAAGGGAAGTAAAATCCTGGCCACCTGGGAGGAAGACTGTCGCAGGGATACTAACCCGGCTGAAGGACACTTTTGATACCCGCACCTCAGCCGAGATTAAACTTAGATTCTACGGGTGCAAGCAGCGAGCGCATGAGAGTATAAGGGACTATGCACTCAACCTACAAGAGGCCCTGAGGGCCATTAAGCAGACCGACCCTAATGGAGTGGGAAACGAGGACAGGCTGTTGACCGAACAATTTATAGAGGGTTTATATTGCAATGCCCACCGCACCCAGTTGCGGGCAATGGCCTTACAGGACCCTCATCTAGAATTTGCACAGTTCAAGGACAGAGCCATCCGGGTGCTCCGAGAACCGGCACCAGGTGGCGTTGTGACCCACAGACGCCCCACTACCACTTACTACCAGGAGGCGGCGCCCTTGTCAGCAGGGCCTGTGGGAGCTGATGCGCAGGCTTTGGACAATGACCCGGCTCCAGACCTACACCATCAGGTCCAAGAGCTAGCTAAAAGCGTTGCTGCGCTAACCCGAACTGTGCAGTCTTTACAGGTTTCCACTCCAGGGAAGATCCAGCTGGCATCCGGACCGGAGGACATCCCGTGGCGTCGACCAAGGAGGACCCCACCGGCCAGAGGAAGACCCAGTGACCGATACAGCGAGGACGGACGACCCATCTGCCGCCGCTGCAATCAACCCGGACATATGGAAAGGTACTGTTCTTTAAACGGGCACAACCTGGGGTAGAGGGCCAACCCCCAGGAAAAAGATCACCAGGCCCATCGAACTGGCGCGACAGATATGTGGGAGGACGTCCAGTCTTGCCTGTGGTACTGGATGGCATTCCCATGAGTGCCCTACTGGACACCGGGTCACAGGTCACCACCATCCCGTACGTGCTCTTCAAGCAGTACTGGAATGACTCGGATATTACCCGCTACCCTGACGACGACTTGAGTATCATCGCCAGCAATGGTCAGCCCGTGCCACAGATCGGATTTAAAGAGGTGACCATCAAAATTGGTAGAGTCGAACTGGCCGCACAGGGACTGATCATTGTAGATATTGACAAACATGAGAGTCACCCAAAAATAACTCTAGGAACTAATGTAATTGAAAATTGTCTTGCAGAGGTGATTTTCCTTTAACAGCAGGTTGCCAAGAATGCCAGCTCCGGCGAGCAGCGGGTGCTCCAGAAAGAGATCCGGGCACTGATGCAACGGCAACAAGTGGAACTCTCCGGCGGTGAGATTGGTAGCGTAAGAATGTGTGACCCTTTTCCTATTGCCATGCCCCCAAAAAGTGAAATGATGATTTGGTGCCGGGCAGCTATTGGTCTGAGAGGTAGAGATTACCAGGCAATGGTAGAACCAGTTTACTCAGACAGTAGGCCCACCATTTTGACAGCACGGGGGGTGGTCAATGTACGCCATGGGAGGGTGCCCGTTCGCATAATAAATATCGGGGAGAGGGAAGTGTACCTGCCCCGGTATGCCACGCTAGCCAAATTATATACCACTAATCAAAATTCTATACAATCTGTGGAACCCTTGCCTCCATCTCACCCGGAGGAAGGTAACGGCTCTAAGAAAGACATGGAGGACTGGTGTCAGCAACTACATCTGGGTACTGACTCCACTCCCTCACACCAGAAACAAGGAGTCTATCGGGTGGTTCAAGAGTATGAGAGAGTGTTTAGTAAACACCCGTTAGACTTCGGGCGAGTCAAGGGGGTAGAACACCGCATCCCCACGGGAGATCATCCTCCCATAAAAGAGAGGTATCGACCCGTACCCCCTGCACATTACCAACACGCCAAGGGGATGCTTAGAGACATGAAGGAGGCTGGGGTAATCCGGGATAGCTGTAGCCCCTGGGCAGCCCCACTAGTTTTAGTCAAAAAGAAAGACAACACCATGAGGATGTGTGTAGATTACCGGAAAATCAACCGTATCACACACAAGGATGCGTACCCCTTACCAAGGATAGAGGAGTCATTGGCTGCTTTAAGATCTGCTAACTTCTTCTCTACCTTGGATCTCACTAGCGGGTACTGGCAGGTTCCTGTAGCAGAGGCGGACCGGGAGAAGACCGCATTCACCACCCCGATGGGACTTAGCGAGTTCACCTGCATGCCGTTCGGACTCTGCAACGCCCCAGGAACCTTCCAACGATTAATGGAGTGCTGTCTGGGCCACAGAAACTTCGAGACGGTCCTGTTGTACCTGGACGATGTCATCGTATACTCCAAAACTTATGAGGACCACCTGAAACACCTGGCGGAGGTGTTCGAAGCTCTGGCGAGTTACGGCCTAAAGGTGAAACCCTCCAAGTGTCACCTCCTGAAACCAAAGGTGCAATACCTGGGACACGTGGTGAGCGCTGACGGAGTGGCTCCCGACCCCGATAAGATCACCGCAATCAAAGGATGGCCAAGCCCTTCCAGCGTAAAAGAAGTGCGGCAGTTCCTAGGGTTGGTAGGCTACTACCGAAGGTTTATTCCCGGTTTCACCAAAAAGGCGGCGCCTATGCAGGACCTCCTGATAGGCCAGTCCCGGAAGGCCAAGAACCAGAAGCCGCCCTTCAAATGGGAAGAGCTAGAGGAAGAGTCCTTCCGCCAGCTGAAGATGGCCCTCACGGGGGATGAAATCTTGGCGTATCCGGACTATAGCCAGCCCTTCATCCTCTACACCGACGCCAGTAACGTCGGGCTAGGAGCCGTACTGTCCCAGATTCAGCAGGGGAAAGAGCGAGTAATCGCCTATGCCAGCCGAAAACTGCGACCCACCGAAAGGAATCCCGAGAATTATAGCTCATTTAAGCTAGAGTTCCTGGCCGTGGTATGGGCAGTCACCGAGCGCTTTAAGCATTACCTCGCTTCTTCCCGGTTCACCGTATACACGGATAACAACCCGCTGACACACCTGGACACGGCAAGACTCGGTGCCCTGGAGCAGAGGTGGATGGCCCGTCTGTCCAACTACGAGTTCACAATTAAATACCGGGCAGGGCGCTCCAATACCAACGCGGACGCCCTGTCCAGGATGCCCAACCTGCCGGACGGAGGAGAAGATCCGGAGGGACTGGAAGAAGTTGAACTCCCTGCGTTCCACCGTCATGGGACTATCCAGTATTCCCACCGGGTAAGGAGTAAGCAGGCTGCTACGTTGAACCCCTTACCTCACTACAACTGGGCGGAAACGCAAGACAGCGACCCTGCCGTCCGACTGGTGAAGGAGATGCTGACTCGCCCGGAGGCTAGCCTGGAATCAGACGCTCCAGAGGAAGCCAAACAACTATGGGCAGAGAAGAGTCGACTGTTCCTTTACAAGGGGAAGTTGTGCCGCAGAATGGTTAACTCCAGGACGCATGAACTACTCTGGCAAGTAGTGGTGCCACGAAGAGACGCAGCCATGGTGATGGAGGCATACCACGACGGAGCTGGACACTTCGGGTGGAAAAAGCTGGAGTTCCTGCTGCGCGAGCGGTTCCACTGGGTAGGCATGAGGGGAACCATCGAGAAGTGGTGCAGAGACTGTGGCCCGTGCAATCTGAGAAGGAAGGACCGGGCCAGCCAGAAGACTCCCCTGCAGTCCATCGTCACCCGGCAACCGTTGGAACTGGTAGCCTTGGATCATGTAAAACTGACCCCCAGCAGAAGTGGCTACGTCTACGCGTTAACCATCGTGGATCATTACTCCCGGTTTCTGGTTGTCGTCCCCGTCAAGGACTTAACGGCTCGAACAGCAGCTAGAGCCTTCCAGCAGCACTTTTGCCGTCCACACGGGTACCCGGACCAAGTGCTGACGGACCAGGGACCTGCCTTTGAAGCGGAGGTCTTCCAGGAATTCTGCAATCTGTATGGCTGCCGGAAGATAAGGACGACACCCTACCATCCGCAAACTAATGGACTTTGTGAGAAAATGAACCAGGTGGTAATGGATCTTCTAAAAACGTTGCCCCTGGAAGAACGCAGTCTGTGGCCTGAGAAGTTGCCCGATCTGGTGGACCTATACAACCACATCCCGGTAGGTTCCACCAACTGTACCCCGGCTTACCTAATGAGGGCAAGACCTGGTAAGTTACCTGTTGACCTGGAAATGGGAGTCCTGACGCCCGAGGACACTTCACCAGAAACAGACTGGGACACAGAGAGGCAGCAGCAGTACCGGAAAGTACAGGAGAGCGTGGAGCGAAGTCTCTGTCAGGCTAGGGAAAGACAAGAGAAGACTTACAACCAGTATGCTCCCGCTGTTCCCCTGGTACCCGGAGAGCAGGTCTTGAAGAGGAAGAGACGGCTCCACAAGTTGGACGACCAGTGGGAGAAGGACCCGTACACCGTACTGCCCTCAAGCCACGAGAACCCGAAGGTCTGTACCATCAGTAAAGACGGAGGGGAAACCACAGCCATTGTATCCCGGGACCACCTGAAGAAGTGCCCCGAACAACTGAGGAACCCTGAGGAGGAACAGGAAGACCATCGACCCGTGGAAGAAAGGGAAGATATGGTTAGTACCGTGCTCGGGGACTTCCCTCGGTCTTGGACTCAAGTCAATGGTGCAGTTGTGGTACCCGTACTCACCTTCCTCCAACCATCATCCCAAGAACCTACGGAGCAACGGGTAGAGCTGGAAGAGCAGCCGGTCCAGGAGGCAGAAGACTCCACCCAAGCGGAACAGGAGAATCCACCCTCTGCTTATAGTGAGCCTGCCGTACCCCTAGTGAGACAAAGAGCCGGTAGACAGCTGCCCAGTTTACCCTTGACAGCTCCTACACCCTGTAGTTCAGGGCCAGACAGTCAGCTCCGTAGGTCCACTAGGGCCACTAGAGGCCAGTTACCCGCACGTTGGAGGATCTAAATGTTTAAGTTGTTTTACAATGTTTACCTGTTTATTGTTGCTTGTGTATAATTTTGTGTTTCTAGTTATTTTTAGGAAACCTTGGTGGATTTACCGGGAATCCTTTGTATATAGTTGGAGCGTAACCCAGGATGGACTAGAGACTGTTAAGGACTCGGGGTAGGACAGACCCCTACCTGGTTACGTCTCCCTGTGTTGGTGAAATGGACACCTTTGCTTTTCTTCAAAGACTGCACCCGGTTGCGGACATCCGTGACCATCTTATTGTGTTTCCTTATTGTATTTTATTGTTCTTTGATATACCTTGTTATATTTTTCTAAAAAGTGTTTAGTCCCGGAGTACTAAATTTCACTAGGGGGGAGTGTGACACCCCAGGGGTCTGGTTGTCACAGTGATAGAGATATTACGTCTGAGAGCAGGTGGGAGGTCCTTTGGTCAGGGATCCTGTGCATGCCACACCTCCTGCCCAGCCTTGGGAGGGGAAGAACTTCCCCTGTATAAACCCGGGGCTGAGGCAGGGTTAGTGAGTCCAGGAAGAGTAGAGACAAGAGCAGCATAGGAAGCAGCAGAGTCACAAGGAGTCAGGGGCTGGCAGCTAAAGAGCTCGCCCTGACTAAGAAGATTCTTTACCGGACCCGGAGTCCGAGGCTGTGGGGACTAACTTCTACCCAGCAGCAGAATCCGTCAGGCAGGGGATTTCAGGTCCCCTGGCCCAGAAGCCCGAAGGCCCGGTCACACGCGTGGGACCAGCACCGCCATCGTGGAGCGGAAGCCATTAGAAGGCCCCGAGTCACCGGCCATACGGGTGAGCACCACACGGTACACTCAGGGACGTGGGCTACTTACATCAGCTTCTAGCAAGGTAGCCAGAAGAGTACAGTCAGCTTGGGAGGCCTACAACTACGCCTGGCCAGGGGAGATCCCATCTGCTCAAGGACTGACCAGGCCCCGTTCGCTAGCAAGTACTCCGGGAGGGTCTATCGTTGTTACCAGTAAAGACCCTGAACGCTACCATACCGTCTCTGAGTGGTTCCTGCTACCCCCATCATCCACGTCGGCTGCCCTGAGGCCATACCCCTCCCGTTGGGGGTTATACTATCACGCTGCACCATCCTTCCACCGGCCTCAGCGGTCTGCCCTGCAGCAGCAGCCCCCTGGCTGCATTCAACGGGTGGCGTAGTCATCAACCATTTTCTACCGCTAACAGACTGCCGTCCAGTTTGACTCCCTGGGCACGGACCGGGTCACCGCCACGAGTCTACAACCCTAAACAGATCCGGCTCCGGGTAAGCTCCCGCGTGCGCAACGCAGCGCGACACAGGCCCAGGGGCGCGTCAATCACGCTTCAAAAGTTTGGAAATTTCAAGACTGCTGCATCCCTCTGCAAGACATCTCACAATTTTGGACTTTTCAGAGCCCGTCAAACCTCTCTTTTGACCCATTTTGCCAAAGGAAAGGAAGTTGCCTAATAATTAAGCACACCTTCTATAGGGTGTTGATGTCATTAGTCAACACCCCGCCTCATAACAGAGATGCACATCACCAGATTTACTTAATTGGTAGTTGGCTCTCAAGCCTATGCAGCTTGGAGTAGGACAACATGTATAAAAAGTATCATGTGATCAAAATACTCATTTGCCTAATAATTCTGCACACAGTGTAGTTGTGGTACACCTACAATAGTGTTCAAACTAATAGCAGTGGGTTAAATAACATGAGTTAAGCACAAAACCTTTATACTAGTTTTTATTTCCATGCATTGGGAACATTGCACATTGTTTTCTAATTCTAAACATGAAGAGAAATGTATATAATTTTTAACTATTTTACAGAAAATAGCAAAAAATGAACAATGGGCTGTTCTAAAAAAATAGCAGTGTCTGCATTTGTCTTTACAAACTCAAAATATGTACTCTTTTTTAGGATTTGGCATTCCTGTGAATCATTAACCTAATACTTAGTTGTATACTCAGTTTTTTAGAACTGCTTCCCATGTATGTTGCATAGAGTCAACCAACTTCTGGCACCTGTCAACTGTTATTCCAGCCCAGGATGCTTTGACTACATCCCACAATTTTTTGGCATCTGTTGGCTTTGCCTCAGAAACAGTATTTTTGATGTCACCCCACAAGTGTTCTATCGGATTAAGATCCGGTCATTGGGCTGGTCACTCCATAACCTCAATTATGTTGGACTGCAGCCAATAATTTGATCGTTTACTGGTGTGTTTAGGGTAGTTGTCTTGTTGAAACACCCTTTTCAAGGGCATATCCTCTTCAACGTAAGGCAACATGACCTCTTCAAGTATTTTAATATATGCAAACTGGTCCATAATCTCTGGTATGCGGTAAATAGGTCCGGCACCATAGTAAGAGAAACGTGCCCATATCATGATGCTTGCTCCACCATGCTTCACTGTCTTCAGAGTGTACTGTGGCTTGAATGCAGAGTTTAGGGGTCATCTGACAAACTGTCTGTGGCCCTTGGACCCAAAAAGAACAATTTTACTTTCATCAGTCCACAAAATGTTTCTCCACTTTTCTTTAGGCCAGTTGATGTGTTCTTTGACAAATTGTATCCGCTTCAGTACATGTCTTTTTTTAACAGTGGGACTTTGCAGGGACTTCTTGCTAAGAGATTAGCTTCACACAGGCATCTTCTGTCACAGTACTCACAGGTAACTTGAGACTGTCTTTGATCATCCTGGAGCTGATCATTGGCTGAACCTTTTCCATTCTGGATAATCTTCGATCCATTCGAATGGTATTCCTCTGTTTTTTTCCACGTCTCTCTGGTTTCACTTTCCATTTTAAAGCATTGGAGATCATTATAGCTGAACAGCCTATCATAGTCTGCACTTCTATATAAGTTTTACCCTCTCCAAACAACTTTTTAATCAAAGTACGCTGTTCTTCTGAACAATGTCTCGAATGACCCATATTTCTCAGGCTTTCAAAGAGAAATGCATGTACAACATGTGCTGGCTTCATCCTTAAATAAGGGCCACCTGATTCACACCTGTGTCTTCACAGAATGATTGACCTCACTATTGAACTCCACACTGCTATTATTTTGAACACATCCCCTAACAATTAATTATTCGAATACACAGACTCATAAACATGCAGATCATGAATGCGGAGTTTGTTGGTTTTCTTAGAATCTACTGCACCAACCGGTAAATTGTTTGTCATGTGGTGGTAATATAATATATACCAAAAACAGTGATTAATCTCGTTAGTCATATTGGACTGCTATTATTTGGAATACTACTGTACATACTATGCACCTCCACTATGGCATCCATGCAGCAAAAAGGAGTCAAACAATTCTCCTGTGACTTTTCACACACAACACTAACAAGAATGGCAAATGCCTGAAGTGAATCGACCAACGTTTGTGGTATCAGATGCCTCTTTACGCTTTTTCTCTTCCTCTTTTGCGTTGTCATGAGGGAGAAGAGAAAATATCCTGGCATAATGATCCCGCGAATACAGCACATAGCCTATCTAAACTTTGTACACTTTTCCATCCTAATCACAACAATCCAATATCCATAACACCCACATATATACCAGAACTTACACAAAACAGATTTAATTCACGCAAAAGAAAAGAAATCTTTTGGATATATAAATTACAAACCATTTGTTCTCTTGGTGTAAATGAAATGACGAACAAGACCCTATGTTGATAGAAGATGTACAACAATTAACCTCAAGGGACTCTTCAGGATGGACATAATTGTTTCTTTTATTGGAAAAAAAAACTCTCTCCTGAACTGCCCTATTGTGGCCTGTTACGTCATCTACTGGTGGAATACTGAACTGCACCTCATTCATGTGTTTTACTAGAAATTAACAAGGTAATATTAGTAACAGTAACGCCTTTGCGACTTCTCTTTATGACCTCCCCCTCTTTGATGTGGGCTCCGACGCTGAGCCCGCATCGTTTCAGGCACATGACAGCTGATTTGATCAGATGTGCCCCTAAAAGCCACAAGTGGAATTACCCCTGCCACGTGATCGCGAGGTGCTGATTGGTTGACATGACAACCCGGGGTCTGCAGGAGACCCCTATGGTTGTCATTGTCGACCTGCTATGACCATCGCCCTGCGTTCGGTGTTCATAGCAGATGAGCATTTCTGCTACACATAGCAGGGCTGAAGACTTGCTATTAGTGATGATTGAGCATGCTCATTGCTCAAGATTTACGAGCATGCTCGGACGAGCACCTATTATTATTATTATTTATTATTATAGCGCCATTTATTCCATGGCGCTTTACATGTGAAAAGGGGTATAAATAGCAAAAACAAGTACAATAATCTTGAACACAATGTGACAGCGACTGGTACAGGAGGAGCGAGGACCCTGCCCGCGAGGGCTCACAATCTACAAGGGATGGGTGAGGATACATTAGGTGAGGGTGGAGCTGGTCATGCGGCGGTGGTTACTGCAGGTTGTAGGCTTGTGGGAAGAGGTGGGTCTTCAGGCTCCTTTTGAAGGTTTCCACGGTCGACGAGAGTCTGATGTGTTGGGGTAGAGAGTTCCAGAGTAGGGGGGAAGCACGGGAGAAATCTTGTATGCGATTGTGGGAGGAGGAGATAAGAGGGGAGTAGAGAAGGAGATCTTGTGAGGATTGGAGGTTGCGTGCGGGTATGTAACTGGAGACTAGGTCAGAGATATATGGAGGAGATGATGAGGGCGTGCACTAGTGTTTTTGCAGATTCATGGTTGAGGAATGTGAAGATCCGGGAGCTATTCTTGAGTTGGAGTCAGCAGGAAGTGGAAAGGGCTTGGATATGTGGTTTGAAGAAGAGGTCAGAGTCCAGGGTTACTCCAAGGCAGCGAGCTTGAGGGACTGGGGAGAGTGGACAGCCATTGACATTGATAGATAGGTCAGTTGGGGGGGTGAATGGGATGGCGGAAAGATGATGAATTCTGTTTTGTCCATGTTAAGTTTTAGAAATCTAGCAGAGAAGAAGGATGAAATAGCAGACAGACATTGTGGGATTTTGGTTAGTAGGGAGGAGATATCGGGTCCAGAGAGGTAGATCTGTGTGTTATCAGCATAGAGGTGATAATGAAAGCCATGGGACTCTATGAGCTGTCCCAGGCCTAAGGTGTAGATGGAGAAGAGCAGAGGTCCTAGGACTGAACCTTGGAGGACACCGACAGATAGGGGGCGAGATGAGGAGGTAGTGCATGAGTGGGAGACACTGAATGTCCTGCCTGTTAGGTATGAGCAGTTCCAGGATAGGGTCAAGTCTGTGATGCTGAGAGATGAGAGAGTTTGTAGTAAGAGGGAATGGTCCACTGTGTTGAAGGCAGATGACAGGTCTAGGAGGAGGGGGACGGAGTAGTGTCGCTTAGATTTGGCAGTTAGTAGGTCGTTGGTGACTTTAGTCAGTGCCGTTTCAGTAGAATGGTGCAATCGGAAACCAGATTGTAAGCGGTTGAAGAGGGAGCAGGAGGAGAGGTGGGAGGACAGTTTAGAATGGACATGTTGTTCCAGTAGTTTTGAGGCATAGGGGAGATGTGGTATGGGGCGATAGCTAGACAGAGAGGATGGGTCAAGGGAGGGCTTTTTGAGGATGGGTGTGATAGAGGCATGTTTGAAGCATGTGGGGAAGACACCAGTTGTTAGTGACAGGTTAAAGAGGTGGGCTAGGGTTGGGATGAAGATAGTGGTAAGCTTTGGGATGAGGTGGGACGGGATTGGGTCAAGTTTACAGGTGGTGAGGTGTGATTTGGAGAGTAAAGAGGAAAGTTGATCTTCTGTAATGGTGGAGAAGGTGGTTTTGAAGGAGGAGGGTTGAGTAGGTGTGGGGAGGGGCTGTGGGGGCTTTAGGCAAAAGCTTTGTCTGATGGTGTCAACCTTCTGCTTGAAGAATGAGGCAAAGTCTTCGGCTGAAATAAGAGGAGAGGGAGGAGGCACTGGGGGACGGAGGAGAGAATTGAAGGTGTTGAATAGTTGTTTGGGGTTGTGAGACAGGGAGGATATGAGGGATGCGAAGTATGTTTCTTTTGCGAAGTATTATCTTCAGCATGCTCGGGCTTTACGTTTTTGACTTGCCCCCCTGGGCCGTGGGGTACCCAGAACCGGGCCTTCTGGTGTACGCTGCTGATGGGGGTAGTAGTGGCAACCCGATCCCGTGGCTCAGGGTGGTCAGACCAAAAGGTGGCAGTCTATTTATCAGTGTTTTGAATGTCCAACTACGCCACCCATTGATTACGGTCAGAGATAACCGCCGCTGCAAGGCAGACCGCTGCGGCTGGTGTTGGTGTGCAGCACAGGGATAGGATAACTCCCCACGGGAAGAGTGTAGCCTCAGGGCAGTGTAGGTGGATGCTGGGGGTGATGGTGCAGGCGCAGCAAAGATCACACTGAGTCCAATGGTGCAGTCCAGGGTTTTTACTCACAGTTGTTATCCAAGTCACTTCTGTCAGCAATGACTGCCCAAGTTGTGCTGCGTTCACCAGGTGAGGAGCTCGGTCAACCCCCAGGCAATTCAGGAGTATGGCACAGGACCCCCTTCTGTCCTTTCTCTGGCCTCTCGTGCCCCACTAGTGACCAAACTTCTGTCCAGCTACCGCAGACCGTGTCGGGTAAGCGTTGGCCTCCGCTTCCCGCTATCCTATATGGCGCCTTCCTAGCAGGTTTGGCGGGGGGTCGCACCAATAAATGATCACGATCTCCGGTTCTTGGCTGAGGGATGATTTACCTCCACCAACTTGGGAATCCGGTACCCTTCCACAGCCTGACCATTCACCCAATATAACACTGGTTTGCAACGGTTGCTGTCCGTTCTGCTCTCTTAGGGTCCCTTCTGCCTTCTTGTTTCTGGAGCCTTTCTACTCCTCTGTCTCTTCTCCTTCCTTCCTTCTCCTTCTTCTCTTCTCCTCTCTGGCCCCGGCCTTCTCTCTAGGCCTGCCTCGTGGAGCTGAGCTCAGGCTGAGCTGCGGCTCCCTGTCAGCTCTGACTGAACTACTGTTATGATCTGCTACAGAAACTAAGGAAAGGCAGGAGATCTGTCCCTACAATAGAACTAAACTAGATCCCTACGATGTAACGGGGAACCTGATTAGAGATGAGCGTTGTTCTACTCGAACTGTTCGCCAATCTCAAATTCGAGCTGTTTTGGGCGGTGTTCGAGCCGTTCGGCGAACACGAACAATTTGAGAAAAATTCGGCTGTTCGAGGTTATGTTCGATAACTGTTCGTGCACCAAAATCATAACTGGATTTTTTCTCAGTAATGATGAAATTTAATGTTAATACGCAGTTTGAGTGTACAGCGGGGTGGGGGGAGGGGCAGGGGATGGATCTCTGCAGGAACAATGAAGATCTCCATTTTTTTTTCTCTTTCCCGCATTTACAGTGGGGAGGTGCAATCTGTCAGCCTATCAGCAGCGCACACACGGAGCGAAGTGCTTTTTTTCACACAAGCAAGGGCATGTGTCATTGGCAGTGTATGTCACATGTCCTTGCCCTATAAGACCAAGCCATTTTCCCCGTCGCCACCATTTTCTCACTGCTGCAGCTGCGTGTTAGACGGCACCGCTGTTGCTGTGTGCGCTATACCTTGTTAATTTCAAGCCAATTTTCGCACAAATATACAGATAGCTTGGGAGTAGGGAATAGTTGTGATTGCAGTCCTTTTAAGGACTAGGTTACAGCATTTCCTACGACTTTTATCAGGCAGGTCTGTGCTCTTAAATAGATAGGTTGTGGGAGTAAAGACTAATTGTAATTGGAGTCCTTTTCAGGACTAGGTTACATCAGTTCCTATCAGTTTTTGCCAGGCAGGTCTGTGCCAGTGCTGTGCAAGTTTTTTTCACAGCATTTGGCTGAATCTAGCAAAGCTAATCCTTTTTGGCCTATTGCAGAGTGTGTTAGTCAGTGGAGTAGCCTATCTGTGTTGCAAGATATACCACCTGTGTATAGAATACCAATTTTTTTACTGCACCTAGTGAAGTAAAATCTTTTGGGCATAGCATCATTCTATTAGTCCATCTATACTGACCTCCATCAGGTTGCAAACTGAATCTAATTTTTTTCTGCATCTAGCTCTGAAAAAATATTTGGCCTTCTAGCAGTGTGTGGGTCTTGTTCTATTAGTCCACCTATACTGACCTCCATCAGGTTGCAAACTGAATATATTTTTTTCTGCATCTACCTCTGAAAAAATATTGGGCTTCTAGCTGTGTGTGGGACTTGTTGTATTAGTCCATCTATACTGACCTCCATCAGGTTGCAAACTGAATATATTTTTTTCTGCATCTACCTCTGAAAAAATATTTGGCCTTCTAGCAGTGTGTGGGACTTTCTCTGTTAGTCCATCTATACTGACCTCCATCAGGTTGCAAATTAAAAATAATTTTTATCTGCATCTACAGTACCTCTGAAAAAATATTTGGGCTTCTAGCTGTGTGTGGGACTTGTTGTATTAGTCCATCTATACTGACCTCCATCAGGTTGCAAACTGAATATATTTTTTTCTGCATCTACCTCTGAAAAAATATTGGGCTTCTAGCTGTGTGTGGGACTTGTTCTATTAATCCATCTATACAGACCTCCATCAGGTTGCAAACTGAATATATTTTTTTCTGCATCTACCTCTGAAAAAATATTGGGCTTCTAGCTGTGTGTGGGACTTGTTGTATTAGTCCATCTATACTGACCTCCATCAGGTTGCAAACTGAATATATTTTTTTCTGCATCTACCTCTGAAAAAATATTGGGCTTCTAGCTGTGTGTGGGACTTGTTCTATTAATCCATCTATACAGACCTCCATCAGGTTGCAAACTGAATATAATTTTTTTCTGCATCTAGCTCTGAAAAAATATTTGGCTTTCTAGCAGTGTGTGGGACTTGTTCTATTAGTCCACCTATACTGACCTCCATCAGGTTGCAAATTCAAAATAATTTTTTGTATGCATCTAGCTCTGAAAAAATATTTGGCCTTCTAGCAGTGTGTGGGACTTTCTCTGTTAGTCCATCTATACTGACCTCCATCAGGTTGCAAATTAAAAATAATTTTTATCTGCATCTACAGTACCTCTGAAAAAATATTTGGGCTTCTAGCTGTGTGTGGGACTTGTTGTATTAGTCCATCTATACTGACCTCTATCAGGTTGCAAACTGAATATATTTTTTTCTGCATCTACCTCTGAAAAAATATTGGGCTTCTAGCTGTGTGTGGGACTTGTTGTATTAGTCCATCTATACTGACCTCCATCAGGTTGCAAACTGAATATATTTTTTTCTGCATCTACCTCTGAAAAAATATTGGGCTTCTAGCGGTGTGTGGGACTTGTTATATTAATCCATCTATACAGACCTCCATCAGGTTGCAAACTGAATATATTTTTTTCTGCATCTACCTCTGAAAAAATATTGGGCTTCTAGCTGTGTGTGGGACTTGTTGTATTAGTCCATCTATACTGACCTCCATCAGGTTGCAAACTGAATATATTTTTTTCTGCATCTACCTCTGAAAAAATATTGGGCTTCTAGCTGTGTGTGGGACTTGTTGTATTAGTCCATCTATACTGACCTCCATCAGGTTGCAAATTGAATATAATTTTTTTCTGCATCTAACCCAGCCAATAGTTTTGGCCTAATACCACAGTTTGGCCACTCAGCTCTGCTCGGTTACCATCCATTGTTTTTTGTGCAAACAACTCCAGAGTTGTGAATTAGTTAACCACCAAAATGAGTGGAAAAAGGCCTTCTGCTGGTGGAAAGGGGAATAGGCGTGTTGGGAAGGGGAAAAAAGGTTGTGTCCGTGGGGTAGGTGTTAAAGCACAAGTAACATCTGCAGAAGAAAGACCATCTTCCAGCCAAACTAAAATGTCTACTTCTTTTAGCGGACAATGTGATAAGATCCCTTTCTTACGGCCACGCCAATCGCTACAAATTCCAGATGAGGCACACAAACAGCAGGTGCTTCAACGGATATCAAGTGCTCCTTTAAGTGGGCTCTCCTCCACATCAACTTCAACATCACAAATACTCCAGTCCTCAAAGGTGTCACCCAAATCGCACTTGCTTCCTCACAGCTCCCAAATCTCCAGCTGCCTGTCTGAGTATGAGGTAGAACAGATGGTTGAGTCTGCAGAGCTGTTTACTCATACTATAGCCTGGGAATCAGAGGTCGACTCCAGCGCTTCTGTGAATCCAGACGAGGAAATGATCTGCACTGATGCCCAGAATCTTTATGAGTCGGATCCAGGACCAGACGCAGAAGGTTCTGACCATAATGTAGACCCTCATTCCCAAACTGTAACTCCTGTTGGTGGAGACAATGAGGAAGACGATGATAAGACTCAAATACCTGATTGGAGCGACAACTTTAGTTTTTTGTCAGGGCAGGAACAGGTTGGCTCTGAGGACGACGGGTGTGATAACACACAGGGTGATGATGATGAGGTTGGAGATGCCACTTACTGTCAACCCACAGTCAGCCAAGAGATGAGGTCAGCAGAGGAGGTGGAGGAAGATGCTAGTGACGACGAGGTCAGGTTGCGCCTTCCTGGACAGAGACGTAGTACTGGAAGCACGTCAACAACTGCATCCTCAAACACAACTCTGCCTCTCACCACAAGTCGTGGTGGCTCTTCAGGTCCCATGGGTGCTAAGCCTTGCATAGCCTGGGAATTTTTTCAGATCGATAAAGATGACCCAACTCGTGTTATCTGTAACATTTGTCAGCAAAAGCTAAGTAGAGGCCAAAAAATACATAGTTTGAGTACTTCATGCATGAACCGGCACATGGACATGAAGCATAAGTTGCAGTGGGAAGCTCAGTGTGCTACAATGCGGCCTAGCCGGCCGGGCCAACCACCGTCTGCCATATCTTGTGCATCCGCGGCCTCTTCATCCTCTGTGACTGGGGGGACAGCAGTCACACCTGTTTTGGGGCGCAGACCTGCCACCTCTTTACCCGCAACAGCCAGCGTGATTGGCAGGTCATCATTTTCTTTGGAGGTGGTAACAGCAGCTGGTGTTGAGCGCTGTCCGACATCGATAGCACCACCTTTGGATCAAGGCAACCTAACATGTCCGCCTGCATCTTCCTCACAGACCGGCAGTTTGCCGGGGACACCCTTATCAACCCTGTCTAAGCACAATAGCCAGCCCTCGGTCCCTCAGATGTGGACAAGTAAAAGACCATTTCCTCCTAGCCATGAGAAAGCTAAGAGGTTGAATTTCACCATCTGCAAGCTCTTGGCTACAGAAATGCTGCCTTTCCGCCTGCTGGACACAGAGGATTTTCGAGACCTTATGTCCGTCGCAGTGCCCCAGTACCAGATGCCCAGTCGGCACTACTTCTCAAAGAAAGGTGTGCCTGCGCTCCACCAGCATGTCGCACACAACATCACCGCTTCTTTGAGAAACTCTGTGTGTGACAGGGTGCATTTCACCACAGACACTTGGACGAGTAGGCATGGACAGGGGCGTTACATGTCGCTGACTGGGCACTGGGTAACTATGGTGACAGCAGGACAAGGGGCTGCTGTCCAAGTCTTGCCGTCCCCACGAGTTGTGCGTCAATCCTCTTTATGTCAAAGTTCCTCCACTGCTTCTGCCTCCTCAACCTCCTCTCGGTCTTCCACCTGCACCCAAAGCCTGTCTGGTCATGCCACAAGCTTTCTAACTGTGCAGAAGGGATCCTGCACACCTCCTTACTATGCTGGCAGTAGGGCTCAACGTCATCAGGCGGTTTTTACTTTGAAATGTCTGGGAAATGTGAGTCACACAGCTGAGGAGTTGTGGTCAGCTCTGGAGAACCAATTTCATGAATGGCTGTCTCCACTGGACCTGAAACCAGGGAAGGCCGTGTGCGACAATGCTGCAAACCTGGGTGCGGCCCTTCGCCGGGGCAATGTCACACACGTGCCTTGTATGGCTCACGTGTTGAACCTGGTTGTCCAGCAATTTTTAGCCCACTATCCCAGAAAAGATGGCCTTCTGCAGAGGGCACGGTCGCTGTGTGCTCACTTTCGCCGTTCTCATCCCGCAGCTCAGCGACTTACAGCTCTACAGAAGTCGTTGGGCCTGCCACTTCACCGGCTAAAATGCGATGTGCCTACCCGGTGGAATTCAACTCTGCACATGTTGCAGCGACTGTGGCAGCACCGACAAGCCCTGGTGCAATACGTTCTGACGTATAGCCTGGGCCAACGAGATCCAGAGGTGGGGCAAATCACGCTGGAGGAGTGGTCTCAGATCAGGGACCTATGCACCCTTCTGCACAGTTTTGAAATGGCGACGAAGATGTTTAGTGCTGACGATGCCATTATCAGCATGACTATTCCGGTGATTTACATGCTGGAGCACATGTTAAACAGAATTCGGAGTCAGGTGGTGGCACAAGAGGAGGTGGAGGAAGTAGAGGAGGAGTTGTATGCGGAAGGGCTAACATCTGCAAGGTCCAGACGGTCGGCAGCACCAAGGCGGCAGGCATGTGAGGGTGGGGGAGATGGTTTTACCAGGGCGCATGGTAGCAGCCAAACTAGTGAGGAAGGTGCAGGAGCCCAGGAAGAAGTGGAGGACGAACTGATGGAAGACTCATCAGATGAGGGAGACCTTGATCACATTTCTGTTGTGCGAGGTTGGGGGGAGAGGACAGAGGAAGGAAGCATGATTGTTACCTCGCCACCAACACAACAGGGACTTGGTGCTCCTGGATGCGCAACACACATGAGTGCCTTCTTGCTGCACTACCTGCAACATGACCCTCGAATTGTGAGAATTAGAAATAATCCTGACTACTGGGTTGCCACACTGTTAGATCCCCGGTACAAAAGTAAATTTGCCGAAATTATTCCTGCCATAGAAAGGGATGCACGCATGCAGGAGTATCAGCAGAGACTGTTGCAGAATCTTACATGTGCTTTTCCACAAAACACCAGTGGTGCACGTAGTGAATCTCACAGTTCCAACTTGCCAACCGTGGGACCGTCAAGTGTTCAGCACTCAAACCGTAACAGAACCACAGTATCTGCTGGTAACATCAATTTTGCGGAATCATTTCACCACTTTTTTAGCCCATCCTTTGCAAGGCCACAGGAGACAAGAAGTCTGACACATAGTCAACGCCTAGAGACGATGGTACAGGAGTATCTCCAAGTAAACATTGAAGCCACGACTGTGTCACTGGACCCTTGCTCTTTTTGGGCTTCCAATCTGGATAATGGCCGGAGCTAGCCACTTACGCCTTGGAGATCTTGTCATGCCCCGCAGCCAGCGTTCTGTCTGAACGTGTGTTCAGCGCTGCTGGTGGTGTGCTGACAGATAAGCGCACGCGGCTCTCCACTGATAATGTAGACAGACTCACGTTCATAAAGATGAACAAATCATGGATCCGAAACGACTTTTCTACCCCTGTGTCATCCTGGGGAGAGTAAAAGCTTGATGATTTGTTAAAATCACCCTACCAACCGTTTTAAGCTTTCAAATTACTAATCATGTTTATCTGTATCTTGACTGGAAAATAATTTGGGCTTTGTAGCAGTGTGCAGCACTGATCCTATTAGGCCATCTATAATAAGCTCCACCAGATTTAAAATTAAAAATAATTTTTAGCTGCATCTAGCCCGGAAAATAATTTTGGGGCTCCGAGATGCGCAAGACACATAAGTGCCTTCTTGCTGCACTACCTGCAGCATGACCCTCATATTGTCAGAATTCGAAGTAATCATGACTACTGGGTTGCCACACTCTTAGATCCCCCAAACTTTTCGATCAACCTTTTCATTTTAATAAAGACCAAAAAAATGGTCATTTTTGAAATTATAAGCATTAGCAGGTTGTTAGAAACTGAAATCAAACAGTTTTCAACTCAAAACTTTATTCTAGGTGATGTTACATTTTCACATAGGACCCCTTGTTCGAAAGGAGCTTCTGAACTCTCTCGTCCATTGAATTTGTCAGGTTTTGGATGGTTTCTGCTTCAATTGTTTTGCATGAGGACAGAATACCCTCCCAGAGCTGTTGCTTAGATGTGAACTGCCTCCCGCCATCATAGACACTCCTTTTAATGATGCTCCAAAGGTTCTGAATGGGGTAGAGGTCAGGGGAGCATGGGGGTCACACCATAAGTTTGTCCCCTTTTATGCCCATATCAGCCAGAGATGCAGATGTTTTATGTGCAGCATGAGATGGTGCATTATCATGCAGAAAAATGATCTTGCTGTGAAATACACGGTTCTTCTTCTTGAACCATGGCAGGAAGTGCTGTTTGAGAAAATCCACATACATTATGGAGTTCATCTTTAGCGCCTTCAGGGATCCTAAAGGGGCCGACAATCTCTCTCCCCATGATTCCAGCCCAAAACATTACTCCACCTCCTCCTTGTTGGCGCTGTAGCCGTGTTTGCGTGGGGTGTCCATCAACCAGCCATCCTCCACTCCATCCATCTGGACCATCGAGCGCTGCACGGCATCCGTGAACAAAACAGTTTTGAAATCAGTCTTCATGTAATGTTTGGCCCACTGGAGCCGTTTCTGCTTGTGTGAAGTGGATAGAGGAGGTCGACAGGATGGCGTATGCACAGCTGCAAACCTCTGAAGGACCCTGCATCTTGTTGTTCGGGGGACGTTGGAGGCACAAGCAGCTTCAAAAACTTGTCTGCTGCTATGACAAGGCTTTTTTGCCGCTGCTCTTTCAACCTGACGTAATTGCCTGTAGGAAAGAGTCCTCAATTTGCCCTTATCAGCACGCACACGTGTGTACTGTGAATCAGCTACATACTTCTTGATTGCCAAGACACTTCATCCTGATCATCGCACAATGTTGATTGTAGTCATGCCTTGACCTAAACACTCCACAATTTGTTGCTTCTCAGCAGCCGACACATCCTTTTTCTTTCCCATTTTGGCAGAAAATGTAGACTGCTTAATAATGTGAGAGAGCCTTCTTAAGTAGTCTTGCCTTTCATTGGACACACCTGCCAAACTAATTAGCACAGGTGTCTGCAATTGCTTACAGTGATATAAAGAGCCCTGACACACATCACCATCAATGAGTTTAACTGACAAACAAACAAATTCTTCCCTTATCACTCCTAAACACTTTTTGCATAATAATTTGGAACGCAGTGTACATGTGCTTTTCCACAAAACACCAGTGGTTCACGTAGTGAATCTTACAGTTCTAACTTGCCAACCGTGGTCTGTATGGAATTGTTCAATAAAGGGCCCAAAATTAAGATAACATAGATGGGAGAGGTCTCTATGAATAGGAATTCCTAAGTATTTGATACCCTGTGAGGGCTAGGCAAAGGGAAAGTTGGACTGGATGGAATCCTATATGGATTTGGGGAGGGAGACATCGAGGGCCTCAGACTTCGCTGCATTGATTTTAAAATTTTACCATGTAACAAAGTGATCTATTTCAGCCATAACAGCATTTATGGATATATGTGATTGAGTGATATATACTAGGACATCATCAGCAAATAGAGAGCACTTGTACTCGGTGCCTCCCACCTCAATCCACCTAATATTGGGGTTATGGCGAATTGATGAGAGCAGGTGCTCCGTCACTAGGATGTATAAGAGAGGGGACAGAGGACATCCCTGCCTTGTCCCATTGGTGATTGTGAAAGGTGATGAAAATGTTCTGACGCACCCCCTGGGCCTTGGGACACCCGGAGCCGGACCCTTTTTGGTGGATGCTGGTGGTTGTAGTCTTGGTGGCGGCGACCCGGTTCCGTGGCTCAGGGCGGTCAAACCAGTGGCGGAACTATTTATGTGGTTTTGATGTTTAAATGTCCGACTACGCCACCCGTGGATTGCGGTCAGAGTGAACCGCCGCTACAGGGCAGACCGCTGAGGCTGGTGTTGTGGGTGCAGCAGAGCGTAGCATAACTCCCCACGGGAGGAGTATAGCCTCAGGGCAGTGTATGCGGAGGATGGGGGTGAAGGTGCAGGGCAGCAGCAGTAATGACACGGAGTCAGTGATGCAGTCCAGGGCCTTTACTCACAGTTCTTATTATCCAGACCACGTCTGCAGGTAACGGCTGCCCACGTCGTACTGTGCTCACCAGGTGAGGGGCTCAGACAACTCCCAGATAACTTTGGAGCACTTCACAGGACCCCCTTTGTGTGTCCTTTGTCTGGCCTTTCTTACCAACACTTCTGTCCGGCTGCCTCGGGCCTCCTCTTGGTAAACTTGGCGCCAGTTTCCCTGACCCTATGTGGTGCCTTCCTAGCGGGTGTAGCGAGGGGCTGCGCCACATAAAATGTCAGAGCCTCCGGTTTCTAGCTGAGGGTCGTTTCCTGCCTCCACTAGTTCGGGGACCGGTCTCCCCCTTTGGCCTGACCCCTCCACGCAGGTGGATTCGGGCGTGCGGTGGCGACTCGCCCGTCCGCACCCCTGGGATCCCTTCATTCCTCGTTCCTGGAGCCTTCTCCGCTCCTCTTCCTTCCTTCTCCCTCTTCCAGGCCTGGGCCTCTGTTACTAGGCCCGCCTCCGGAGCAGAGCTCATGCAGAGCCCCTGCTCCCTGCCACTTCTGCTCAGACTTCTCTGCACTGAACTAAGATGGTGCCCACCTTTTATACTCCCTTCTTAATGCACCCAGGAACTGCTTCCTCCCTGCTCCTGCACTACAGGGTTCCCCTTCCTCAGTGTTCCCTCCCCCCACTCCAGCCAGGGACAGGGACTGTCGTGCCCATCTCAGGGGCATATTGGTCGCCCTGCCCCACGGCAATGTGGTGTAATGCATGCAGGTGTCGGGTCCTGATCCACACTCCATCCTTACCTGAGAGTGAGATATCACACCTCTGGGTGAGGTGCAATACGTCTGTAGCAACCGAGCCCTCAGGGTGCTACAGTTCCATTTATCTTCAGCCTAGGTGACGTATTGCGATACAGGGCCGTGATTTTGGCTATAAAAGGGTCCCCTAGACCCCTACCCCAAGCTTTTTAAGAGAATCATATATGGCGTGCCAGGAGACTCTATGGAATGCTTTCTCAGCATCCAACGAGAGTATCTAATTACAAATTTTTAACTGCATCTAGCCCAGGAAATACTTTGTGCCTAGTAGCAGTGTCTGCTAGTCAGCGGATTATCCCGGCTGTTAAGCAAGCTACACCACCTGTAGTTTAGACACTTAATTTTTTCAAAGGAAATGCTTCGGGACCATGGGATACTTAGTGAAGAGCATCAGGAGGCACCCCAAGGCATAGGGGCTGGGACTGGCAGTAGGATGCCTTGCGGTGGACAGCCGAGCTCGATCCTTATAAAAGCTTTTTAACTGCAGCAGCTTTAGTGGACGCTACTGGAGGTGGAATTACCGCGGCTGCTGGCATGAGACTTGCCCTCCAATAGATCCTTGTAAATGGATTTAAAGTGTATTCATTCAAATTAGAGAGACAATTTAAATTAAAAAGCTTAGAGCTGCCTCCACCACAGGGGGGCTCGCTCGACCCACCAGCGGACAGGCACCAGTATTGGGAGAGGGGGGCTGGCCGTCAGGGTTCACCGCGGCTCTGGCACAAACCCGGCGACACGGAGGTGGCACGGGCAGGAGCGGACTGGCCGTGTCGGCTTCTCACTTTTTGGATTTTAGAAGGGCATGACATGCCTATATCTGTGTCTCCCCCTCCTTTTACTCCTCCACCTCTTTTATTTTCGCATGACTATATGTACTTGTCACTTTTCCATGTGTTAGTTATGTCTTCTGAGCAGTTTGTCAGCTTTTGGACACCTTTGAAGGTGTTTTCTATGTGTTTCTATGTGTTTTTGTTTGCCTGCCATTGGTTTTAACGGTGTTCGAAGGTGTTCGACGAACAGTTCGACGAACAGTTCGGCGAACACACAGGTGTTCGACGAACCGAACCGAACTCGAACACTACGGGGGTGGCTCAACACTAAACCTGATCCTGCGATCAGACCCGCTAAAGTCCTCGGCTAGTCTGAACGCAGACCTATAGATGTGGGGGAGGGATCCCTACAAGATCTAGGGACTGGGATAAGTTGGACACCTCCTAGCAGAAATAGTAGCAGTCAAAGACAAACACACAACAAAAAGCATAGAGGTCAGAAGACCTAGCAAAACTAATAGAGAACGGCAATAGAGCAACAAGCTAGCTCAACAGTAGTAAATACAAATGAAGTCCAGCAAAGCCAGGAGGGCGGAGCCGGATAAAAAAGGCAAAAATGGTCATGTGACCAGCAAACTAAAAAAAAACTAACAGGAGAGTTGTAACAGTACCCCCTCTTCTAAGAGGATCCTCCAGATCCCCTAGACCCAGGCTTACCAGGAAACCTCCTGTGAAACGCTCGGACAAGTCTGGGGGCAGAAACATCATCCGCCGTCACCCATGAGTTATCCTCAGGTCCGAAACCCTTCCAAGCGACGAGATACTGCAAACTCCCTCTATACCGTCTAGAATTTAGGATGCGGGAAATCTCATATTCCCCGTCCTCCACCACCGGAGGAACAGTGGCAGAGGCGTCACCATCCGACACATCAGCTTTTTTCAACAGAGAAACATGAAACACCGGATTAATCCTCCAGGACGTAGGAACCTCCAGCCTAACAGCAGATTGGTTAACTATCTGAAGTACCTTAAAGGGCCCTACGAACTTGGGACCCAATTTTTTAGAAGGAATCCTCAATCGCAGATTCTTAGAGGACAACCAAACCATGTCACCAACAGCAAACAAAACCTCTTGCCGTTTCCTATCAAAGTACCTCTTAGATTTTTTGTTAGCCTCCTGAAGATTACCACGCACATCCGTCCAAACTCTCTCCAAATCACCGGAAAAACTCTCCTCCTCAGGCACAGCCGAAACCAATTTGGAAAATGACCCAAAAGACGGATGTCTCCCAGAACAACAAAAAAAAGGCGAACACCCAGCAGAAGAGGATGTATGGTTGTTAAGAGCAAATTCAGCAAGTGGCAGAAACTCAGACCACCCCTCTTGATTGTCTGCCACAAAACAACGCAAGAACTGCTCAACATCCTGGTTCTTCCTTTCTGTCTGGCCATTAGACTCAGGATGATATCCGGATGAAAACGACAAATGAACTCCCAACCTGTCACAAAAGGCACGCCAAAATCGAGCCACGAACTGAGGTCCCCTATCAGAAACAATGTCAGTAGGAACACCATGTAGTCTGACAATCTCCTTGACAAAGGCCTTAGCGAGTGTCTTAGCGCAAGGCAGTTTGATGAAGGGAACCAAGTGACACATCTTGCTAAAACGGTCCATGACCACCCAGATGACCGTGAAACCTTCAGAGGGAGGAAGGTCAGTAATAAAGTCCATAGCCAGATGTGTCCAAGGTGCACTAGGAACCTCCAGAGGGCAAAGCAACCCCGCAGCAGGAGCATGCGAAGACTTGGATCTTGCACACACAGTACATTGGCGCACCCACTTAATGACTTCCTTCTGCCATCCAGGCCACCAAAAACTGCGACCCACAAGTCTCTTGGTCTCAGAAATTCCTGGATGACCTGCCAGCCGAGACTCATGACACTCAACAAACAAATCTCTCCTAAAGGTCCTAGGCACAAACAACCTCCCATGGGGAGTGTTAGATGGGGCATTCTCCTGTGCTTTAAGAATCTCATCCTCCAAAACGGAGTCCAAAGCAGCAATCACAACACCTTCTTGTAAAATGGTCTCCTCCTCCTCCTCAACACCGACCATGGGAGAAAAGCTGCGAGACAAAGCATCCGCTTTAACATTCTTGGTACCCGGGATGTAAGTAACGGAAAAATTAAACCGCGAGAAAAAAAGTGCCCACCTAGCCTGACGGGCATTCAAGCGCTTGGCAGCATCAAGATATATCAGATTTTTATGATCAGTGAAAACCTGAACGGGAAATTCAGCACCTTCCAAGAGGTGACGCCAGTGTTCAAATGCGAGTTTAATCGCCAGCAATTCCCGATTACCAATATCGTAATTAAGTTCAGTCTCGGAAAATTTTTTTGAAAAAAAGGCACAGGGATGTACTCCATCTTTGTTTTCCTGAGACAACACCGCACCAACCCCCACCGAAGAAGCATCAACCTCAACCAAAAACGACTTAGTCACATCAGGCTGCATAAGGATGGGAGCAGAGGTGACCTCTCCTTTAAAAACACAAAAGCTTCAATGGCCTCAGAAGTCCACTGAACCGCATTAGCACCTTTCCTGGTGAGATCGGTCAGCGATTTGACAATAATAGAAAATTTTTTTATGAATTTTCTGTAATAATTGGCGAAACCCAAAAACCTCTGTATCGATTTCAAACCAATAGGCCTAGGCCATTCCTGTACAGCCTGAACTTTAACCGGGTCCATCTCAAAACCTTCACTGGAGACAATGTAGCCCAAAAAACTAATTCTCTGTACAGCGAACTCACATTTCTCCAGCTTAGCAAAAAGCGAATTGTCCATTAATAACTGTAATACCTCACGTACGCTCCGCCAATGAGACTCCAGATCCGGCGAATAAATCAAAATGTCATCCAAATACACAACCACATCTTTGCCGATTAAAGGTCTAAGGATATCATTAATAAGATTCTGAAAAAATGCAGGAGCATTGGTGAGACCAAAAGACATAACCAGATTCTCAAAATGACCCACAGGAGTGTTAAAAGCAGTCTTCCATTCATCACCCTCCTTCATGCGCAACAAATTGTATGCCCCCCGGAGATCAATTTTAGAGAACCACTTGGCCCCCACTAACTGGTTAAATAAATCAGGAATCAATGGCAGTGGGTAAGGATTGCGTACAGTAATTTTATTAATCTCACGAAAGTCCAGACAAGGGCGTAAACCGCCATCTTTTTTTTTTACAAAAAAAAAACCAACAGCCACAGGAGACTTGGAAGGCCTAATGTGACCAGCGGCCAAGCTTGTCTGTATGCATTCCTCCAAAGCCTTTCTCTCAGGAATAGTAAGATTAAATAAATGACTCTTAGGAAGAGTCGCTCCAGGGACAAATTCAATGGTAGAATCATAGTCTCTATGGGGAGGCAAAACCTGCGACTCCTCCTCAGAAAAAACTCTCCAAAAATCCTGAATAGGTACAGGCAATTCCCCTTTATCCACAGCAGCAATTCGCCCGTTACAACACTTGTCATAACACTTAGGGCTCCAGGACTTAATTTCATTGGTAGACCAATCCAGTACAGGATTGTGCAATTTTAACCAGGGTAACCCCAATATTACTGGAGAAGGCAAATTATCCAATACCACCAAATCCAAATTCTCTTGATGAATACCATTAATAGTGAGGGGAAATTCACAGACCTTGTGAGTAACACTCTTCAAGGGAGAGCCATCGACAGAAACCACAGCAATAGGGGATGACAAAGTTTTAGGTTCTAATCTAAGTTTTTCCAAGAATCCCCCATCAATCACATTCAGAGTAGATCCACAATCCACAAATACCCGAAATTCAATTAATTCATCCTGAGCAGCAGTAGTAGCAGATAGGAATACCCCCTTAGAATTTAAACAGGCAATACGGGCATGACTGACCATTTTTTTTTCTTTCTTCATACAAAGCACACAGCCCTTAATAAGATGACCAGAATTTCCGCAATAGAAACACAAGCCTTCAGAAAGTCGGCGGTCCTTTTCCTGAGAGCGGAGCGCCATCGCCCCAATTTCCATCGGCTCTCCATTGTCAGCACAGAACCTCTCAGGACTCGAAGCTGACATAGCAGAGGATTGGCTCTCATTAACCCTTGCACGCAGTCTCCTGTCCACCCGTATAGCTAATTGCATTGCCTCCTGCAAGTTTCCAGGTGTGGGATAAGCAATCAGTAAATGCTTAACCCTTTCACCTAGCCCTGCAAGAAACAAGCTTTTCAAAGCTGAATCGTTCCACCCCACCTGGGCAGACCACCGACGGAAGTGAGAACAATATTTTTCCACATTACCTGATCCCTGCCTCAAACGTCTTAATTCAGACTCAGCAGATGAGACACGATCAGGATCATCGTACAACAAACCCAAAGCAGAAAAAAAACTATCCACTGAACTAAAGCACGGATCACTAGGTTGGAGAGAGAAGGCCCATCCCTGAGGATCTTTGCGCAAAAGTGACATTATGAACCCTATGCGCTGTGATTCATCACCAGAGGATCCGGGTCTCAAACGAAAATATAATAGACAAGCATTTTTAAAAGAAAAAAAATCTTGTTGTTCGCCAAAAAATAGATCAGGCAGACGTACCTTTGGTTCCACAACTCACGTGTTGTTGGAGCTTGGTCACCTCCAGAGAGAGTCCCTGCAAGCGTTGAGCCAAATCTTGCACCGAGATCATGTTGGAAAACTGGAGGTCTTTCCCCAGAGAAAATCCTTTCCCTTTTTTTTTTTTTTTTTTATGGCTGGACTTACTGTTATGATCTGCTACAGAAACTAAGGAAAGGCAGGAGATCTGTCCCTACAATAGAACTAAACTAGATCCCTACGATGTAACGGGGAACCTGATCCTGCGATCAGACCCGCTAAAGTCCTCGGCTAGTCTGAACGCAGACCTATAGATGTGGGGGAGGGATCCCTACAAGATCTAGGGACTGGGATAAGTTGGACACCTCCTAGCAGAAATAGTAGCAGTCAAAGACAAATGACGCGCCCCTGAGCCTGTGTCGCGCTGCGTTGCGCACGCGGGAGCTTACCTGGAGCCGGATCTCTTGAGGGTTGTAGTCTCATGGCGGTGACCCGGTCCGTGCCCAGGGAGTCAAACTGAGCGGCGATGTAACAGCGGTAGATGCAGGACGACTACGCCACCCGTTGAATGCAGCTATGGAGCTGCCGCTGCAGGACAGTCCGCTGAGGCCGGTGGATGGATGGTGCAGCGTAGATGGTATAACCCCCAACGGGAGGGGTATGGCCTCAGGGCAGCAGATGTGGATGATGGGGGTAGCAGGAACCACTCAGAGACGGTGCGGTGTAATTCAGGGTCTTTACTCGTAACAACGATAGACCCTCCCGGAGTACTTGCTAGTGAACGGGGCCTGGTCAGTGCTTGAGCAGATGGGATCTCCCCTGGCCAGGCGGAGTTGTAGGCCTCCCAAACTGACTGTACTCTTCTGGCTACCTTGCTAGAAGCGGATATAAGTAGCCCACGTCCCTGAGTGTACCGTGTGGTGCTCACCCGTATGGCCGGTGACTCGGGGCCTTCTAATGGCTTCCGCTCCACGATGGCGGTGCTGGTCCCACGCGTGTGACCGTGCCTTCGGGTTTCTGGGCCTGAGGACCTGAAATCCCCTGCCGGTCGGCTTCTGCTGCTGGGTAAGAGTTAGTCCCCACAGCCTCGGACGCCGGGTCCGGTAAGAAAGCTTCTCAGTCAGGGCGAGCTCTGCAGCTGCCAGCCCCTGACTCGTAGTAGTATTGCTTCTGCTGTTTCTTGTCTCTACTCTCCTTGACTGCTAACCCTGCTTCAGCCCCGGGTTTTTATAGGGGAAGTTCTTCCCCTCCCAAGACTGGGCAGGAGGTGTGGCATGCACAGGATCCCTGACCAAAGGACCTCCCACCTGCTCTCAGACATAACATTACATTACTGTGGGAACCAGACCCCTGGGGTGCCACATTCCCCCCTAGTAAAATTTAGTACTCCGGGACTAAACACATTTTAGAAAAACATAACAAGATATAACAATAACAATACAATAAGAAACACATAAAGGTGGTCACGGCATGTCCGTAACCGGGTGCAGTCTTTGAAGAAAGCAAGGTGTCCATTTCACCAAAACAGGGAGACGTAACCAGGTAGGGGTCTGTCCTACCCCGAGTCCTTAACAGTCTCTAGTCCATCCTGGGTTACGCTCCAACTAATTGTACAAGGATTCCCGGTAGATCCACCAAGGATTCCTAAAAATAACTGGAAACACAAAATTATACACAAGCAACAATACACAGATAAACATAAATAAAACAACTTATACACTTCAAATCCTCCAGTGTGCGGGTAACTGGCCTCTAGTGGCCCTAGTGGACCTACGGAGCTGACTGTCTGGCCCTGAACTACAGGGTGTAGGAGCTGTCAAGGGTAAACTGGGCAGCTGTCTACCGGCTCTTTGTCTCACTAGGGGTACGGCAGGCTCACTATAAGCAGAGGGTTGATCCTCCTGTTCTGCTTGTGTGGAGTCTTCTGCCTCCTGGACCGGCTGTTCTTCCAGCTCTACCTGTTGCTCCGTAGGTGCTTGGGATGCTGGTTGGAGGAAGGTGAGTACGGGTACCACAACTGCACCATTGACTTGAGTCCAAGACCGAGGGAAGTCCCCGAGCACAGTACTAACCATATCTTCCCTTTCCTCTACGGGTCGATGGTCTTCTTGTTCCTCTTCAGGGTTCCTCAGTTGTTTGAGACACTTCTTCAGGTGGTCCCGGGATACAATGGCTGTGGTTTCCCCTCCGTCTTTACTGATGGTACAAACCTTCGGGTTCTCGTGGCTTGAGGGCAGTACGGTGTACGGGTCCTTCTCCCACTGGTCGTCCAACTTGTGGAGCCGTCTCTTCCTCTTCAAGACCTGCTCTCCGGGTACCAGGGGAACAGCGGGAGCATACTGGTTGTAAGTTTTCTCTTGTCTTTCCCTAGCCTGACAGAGAATTCGCTCCACGCTCTCCTGTACTCTCCGGTACTGCTGCTGCCTCTCTGTGTCCCAGTCTGTTTCTGGTGAAGTGTCCTCGGGTGTCAGGACTCCCATTTCCAGGTCAACAGGTAACTTACCAGGTCTTGCCCTCATTAGGTAAGCCGGGGTACAGTTGGTGGAACCTACCGGGATGTGGTTGTATAGGTCCACCAGATCGGGCAACTTCTCAGGCCACAGACTGCGTTCTTCCAGGGGCAACGTTTTTAGAAGATCCATTACCACCTGGTTCATTTTCTCACAAAGTCCATTAGTTTGCGGATGGTAGGGTGTCGTCCTTATCTTCCGGCAGCCATACAGATTGCAGAATTCCTGGAAGACCTCCGCTTCAAAGGCAGGTCCCTGGTCCGTCAGCACTTGGTCCGGGTACCCGTGTGGACGGCAAAAGTGCTGCTGGAAGGCTCTAGCTGCTGTTTGAGCCGTTAAGTCCTTGACGGGGACGACAACCAGAAACCGGGAGTAATGATCCACGATGGTTAACGCGTAGACGTAGCCACTTCTGCTTGGGGTCAGTTTTACATGATCCAAGACTACCAGTTCCAACGGTTGCCTGGTGACGATGGACTGCAGGGGAGTCTTCTGGCTGGCACGGTCCTTCCTTCTCAGGTTGCACGGGCCACAGTCTCTGCACCACTTCTCGATGGTTCCCCTCATGCCTACCCAGTGGAACCGCTCGCGCAGCAGGAACTCCAGCTTCTTCCACCCGAAGTGTCCAGCTCCCTCGTGGTATGCCTCCATCACCATGGCTGCGTCTCTTCGTGGCACCACTACTTGCCAGAGTAATTCATTCGTCCGGGAGTTAACCATTCGGCGGCACAACTTCCCTTTGTAAAGGAACAGTCGACTCTTCTCTGCCCATAGTTGTTTGGCTTCCTCCGGAGCGTCTGGTTCAAGGCGAGCCTCCGGCCGAGTCAGCATCTCCTTCACCAGTCGGACGGCAGGGTCGCTGTCTTGCGTTTCCGCCCAGTTGTAGTGGGGTAAGGGGTTCAACGTAACAGCCTGCTTACTCCTTACCCGGTGGGAATACTGGATAGTCCCATGACGGTGGAACGCAGGGAGTTCAACTTCTTCCAGTCCCTCCGGATCTTCTCCTCCGTCCGGCAGGTTGGGCATCCTGGACAGGGCGTCCACGTTGGTATTGGAGCGTCCTGCCCGGTATTTGATTGTGAACTCGTAGTTGGACAGACGGGCCATCCACCTCTGTTCCAGGGCACCGAGTCTTGCCGTGTCCAGGTGTGTCAACGGGTTGTTATCCGTGTACACGGTGAACCGGGAAGAAGCGAGGTAATGCTTAAAGCGCTCGGTGACTGCCCATACTACGGCCAGGAACTCCAGCTTAAATGAGCTGTAATTCTCGGGGTTCCTTTCGGTGGGTCGCAGTTTTCGGCTGGCGTAGGCGATTACTCGTTCCTTCCCCTGCTGGATCTGGGACAGTACGGCTCCTAGCCCGATGTTACTGGCGTCGGTGTAGAGGATAAAGGGCTGGCTATAATCCGGGTACGCCAGGATTTCGTCCCCCGTGAGGGCCATCTTCAGCTGGCGGAAGGACTCTTCTTCCAGCTCCTCCCATTTGAAGGGCGGCTTCTGGTTCTTGGCCTTCCGGGACTGGCCTATCAGGAGGTCCTGCATAGGTGCTGCCTTTTTGGTGAAACCGGGAATAAACCTTCGGTAGTAGCCTACCAACCCGAGGAACTGCCGCACTTCTTTTACGCTGGAGGGGCTTGGCCATTCCTTAATTGCGGTGATCTTATCAGGGTCGGGAGCCACTCCGTCAGCGCTCACCACGTGTCCCAGGTACTGCACCTTTGGTTTCAGGAGGTGACACTTGGAGGGTTTCACCTTTAGGCCGTAACTTGCCAGAGCTTCGAACACTTCCGCCAGGTGTTTCAGGTGGTCCTCATACGTCTTGGAATATACGATGACATCGTCCAGGTACAACAGGACCGTCTCGAAGTTTCTGTGGCCCAGACAACACTCCATTAGTCGTTGGAAGGTTCCCGGTGCGTTGCAGAGTCCGAACGGCATGCAGGTGAACTCGCTAAGTCCCATCGGGGTGGTGAATGCGGTCTTCTCCCGGTCCGCCTCTGCTACAGGAACCTGCCAGTACCCGCTAGTGAGATCCAAGGTAGAGAAGAAGTTAGCAGATCTTAAAGCAGCCAATGACTCCTCTATCCTTGGTAAGGGTTACGCATCCTTGTGTGTGATACGATTGATTTTCCGGTAATCTACACACATCCTCATGGTGTTGTCTTTCTTTCGGACTAAGACTAGTGGAGCTGCCCAGGGGCTACAGCTATCCCTGATCACCCCAGCCTCCTTCATGTCTCTAAGCATCCCCTTGGCGTGTTGGTAGTGGGCAGGGGGTACGGGTCGATACCTCTCTTTTATAGGAGGATGGTCTCCCGTGGGGATGTGGTGTTCTACCCCCTTGACTCGCCCGAAGTCTAACGGGTGTTTACTGAACACTCTCTCGTACTCCTGAACCACCCGATAGACTCCTTGTTTCTGGTGTGCGGGAGTGGAGTCAGTACCCAGATGTAGTTGCTGACACCAGTCCTCCATGTTTTTCTTAGAGCCGTTACCTTCCTCCGGGTGAGATGGAGGCAAGGGTTCCACAGATTGTATAGAATTTTGGTTAATGGTATATAATTTGGCTAGCGTGGCATACCGGGGCAGGTACACTTCCCTCTCCCCGATATTTATTATGCGAACGGGCACCCTCCCATGGCGTACATCAACCACCCCCCGTGCTGTCAAAATGGTGGGCCTACTGTCCGAGTAAACTGGTTCTACCATTGCCTGGTAATCTCTACCTCTCAGACCAATAGCTGCCCGGCACCAAATCATCATTTCACTTTTTGGGGGCATGGCAATAGGAAAAGGGTCACACATTCTTACGCTACCAATCTCACCGCCGGAGAGTTCCACCTGTTGCCGTCGCATCAGTGCCCGGATCTCTTTCTGGAGCACCCGCTGCTCGCCGGAGCTGGCGTTCTTGGCAACCTGCTGTAAAAGGAAAATCACCTCTGCAAGACAATTTTCAATTACATTAGTTCCTAGAGTTATTTTTGGGTGACTCTCATGTTTGTCAATATCTACAATGATCAGTCCCTGTGCTGCCAGTTCGACTCTACCGATTTTGATGGTCACTTCTTTAAATCCGATCTGTGGCACGGGCTGGCCATTGCTGGTGATGATACTCAAGTCGTCGTCAGGGTAGCGGGTAATATCCGAGTCATTCCAGTACTGCTTAAAGAGCACGTACGGGATGGTGGTGACCTGTGACCCGGTGTCCAGTAGGGCACTCATGGGAATGCCATCCAGTACCACAGGCAAGACTGGACGTCCTCCCACATATCTGTCGCGCCAGTTCGATGGGCCTGGTGATCTTTTTCCTGGGGGTTGGCCCTCTACCCCAGGTTGTGCCCGTTTAAAGAACAGTACCTTGCCATATGTCCAGGTTGATTGCAGCGGCGGCAGATGGGTCGTCTGTCCTCGCTGTATCGGTCACTGGGTCTTCCTCTGGCCGGTGGGGTCCTCCTTGGTCGACGCCACGGGATGTCCTCCGGTCCGGATGCCAGCTGGATCTTCCCTGGGGTGGAAGCCTGTAAAGACTGCACAGTTAGGGTTAGCGCAGCAACGCTCTTAGCTAGCTCTTGGACCTGATGGTGTAGGTCTGGAGCCGGGTCATTGTCCAAAGCCTGCGCATCAGCTCCCACAGGCCCTGCCGACAAGGGCGCCGCCTCCTGGTGGTAAGTGATAGCAGGGCGCTTGTGGGTCACAACGCCACCCGGTGCCGGTTCTCGGAGCACCCGGATGGCTCTGTCCTTGAACTGTGCAAAGCCCAGATGGGGATCCTGTAAGGCCATTGCCCGCAACTGGGTTCGGTGGGTATTACAATACAGTCCCTCTATAAACTGTTCGGTCAACAGCCTGTCCTCGTTTCCCACTCCATCAGGGTCGGTCTGCTTAATGGCCCTCAGGGCCTCTTGTAGGTTTAGTGCATAGTCCCTTATACTCTCATGCGCTCGCTGCTTGCACCCGTAGAATCTAAGCTTAATCTCGGCTGAGGTGCGGGTATCAAAGGTGTCCTTCAGCCGGGTTAGTATCCCTGCGACAGTCTTCCTCCCAGGTGGCCAGGATTTTACTTCCCTTTTGGCTGCCCCGGTTAGTTGGGCCACCAGGATGCTCACTTTTTGCTCTTCTGTGAGGGGGTACACCTGGAAGAGGCTATCCAGCTTTTCTCTAAAGTCATGCAGGGTATGTGACTCCCCTGAGTACTGGGGTAGCCAAGCTGCTCCCGGGATATAGGGCATGGTGAAGGGCATAACTGCAGCAGAGGTAGCGCTGGCGGGGGTTGAGGCAGTGAAGCTCTCCTCCGTATCCGACATCTTCCTCCCCCCTAGTGGACCGTGGCCTACCTTGCGATGATCCTCTTCCGTAGGCCGCGGCTCCGCAGTGGATCGTCAGGGTTGAGGACCTTCCGTCGCGCTCCTGTGACGTCGGCGTCTGCTGGGCTCCTTCCAGGACCTTACGCAACGTCCGGACGTGAGGCGGGGCTTCAGTTCTCGCGCGCTTTCGGAGTCCACGCCCCTCTTCTTCCCGCGCGGCGTCCTCAAGATGGCGTCCAATGGCGGGAAAACTCCACGGATGGCGGGAAGAAGGCAGAAGATGGCGCCGGATGGCGGGAAACTTCACCGATGGCGGGAAGAAGGCTGAAGATGGCGCCGGATGGCGGGAATCTTCACCACAGGTAAGTTTGAAAAGTCTCTTTTTCAGGCACGCAGTACCCGGTGGTTGCGGGCACGAACTCCTGCCGACTACGCCAAAGTTGACGCGCCCCTGGGCCTGTGTCGCGCTGCGTTGCGCACGCGGGAGCTTACCCGGAGCCGGATCTCTTGAGGGTTGTAGTCTCGTGGCGGTGACCCGGTACGTGCCCAGGGAGTCAAACTGAGCGGCGATGTAACAGCGGTAGATGCAGGACGACTACGCCACCCGTTGAATGCAGCTATGGAGCTGCCGCTGCAGGACAGTCCGCTGAGGCCGGTGGATGGATGGTGCAGCGTAGATGGTATAACCCCCAACGGGAGGGGTATGGCCTCAGGGCAGCAGATGTGGATGATGGGGGTAGCAGGAACCACTCAGAGACGGTGCGGTGTAATTCAGGGTCTTTACTGGTAACAACGATAGACCCTCCCGGAGTACTTGCTAGTGAACGGGGCCTGGTCAGTCCTTGAGCAGATGTGATCTCCCCTGGCCAGGCGGAGTTGTAGGCCTCCCAAACTGACTGTACTCTTCTGGCTACCTTGCTAGAAGCGGATATAAGTAGCCCACGTCCCTGAGTGTACCGTGTGGTGCTCACCCGTGTGGCCGGTGACTCGGGGCCTTCTAATGGCTTCTGCTCCACGATGGCGGTGCTGGTCCCACGCGTGTGACCGTGCCTTCGGGTTTCTGGGCCTGAGGACCTGAAATCCCCTGCCGGTCGGCTTCTGCTGCTGGGTAAGAGTTAGTCCCCACAGCCTCGGACGCCGGGTCCGGTAAGAAAGCTTCTCAGTCAGGGCGAGCTCTGCAGCTGCCAGCCCCTGACTCGTAGTAGTATTGCTTCTGCTGTTTCTTGTCTCTACTCTCCTTGACTGCTAACCCTGCTTCAGCCCCGGGTTTTTATAGGGGAAGTTCTTCCCCTCCCAAGACAGGGCAGGAGGTGTGGCATGCACAGGATCCCTGACCAAAGGACCTCCCACCTGCTCTCAGACATAACATTACATTACTGTGGGAACCAGACCCCTGGGGTGCCACACAAACACACAACAAAAAGTAAAGAGGTCAGAAGACCTAGCAAAACTAACAGAGAACGGCAACAGAGCACCAAGCTAGCTCAACAGTAGTAAATACAAATGAAGTCCAGCAAAGCCAGGAGGGCGGAGCCGGATAAAAAAGGCAAAAATGGTCATGTGACCAGCAAACTAAAAAAAACCTAACAGGAGAGTTGTAACAACTACTCTCTACTCCTTTTCTCTCTACTCTCAACAAGATGGCTCCCACCTTTTATCTGCTTCTCTGTGTCTGAGCTCAGGTGACCTGCACCCAATGAGCTCCTTCCTGTGCTCCAGAAACTGTCCCCTTTTGCTCCCACACCACTGGGTTCTCTCCTCCCTCCCCACTCCAGCCAGGGACATAGTCAGTTGTGCCTGCAATATGGGAGCACCGGCGAGCTGTCCCCCGGAAATGGGGAGTGTATGTGTGTGCAGCCAACTGAGCCCTGGTCCACACTCCATCCTTACCTGGAAGTGGAATATCACACCTCTGGTTGAGGTGCAATACCCCTGAAGCAACTGAACCCTCGGGGCGCTATATTTCCGTAGCTCCGTGAACATGATTTGCGACTGTTTGACAGCTTTAATACATGTGTGGAATGCTGGAAAAACAGGCATTCCTCACATGTATTAAAGCTGTCAAACAGTCGCAAATCACTTTCCCGGAGTGACGAAAACTTAAAGCCCGAGCACACTGAAGATAATAGGTGCTCGCCTGAGCATGCTCGTAAATCTCGAGCAATGAGCATGCTCGATCATCACTATTTGCTATGTGTAGCACAAGTGATCAGACGATGGCAGCTTCAACTCTCCCAAGGAGACTATTAAAGTAGGTAAAAAGTAAAAAAAATGTTTTAAAAATATTTAAAAAATGTAACAGTTCAAATCACCCTCCTTTTGCCCCATTCAAAATAAAACAATTAAAAATAAAAAATACACATATTTGGTATCGGCGAGTTCAGAATCACCCGATCTGTCAAAATATAAAGAGAATTAATCAGATCGGTAATGAGTAAAAAAAACAAAACTGTAGAATTTTGGTTGCTGCAACATTGCAATAAAACGAAATAACGGGCAATAAAACATCGTATCTACCCCAAAATGGCATCAATAAAAACGTCAGCTCAGCGCGCAAGAAATAAGCCCTTACCCGGCCCCAGATCCCAAAAAAGGAGATTCCATGGGTCTTGGAAAATGGCTCCATTATTTTTTTTTTTACAAACTTTGGAATTTTTTTTCACCACTTAAATAAAAAAGAACCTATACATGTTTGGTGTCTACAAACTCGTAATGACACGGAGAATCATAATGGCAGGTCACTTTTAGCATTTACTGAATATGTTAAAAAAAACAATTGTCAAATTGCACTTTTTTTGCAATTTCACCACACTTGGAATTTTTTTCCCGTTTTCCAGTACACAATATGGTAAAATCAATGGTGTCGTTCAAAAGTACAACTCGTCCGCGAGAAACAAGCCCTCACACGGCCATATTGACTGAAAAAAAAAGTTATGGCTCTGGGTAGAAGGGGAACAAAAAATGAAAATGCAAAAACAAAAAATCCCAGGATGGTAAAGGGGTTAAATGAGCAATGTATATATGTGATTTGTTTTTTGAAATCTATGTCTTAATCCACAGTTTTTAATACACCGTATTTTACAGACATTAAAGGTTTTAGAGGAGGAAAATAGAAAAAAAATGTGAAGAAAAAAATGTCATGCTGCATTGTTATGGGGAAGGGTCTCCTGCTGGCACTGTTTATGGCCCCCACACGCCGATGTCAGCTGCCGGAATATTCACTGCTCCCCATGCCCGGGGGTGTGTAGAAAGTTTTAAGAAAATTATACAAACAACCTTTTCACCTATCTAGATTAGTGCCCTTATGGGAAAATCCTAGATTTATTCAGGGTAAACAGAACAAGCTTTGTAAGCAATGGAACCAGAAAGGGATTTATTAAATGTTAATGAAGGAAGGCTGCTCACCTGGCTGGAATTCTCAGGGATGTATGATATGGGAGATCATCAATGTCTACAGTACCACCAAACAGTTACTTTCTACAGCTCTATGGTGAGAGATTTCGGGAAGGTGGCAAGGAGGGGTGATTTTGACAAATTGATGTGGTCTAGCTCATGGGTAAATTCCCTATCCACAATATACCAAAGGATTAAGAGACAAATTCTGCACACTGCGGTACCTGATTTATTTATCCATTGGAGTATAGCGCTAAATGACACTTAGAGAGATGGTAAACTTTTGACGGGCTTGGATAAAGTAAAAATAGCAATGAACAATGGAGAGAAATGCAGAACAAACTGATTCATAATGCCATTTATGCTTTCAATTTTTCCTACAAAGATGCTTCATCACATTATTTATGAAAATGCCCAAAATGTAACCTAAAACCAATTTGTTTGATAGCATCAGGCGATGCCCTTCCACCCAAATGGTGTGGGAAGAGACCCTTCTCTATTTAGATAATGGTTGGAGAATTAAAGTCCCACAGTCTCCTCGGGCATGTTTATTTCATCATATTGTAACAGAACATCGGGAGGATGGGGACAGAGTTCTGTCTATACAGATAATACATGTAGTTCTATTGGTGGTTAAAAAATGTATACTTAGATATTGGTTGAAGAACGAGACACCTCAATTATCTGAAATAATCAAAACTCTGAAAACCTTATTAGTTTATGACAAACTTGAGTAAGAAAGACAAAAAGAAAAGTCGACGACAGCGTTTTTTCACAAACTGAGATCTTTTAATGAATATAGCAATACACAATCTGATATGTCACAGCTGATGAAAGTATTCTGACACACATCCTGGTATCATACGGAGGAACATAGGGGGACAACAGGATTACTTAAAGTCTAATGGATTCACTTATTTTTACATCTATTCATATAAGGATTTTAGAAAAGTGTTTTTTTGTTGTTTTGCATGCAGAGTTAAAAATTGAATCTGTTAAAATTGTGGAAAAAAAATTATTGGATGGATTTCACACTTATTTATAAAGATGCGGTCTGTGTTGGTAAATGTCATGGAGATTCTAGGATTATAACCTGATTTGTTTGTCTATTTTGTCTCATTAAATAAAGTTTGTTTAAAAAAAAAAAGATGAGAACACTAGATTCCATCATGACATCATAATTAACCATCACTACTTACAGAAGTGTTTACACCCATATAGTCACTTTGACATTCCGGTGTCATTGCTGTCAGTGAGAAGCTACATAGCTAATCATATACTGATTGCGCTTGGATTTACTTTGGATTTACTTGAAATGTCTGAAATTCCTTCAGACAGACTTCAGGTGTTAGCACTGCTCCAGGGGATTCTTACCACCTACGCCCCTGACATTGTGCTACCACTACCCGATGGCGTCCTCAGCTTCACTTACCGGCTGGTTATGAAGCTTGTGATAGACTGCCTGACCAAATACCACAAAGGTCGTATTAGCTCAGAATATCTTGAGCATTTACAGCAAAACATCTGGACAATCGTACAGCAGGTAAATAGCAGGCAATCTGCACAAATCTTATAATAATAATAATAATAGAATATGATAAGGGATTACAAGTTTAAGTTTAACCTGTTCCAAATACTAAGATAAGAATAGCTGGGGCCAAAAATAGGGAATACAGGCTACATGACAAGGGAAATTGAGGTATCTAAAGGGTTAATTGAAATAGGGACAGGAAGGTTGTTACCGTGGGGTGAATGGGATTGGTTAACCTTGTAAGGACCAGGAAATTTGACATTTTTTGCTGTCATTTTTTCATCACTTTCTTTTAAGAGCCATAACTTTCTTATTTTTCTGTTGGTGTTTGTGAGAAGAGTTGTAGCTTTGAGTGGCTCCATTCTTTTTACCATAAAATATACAGTAGTTTTTTTGGGGTTTTGTTTTTACGGCGTTTGTTATGCAGTAAAAATGACCTGGAAAAATGTTGTTCCACGTCAGTCCGATTAAGGCGATACCGAATATGCAAAGAAAATTCAGAATATTGCGAAAACATTTTTTTGCTTTGTGTCGCTAAATTCTGAGACCCGTAACATTTCTTATTTTTCTGTTGATGGGGCCCAGTGAAGACTTGTTTTTTTACGCTGTAAGATATGGAGGAGAGGAAGGAGGATTTAAAAGGCGGTGCTTGATAAATAGAGGGTTTGGGGAGATGTGATTTTTAATTGTCACAGGCCGATTTACATAAGTCGTAAACAGTCATGTGTCTTACTTACACGCCCTAGGTGTGGAGGGTGGACGTGGAGATATAAAGGGAACCTGTCGCCTAAAATAATGCTATTAACCTGCAGGTTAATAGCGTTCTGACACCATGCAGCCGCCACACTCAAATAAACTGTATCCCCCCTGGCAGCCTCGCTCTTTCAGTCATATCGGTGGCGCCGGCAGGCTTTCAGTCACCGTTCTCTGCATAGTGAGCAGCGGCTGTAACCGCACCCGGCACTGACAGACAGTCGGTGCAAATATAGCCGCACAGTGTCAGAATGCTGCTAACCTGCATATCAACTCCATATCTGCAGGTTAATAGCATTACTTTACATGACAGGTTCCTTTTAGAGGTTTACAAATGACCGGATCCCTCGTCAGCTGTCATGTAGTATTTGTAGTGCCGATATCAGGAGTAACATGGTGACATAAATGGCTTCCTCCATTCTGCACTTTCTCTCATGATTTTCCTTTCTTGTTTATTTCCATCTCTATAGGCTGAAGAAAAATCCCATAGTGGAGAATTGGCCTTTATTAAACAACTGGCCCAGAATGTCCTGCTTGTACTGGAGTATCCGGCCTACTCCCTGGAGCGCCTGGTAAGGAGCCATCGTCTTCTATATCTCATGTCCTTGTTGTCTGATCTTCTCCAGATTACCGTCATATAGCGGAAGCTCAGATTTATGGTGGTAGAGGCCTCCCTGTCTGCTCCAGGCAGACACAGGACATTTTATGGCCGCCTGTCTCTGCAGCTCTATTATCTGTGAGGCCAGTCTGTACTCAGCGGTGCGGAGTTAGTATTTCCGCTTCTGTCTCTCTCGATCATCACAATCTTCCTTCTTATAAATGCTGCAGTTCTGATAGAAGATATTAGAGATCAGTTGTAGATACAAGTCCCTTATACAACCCCTGGCAAAAATTATGGAATCACCGGGCTCGGAGGATGTTCATTCAGTTGTTTAATGTTGTTGAAAAAAAAGCAAATAACAGACATGGCACAAAACTAAAGTCATTTCAAATGGCAACTTTAGGGCTTTAAGATACACTAAAAGAAATCAAGATTAAAAATGTGGTACTCAGTAAGGGTAATTTTTTTCATACCAAGCAGAGGGAAAAAAATATAGAATCACTCAATTCTGAGGAAAAAATTATGGAATCATGAAAAACAAACACACAAAAGAACACTACAATACATCACTAGTATTTCGTTGCACCACCTCTGGCTTTAATAACAGCTTGAAGTCTCTGAGGCATGGACTTAATGAGTGACAAGCAGTACTCTTCATCAATCTGGCTCCAACTTTCTCTGATTGCTGTTGCCAGATCAGCTTTGCAGGTTGGAGCTTTGTCATGCACCATTTTCTTCAACTTCCACCAAAGATTTTCAATTGGATTCAGATCCGGACTATTTGCAGGCCATGACATTGACCTTATGTGTCTTCTTTCAAGGAATGTTTTCACAGATTTTGCTCTATGGCAGGATGCATTATCATCTTGAAAAATGATGTCATCATCTCCAAACATCGTTTCAATTGATGGGATAAGAAGACTGTCCAAAATATCAATGTAAACTTGCGCATTTATTGAAGATGTAATGACAGCCATCTCCCCAGTGCCTTTACCTGACATGCAGCCTCATATCATCAATGACTGTGGAAATTTGCATGTTCTCTTCATGCAGTCATCTTTATAAATCTCATTGGAACGGCACCAAACAAAAGTTCCAGCATCATCACCTTGCCCAATGCAGATTCGCGATTCATCACTGAATATGACTTTCATCCAGTCACCCACAGTCCACAATTGCTTTTCCTTAGCCCATTGTAACCTTGTTTTTTTTTGTGTTTAGGTGTTAATGATGGCTTATGTTTAGCTTTTCTGTATGTAAATCCCATTTCCTTTAGGCGGTTTCTTACAGATCGGTCACAGACATTGACTCCAGTTTCCTCCAATTCATTCCTCATTTGTTTTGTTGTGCATTTCCTGTTTTGAAGACATTTTGGATTAAGTTTCCAGTCTTGATGCTTTGATGTCTTCCTTGGGCAACATTGTGTGATGATTTACCTTCTTTTAAGAGTTTGATAATCCTCGAATTTGTTTTAATTGACATCTCTCGTGTTGGAGCCATGAGTCATGTCAGTCCACTTGGTGCAACAGCTCTCCAAGGTGTGATCACTCCTTTTTAGATGCAGACTAACTAGCAGATCTAATTTGATGCAGGTGTTAGTCTGGAAATGGAAATTTACAGTGTGATTCCATAATTTTTTCTTCAGAATTTAGTGATTCCATATTTTTTTTCCCTCTGCTTGGTCTAAAATAAATTACCCTTACTGAGTACCTCATTTTTAATATTGATTTCTTTTAGTGTTTCTTAAAGCCCTAAAGTTGCCATTGGAAATGACTTTAGTTTTGTGCCATGTCCGTGATCTGTTTTTTTTCAACAACATTAAAAAACTGAATGAACATCCTCCGAGCCCGGTGATTCCATAATTTTTGCCAGGGGTTGTATATTAATGTGGATTTACTGGGGGGAGCGGCTTTGTACAGTTCGTCCAATACTGAAATTATCCAGGAAATCCAATGTTTAGTCCTTCCTGTCTATTGTATGTGGTAATGTAGTATTTGTGAAATGTTATATTAATTGTATATATTATATCCATCAGGAAACATCTGAAGGCGACTCCAAAGAGGGGCAAAACGGAAATATTGCTGACCCTGATATCTGTCAGCCGGGGCCGAACCCTGATCTGATGGAAGGTAAGCCGGTCATCTAATATTCTACATACAAATATCAAGTTATAGAGAACGACAGAGAACATGGAGATTTACTCTTCATCCAATGTATGAGGCCGCTGGCGGCTCATGAGCCCCCATGGACTATAATGGAGGGGGTCACAAATGTACAAAGAGGCTCATTGGTCCCCAATCATGTAATTGTTGAGGATTCGGTCAGATCCTGAGCAATGACACGTTCATAGTACAGTATATATATATAGATATGCCATAAATATATACAGTGTGTCCAGAATATCCTTATATCTAGTATATTCCATGTAAAGCGGTCTTATCATTTTCATTATTATATGGATGTGTTATATAAGTGGTGATATAGACTAATACATGTCGTCTCTTCATTATTTTATCATTATTATAGGAATAACTGTGCCGACAAATACTGATGGTGGAACATCTGAGCCACCAGAGATCATCCAGGAATCTGCCAGTGTAAGTATCATGGGACGTCTGTATATCATCAGATGACGGGTGGGAATTACACATCCCATATGACAATGGGATATCTCTGCTCTTATGTAGATCAGACCTATTATGTGTGACGGTGGTGTTATTATTCTGTCTCCTCCGTGTGATGTCCCTTATCCTCCCCTGCAGTACAATGATTTATGTGTATGGGTAATATCCACTTATAATATATTAGTGTCTGTGGGGGGTCCGGCTTTTATCACGTCCTCTACTTCGGTTGCAGTGTAATCAGGGGGAATATAATATAGACGGGAGATCTGGAGCTTTTATCCTCCTGCGGCTTCGTTGTCTTAATGTCATTTCTTATTCCTTTTAGGCCTTGATCGGATCAGTGAATCCTTGTAAGGACGACTTTAATCCTATAAAACTGATCAGCTGTGGAGGATTTGGGTGAGCTTTACTTGGTATAATATTTATTTCTCAGGGCTCTTATGACGATGCCTATATCTCTACGTCCTGCCCGTGCAATGCTACCATAGAGAAATTATGGTTCCACATCACTGTCCACATCTAATTGTCTCTCTTCAGGTCAGTTAGGATGTGACGTGGATGAGGACTTTCCATAGGTGATCATTTATGGAGTGTTATTTTATGGATTTCTAGTGATGGCCACACATCTAGTATTAACCATTAGTACAGGAGATCACTTGATCAGGTCTATGGATGGACTGTTAGTAAGAATTCATAATAAATCATGGATTTTCTTCCTCCTCAGATCCGTCCACCTAGTTCGCCATACAGACACAAACAAGATATGTGCTATGAAGAAAATGGACAAGCAGAACCTGAGAAAGCCAAAGACCCTTAAATGGGCCTTTCAGGAGAGGGACATCTCTACATTCACTGATTGTCCCTTTGTGGCCTCCATGTTCTGCTCCTTTCCTACTAAACTTCATCTGTGTATGGTCATGGAGTATGCACCAGGTAGGACACATCCATTGTATTTATATCCAGCCCACGTCTGCCTAATCCTAGCACCTTATATATAACCTGAACATGTCCACATGGACGGTTACATGTCCACACCGCATTTACTATAATGTTACTAAGATGCCTTGTGTGTCCTCACTGAGTATGGCGGCAATATCTGCTATGGAGGAAAGGAAGATTTCTCTGTATTTGAACAGTTTTTATAGATGAGAATTTTTCACAGAGAAATAAATGAGAGGCTTGTAGATGAGGCCTGGCTCTGTCTCTATGTACAGGGTTCCTCTGCAGTATACGCTCTACATTACACAGTGTATCTCTATATATACCATCCTGTCCCAATATCTCCGCTTGTTTCATATTCACACTCATCATGTGTAATTTACTCTGTAACAGACCCTCACCTGTCATATTTGCTTTTTCCTGTAGGAGGAGACTGTGGCAATCTTCTACAGCACAGGGGTCCTTTACCTATCACCTTGGCCCGTCTGTACATTGCAGAAACAGTCCTTGCTGTGGAATATCTGCACAGCTGTGGTGTGGTGCACAGAGACCTGAAGCCTGTAAAGTAAGTGACCCTTGAGCTATAATAAAGGGGATGAAAGTTAGTTTGTTATACAGTCTATGGGTTATTACTTGGGGCTGACAACATCTTTTCTTTTACAGCCTCCTGATAACATCAACAGGACATATTAAAGTGACCGATTTTGGAGTTTCAAAACTTGGCCTCATGAGACCAACATCAAACATCTATAAGGCTCCAACTAAGGACATCACCAAAGAGTTCCGTGATAAAGAGGTCGGCTTTACTGACAGGATCTTCTACTTTACATATCTCATCTCTTTCTCCTTCTCTGATCATTTCTCATCACATTTCCACTGATGTTATTTGTCTTATGTATTGATCATCATCATCTCATTCTTCTGTTGTTTTCCAGACTGCTGGCACGTCTAGTTACATGGCCCCAGAAGTTATCCTAAGGAAAGGCTATGGAAGACCTGTTGACTGGTGGTCAGTAGGCATCATCCTATATGAATTTCTCTTTGGATATACACCATTTTATAGGGCTTCCCAAAAGGAGAAATTACGCAGTATCCTCAGTGGTAAGTAAAATAATCTGACTGCTTGTCATGTCGCTGTTATTTGGTTTGATTTGTTCCTTGGTTCAGTTTCTAGCTTTTTTAAGGAAAATGCTTTTTTATGTAAATAAATGAAGAGGTTTTATTTCCTGTAATATTTTCTTTTTATATCACAGATGACATTGTTTGGAGATGTAATTCCTTTCCTCCACCAAATGCTCGGGGCATCATCACTCAGCTACTCAGAAAAAATCCAGAACAAAGACTTGGGACAGGTAATATGATAATAGTATTAATAATGACTTATTACACCTCTGGGCAAATGAAGGTGTCCATGAGGATGAGCACTGAAGGTCTCTACCAACGTGTCCATTCCCCATTCTTCATGCTCTAATGTTCAGTACATTTCCTTCATGTTGACTCTTTTAAATCTCCAGTTCAGATTAACATAAACTGTATAGATACGGAGTAGTTTCTCTGACAATAACTGTATCGAATTTTTTCTTGTCTTCCTTTTGCAGGAGGGGCACACGAGATCAAAATTCATCCATTTCTGCGTGCCTTAAACTTTAACAACCTTCTAAGTCAGAAGCCTCTGTTCGTTCCTGATCTAAAATCAGATGAGGACACCCGCTATTTTAGCAGTAAGTAAAATGAGACGTTATCGGCAGAAAACTGCTGAGTGTCTTTTCTTTCATTATGTGTGACAATCAGTTCCCATCATAATGAGTAATAACATGGTGACTGTCTGACCGGCTCTTATACTAATAATTTCTCATAACACTTTTACTTTTCAGATCGCTCTGTGGGTTATAAATTTAGGAATTCAGATGATGGGGACACAAGTGAGGACAATGACTGTCCAGAAATCAAAAACTTTGAATCATCTTCTCAAAGGTTTTCCAAAGTAAGTATGTCTAAAGCATGTAGGTCAATAAAATGAATAAAACCTATGATTAGAAAAAAAGTTTAAAAATATATCTATTTATATTTTATATTTCTTTGTGTTTTTTTAGCTATATACCACCAGTACCAAGATGGTGACCATTGAAGAACCTATGTCACCTCCAGAGTGTACCCCTGAGAACAGCAAAAAACACCCAGACTTGTGAGTAGATTATTATTATTATGAGATTTACCTCTGATATATGCTCAGACACGAGTAACACAAATCTAAATCCAGCATCCACCACCCCATGATAACTGATTGCTGTGGATCTGGCTTGTGATTACACAGCAATATCAGTTGATCATTGCAACGAGCCATTCATTCCCAGCTCTTTATAGGCCAATATTAGTAGTTAGACTCCATTCTTGCTGGTAGAATGGGGTCCTGAGTAGAGATGAGCGGTGTTCGACTAGAACTGTTCGCCAATCTCAAATTCGAGCTGTTTTGGGCGGTGTTCGAGTTGTTCGACGAACCCGAACGATTTGCAAAAAATTCGGCTGTTCGAGGTTATGTTCGATAACTGTTCGTGCACCAACAGCGTGTCCTGCATGTCTGGCGCTATTTAGAGCACCAATCATGCAGGGATTGTCTGCCACTCACTGTAATGCCACAGCCATGGTGGTTGTGGCATTACAGTGATTGCCCAAATCGATGGGAACAGTGCCAACAGTGAAACATGAAAAGCCGGCAATTCAGCAGCGGCATACACCTGTACCCGACAATTTAGAACCGAAAGAATAGAGCTTCACACATAGATTAGATAGATATAAACATGTCAGCCACATATATACGAAGTACAGTGAAAGTGCTGCTTACTGTACTTGTCATTTAGCGTAAAGGATTTATCAAAAAAAATAATAGTGTTTTCATGCACCGTCTCTTTAAAAAAGCCGGCCGGCAATTCAGCAGCGGTACCCGACAATTTAGAATAGAAGGAATAGAGAATCACATATAGATTAGATAGATAGAAACATGTCAGTCACATATATAAGAAGTGCAGTGACAGTGTTGATTACTGTACTTGTCATTTAGAGTAAAGGATTTATTTAAAAAAATAATAGTGTTTTCATGCACTGTCTCTTTAAAAAAGCCGGCCGGCAATTCAGCAGCGGTACCCGACAATTTATAACAGACAGAATAGAGCATCATACATAGATTAGATAGATAGAAACATGTCAGCCACATATATACGAAGTACAGTGACAGTGTTGCTTACTGTACTTGTCATTTAGCGTAAAGGATTTATCAAAAAAAATAATAGTGTTTTCATGCACCGTCTCTTTAAAAAAGCCGGCCGGCAATTCAGCATCTGTACCCAACAATTTATAACAGACAGAATAGAGCTTCACACATAGATTAGATAGATAGAAACATGTCAGTCACATATATATGAAGTACAGTGATAGTGTTGGTTACTGTACTTGTCATTTAGTATTAAAATAAAGGATTTATTATTAAAAAAATTGGCGTGGGGTTCCCCTTAATTTTAGGCTCTAGCGGAGGTTAAGCAGACGGCTGGGGCAGATGTTTGAAGCCTGGGAAGGGGGTAATACCCACGGAGCTTCCCAGGCTACTAATATCAGCCCCCAGCTGAATACATAGCCTTTACTAGCTATTAAAATGGGGGACCCCCCAAAAAAAATGACGTGGGGTCCCCCCTAATTTAATAGCTAGCAAAGGCTAGGCAGACAGCTGGGGGCTGATATTAATAGCCCAGGAAGGGAGCCATGAATATTGGCCCCCTCCCAGGCTAGAAACACCAGCCGTCAGCCGCCCCAGAAATGGCGCATTCATAGGATGCGCCAATTCTGGCACTTAGCCTCGCTCTTCCACGCTGCCCTGGTGCGGTGGCAGGGGGTAATAGGGTTGGGGTTGATGTCAGCTTATAATGCCAGCTGACATCAAGCCCAGGTTAGTAATGGAGAGGCGTCTATAAGACACCCCCATTACTAACCCCATAGTCAAAGTTAAAAAAAACACAAACACCCAGAATAAAGTCCTTTAATTGAAATAAAGACACAATCCTTTATTGTTCTAAATTAAACCATACTTACCGTCACGCCCATTCCAGCTGAAGCCAACGATCTCCTGCAATAAAAGAAAAATAATAAAGCAACCTCATCCTTACCTTTCCATGGTTCCCACGACAGCTTCAGCTCTGCTACATCGAGATGACAGGCTGGACCGCAGCAGAACGCTGCCATCCAGCCTCTCATCCCGCAGACACTGAGAAGCGCAGGCTTGCTTGCGCTGCTCAGCGTCTCTCTGTGACGACATCCAGATGAGCCGAGTTCATGTCCAATGAACTCGGCTCACCTCATGCACGTCACTGACAGCGTGGGAAAATTCTCAAGCTGAAGCGGTGAGTGCAGGAGAATTCTCCCACGCTGTCAGTGACGTGCATAAGGTGAGCTCATGTCCAATGAACTCAGCTCACCTCCTGCACGTCACTGACAGCGTGGGAGAATTCTCCTGCACTCAGCGCTTCAGCGTGAGAATTCTCCCGCTGAAGCGCTGAGTGCAGGAGAATTCTCCCACGCTGTCAGTGACGTGCATAAGGTGAGCTCATGTCCAATGAACTCAGCTCACCTCCTGCACGTCACTGACAGCGTGGGAGAATTCTCCTGCACTCAGCGCTTCAGTGTGAGAATTCTCCCACGCTGAAGCGCTGAGTGCAGGAGAATTTTCCCACGCTGTCAGTGACGTGCATGAGGTGAGCCGAGTTCATTGGACATTAACTCGGCTCATCTGGATGCCCTCACAGAGAGACACTGTGGAGCGCAAGCAAGCCTGCGCTTCTCAGTGTCTGCGGGATGACAGGCTGGATGGCAGCGTTCTGCTGCGGTCCAGCCTGTCATCTCGATGTAGCAGAGCTGAAGCTGTCATGGGAACCATGGAAAGGTAAGGATGATGTTGCTTTATTATTTTTCTTTTATTTCAGGAGATCGTTGGCTTCAGCTGGAATGGGCGTGATGGTAAGTATGGTTTAATTTAGAACAATAAAGAATTGTGTGTTTATTTCAATTAAAGGACTTTATTCTGGGTGTTGTGTTTTTTTTAAATACTTTACTAGAAATTCATGGTGGTCATGTCTAATATTGGCGTGACCCCATGAATTTCGGGCTTAGGGCCAGCTGATAATGCCAAGCTGGCCCTAACCCCTTTATTACCCAGTGAACCACCGCATCAGGGCCCTGGATGAGTTGGGTACAGCGCCAGAAGATGGCGCTTCTATGAACGCGCCATTTTCCGGGGTGGCTGCGGACTGCAATTTGCAGCGGGGGTGGCCCAGAAAGCTTGGGCCTCCCTGCGCTGCGGATTCCAGCCCCCAGCTGCCTAGTTGTACCTGGCTGGACACAAAAACAGGGCGAAGCCCCACGTCAATTTTCTTTAAATTATTTCATGAAATAATTAAGTAAAAAAGGGCTTCCCTATATTGTTGTGTCCGGCCAGGTACAAATAGGCAGCTGGTGGTTGGGGGCAGCCCGTTCCTGCCTGCTGTACCTGGCTGGACACAAATATAGTGCGAAGCCCCACGTCAATTTTTTTTAAATTATTTCATGAATTTCCTGAAATAATTTAAAAAAATTGAAGTGGGGCTTCGCACTATATTTGTGTCCAGCCAGGTACAGCAGGCAGGAACGGGCTGCCCCCATCCACCAGCTGCCTATTTGTACCTGGCCGGACACAACAATATAGGGAAGCCCTTTTTTTCTTAATTATTTCATGAATTTCATGAAATAATTAAAAAAAATTGAAGTGGGGCTTCGCACTATATTTGTGTCCAGCCAGGTACAGCAGGCAGGAACGGGCTGCCCCCATCCACCAGCTGCCTATTTGTACCTGGCCGGACACAACAATATAGGGAAGGCCTTTTTTTCTTAATTATTTCATGAATTTCATGAAATAATTAAAAAAAAAGTACGTGGGGCTTCGCCCTGTTTTTGTGTCCAGCCAGGTACAACTAGGCAGCTGGGGGCTGGAATCTGCAGCGCAGGGAGGCCCAAGCTTTCTGGGCCCCCCCCGCTACAAATTGCAGTCCGCAGCCACCCCGGAAAATGGCGCGTTCATAGAAGCGCCATCTTCTGGCGCTGTACCCAACTCATCCAGGGCCCTGGTGTGGTGGCTCACTGGGTAATAAAGGGGTTAGGGCCAGCTTGGTATTATCAGCTGGCCCCAAGCCCAAAATTCATGGGGTCACGCCAGTATTAGACATGACCGCCATGAATTTCTAGTAAAGTATTTAAAAAAAACACAACACCCAGAATAAAGTCCTTTAATTGAAATAAAGACACAATTCTTTATTGTTCTAAATTAAACCATACTTACCATCACACCCATTCCAGCTGAAGCCACCGATCTCCTGCAATAAAAGAAAAATAATAAACCAACCTCATCCTTACCTTTCCATGGTTCCCACGACAGCTTCAGCTCTGCTACATCGAGATGACTGGCTGGACCGCAGCAGAACGCTGCCATCCAGTCTGTCATCCCGCAGACACTGAGAAGTGCAGGCATGCTTGCGCTCCTCACTGTCTCGCTGTGACGGCATCCAGATGAGCCGAGGTCATGTCCAATGAACTCGGCTCACCTCATGCACGTCACTGACAGCGTGGGAAAATTCTCACGCTGAAGTGCTGAGTGCAGGAGAATTCTCCCACGCTGTCAGTGATGTGCATGAGGTGAGCTCATGCCAATGAACTCAGCTCACCTCCTGCACGTCACTGACAGCGTGGGAAAATTCTCCTGCAATCAGCGCTTCAGCGTGAGAATTTTTCCACGCTGTCAGTGACGTGCATGAGGTGAGCCGAGTTCATTGGACATGAACTCGGCTCATCTGGATGTCGTCACAGAGAGATGCTGAGCAGCGCAAGCAAGCCTGCGCTTCTCAGTGTCTGCGGGATGACAGGCTGGATGGCAGCGTTCTGCTGCGGTCCAGCCTGTCATCTCGATGTAGCAGAGCTGAAGCTGTCGTGGGAACCATGGAAAGGTAAGGATGAGGTTGCTTTATTATTTTTCTTTTATTGCAGGAGATCGTTGGCTTCAGCTGGAATGGGCGTGATGGTAAGTATGGTTTAATTTAGAACAATAAAGGATTGTGTCTTTATTTCAATTAAAGGACTTTATTCTGGGTGTTTGTGTTTTTTTTAACTTTGACTATGGGGTTAGTAATGGGGGTGTCTTATAGACGACTCTCCATTACTAACCTGGGCTTGATGTCAGCTGGCATTATAAGCTGACATCAACCCCAACCCTATTACCCCCTGCCACCGCACCAGGGCAGCGTGGAAGAGCGAGGCTAAGTGCCAGAATTGGCGCATCCTATGAATGCGCCATTTCTGGGGCGGCTGACGGCTGGTGTTTCTAGCCTGGGAGGGGGCCAATATTCATGGCTCCCTTCCTGGGCTATTAATATCAGCCCCCAGCTGTCTGCCTAGCCTTTGCTAGCTATTAAATTAGGGGGGACCCCACGTCATTTTTTTTGGGGGGTCCCCCATTTTAATAGCTAGTAAAGGCTATGTATTCAGCTGGGGGCTGATATTAGTAGCCTGGGAAGCTCCGTGGGTATTACCCCCTTCCCAGGCTTCAAACATCTGCCCCAGCCGTCTGCTTAACCTCCGCTAGAGCCTAAAATTAAGGGGAACCCCACGCCAATTTTTTTAATAATAAATCCTTTATTTTAATACTAAATGACAAGTACAGTAACCAACACTATCACTGTACTTCATATATATGTGACTGACATGTTTCTATCTATCTAATCTATGTGTGATGCTCTATCTTTCTGTTCTAAATTGTCGGGTACCGCTGCTGAATTGCCGGCCGGCTTTTTTAAAGAGACGGTGCATGAAAACACTATTATTTTTTTAAATAAATCCTTTACACTAAATGACAAGTACAGTAAGCAACACTATCACTGTACTTATTATATATGTGACTGACATGTTTCTATCTATCTAATCTATGTGTGAAGCTCTATTCTTTCTGTTCTAAATTGTCGGGTACAGATGCTGAATTGCCGGCCGGCTTTTTTAAAGAGACGGTGCATGAAAACACTAATATTTTTTTTAATAAATCCTTTACACTAAATGACAAGTGCAGTAACCAACACTGTCACTGTGCTTCTTATATATGTGACTGACATGTTTCTATCTATCTAATCTATGTGTGATGCTCTATTCCTTCTTGTCTAAATTGTCGGGTACCGGTGTATGCCGCTGCTGAATTTGCCGGCCGGCTTTTTTAAAGAGAGTGTTTCTGAGCAGTTTGTCAGCTTTTGGACACCTTTGCAGGTGTTTTCTATGTGTTTCTATGTGTTTTTGTTTGCCTGCCATTGGTTTTAACGGTGTTCGACGGTGTTCTAAGGTGTTCGACGAACAGTTCGACGAACAGTTCCTCGAACATCCCGGTGTTCGACGAACCGAACCGAACCCGAACACTACGGGGGTGGCTCAACACTAGTCCTGAGCAGAGTATCCCCTTTATGATGTCCCAAATGGCCTTACAGGCAGGTGTTCTTCCTTTTTGTATTGTTTTCACTTGTAATTTACTTGACTTTCTTCTACCAAACAGGCAGAAAGAATCTCCCCCTTCCAAAACTGATGATGGTGACAATCAGTGTGTCACTGCTAAAAAGTGTGAGTCATCCTCGCCCTCATTGTCAGGTATGTACAGATTTATAGACCATCCCATTATAGGCTATGATAGAAAAGTGTAATGTGAATCTGCACATGAAGGCTCAGATAATGACATACTTTATTCCCGCTGCCCCTGAGTATTCAATTTTTTGTTTTGGTAAAATCCACCATACGGTTCCAGAGTTACTGGCAGTTTTATTTAGTGCTCATTTTTATGGTCTTTACAAGGGGGTGGTGCTAACAGGATTATCTGGGGGGGGTGTCTTCAGCCTCTTCTTCAGTATTATAGCGTGGTAAAGACCATAAAAATGACCACTAAATAAAAAGGCCCCTGTCTGTGGAACTGTAAGGCGGTGTGCTCACAATGCGTTTTTAATCGTTTCCGCAGCAGCAATTCCGCCGCAGAAACGCTTAAAAAACGCTTGGTAGAAGGCCTGCCATGTTCCCCAATGATAATCCGCATCTGCTGTGCACATGCTGCAGAAATTTCCGCTGCGGATTATCATTGAGGAAAAATCCGCAGCACTACCAATTATTTTGCAGAAGTCCTGCGTTTTCACCGCCATTGACTTGCATTGGAACGCATGGAATCCGCATCACTGCATCTGTACATGCGCAATCCATGTGTTTCAATGTGCGGATGGTACTCGGGTCTGGAGAAGAGGAGACTTTCCTCCAGACCCTCCCCCCCCCTACCATAGAACCTGTAAAAAAAAAAGAATAAAATAAAAAATAAATATTATACTTACCTTCTGATGGCCTCCGGTTCCTTGTCTCGGCTTGCCGGCTGCTCGCGGTAGACTAAAGGACCTGCGCTGACGTCATTTAGTCATGTGACGGGTCATGCGACCAATGATGTCGGCAGGTCCTTAAATCTACCGCGAGCTGCCGGCAAGCCAAGACAAGGACTCCGTGGGCATCAGAAGTTAAGTATATTTATTTTTTATTTTTTACCATTCTTTCGGTCACACTATATAAATCCATGCCGGTTGCATGAATTTATATAGTGTGACCAAGTTGTCAAGCACTTTCCAAGTGATGCTAAAATCGCTTGGAAAGTGCTTGACAATCCGCATGCGAAATCGCATGATCCGCATGTCCCTGGCAGGAAAAACACATGTACAATCCGCATGTACAATCCGCATGTACAATCCGCATGCGTTTTTTGTGCCAGGGAGATGCAGAAATGCTCAGGAAAAAATCCGGAGCATTTCTGCATCGTGGGCACATAGCCTAAGGGGGATTTTAATAAAAACCAAAAACAGAGTCCTCAGGGGAGCAGGGGGAATAAAGTAAGAGTGAATTCTGGACACTTAAGACCTGGTGATGAGTCTTCTTTAATCTTACGCTTAAGTGTTATCTGACGGATTATATAAAAACACTTTGGTTGCTGCAAGTAATGTCATGTTAATAAGGGAGACACCACATGGCCGCACACAGAAAAGCTACAAGTGCAGATTAACCAGTTTGAGTAACTCTATAAACATATAAAATGAATCTTTGAGGAGTTTATAATCAACATCTTTTTCTGACTTTTTATTAGAACCTCCAGTTCAGGAGAGAAAGAAATCTGCACTAAATCTGAGAAAACAGCAAAGAACAGATAAAGTGGAAGAGGGTGAAAGTAGTAGGCGAGGTAAGTGTGAGGATAACCTCCATGTTGTATGATGTCAGTTAGATAAGTCATGTGGAGCAGATGTCATCTGTCAGTGGTGGGATTGTCACATGTATGATGGCTGACAATGATCAAGCACCTCTGTATGGAGAAGATTCCTCTACCGGCCTCCCACAGAGACACTACAGTAGTGTCCTCTAATATGGAGTCCCATTACTTACATCGGTTTTGCATCTTTTTTATAGGTTCTATCTTCCGCCGGATGATATCATCCTGCCGGCGTGGATTATCCAGGGCTGCTCGCACTATCAGACAAAGCTGCATTTTTGCCCACTGTCACCAGGGCACCAGAAACATCTCAAGGGCAGAAAACCCTCACATCTAGTGCCCTGAAGAAAGTACAGCACATCCACCATCAATGCTGTACCTGCATGGAAAGAGTTGTACCATCTACTGTACCTGTGACCGTCTGACCAGCAAGAAATATCTGCAAAAGTCAAAGGCCTCCAAGAACATCTTTTCAACCTTCCATGTAATTCTTAATTTAAAAAAAATAAATTGATTAATGTCCTTTTGAATTTAATTGAATATTACTGACATTTATGGCATATCAATGCTACACATGTTATATCCACCTCACGCTCTCCCTCTCCCCATTCATTGGGACCGCACGGGGTGAATGCTGGGTGTGACGCGGGGGGTGATCGCGCCCACAATCCAGCTGTCACGCCTCACTTGTCGTGACGTCAGCGCGGGGTCACGTGAAGCCTGTGAGCGGCGCTATCCTTGGCTGCAACGTAAGCTAATTACAAAAATCCTTAGGGGCCCCGTGGGGATATGACGCGCCCCCTGGGACATATTCCTTTTTGAGGGGAATACCCGGCACCGGATCAGATGGGGGGGTTGTAGTCTCCGAGCGGCTGAGACCCGGTCCCGTGCCCAGGGCGTCAAGCTATGTGTTATGTGGCAGTCCTTACTGATGTTATAAGAGTTCTTTTGTGTCGACTACGCCACCCGTTGTAATGCGGTCACTGTGGCCGCCGCTGCAGCAGGGTCCGCTGAGACTGATGGTGGATGTGCAGCTTGGTGGGATAACCCCCAACGGGAGGGGTATAGCCTCAGAGGGGACAGGCGCAGAGGATGGGGGTTGTGGTGGTGCGGTGCAGCCGGCAATGAAGACAGACTCGGGTTGTGCAGTTAAGGGAGTTTACTTACTGCTGATGTTTCGGTCACTCCAGCTGTTAGTGACCACCCGAGCCGTGCTGCGTCCACCAGGTCCTGGATCCGGCCAACCCCCAAACAAGTCCGGAGCGTGGCCCTGAGCTCTCCCTCTGTCCTTTCTTCAGCCGTCCCCACCAGGGATCCACCTAGGTCCAGCTCCCTCGGGCCTTCTGTTGGGCAACCCTTGGCCTTAGGTTCCCTGACCCTCCATGTGGTATGCCTTCAGGGTGGATGTAGTGGGTGGCCGTGGCAGATGCTGCCCACAGCCTCCGGTCTCTGGCTAGGGATGTTTTTGCCCCCACCAGCTTGGGTTCCGGTACCCTTGTGCTGACTCCTCACCCGGTGCTCTAATTTGGGTTCTTGGGTCCCTTCTGTCTTCCCCCTCTGGGTCTTTCTCTTTCTTTCTCCTCTCTCTCTCTCTCCAGGGCTGCTGTTTCCTTCTCTCTCCTCTCCAACTGACTTGTTCTCAGCGTCTGACCCTGATCTAAGTTGGTGCCCTCCTTATATATCCCTCTATGTGTGAGCTCAGGTGACCAGCACCCAATGAGCTCCTATCACTACCCAGACTGCTCCCCCTATCTGCCCCTACACTACATGGGATGTACCACCCCCCTCCCACTCCAGCCAGGAACAGGCTCGGTTGTACCTGCACATTTCTAAGTGGGAGTACCGTCGGCCTGCTCCTCTGAAGTGGGATGTGTGTAGTGCATGCAGTCTATCTGAGCTCAGTTCCACACTCCATCCTTACCCGGGAGTGGAATATCACACCTCTGGGTTGAGGTGCAATACCCCTGTAGCAGCCGAATCCTCAGGGTGCTACAGATACATTGTGGGGGTGGGGGGTAATCTAAAGTACTGGACAACTTCTTTAAGAAACATTTTTTTCCTGTATAATGACTTAAACCAAAATTTTATATTTTAATAACAAATAGGTAATTTCAGTGTAATTTATGAAGGAAAAAAAGAACTGCCAAAAATTAGGGATTCTGATACATCCTGTATTAGAATAAAGGAGGGTCTCATACACATTCTGGTCAAGTTGACATATAGTAGTACTTCTAGACTCATAAAGGCTATGCACTAAGTGCAAATCCTGCCAAAAAATGCAAGTAGGGTCATCCATACACCATGGAAGGCACCAACTGTAGTGCCTCATTCAAATATTGTGAACAAAGTATACACTGTGTGCAGAATTATTAGGCAAGTTGTATTTTAGAGGATTATTTTTATTATTGATCAACAACTATGTTCTCAATCAACCCAAAAGACTCTTAAATATCCAAGCTTAATATTTTTAGAAGTTGGAGTGGGGTGTTTTTAGATTTGGCTATCTTAGGAGGATATCTGTTTGTGCAGGTAACTATTACTGTGCAGAATTATTAGGCAACTTATTAAAAACCAAATATAATCCCATGCCACTTGTTTATTTTCACCAGGTAAACCAATATCAGTGCACAAAATACAGAAATAAACATTTCTGACATGCTAAAGCAAAAACCAAAAAAATTAGTGATCAATATAGCCGCCTTTCTTTATGATGACACTCAGCAGCCTCCATCCACAGATTGCGTCAGTTACTTGACCTGTTTTCGATCAACATTGCGTGCAGCAGCCACCACAGTCTCCCAGACACTGTTCCGAGAGGTGTACTGTTTTCCCTCCCTGTAGATCTCCCATTTGGCCAACACACTTTTTGCAACCCTGTTGGCTATTTGACATGTAACGCTTGATTGTTCGCTGATCACGCTTCAAAAGTTTGGAAATTTCAAGACTGCTGCATCCCTCTGCAAGACATCTCACAATTTTGGACTTTTCAGAGCCCGTCAAACCTCTCTTTTGACCCATTTTGCCAAAGGAAAGGAAGTTGCCTAATGATTAAGCACACCTTCTATAGGGTGTTGATGTCATTAGTCAACACCCCGCCTCATAACAGAGATGCACATCACCAGATTTACTTAATTGGTAGTTGGCTCTCAAGCCTATGCAGCTTGGAGTAGGACAACATGTATAAAAAGTATCATGTGATCAAAATACTCATTTGCCTAATAATTCTGCACACAGTGTAGTTGTGGTACACCTACAATAGTGTTCAAACTAATAGCAGTGGGTTAAATAACATGAGTTAAGCACAAAACCTTTATACTAGTTTTTATTTCCATGCATTGGGAACATTGCACACTGTTTTCTAATTCTAAACATGAAGAGAAATGTATATAATTTTTAACTATTTTACAGAAAATAGCAAAAAATGAACAATGGGCTGTTCTAAAAAAATAGCAGTGTCTGCATTTGTCTTTACAAACTCAAAATATGTACTCTTTTTTAGGATTTGGCATTCCTGTGAATCATTAACCTAATACTTAGTTGTATACTCAGTTTTTAAGAACTGCTTCACATGTATGTTGCATAGAGTCAACCAACTTCTGGCACCTGTCAACTGTTATTCCAGCCCAGGATGCTTTGACTACATCCCACAATTTTTTGGCATCTGTTGGCTTTGCCTCAGAAACAGTATTTTTGATGTCACCCCACAAGTGTTCTATCGGATTAAGATCCGGTCATTGGGCTGGTCACTCCATAACCTCAATTATGTTGGACTGCAACCAATAATTTGATCGTTTACTGGTGTGTTTAGGGCAGTTGTCTTGTTGAAACACCCATTTCAAGGGCATATCCTCTTCAGCGTAAGGCAACATGACCTCTTCAAGTATTTTAATATATGCAAACTGGTCCATAATCTCTGGTATGCGGTAAATAGGTCCGGCACCATAGTAAGAGAAACGTGCCCATATCTTGATGCTTGCTCCACCATGCTTCACTGTCTTCAGAGTGTACTGTGGCTTGAATGCAGAGTTTAGGGGTCATCTGACAAACTGTCTGTGGCCCTTGGACCCGAAAAGAACAATTTTACTTTCATCAGTCCACAAAATGTTTCTCCACTTCTCTTTAGGCCAGTTGATGTGTTCTTTGACAAATTGTATCCACTTCAGTACATGTCTTTTTTTAACAGTGGGACTTTGCGGGGACTTCTTGCTAAGAGATTAGCTTCACACAGGCATCTTCTTCTACAGTACTCACAGGTAACTTGAGACTGTCTTTGATCATCCTGGAGCTGATCATTGGCTGAACCTTTTCCATTCTGGATATTCTTTGATCCATTTGAATGGTAGTCTTCTGTTTTTTTCCACGTCTCTCTGGTTTCACTTTCCATTTTAAAGCATTGGAGATCATTATAGCTGAACAGCCTATCATAGTCTGCACTTCTATATAAGTTTTACCCTCTCCAAACAACTTTTTAATCAAAGTACGCTGTTCTTCTGAACAATGTCTCGAATGACCCATATTTCTCAGGCTTTCAAGGAGAAATGCATGTACAACATGTGCTGGCTTCATCCTTAAATAAGGGCCACCTGATTCACACCTGTGTCTTCACAGAATGATTGACCTCACTATTGAACTCCACACTGCTATTATTTTGAACACACCCCCTAACAATTAATTATTCGAATACACAGACTCATAAACATGCAGATCATGAATGCGGAATTTGTTGGTTTTCTTAGAATCTACTGCACCAACCGGTAAATTGTTTGTCATGTGGTGGTAATATAATATATACCAAAAACAGTGATTAATCTGGTTAGTCATATTGGACTGCTATTATTTTGAATACTACTGTACATACTATGCACCTCCACTATGGCATCCATGCAGCAAAAAGGAGTCAAACAATTCTCCTGTGACTTTTCACACACAACACTAACAAGAATGGCAAATGCCTGTAGTGAATCGACCAACGTTTGTGGTATCAGACGCCTCTTACGCTTTTTCTCTTCCTCTTTTGCGTTGTCATGAGGGAGAAGAGAAAATATCCCGGCATAATGATCCCGCGAATACAGCACATAGCCTATCTAAACATTGTACACTTTTCCATCCTAATCACAACAATCCAATATCCATAACACCCACATATATACCAGAACTTACACAAAACAGATTTAAAGCCTAGAAAAATTGGAGTAGGACGCCCAACATGTCAAAAAAGGAACAAAAAATGAAGTATTAAAAACACTTTTATTAGTAGAAACATTAAAAAAAATATATGTCTATATAACAATAGTAGAAAAGGTCGTGCAGGGTAGGAGATACACAAACAGCAGATACAGCAGTTTATACGTGGGTCCCCCAGGAGCAGGGTGAAACGAATCCCATCAATAGATAAATAGTTCATAGAGCAGGTAAAATGGTATATACTCAATGTAAACAGCTGTAGGGCATATATACAAGCTCAGAATCTAGGTGGGAAGAGTACAATGAAATATAAAGGGAAACCACTGCTCAGAGTGGAGGGAAGAAGAATGACCAGAGCAGGAAAAAGGTGCAAAGTCAGAGACTCACCCATGGGGACTAAAGTAACCACGTCACCGTACTGCAGCCCCGACGCGCGTTTCGCGTGGCTTCCTCAGGGGGCTGTGGTTGTGGATAGAGTGGGCGCCTTTAAATATTCTCCCAGATGAATCGCTGATTGATGCAGCGCATGCGAAGCGGCAGCGTCCCCCCGCCCCGCGTCACGTCCGGCCAGTTTCCCGGGGGGACTGTGGGCAGCGACGTACACGATGACGTCACTACCCATAATCCCCACGTACGGAAGCCCGACGGGACGCGGCCAAAGGAGGACGGCACTGCGCATGCGCGGCTCAGCGACAGCCATACCAAGTGAGGACAAGGGTAAGGGCAAAGATATCTCTTAGACAAAGAGGGTACTAGCTGTCAGAAACCAAGGTGCAGGTAGAGTAAATGCCCCATTCGTGCTACAAGTATAATAGTGTCATCATAGATATATATTAAGGAGTAAATGTAAGTAAGTATGCATTTTTAGAGTCTAACAGGGACACCATTGCATATACATAATGCGATAATGACTACGGCAGCTAGAGAGAGAAGCATATTCAAATGTATGGAACAATACATAAGTTGCCACAGAAAACAAGTGCAAATTATACAGAAGTCCAATGCATGCCCAATTATAAATATTGGGAAGAATAAATATATCCAGGGGCAGAGAGCATTGTAAGTAGCAGAAGGTCGACTCATAGAGATAATTTGTGACATTAGGTATTCATAATAACTGTAAATGTCCGTCCCATATGCGTCCAGAAGTATCCTAGATGGTATGGAGATATAGGTGATGGCGCCTAAATATAGAGGAATAATAGAAGAAACAGAGAAAAAATTAGACAATAAGAAAAATAAAAAATCCACATTAAAAACAAATGAGAAGAAAACCTACAAGAATGAAGAGAAACTATTGTGTTCATTAAGACCACCAGGGGTCACCGTGTCCAGTACTGCAATCCAGCGGCATTCCAGCTGCGCCAAAATGCGCTTATAGTTACCTCCCCTCGTAATACAGCACATAGCCTATCTAAACATTGTACACTTTTCCATCCTAATCACAACAATCCAATATCCATAACACCCACATATATACCAGAACTTACACAAAACAGATTTAATTCACACAAAAGAAAAGAAATCTTTTGGATATATAAATTACAAACCATTTGTTCTCTTGGTTTAAATGAAATGACGAAGAAGACCCTATGTTGATAGAAGATGTACAACAATTAACCTCAAAGGACTCTTCAGGATGGACATAATTGTTTCTTTTATTGGAAAAAAACCCTCTCTCCTGAACTGCCCTAATGTGGCCTGCTACGTCATCTACTGGTGGAATACTGAACTGCACCTCATTCATGTGTTTTACTAGAAATTAACAAGGTAATATTAGTAACAGTAACCCCTTTGCGACTTCTCTTTATGACCTCCCCCTCTTTGATGTGGGCTCCGGCGCTGAGCCCGCATCGTTTCAGGCACATGACAGCTGATTTGATCAGATGTGCCCCTAACAGCCACAAGTGGAATTACCCCTGCCATGTGATCGCGAGGTGCTGATTGGTTGACATGACAACCCGGGGTCTGTAGGAGACCCCTATGGTTGTCATTGTCGACCTGCTATGAGCGTCGCCCTGCGGTCGGTGTTCATAGCAGATGAGCATTTCTGCTACACATAGCAGGGCTGAAGACTTGCTATTAGTGATGATTGAGCATGCTCATTGCTCAAGATTTACGAGCATGCTCGGACGAGCACCTATTATTATTATTTATTATTATAGCGCCATTTATTCCATGGCACTTTACATGTGAAAAGGGGTATACATAGCAAAAACAAGTACAATAATCTTGAACACAATGTGACAGCGACTGGTACAGGAGGAGCGAGGACCCTGCCCGCGAGGGCTCACAATCTACAAGGGATGGGTGAGGATACATTAGGTGAGGGTGGAGCTGGTCATGCGGCGGTGGTTACTGCAGGTTGTAGGCTTGTGGGAAGAGGTGGGTCTTCAGGCTCCTTTTGAAGGTTTCCACGGTCGACGAGAGTCTGATGTGTTGGGGTAGAGAGTTCCAGAGTAGGGGGGAAGCACGGGAGAAATCTTGTATGCGATTGTGGGAGGAGGAGATAAGAGGGGAGTAGAGAAGGAGATCTTGTGAGGATCGGAGGTTGCGTGCAGGTATGTAACGGGAGACTAGGTCAGAGATATATGGAGGAGACAGGTTGTGAATGGCTTTGTATGCCATGGTTAGGGTTTTGAACTAGAGTCTCTGGGCAATGGGGAACCAGTGAAGAGATTGACAGAGAGGAGAGGCCGGGGAATAGCGGGGGGACAGGTGGATTAGTCAGGCAGCAGAGTTTAGGATAGATTGGAGGGGTGCAAGAGTGGTAGAAGGGAGGTCACCGTGCAGGAGGTTGCAGTAGTCGAGGCGGGAGATGATGAGGGCGTGCACTAGTGTTTTTGCAGATTCATGGTTGAGGAATGTGAAGATCCGGGAGCTATTCTTGAGTTGGAGTCAGCAGGAAGTGGAAAGGGCTTGGATATGTGGTTTGAAGAAGAGATCAGAGTCCAGGGTTACTCCAAGGCAGCGAGCTTGAGGGACTGGGGAGAGTGGACAGCCATTGACATTGATAGATAGGTCAGTTGGGGGGATGAATGGGATGGTGGAAAGATGATGAATTCTGTTTTGTCCATGTTAAGTTTTAGAAATCTAGCAGAGAAGAAGGATGAAATAGCAGACAGACATTGTGGGATTTTGGTTAGTAGGGAGGAGATATCGGGTCCAGAGAGGTAGATCTGTGTGTTATCAGCATAGAGGTGATAATGAAAGCCATGGGACTCTATGAGTTGTCCCAGGCCTAAGGTGTAGATGGAGAAGAGCAGAGGTCCTAGGACTGAACCTTGGGGGACACCGACAGATAGGGGGCAAGATGAGGAGGTGGTGCATGAGTGGGAGACACTGAATGTCCTGCCTGTTAGGTATGAGCAGTTCCAGGATAGGGTCAAGTCTGTGATGCTGAGAGATGAGAGAGTTTGTAGTAAGAGGGAATGGTCCACTGTGTTGAAGGCAGATGACAGGTCTAGGAGGAGGAGAACGGAGTAGTGTCGCTTAGATTTGGCCGTTAGTAGGTCGTTGGTGACTTTAGTCAGTGCCGTTTCAGTAGAATGGTGCGATCGGAAACCAGATTGTAGGCGGTTGAAGAGGGAGCAGGAGGAGAGGTGGGAGGACAGTTCAGAATGGACATGTTGTTCCAGTAGTTTTGAGGCATAGGGGAAATGTGATATGGGGCGATAGCTAGACAGAGAGGATGGGTCAAGGGAGGGCTTTTTGAGGATGGGTGTGTTAGAGGCATGTTTGAAGCATGAGGGGAAGACACCAGTTGTTAGTGACAGGTTAAAGAGGTGGGCTACGGTTGGGATGAAGATAGTGGTAAGCTATGGGATGAGGTGGGATGGGATTGGGTCAAGTTTACAGGTGGTGAGGTGTGATTTGGAGAGTAAAGAGGAAAGTTGATCTTCCGTAATGGTGGAGAAGGTGGTTTTGAAGGAGGAGGGTTGAGTAGGTGTGGGGAGGGGCTGTGGGGGCTTTAGGCAAAAGCTTTGTCTGATGGTGTCAACCTTCTGCTTGAAGAATGAGGCAAAGTCTTCGGCTGAAATAAGAGGAGAGGGAGGAGGCACTGGGGGACGGAGGAGAGAATTGAAGGTGTTGAATAGTTGTTTGGGGTTGTGAGACAGGGAGGATATGAGGGATGCGAAGTATGTTTGTTTTGCGAAGTATTATCTTCAGCATGCTCGGGCTTTAAGTTTTTGACTTGCCCCCCTGGGCCGTGGGGTACCCAGAACCGGGCATTCTGGTGTACGCTGCTGATGGGGGTAGTAGTGGCAACCCGATCCCGTGGCTCAGGGTGGTGAGACCAAAAGGTGGCAGTCTATTTATCAGTGTTTTGAATGTCCAACTACGCCACCCATTGATTGCGGTCAGAGATAACCGCCGCTGCGAGGCAGACCGCTACGGCTGGTGTTGGTGTGCAGCACAGGGATAGGATAACTCCCCACGGGAAGAGTGTAACCTCAGGGCAGTGTAGGTGGATGCTGGGGGTGATGGTGCAGGCGCAGCAAAGATCACACTGAGTCCAATAGTGCAGTCCAGGGTTTTTACTCACAGTTGTTATCCAAGTCACTTCTGTCAGCAATGACTGCCCAAGTTGTGCTGCGTCCACCAGGTGAGGAGCTCGGTCAACCCCCAGGCAATTCAGGAGTATGGCACAGGACCCCCTTCTGTCCTTTCTCTGGCCTCTCGTGCCCCACCAGTGACCAAACTTCTGTCCAGCTACCGCGGACCGTGTTGGGTAAGCGTTGGCCTCCGCTTCCCGCTATCCTATATGGCGCCTTCCTAGGAGATTTGGCGGGGGGTCGCACCAATAAATGATCACGACCTCCGGTTCTTGGCTGAGGGATGATTTACCTCCACCAACTTGGGAATCCGGTACCCTTCCACAGCCTGACCCTTCACCCAATATAACGCGGGTTTGCAACGGTTGCTGTCCGTTCTGCTCTCTTAGGGTCCCTTCTGCCTTCTTGTTTCTGGAGCCTTTCTACTCCTCTGTCTCTTCTCCTTCCTTCCTTCTCCTTCTCTTCTCCTCTCTGGCCCCGGCCTTCTCTCTAGGCCTGCCTCGTGGAGCTGAGCTCAGGCTGAGCCGCGGCTCCCTGTCAGCTCTGACTGAACTACTCTCTACTCCTTTTCTCTCTACTCTCAACAAGATGGCTCCCACCTTTTATCTGCTTCTCTGTGTCTGAGCTCAGGTGACCTGCACCCAATGAGCTCCTTCCTATGCTCCAGAAACTGTCCCCTTTTGCTCCCACACCACTGGGTTCTCTCCTCCCTCCCCACTCCAGCCAGGGACATGGTCAGTTTTGCCTGCAATATGGGAGCACCGGCGAGCTGTCCCCCGGAAATGGGGAGTGTATGTGTGTGCAGCTAACTGACCCCTGGTCCACACTCCATCCTTACCTGGAAGTGGAATATCACACCTCTGGTTGAGGTGCAATACCCCTGAAGCAACTGAACCCTCGGGGCGCTACATTTCCGTAGCTCCGTGAACATGATTTGCGACTGTTTGACAGCTTTAATACATGTGTGGAATGCTGGAAAAACAGGCATTCCTCACATGTATTAAAGCTGTCAAACAGTCGCAAATCACGTTCCCGGAGTGACGAAAACTTAAAGCCCGAGCACACTGAAGATAATAGGTGCTCACCTGAGCATGCTCGTAAATCTCGAGCAATGAGCATGCTCGATCATCACTACTTGCTATGTGTAGCACAAGTGATCAGACGATGGCAGCTTCAACTCTCCCATGGAGGCTATTAAAGCAGGTAAAAAGTAAAAAAAATGTTTTTAAAAATATTTAAAAAATGTAACAGTTCAAATCACCCTCCTTTTGCCCCATTCAAAATAAAACAATTAAAAATAAAAAATACACATATTTGGTATCGGCGAGTTCAGAATCACCCGATCTGTCAAAATATAAAGAGAGTTAATCAGATCGGTAATGAGTAGTGTTGAGCCACCCCCGTAGTGTTCGAGTTCGGTTCGGTTCGTCGAACACCCGTGTGTTCGCCGAACTGTTCGTCGAACTGTTCGTCGAACACCTTCGAACACCATTAAAACCAATGGCAGGCAAACAAAAACACATAGAAACACATAGAAAACACCTTCAAAGGTGTCCAAAAGCTGACAAACTGCTCAGAAGACACAACTAACACATGGAAAAGTGACAAGTACATATAGTCATGCGAAAAGAAAAGAGGTGGAGGAGTAAAAGGAGGGGGAGACACAGATATAGGCATGTCATGCCCTTCTAAAATCCAAAAAGTGAGAAGCCGAGACGGCCAGTCCGCTCCTGCCCGTGCCACCTCCGTGTCGCCGGGTTTGTGCCAGAGCCGCGGTGAACCCTGACGGCCAGCCCCCCTCTCCCAATACTGGTGCCTGTCCGCTGGTGGGTCGAGAGAGCCCCCCTGTGGTGGAGGCAGCTCTAAGCTTTTTAATTTAAATTGTCCCTCTAATTTAAATGAATACACTTTAAATCCATTTACAAGGATCTATTGGAGGGCAAGTCTCATGCCAGCAGCCGCGTAATTCCAGCTCCAGTAGCGTCCACTAAAGCTGCTGCAGTTAAAAAGCTTTTATAAGGATCGAGCTCGGCTGTCCACCGCAAGGCATCCTAGTGCCAGTCCCAGCCCCTATGCCTTGGGGTGCCTCCTGATGCTCTTCACTAAGTATCCCGTGGTCCCGAAGCATTTCCTTTGAAAAAATTAAGTGTCCAAACTACAGGTGGTGTAGCTTGCTTAACAGCCGGGATAATCCGCTGACTAGCAGACACTGCTACTAGGCACAAAGTATTTCCTGGGCTAGATGCAGTTAAAAATTTGTAAGTAGATACTCTCGTTGGATGCTGAGAAAGCATTCCATAGAGTCTCCTGTCACGCCATATATGATTCTCTTAAAAAGCTTGGGGTAGGGGTCTAGGGGACCCTTTTATAGCCAAAATCACGGCCCTGTATCACAATACGTCACCTAGGCTGAAGATAAATGGAACTGTAGCACCGAGGGCTCGGTTGCTACAGACGTATTGCACCTCACCCAGAGGTGTGATATCTCACTCTCAGATAAGGATGGAGTGTGGATCAGGACCCGACACCTGCATGCATTACACCACATTGCCGTGGGGCAGGGCGACCAATATGCCCCTGAGATGGGCACGACAGTCCCTGTCCCTGGCTGGAGTGGGGGGAGGGAACACTGAGGAAGGGGAACCCTGCAGTGCAGGAGCAGGGAGGAAGCAGTTGATGGGTGCATTGAGAAGGGAGTATAAAAGGTGGGCACCATCTTAGTTCAGTGCAGAGAAGTCTGAGCAGAAGTGGCAGGGAGCAGGGGCTCTGCATGAGCTCTGCTCCGGAGGCGGGCCTAGTAACAGAGGCCCAGGCCTGCAAGAGGGAGAAGGAAGGAAGAGGAGCGGAGAAGGCTCCAGGAACGAGGAATGAAGGGATCCCAGGGGTGCGGACGGGCGAGTCGCCACCGCACGCCCGAATCCACCTGCGTGGAGGGGTCAGGCCAAAGGGGGAGACCGGTCCCCGAACTAGTGGAGGCAGGAAACGACCCTCAGCTAGAAACCGGAGGCTCTGACATTTTATGTGGCGCAGCCCCTTGCTCCACCCGCTAGGAAGGCACCACATAGGGTCAGGGAAACTGGCGCCAAGTTTACCAAGAGGAGGCCCGAGGCAGCCGGACAGAAGTGTTGGTAAGAAAGGCCAGACAAAGGACACACAAAGGGGGTCCTGTGAAGCGCTCCAAAGTTATCTGGGAGTTGTCTGAGCCCCTCACCTGGTGAGCACAGTACGACGTGGGCAGCCGTTACCTGCAGACGTGGTCTGGATAATAAGAACTGTGAGTAAAGGCCCTGAACTGCATCACTGACTCCGTGTCGTTACTGCTGCTGCCCTGCACCATCACCCCCATCCTCCGCATACACTGCCCTGAGGCTATACTCCTCCCGTGGGGAGTTATGCTACGCTCTGCTGCACCCACAACACCAGCCTTAGCGGTCTGCCCTGTAGCGGCGGTTCACTCTGACCGCAGTCCACGGGTGGCGTAGTCAGACATTTAAACATCAAAACCACATAAATAGTTCCGCCACTGGTTTGACCGCCCTGAGCCACGGAACCGGATCGCCGCCACGAAGACTACAACCACCAGCATCCACCAAAAAGGGTCCGGCTCCGGGTGTCCCAAGGCCCAGGGGGTGCGTCAGAACATTTTCATCACCTTTCACAATCACCAATGGGACAAGGCAGGGATGTCCTCTGTCCCCTCTCTTATACATCCTAGTGACGGAGCACCTGCTCTCATCAATTCGCCATAACCCCAATATTAGGTGGATTGAGGTGGGAGGCACCGAGTACAAGTGCTCTCTATTTGCTGATGATGTCCTAGTATATATCACTCAATCACATATATCCATCCCTGCTGTTATGGCTGAAATAGATCACTTTGTTACATGGTAAAATTTTAAAATCAATGCAGCGAAGTCTGAGGCCCTCGATGTCTCCCTCCCTAAATCCATATAGGATTCCATCCAGTCCAACTTTCCCTTTGCCTGGCCCTCACAGGGTATCAAATACTTAGGAATTCCTATTCATAGAGACCTCTCCCATCTATGTTATCTTAATTTTGGGCCCTTTATTGAACAATTCCATACAGACCACGGTTGGCAAGTTAGAACTGTAAGATTCACTACGTGAACCACTGGTGTTTTGTGGAAAAGCACATGTACACCGCGTTCCAAATTATTATGCAAAAAGTGTTTAGGAGTGATAAGGGAAGAATTTGTTTGTTTGTCAGTTAAACTCATTGATGGTGATGTGTGTCAGGGTTCTTTATATCACTGTAAGCAATTGCAGACACCTGTGCTAATTAGTTTGGCAGGTGTGTCCAATGAAAGGCAAGACTACTTAAGAAGGCTCTCTCACATTATTAAGCAGCCTACATTTTCTGCCAAAATGGGAAAGAAAAAGGATGTGTCGGCTGCTGAGAAGCAACAAATTGTGGAGTGTTTAGGTCAAGGCATGACTACAATCAACATTGTGCGATGATCAGAATGAAGTGTCTTGGCAATCAAGAAGTATGTAGCTGATTCACAGTACACACGTGTGCGTGCTGATAAGGGCAAATTGAGGACTCTTTCCTACAGGCAATTACGTCAGGTTGAAACAGCAGCGGCAAAAAAGCCTTGTCATAGCAGCAGACAAGTTTTTGAAGCTGCTTGTGCCTCCAACGTCCCCCGAACAACAAGATGCAGGGTCCTTCAGAGGTTTGCAGCTGTGCATATGCCATCCTGTCGACCTCCTCTATCCACTTCACACAAGCAGAAACGGCTCCAGTGGGCCAAACATTACATGAAGACTGATTTCAAAACTGTTTTGTTCACGGATGAGTGCCGTGCAGCGCTCGATGGTCCAGATGAATGGAGTGGAGGATGGCTGGTTGATGGACACCCCACGCAAACACGGCTACAGCGCCAACAAGGAGGAGGTGGAGTAATGTTTTGGGCTGGAATCATGGGGAGAGAGATTGTCGGCCCCTTTAGGATCCCTGAAGGCGCTAAAGATGAACTCCATAATGTATGTGGATTTTCTCAAACAGCACTTCCTGCCATGGTTCAAGAAGAAGAACCATGTATTTCACAGCAAGATCATTTTTCTGCATGATAATGCACCATCTCATGCTGCACATAAAACATCTGCATCTCTGGCTGATATGGGCATAAAAGGGGACAAACTTATGGTGTGACCCCCATGCTCCCCTGACCTCTACCCCATTCAGAACCTTTGGAGCATCATTAAAAGGAGTGTCTATGATGGCGGGAGGCAGTTCACATCTAAGCAACAGCTCTGGGAGGGTATTCTGTCCTCATGCAAAACAATTGAAGCAGAAACCATCCAAAACCTGACAAATTCAATGGACGAGAGAGTTCAGAAGCTCCTTTCGAACAAGGGGTCCTATGTGAAAATGTAACATCACCTAGAATAAAGTTTTGAGTTGAAAACTGTTTGATTTCAGTTTCTAACAACCTGCTAATGCTTATAATTTCAAAAATGACCATTTTTTTGGTCTTTATTAAAATGAAAAGGTTGATCGAAAAGTTTGGGGGATCTAAGAGTGTGGCAACCCAGTAGTCATGATTACTTCGAATTCTGACAATATGAGGGTCATGCTGCAGGTAGTGCAGCAAGAAGGCACTTATGTGTCTTGCGCATCTCGGAGCCCCAAAATTATTTTCCGGGCTAGATGCAGCTAAAAATTATTTTTAATTTTAAATCTGGTGAAGCTTATTATAGATGGCCTAATAGGATCAGTGCTGCACACTGCTACAAAGCCCAAATTATTTTCCAGTCAAGATACAGATAAACATGATTAGTAATTTGAAAGCTTAAAACGGTTGGTAGGGTGATTTTAACCAATCATCAAGCTTTTACTCTCCCCAGGATGACACAGGGGTAGAAAAGTCGTTTCGGATCCATGATTTGTTCATCTTTATGAACGTGAGTCTGTCTACATTATCAGTGGAGAGCCGCGTGCGCTTATCTGTCAGCACACCACCAGCAGCGCTGAACACACGTTCAGACAGAACGCTGGCTGCGGGGCATGACAAGATCTCCAAGGCGTAAGTGGCTAGCTCCGGCCATTTATCCAGTTTGGAAGCCCAAAAAGAGCAAGGGTCCAGTGACACAGTCGTGGCTTCAATGTTTACTTGGAGATACTCCTGTACCATCGTCTCTAGGCGTTGACTATGTGTCAGACTTCTTGTCTCCTGTGGCCTTGCAAAGGATGGGCTAAAAAAGTGGTGAAATGATTCCGCAAAATTGATGTTACCAGCAGATACTGTGGTTCTGTTACGGTTTGAGTGCTGAACACTTGACGGTCCCACGGTTGGCAAGTTGGAACTGTGAGATTCACTACGTGCACCACTGGTATTTTGTGGAAAAGCACATGTAAGATTCTGCAACAGTCTCTGCTGATACTCCTGCATGCGTGCATCCCTTTCTATGGCAGGAATAATTTCTGCAAATTTACTTTTGTACCGGGGATCTAACAGTGTGGCAACCCAGTAGTCAGGATTATTTCTAATTCTCACAATTCGAGGGTCATGTTGCAGGTAGTGCAGCAAGAAGGCACTCATGTGTGTTGCGCATCCAGGAGCACCAAGTCCCTGTTGTGTTGGTGGCGAGGTAGCAATCATGCTTCCTTCCTCTGTCCTCTCCCCCCAACCTTGCACAACAGAAATGTGATCAAGGTCTCCCTCATCTGATGAGTCTTCCATCAGTTCGTCCTCCACTTCTTCCTGGGCTCCTGCACCTTCCTCACTAGTTTGGCTGCTACCATGCGCCCTGGTAAAATCATCTCCCCCACCCTCACATGCCTGCCGCCTTGGTGCTGCCGACCGTCTGGACCTTGCAGATGTTAGCCCTTCCGCATACAACTCCTCCTCCTCTACTTCCTCCACCTCCTCTTGTGCCACCACCTGACTCCGAATTCTGTTTAACATGTGCTCCAGCATGTAAATCACCGGAATAGTCATGCTGATAATGGCATCGTCAGCACTAAACATCTTCGTCGCCATTTCAAAACTGTGCAGAAGGGTGCATAGGTCCCTGATCTGAGACCACTCCTTCAGCGTGATTTGCCCTACCTCTGAATCTCGTTGGCCCAGGCTATACGTCAGAACGTATTGCACCAGGGCTTGTCGGTGCTGCCACAGTCGCTGCAACATGTGCAGAGTTGAATTCCACCGGGTAGGCACATCGCATTTTAGCCGGTGAAGTGGCAGGCCCAACGACTTCTGTAGAGATGTAAGTCGCTGAGCTGCGGGATGCGAACGGCGGAAGTGAGCACACAGCGACCGTGCCCTCTGCAGAAGGCCATCTAGTCTGGGATAGTGGGCTAAAAATTGCTGGACAACCAGGTTCAACACGTGAGCCATACAAGGCACGTGTGTGACATTGCCCCGGCGAAGGGCCGCACCCAGGTTTGCAGCATTGTCGCACACGGCCTTCCCTGGTTTCAGGTCCAGTGGAGACAACCATTCATGAAATTGGTTCTCCGAGCTGACCACAACTCCTCAGCTGTGTGACTCACATTTCCCAGACATTTCAATGTAAAAACCGCCTGATGACGTTGAGCCCTACTGCCAGCATAGTAAGGAGGTGTGCAGGATCCCTTCTGCGCAGTTAGAAAGCTTGTGGCATGACCAGACAGGCTTTGGGTGCAGGTGGAAGACCGAGAGGAGGTTGAGGAGGCAGAAGCAGTGGAGGAAAAATGACATAAAGAGGATTGACGCACAACTCGTGGGGACGGCAAGACTTGGACAGCAGCCCCTTGTCCTGCTGTCACCATAGTTACCCAGTGCCCAGTCAGCGACATGTAACGCCCCTGTCCATGCCTACTCGTCCAAGTGTCTGTGGTGAAATGCACCCTGTCACACACAGAGTTTCTCAAAGAAGCGGTGATGTTGTGTGCGACATGCTGGTGGAGCGCAGGCACACCTTTCTTTGAGAAGTAGTGCCGACTGGGCATCTGGTACTGGGGCACTGCGACGGACATAAGGTCTCGAAAATCCTCTGTGTCCACCAGGCGGAAAGGCAGCATTTCTGTAGCCAAGAGCTTGCAGATGGTGAAATTCAACCTCTTAGCTTTCTCATGGCTAGGAGGAAATGGTCTTTTACTTGTCCACATCTGAGGGACCGAGGGCTGGCTATTGTGCTTAGACGGGGTTGATAAGGGTGTCCCCGGCAAACTGCCAGTCTGTGAGGAAGATGCAGGCGGACATGTTAGGTTGCCTTGATCCAAAGGTGGTGCTATCGATGTCGGACAGCGCTCAAGACCAGCTGGTGTTACCACCTCCAAAGAAAATGATGACCTGCCAATCACGCTGGCTGTTGCGGGTAAAGAGGTGGCAGGTCTGCGCCCCAAAACAGGTGTGACTGCTGTCCCCCCAGTCACAGAGGATGAAGAGGCCGCGGATGCACAAGATATGGCAGACGGTGGTTGGCCCGGCCGGCTAGACCGCATTGTAGCACACTGAGCTTCCCACTGCAACTTATGCTTCATGTCCATGTGCCGGTTCATGCATGAAGTACTCAAACTATGTATTTTTTGGCCTCTACTTAGCTTTTGCTGACAAATGTTACAGATAACACGAGTTGGGTCATCTTTATCGATCTGAAAAAATGCCCAGGCTATGCAAGGCTTAGCACCCATGCGACCTGAAGAGCCACCACGACTTGTGGTGAGAGGCAGAGTTGTGTTTGAGGATGCAGTTGTTGACGTGCTTCCAGTACTACGTCTCTGTCCAGGAAGGCGCAACCTGACCTCGTCGTCACTAGCATCTTCCTCCACCTCCTCTGCTGACCTCATCTCTTGGCTGACTGTGGGTTGACAGTAAGTGGGATCTCCGACCTCATCATCATCACCCTGTGCGTTATCACACCCGTCGTCCTCAGAGCCAACCTGTTCCTGCCCTGACAAAAAACTAAAGTTGTCGCTCCAATCAGGTATTTGAGTCTTATCATCGTCTTCCTCATTGTCTCCACCAACAGGAGTTACAGTTTGCGAATGAGGGTCTACATTATGGTCAGAACCTTCTGCGTCTGGTCCTGGATCCGACTCATAAAGATTCTGGGCATCAGTGCAGATCATTTCCTCGTCTGGATTCACAGAAGCGCTGGAGTCGACCTCTGATTCCCAGGCTATAGTATGAGTAAACAGCTCTGCAGACTCAACCATCTGTTCTACCTCATACTCAGACGGGCAGCTGGAGATTTGGGAGCTGTGAGGAAGCAAGTGCGATTTGGGTGACACCTTTGAGGACTGGAGTATTTGTGATGTTGAAGTTGATGTGGAGGAGAGCCCACTTAAAGGAGCACTTGATATCCGTTGAACCACCTGCTGTTTTTGTGCCTCATCTGGAATTTGTAGCGATTGGCGTGGCCGTAAGAAAGGGATCTTATCACATTGTCCGCTAAAAGAAGTAGACATTTTAGTTTGGCTGGAAGATGGTCTTTCTTCTGCACCTACCCCACGGACACAACCTTTTTTCCCCTTCCCAACACGCCTATTTCCCTTTCCACCAGCAGCAGGCCTTTTTCCACTCATTTTGGTGGTTAACTAATTCACAACTCTGGAGTTGTTTGCACAAAAAAACAATGGATGGTAACCGAGCAGAGCTGAGTGGCCAAACTGTGGTATTAGGCCAAAACTATTGGCTGGGTTAGATGCAGAAAAAAATTATTTTTAATTTGCAACCTGATGGAGGTCAGTATAGATGGACTAATAGACCAAGTCCCACACACCGCTAGAAGCCCAAATATTTTTTCAGAGCTAGATGCAGAAAATTTTTTTATTCAATTTGCAACCTGATGGAGGTCAGTATAGATGGACTAATAGACCAAGTCCCACACACTGCTAGAAGCCCAAATATTTTTTCAGAGCTAGATGCAGAAAAAAATTATTTTCAATTTGCAACCTGATGGAGGTCAGTATAGATGGACTAATAGACCAAGTCCCACACACTGCTAGAAGCCCAAATATTTTTTCAGAGCTAGATGCAGAAAAAAATTATTTTTAATTTGCAACCTGATGGAGGTCAGTATAGATGGACTAATAGACCAAGTCCCACACACTGCTAGAAGCCCAAATATTTTTTCAGAGCTAGATGCAGAAAAAAATTATTTTTAATTTGCAACCTGATGGAGGTCAGTATAGATGGACTAATAGACCAAGTACCACACACCGCTAGAAGCCCAAATATTTTTTCAGAGCTAGATGCAGAAAAAAATTATATTCAATTTGCAACCTGCTGGAGGTCAGTATAGAAGGACTAATAGAACAAGTCCCACACACTGCTAGAAGCCCAAATATTTTTTCAGAGCTAAATGAAGAAAAAAATTATTTTTAATTTGCAACCTGATGGAGGTCAGTATAGATGGACTAATAGACCAAGTCCCACACACTGCTAGAAGCCCAAATATTTTTTCAGAGCTAGATGCAGAAAAAAATTATTTTTAATTTGCAACCTGATGGAAGTCAGTATAGATGGACTAATAGACCAAGTCCCACACACCGCTAGAAGCCCAAATATTTTTTCAGAGCTAGATGCAGAAAATTTTTTTATTCAATTTGCAACCTGATGGAGGTCAGTATAGCTGGACTAATAGACCAAGTCCCACACACTGCTAGAAGCCCAAATATTTTTTCAGAGCTAGATGCAGAAAAAAATTATTTTTAATTTGCAACCTGATGGAGGTCAGTATAGATGGACTAATAGACCAAGTCCCACACACTGCTAGAAGCCCAAATATTTTTTCAGAGCTAGATGCAGAAAAAAATTATTTTTAATTTGCAACCTGATGGAGGTCAGTATAGATGGACTAATAGAACAAGTCCCACACGCTGCTAGAAGCCCAAATATTTTTTCAGAGATAAATGAAGAAAAAAATTATTTTTAATTTGCAACCTGATGGAGGTCAGTATAGATGGACTAATAGACCAAGTCCCACACACTGCTAGAAGCCCAAATATTTTTTCAGAGCTAGATGCAGAAAAAAATTATTTTTAATTTGCAACCTGATGGAGGTCAGTATAGATGGACTAATAGACCAAGTCCCACACACTGCTAGAAGCCCAAATATTTTTTCAGAGCTAGATGCAGAAAAATTTTTTTTTTAATTTGCAACCTGATGGAGGTCAGTATAGATGGACTAATAGAACAAGTCCCACACGCTGCTAGAAGCCCAAATATTTTTTCAGAGATAAATGAAGAAAAAAATTATTTTTAATTTGCAACCTGATGGAGGTCAGTATAGATGGACTAATAGACCAAGTCCCACACACTGCTAGAAGCCCAAATATTTTTTCAGAGCTAGATGCAGAAAAAAATTATTTTTAATTTGCAACCTGATGGAGGTCAGTATAGATGGACTAATAGACCAAGTCCCACACACCGCTAGAAGCCCAAATATTTTTTCAGAGCTAGATGCAGAAAAAAAATTATATTCAATTTGCAACCTGCTGGAGGTCAGTATAGAAGGACTAATAGAACAAGTCCCACACACTGCTAGAAGCCCAAATATTTTTTCAGAGCTAAATGAAGAAAAAAATTATTTTTAATTTGCAACCTGATGGAGGTCAGTATAGATGGACTAATAGACCAAGTCCCACACACTGCTAGAAGCCCAAATATTTTTTCAGAGCTAGATGCAGAAAAAAATTATATTCAGTTTGCAACCTGATGGAGGTCAGTATAGATGGACTAATAGAATGATGCTATGCCCAAAAGATTTTACTTCACTAGGTGCAGTAAAAAAATTGGTATTCTATACACAGGTGGTATATCTTGCAACACAGATAGGCTACTCCACTGACTAACACACTCTGCAATAGGCCAAAAAGGATTAGCTTTGCTAGATTCAGCCAAATGCTGTGAAAAAAATTTGCACAGCACTGGCACAGACCTGCCTGGCAAAAACTGATAGGAACTGATGTAACCTAGTCCTGAAAAGGACTCCAATTACAATTAGTCTTTACTCCCACAATCTATCTATTTAAGAGCACAGACCTGCCTGATAAAAGTCGTAGGAAATGCTGTAACCTAGTCCTTAAAAGGACTGCAATCACAACTATTCCCTACTCCCAAGCTATCTGTATATTTGTGCGAAAATTGGCTTGAAATTAACAAGGTATAGCGCACACAGCAACAGCGGTGCCGTCTAACACGCAGCTGCAGCAGTGAGAAAATGGTGGCGACGGGGAAAATGGCTTGGTCTTATAGGGCAAGGACATGTGACATACACTGCCAATGACACATGCCCTTGCTTGTGTGAAAAAAAGCACTTTGCTCCGTGTGTGCGCTGCTGATAGGCTGACAGATTGCACCTGCCCACTGCAAATGCGGGAAAGAGAAAAAAAAATGGAGATCTTCATTGTTCCTGCAGAGATCCATCCCCTGCCCCTCCCCCCGCCCCGCTGTACACTCAAACTGCGTATTAACATTAATTTTCATCATTACTGAGAAAAAATCCAGTTATGATTTTGGTGCACGAACAGTTATCGAACATAACCTCGAACAGCCGAATTTTTCTCAAATTGTTCGTGTTCGCCGATCGGCTCGAACACCGCCCAAAACAGCTCGAATTTGAGATTGGCGAACAGTTCGAGTAGAACAACGCTCATCTCTAGTAATGAGTAAAAAAAACAAAACTGTAGAATTTTGGTTGCTGCAACATTGCAATAAAACGAAATAACGGGCAATAAAACATCGTATCTACCCCAAAATGGCATCAATAAAAACGTCAGCTCAGCGCGCAAGAAATAAGCCCTCACCCGGCCCCAGATCCCAAAAAAGGAGATTCCATGGGTCTTGGAAAATGGCTCCATTATTTTTTTTTTTACAAACTTTGGAATTTTTTTTCAGCACTTAAATAAAAAAGAACCTATACATGTTTAGTGTCTACAAACTCGTAATGACACAGAGAATCATAATGGCAGGTCACTTTTAGCATTTACTGAATATGTTAAAAAAAACAATTGTCAAATTGCACTTTTTTTGCAATTTCACCACACTTGGAATTTTTTTCCCATTTTCCAGTACACAATATGGTAAAATCAATGGTGTCGTTCAAAAGTACAACTCGTCTGCGAGAAACAAGCCCTCACACGGCCATATTGACTGAAAAAAAAAGTTATGGCTCTGGGTAGAAGGGGAACAAAAAATGAAAATGCAAAAACAAAAAATCCCAGGATGGTAAAGGGGTTAAATGAGCAATGTATATATGTGATTTGTTTTTTGAAATCTATGTCTTAATCCACAGTTTTTAATACACCGTATTTTACAGACCATAAGGTTTTAGAGGAGGAAAATAGAAAAAAAATGTGAAGAAAAAAATGTCATGCCGCATTGTTATGGGGAAGGGTCTCCTGCTGGCACTGTTTATGGCCCCCACACGCCGATGTCAGCTGCCGGAATATTCACTGCTCCCCATGCCCGGGGGTGTGGAGAAAGTTTTAAGAAAATTATACAAACAACCTTTTCACCTATCTAAATTAGTGCCCTTATGGGAAAATCCTAGATTTATTCAGGGTAAACAGAACAAGCTTTGTAAGCAATGGAACCAGAAAGGGATTTATTAAATGATAATGAAGGAAGGCTGCTCACCTGGCAGGAATTCTCAGGGATGTATGATATGGGAGATCATCAATGTCTACAGTACCACCAAACAGTTACTTTCCACAGCTCTATGGTGAGAAATTTCGGGAAGGTGGAAAGGAGGGGTGATTTTGACATATTGATGTGGTCTAGCTCATGGGTAAATTCCCTATCCACAATATACCAAAGGATTAAGAGACAAATTCTGCACACTGCGGTACCTGATTTATTTATCCATTGGAGTATAGCGCTAAATGACACTTAGAGAGATGGTAAACTTTTGACGGGCTTGGATAAAGTAAAAATAGCAATGAACAATGGAGAGAAATGCAGAACAAACTGATTCATAATGCCATTTATGCTTTCAATTTTTCCTACAAAGATGCTTCATCACATTATTTATGAAAATGCCCAAAATGTAACCTAAAACCAATTTATTTAATAGCATCAGGCGATGCCCTTCCACCCAAATGGTGTGGGACGAGACCCTTCTCTATTTAGATAATGGTTGGAGAATTAAAGTCCCACAGTCTCCTCGGGCATGTTTATTTCATCATATTGTAACAGAACATCGGGAGGATGGGGACAGAGTTCTGTCTATACAGATAATACATGTAGTTCTTTTGGTGGTTAAAAAATGTATACTTAGATATTGGTTGAAGAAAGAGACACCTCAATTATCTGAAATAATCAAAACTCTGAAAACCTTATTAGTTTATGACAAACTTGAGTAAGAAAGACAAAAAGAAAAGTCGACGACAGCGTTTTTTCACAAACTGAGATCTTTTAATGAATATAGCAATACACAATCTGATATGTCACAGCTGATGAAAGTATTCTGACACACATCCTGGTATCATACGGAGGAACATAGGGGGACAACAGGATTACTTAAAGTCTAATGGATTCACTTATTTTTACATCTATTCATATAAGGATTTTGGAAAAGTATTTTTTTGCTGTTTTGCATGCAGAGTTAAAAATTGAATCTGTTAAAATTGTGGAAAAAAAATGATTGGATGGATTTCACACTTATTTATAAAGATGCGGTCTGTGTTGGTAAATGTCATGGAGATTCTAGGATTATAACCCGATTTGTTTGTCTATTTTGTCTCATTAAATAAAGTTTGTTTAAAAAAAATAGATGAGAACACTAGATTCCATCATGACATCATAATTAACCATCACTACTTACAGAAGTGTTTACACCCATATAGTCACTTTGACATTCCGGTGTCATTGCTGTCAGTGAGAAGCTACATAGCTAATCATATACTGATTGCGCTTGGATTTACTTTGGATTTACTTGAAATGTCTGAAATTCCTTCAGACAGACTTCAGGTGTTAGCACTGCTCCAGGGGATTCTTACCACCTACGCCCCTGACATTGTGCTACCACTACCCGATGGCGTCCTCAGCTTCACTTACCGGCTGGTTATGAAGCTTGTGATAGACTGCCTGACCAAATACCACAAAGGTCGTATTAGCTCAGAATATCTTGAGCATTTACAGCAAAACATCTGGACACTCGTACAGCAGGTAAATAGCAGGCAATCTGCACACATCTTATAATAATAATAGAATATGATAAGGGATTACAAGTTTAAGTTTAACCTGTTCCAAATACTAAGATAAGAATAGCCGGGGCCAAAAATGGGGCATACAGGCTACATGACAAGGGAAATTGAGGTATCTAAAGGGTTAATTGAAATAGGGACAGGAAGGTTGTTACCGTGGGGTGAATGGGATTGGTTAACCTTGTAAGGACCAGGAAATTTGACATTTTTTGCTGTCATTTTTTCATCACTTTCTTTTAAGAGCCATAACTTTCTTATTTTTCTGTTGGCGTTTGTGAGAAGAGTTGTAGCTTTGAGTGGCTCCATTCTTTTTACCATAAAATATACAGTAGTTTTTTGGGGGTTTTGTTTTTACGGCGTTTGTTATGCATTAAAAATGACCTGGAAATATGATTTTCCACGTCATTTCGATTAAGGCGATACCGAATATGCAAAGAAAATTCAGAATATTGCGAAAACATTTTTTTGCTTTGAGTCGCTAAATTCTGAGACCCATAACAATTCTTATTTTTCTGTTGATGGGGCCCAGTGAAGACTTGTTTTTTTACGCTGTAAGATATGGAGGAGAGGAAGGAGGATTTAAAAGGCGGTGCTTGATAAATAGAGGGTTTGGGGAGATGTGATTTTTAATTGTCACAGGCCGATTTACACAAGTCGTAAGCAGTCATGTGTCTTACTTACATGCCTTAGGTGTGGAGGGTGGATGTGGAGATATAAAGGGAACCTGTCGCCTAAAATAATGCTATTAACCTGCACCTCAATTTGCAGGTTAATAGCGTTCTGACATCATGCAGCCGCCACACTGAAATAAACTGTATCTCCCCTGGCAGCCTCGCTCTTTCAGTCATATCGGTGGCGCCGGCAGGCTTTCAGTCACCGTTCTCTGCATAGTGAGCGGCGGCTGTAACCGCACCCGGCACTGACTGACAGCCGGTGCTAATATGGCCGCACAATGTCAGAATGCTACTAACCTGCATATCAACTCCATATCTGCAGGTTAATAGCATTACTTTACATGACAGGTTCCCTTTAGAGGTTTACAAATGACCGGATCCCTCGTTAGCTGTCATGTAGTATTTGTAGTGCCGATATCAGGAGTAACATGGCGACATAAATGGTGTCCTCCATTCTGCACTTTCTCTCATGATTTTCCTTTCTTGTTTATTTCCATCTCTATAGGCTGAAGAAAAATCCCATAGTGGAGAATTGGCCTTTATTAAACAACTGGCCCAGAATGTCCTGCTTGTACTGGAGTATCCGGCCTACTCCCTGGAGCGCCTGGTAAGGAGCCATCGTCTTCTATATCTCATGTCCTTGTTGTCTGATCTTCTCCAGATTACCGTCATATAGCAGAAACTCAGATTTATGGTGGTAGAGGCCTCCCTGTCCGCTCCAGGCAGACACAGGACATTTCATGCCCGCCTGTCTCTGCGGCTCCATCATATGTGAGGACAGTCTGTACTCAGCGGTGCGGAGTTAGTATTTCCGCTTCTGTCTCTCTCGATCATCACAATCTTCCTTCTTATAAATGTTGCAGTCCTGACCTTATACAACCCCTGGCAAAAATTATGGAATCACCGGGCTCGGAGGATGTTCATTCAGTTGTTTAATGTTGTTGAAAAAAAAGCAGATCACAGACATGGCACAAAACTAAAGTCATTTCAAATGGCAACTTTAGGGCTTTAAGATACACTAAAAGAAATCAAGATTAAAAATGTGGTACTCAGTAAGGGTAATTTTTTTCATACCAAGCAGAGGGAAAAAAATATGGAATCACTCAATTCTGAGGAAAAAATTATGGAATCATGAAAAACAAACACACAAAAGAACACTACAATACATCACTAGTATTTCGTTGCACCACCTCTGGCTTTAATAACAGCTTGAAGTCTCTGAGGCATGGACTTAATGAGTGACAAGCAGTACTCTTCATCAATCTGGCTGCAACTTTCTCTGATTGCTGTTGCCAGATCAGCTTTGCAGGTTGGAGCTTTGTCATGCACCATTTTCTTCAACTTCCACCAAAGATTTTCAATTGGATTCAGATCCGGACTATTTGCAGGCCATGACATTGACCTTATGTGTCTTCTTTCAAGGAATGTTTTCACAGTTTTTGCTCTATGGCAGGATGCATTATCATCTTGAAGAATGATGTCATCATCCCCAAACATCGTTTCAATTGATGGGATAAGAAGACTGTCCAAAATATCAATGTAAACTTGCGCATTTATTGAAGATGTAATGACAGCCTTCTCCCCAGTGCCTTTACCTGACATGCAGCCTCATATCATCAATGACTGTGAAAATTTGCATGTTCTCTTCATGCAGTCATCTTTATAAATCTCATTGGAACGGCACCAAACAAAAGTTCCAGCATCATCACCTTGCCCAATGCAGATTCGCGATTCATCACTGAATATGACTTTCATCCAGTCATCCACAGTCCACAATTGCTTTTCCTTAGCCCATTGTAACCTTGTTTTTTTGTGTTTATGTGTTAATGATGGCCTATGTTTAGCTTTTCTGTATGTAAATCCCATTTCCTTTAGGCGGTTTCTTACAGTTCGGCCACAGTCATTGACTCCAGTTTCCTCCAATTCATTCCTCATTTGTTTTGTTGTGCATTTCCTGTTTTGAAGGCATATTGGATTAAGTTTCCGGTCTTGACGCTTTGATGTCTTCCTTGGGCAACATTGTGTGATGATTTACCTTCTTTTAAGAGTTTGATAATCCTCTAATTTGTTTCAATTGACATCTCTCGTGTTGGAGCCATGAGTCATGTCAGTCCACTTGGTGCAACAGCTCTCCAAGGTGTGATCACTCCTTTTTAGATGCAGATCATAGAATCATAGAATGGTAGAGTTGGAAGGGACCTCCTGGGTCATCTGGTCCAACCCCCTGCTCAAAGCAGGATTCACTAGATCATCTCAGACAGATGTCTGTCCAGCCTCTGTTTGAAGACGTCCATTGAAGGGGAACTCACCACCTCTCGTGGCAGCCTGTTCCACTCATTAATCACCCTAACTGTCAAAAAGTTTTTTCTAATATCTAATCTGTGTCTCCTCCCATTTAGTTTCATCCCATTGCTTCTAGTCTTTCCTTGTGCAAATGAGAATAAAGATGATCCTTCTACAATGTGACAGCCCTTGACATATTTGTAGACAGCTATTAAGTCTCCTCTCAGTCTTCTTTTTTGCAAGCTAAACATTCCCAAATCCTGCAACCGTTCCTCATAGGACATGGTTTGCAGACCAGTCACCATTCTGGTCGCTCTTCTCTGAACTTGCTCCAGTTTGTCTATGTCTTTTTTAAAATGTGGTGCCCAAAACTGTACACAGTATTCCAGATGAGGTCTGACCAAAGAGGAGTAAAGACCGATAATGACTTCACGTGATCTAGACTGTATGCTTCTGTTAATACATCCCAGAATTGTATTTGCCTTTTTTGCTGCTGCATCACACTGTTGACTCATGTTTAGTCTATGATCTATTAGTATACCTAAGTCTTTTTCACATGTACTGTTGCTTAGCTCTATTCCTCCCATTCTGTATATGCTTTTTTCATTTTTATTGCCCAGATGTAGTACTTTGCATTTTTCCCTGTTAAAAACCATTCTGTTGGTTGCTGCCCACTGCTCCAGTTTATTTAGGTCTTTTTGAATCCTCTCTCTCTCTTCTCTAGTATTAGCTATCCCTCCTAGCTTTGTGTCATCAGCAAATTTAATCAGTTTACCCTCAATTCCTTCATCTAAATCATTGATAAAGATGTTGAACAATACAGGTCCCAGGACGGAGCCCTGTGGTACCCCACTTGAGACATTCATCCAGCTGGATGTGAAGCCATTTACAACCACCCTTTGAGTCCGATCACTAAGCCAGTTATGAATCCACCTAACAGTTGCCTGGTCCATTGCATACTTGGTCATTTTTTCAATAAGGATGATGTGAGATACTTTGTCAAATGCTTTGCTGAAGTCAAGATATACTATATCTACAGCATTTCCCTGATCCACCCAGTCAGTGATTCTGTCATAGAAGGAAATTAAGTTAGTCTGACATGACTTGTTAGTTACAAACCCATGCTGACTCTGCTTAATCACTTCATTCTTATCCATGTACTTACATACATGTTGTTTAATAATTTGTTCAAAGATCTTTCCTGGTATAGAAGTCAGACTCACCGGCCTATAGTTCCCTGGGTCCACCTTCTTCCCCTTTTTGAAGATAGGAACAACATTTGCTCTTCTCCAGTCTTCTGGGACTTCTCCTGTTCTCCAAGAATTTTCAAAGATTATGGAGAGTGGTTCTAAAATTTCTTCTACAATCTCCTTCAGTACTCTGGGGTGTAATTCATCTGGACCTGGAGACTTGAACTCATTTATGTTAGCTAAATATTCCCTCACAATCTTTCTGTTTACTGATAACTTGGATTCCTCTATTCCTTTAAAAGGACAGTGAACATCAGTTGATGTTACATTTTCTTTCTGAGAGAAAACAGATGCAAAATAGGAATTAAAAAGTTCGGCCTTCTCAACATCCTCTCTTACCATTTCTCCATTTTCATCCTGTAAAAATCCTATAGCATCTTTGACTTTTCTTTTACTTTTGACATACCCCCAAAATCCTTTTTTATTGCTTTTGACATCTCTTGCAAGCCTTAATTCATTGTCAGCTTTAGCTAACCTGATACGTGCCCTACAGGATCTGCAGACTGCATTATAATCTTCTTTAGATATGCCTCCCTCTTTCCATTTAATAAACATTTCTTTCTTTCTTTTTAGCATGTGTTTAAGTTCTGTGTTCATCCATCCTGGTTTCCTTAAATGCTTCCCATTCTTCCTACTTTTCGGGATTGTTAACGATTGTGCTTTGAGAATCTCATTTTTAAAAATTTCCCATCCTTCCTGGACATTTTTGTCCTTAAGGACATCCAGCCATTGGATCCCTCCTATTCTCTTTCTGAGTCTCTTAAAATCTGCCTTTCTAAAATCTAACCTTGAAGTTTGAGTCTTCACATGTCTTCCTCCTCTAGTTATCCAAAATTCTATAATAGCATGATCGCTGCCTCCTAGGGTCCCAGCCACCTTTACCTCCTCAACCATTTCCTCCCTGTTTA